>NC_090447.1:1337845961-1338470961 GCF_031143425.1 Pleurodeles waltl | reverse complement strand
CATAATTTGGAGGTCTTCTCCGCCAGACTGCTGGCTGTCCTGAGACCGCCAAACTCGTAATGACGTCCTATGTCTCTACTAATTTTTTTTCATCAGGATTTAACTTTGATGCTCCTGGATTTTACTCTCTGACTCAGTCATTCTTTAATAGATTTATCTAGCACTTTCAGTAATAAAAAATAAGCCTTAGACAGATCTGACACAGGCATTTGAATGGATGACTGGCACTAATATGCAAGCAGATTCACAAATCATTTTTTCAAATGTGGAAAGGATGCAGTTAGTGCATGCCTGAATTCATAAAGTGCCTTATTGCTTGTGCAAATTGAATTACACATAGACGTATATGATACAGAAGGCAGACCTAGAGACTGAGATTGCCACCATCACAACTACGAATGCCTCCCAAAAAACACTGAAAGCACTGCCACAGATGGCAATGACTATGTTATTGATCACACTGCAACCAATACTGAAGCAATGGAATGCCAAATCATGCAATTTCTAAATGCCTCACTCTGTGAGTCAACTTCTCCCAAATCAGAGCGAGGTATCACTATCTTACTTGATGGTAAGCTGTTAAATACATTTTTGCCACAGTGGTTGTCACTGCCATCCAATGTGGTGCCTTCTTTCCACATTTCTCTCCAGTGAGATAAGTTGGAGCTACAAGGTAATATACTGTATTACAAACCGTGGAATCTCACATGGTGGCTTTAGATAACAAGCATTGGCTAAAGCCAGTACGATTGGCCTGTTATTACTGACAGCACACACTTTCTATTGCACTTATGGCCACATTGCCCTTTCTCTTATTTTCTCATAACACTGTTAAACACTGGATGCTCTTACACAGATAAACACATACGAATATGGTAGTGGTGGCAGTGCTGGTATTAGTGGTGATAATAATACTAGTAGTGGTACTTACACTGGTGATGGGATGATACTGGTATTAGTGGTGATACTAGCACAAGTGTTGATGGCGAAAGTGCAGGTGGAACTAGTGATGGTGATTGTGTTGAATGTGGTGGTAGCAGTGGTGAGGGTGATAGTGGTAGTAATAGCGTGCAGGTCTGTAGATGTTCAAAGTTAAGCATAAAGTCAATGAGCGATACAAGAGGTAGCTGATTTCTGGACTGTTAATTCATTGTGATATAGTATTTGTTAAAGAGGTGAGTCTTCAGCTCTTTCCTAATATGGATCTGCCATAGGGCAGTCCTGATGGATCCAGGGATATTATTCCAGATCCTGGGTTTATAGTTGGAAATGGTTGGCTGCCTTTTTTCTTTTTTACACTTCTTAATCTGCTGTCTAGTGGTGTCCTGGCTTCAGGTGTGCTGAGAACAACCACTTATGTGGGCTTGTGTGCAAGGTAAGCAGGAGTGCTGCTCTTGATGGCACTGTGAATGATGCAGCTGGTTTTGAGTATAGAGTAGGTTGGAAAGGTAAGCAAAGTCATTTCCATGAACATAAGGGGGAGGTGTGATCATATTTCTTCAAGCCTTGCATGTGGGGTCTGAAGGATGACCTTACGATTAGCCAGTGTGGCCCTTGGAGACCATAGTGTTTGGTGTTATCCCCACTGAGATGCAAGAGTACTGAGGGTTAGAACAGAAGTTATGGAAGGAGCAGTTTCACTTTCTTTAAAAGAAAGAGATGGTACCAGACTGTCTCTGTTTTCGATAATTTGAGTTTGATGTCAAGGGTGTATCCAAGTGACCTCGATTTCAGTGAAATTTGGGTTTTAAACTATCAATCTCCATACCGTTGAGCCTAGTTTCTACTGTTTCTTGTTTGTTAATCTTGGGAAATAAAAGGAATTCTGTCTCTATTGGGTTGAACTTCAGGTAGGCTGGATGATGTGTAGGCAGTGTTTGATGTTTGAGGCAGAGCAGACTCTCAGGTAGAGTTGTGAATGTATCTACACACAAATAGGTGAAAAGAAAAAAGGCATGAATCCCCCTCCAATCTATAACTAAAACACACATAGAAATTGATGAAACCTCAAGATTATCTATCTTCTAATGAGATTACATCAATTTAGAAGCAATCCCATCACCCACTTTTCGTGGCATGCTTCGATATAGGGCATGCTTCTACACCTATTGTACCGTGGTGTACTCGAGTGGAGCTTGATCATATATAAAGCTCAATATGAGGTTGAGGGGTCTGGTCATAAGTGGTTAAAACTGTCTAAATGGATACACAACCAGTTTCTTTTTGTTGGCAGGTTTCCTTTACTGGATTAAAACAAAATCACATAGATGGTTTCCTGTCATTTATCAATTTACCATCCCTCAGTTCATGTCAACGTGTTTTGGTTGATATTTTTCACAGCCAACAAGGTCGACAGCCTTCTTCAGTGTTAGGATATCCCTATTTGTCCTGCTCTAAAGGGTCCGTCACTGTGTCTTTATCATAAAAAAGTGTTAGTCATGAAAAGTATTGAAAACCTTACTTGGGGTTGTTTTAGTGCAGATGGAAAATATTATTTTCTCTAATCATCACATAATGTGTTCTTAACATGGGGTTGGAACAGGAGCACCGCCTTGTCGCTCATTCATCAAGGGATTAACGCCACCTTGGCCGCTCCCACAGACAACGTTTGTGCACTCACTGGAATATGAGCATGAGACCTTCATAGGCAAACTTGCCTAAAGTATTTGTTTTAGAACCATGCTTTACCTACTGAAGTGAGCTTCACAAGAACCGCTGAGGCTAGGATTCCGCATTACGTCGCAACCTCCAGCGATAAAATCCATTCTTCATGCCTGGCACTGATTCACATGTGCAGTCCAAAATTCTCTGAACGGACTTTAAAAGCACTAGATTTTAAGACTGCTCATATCGCAGCACTTGGATTGGCTCATGTACATAAAACTGTCGCTGGGAAGCTTAACCCTACAAGAAGCTTCGGAAATCGCCACTACAGCTTCAAAAAAGTATTGTCAAAGCAGTTAGCAATCAAATTATTTGAGGCCCTTCGGAAAAGTCATGTCTCCTGTTTTAGAAACATGAACATACAACAAACCAACCCCTTGTAAACGTAACTATAGGGGACGACTGACATTATTACGAATGGCCCCTATTGTTTGCGTATGTGTGGTAACTACTGTTACTGCACCTACCAGAATTACTCGTTTCCGAGGGCCATGAGGGCCATAGAATCGGGCTCTTCTCTAGGTCAGCAGCAGTAGTCTTGAAAATACTGAACGCCCGTAGAAAGCTGCAAATGCTGCCATTAAAGGAAAAAGTCAATTACACACGTTTACTGCTGCAGACCAGCGTTTTTATGGGTACGCAGTAAGTTCTTAAAACCTTCATTAGTCAGGCTGGACCAACATAATTGGATCTCTGCAAAAGCTATTTGTTTCAATTGCAGGATACACAGCTCCTGAGCCGATTTGTGAAATTAATGTCCGCGGTTAAAAAACAACGATTGCCATCAAATCCGCGGAAGACTAGTCGAGGAGAACATATCTGATTCTTTACCGATATTAATATGGTTGGTTAGACAATCAGTCTGCCGATGATTAAGCATTATTTATTTTTCCCATGCTGTCTAGCACAGGCTTACCTGATGACTTAATGTCACTGAGGACCCTATCCCGAACTTTACTTTTGCAAAACCTTGCAACCTGTGGCCAGTTCATGAACCTGTTCCGCGTGTGTGCATCGGCACAACATGGAGTTATAGACCCATTTTTCATGAATTTTCGCTATGTGGAGCAAATATACTTCCTCTAAAATGCCAGGATTTGGAGTGTCAGAGAGAAAATCTCACAGACATGGAAAGATGCTCACCGCTCTGGGTTTCTGAGCTGTGGTGTCTGGAGCTCCTGCAGTGTGAATACTCTGGGGCATATTTAAGAGCCCCTTGTGCCACATTAGCGTCGTCTTTTTAAACGCTAATGTGTCCCAACAAGGCCCAAATCGCCACGCCATATTTACAAAGAAGCACAATCCTGACATTGTGCCACTTTGTAACCCTTTGTGCTACATTATGCCTGCACCAGGCATGAGCGTTCCCCTGTTAGGGGGACGAAATAATGGCACAAAGAAATCAAACAGATTTCTTTGGGTCATTTTTTCAAGGATTTTTAACGCCTGCTCAGAGCATGCGTTAAAAGGAGGCTCCCGTTGGTTTCAATAGGCCTCTGGGTGCTTTGCAGGATTACCATCAACATTTTTTACGCAAATCCTGCACAGTGCCGAACTACCGCCACGGTGCACTGTATCTTAGGTAGGGCGCACACATGGTGGTGTTTGGGGCGCAAGATATGCCCCTCTGTGTTTTTACATTATGCTGTCTACAGCCCATGCACTAACTCATAGATTTTCAGTGTACACATTATAGTGAGTGCTGTCTCATTGGAAATGAATGCACAGCTTCATTCTGCACAAGATGTTGGACCGGGTCATTGGAGGCTCCTTATGCTGTAGTGCAAGTATCAGAATGCAATAGATTAAGTTACAGCCCAGAAACGTGTTGCTACTGGTGACAGGATCACCTCTGCTAACTCTACTCATACATAACTTTTACATAATATACAGGAGATTTTTAAGACAATTTAGAATGCTTTTCCTCCTTTTAAAAAATGGAGTATTTACCTCGTTGGGATTAGATTTTCTTAGTTATTCAAAGAGAGGAGATTTCTGTGATGATACGCTTAGCTGGCCATAATCCATATGGCACAATTAAGTTACAATTTATTATAATTTGTATTCCTTACCTTCCAATGTTTACCCCACATTCTTTCTATGGTTTGTTGTGTGCAAATACGAACTAGAATTACATTTTCTCTGTTTGCTGATGGCACTGAAATGTAAGCCAAACTTTCTTGATATTCAAATTCAGATGCCTCCATAGAAAGGAAATGTACTTAAAAAGTTTAAATCGTAAGGTCTGTTATTCTGACGTTTCAAATAATGGAAAATTCAGCAAGGTCTCAAAGGACATTACAGAACTGTTTCTTTCCCCTCTGCTCTTATTAATTTTTCAGAATTATGACCAAATATGCCCTAAAACAGATTGATAGCTTAATATTCTTTGCGAGAGGTTAGTCATATGTTTCTGTGGAAGGAAGGGCCATTATCTTAGCCTGCACACAATTTTCCTCCCAGACAGGACCAAGGTAATTTAAGCTCACATTGATCAAATTAATGAGAAATATTCTTGCAAATGTGTGGATGCAATTTAATAACCTTGGGATAGGTTTACCAAAAATTAGGATAATAATGTCTGCTGAGGAGGTTTGGAAAAGAACTTGTGATGCAGACTCCAGACTATTTCCATACTTACTGAGAAAATTACTTTATGTTAATTCACAGTTAGTACAGTAGGAATCACATCTCCTTCACTTTTAAACTTGCACAATAGAATTTCCAAGCAGAGTGAGTCATAGAATAGTACAGGGCTCATTGTCTTGAAATTCTAACAACCTGTTGGATACAATAACTACAGACCTGAAAAAAAGATGGCATTAAATATGTGCCCAGTCTTTCTGTTAAAAAATGACTTACCCTCTATAGCTCGGAGCTGTCGCTAAAACATGCAGACAATTTTTTTATGTGTGCTTGAGAAGAGGACCACACCCTTTGAAAAATACAGAAAAACAGCACAGCTCCCTATCCAGTGAGACACCAGATTACCGGTCTAATGACAGTGGTAGAAAACATCTATTTCACAGTGTCATAGAAAAAGAAAACAGACTATCAGGTTCACTCACCGAAATTGTTTCTGGCTCATTGATATGCGGTAGGATGTTCAAATGACAGAGTTTAGGATTAGAATTGGTCAATCTGAGATCCTGTTGTGCCCATTCGAGTATAGCGTTGCCATACATAATCTCTCTAATGGCTTGGTGACTCAAATATAAATTGGAATACATTAGAACAGGCACAATTCTGCTAATATTTTCCTTTCCATGCAATATTAGTTAGTAATTGGGTCTCTAATTGGCAGAGGTGTGCACTCTGTCCAAGTAGAGACCACTGTCCTAGGCAGAACAAATAAAATGCACACTAAAAGTTTACCTGTGCTCACCCTCTGGTAGCTTGGCACAGAGCAGTCAAACTAAACTAAAGAAAAAAGCAGTCAGACTAAACTAAAGAGGCAATGTGTAAAGATTTTGTGCACACACATACAGAAACACAAGTTTAGAACGATAGCCACTATTTATCTGAGTCAAACAAGACCAAATCAGCAAAAGTTGAGCATACACAAGCCAAGTTATCAAATCAAAATGCAGTGCTTAGAAGACAATAGCTCCAACTGGGGCTATTTGGTTGTGCTGGACCGGGGCAAATCTAAAAGTTCAGTTTGACCGCAATGGAGCAGAGGCAGGGTACAGTTGTCACGGACACCCGCTAACAGTACCTTGGTTGTGTCAATATTCAGTAATGATGCATTGATCCAAGAAAGAGATGCTTTGTGCTTGCAGGCAATGCATCATTTCCTGATCGAGCAATGTCGGTGATGTGTTGATATTCAGAAGTGAAGTATGCTGGTTTCTGATGTGATGTTGCTGCCTCGGCCAGTTTGGGGCTACATTGAAAGTCAGGTCGCTGCACTGCCCAATCAGAGAGCGGTGTCTGCAGCTTTGGTGCAGGCAGCAGCAAAGCAGTATTTCTGCAGAGGGATGTGTTGGTTCAAATTGACCTTTCAATGTTGATGAGTCAGTTTCTTGAGCTGCCTTACCACCCTCATCTCCAAGGGCCAAGGACTGGATTTGACACCACTTGCAGAGCATGACTCACAGCAGAGGAACCCAGGTGCTGGTAGCAGGGTGCAGATGAAGTCTTTGACATCCCTAAGATATCAGAACAAGGAGGCAAGCTCAGTCAGGCCCTTGGAGAACCTTTAGATTGCAGGATGTAGGGAGTTAGGTCCAGTCCTCTCACTCCCAGGAAAGAAGCAGCAGGCAGCAGGCCAACACAGCAAAGCAAATAGCAAAGTGGCAGTCCCTCCTGGCAGTACAGTAGTCCTTCATCCTGGTAGAATGTCCTCAATCCAGAAATGTGCTGTGTATAAGGCATCAGAGGCCCAGTAACTTCAAAAGAATTCTCTGAAGTGCACAAGGATTCCTTTCAACCAAGCCCTGGCTTCTGACTACCAGCAGGGGGTAATCAGCCCTTTGTGTGAGGTAAGGACACAACCTATTCAGATGTAAGTGTGAACTACCTCTCCCTGCCCAGGACGACTATCAGTATGCAGATGAATGCATATGTATCTCCTCTCACGCCCAGCATTCCTGTTTGTGGCTGTCTGGTGAGAATGCACAGATGTAGCTGTCACCTAAACCCAGATGTGTATTTAGAGACAGGCAAAGGCACAGAATGGTTAACGTAAGAAATTGCCAACTTTCTAAAAGTGTGCTTTTCAGACCTGCAATTTAAAAATCACCCTTACCAAAAGATGTTCTTTTAAAGAGTGAGTCCAGAGACACCGAACTGCAGATTTCGATCTTCTCCCAGTTTGATATTACACTTAAGACATGTTTTAAGGCAAGCCCAATGTTAGCCTATGGAGGAAATCGTCCTTGCAATAGTGAAAAACTGGACTTAAAAATACACTGAACCCTGCCCTTGCGGCTAACTAGGGCCTACTTTAGAGGTGACCTACATATAATAAAAAGGAAGTCTTGGGCTTGGAAAGTGGGTACACTTGCCAGGTCGAGGTGGTAGTTTAAAACTGCACACATAGGGTCTGCAGTGGCAAGCCTGAGACATGTTTGAAAGGCTATGGTAGTGGGTGGCACAATCAGTGCTGCAGGCCCACTAGTAGCATTTGATTTACAGGCCCTTGCCATCTAATACACATTTTATTTGAGACTTATCAGTAAATCAAATCCGACAATCATGGAGAAACCAATGTTACCATGTTTTAGACACAGAGTGAATGCACTTTAGCACTGGTCAGCAGTGAAAAAGAGCAGACTCCTAAAGCCAGTAATAATGAAGCTCAGCACACAGTCAAAACATGAGGTCAGAAAGCAAAAAGTCAGGGGAAACCATGGCAAAAGATGCCAGGTCTAACTAATACTTAGAATATTAACATTTGTAGCAAAGACATATGTGATAAAGCACTGATGTAACACTTGCCTGTCTGAAGAGAAAGGATAAGACCCCACACCTGTAAAAATTGGATTCAGAATTATTTCTGCAAAAAGTGAATGAATAAATGACAATGAACGTGACATCACATATCAAACTGCACAAAATAGATGCATCAATGAATGAAAAGAGTGATTTAAAGAAGAAGCCATGGAATTAATGTGTAGTCATGTAGAACATACATTTTGCCTGTAAGGTTTTTCTAAAGATCTTTGTACATGAGCACCTAACCACAGAAGAGGTATGGGGGAGGGATTCTGAGCAGCAGGCAGAGGAAAATAGACTCACCTAATGGCTCAAACTGGGTCTCCCAATTAACCATTTGGATTAGTGCACACTTGATTGAAGGACTCCCTCTTGCTGGGTGTCTGTTGTGTGCAGCATTCAATATGGCCATGCAAAGGTGCCAGGCAGAACCAGCCAGTCCTCAACCCCCTTTGGTATCTTAAACATTATTTTACATAAGATGTCCTCCTATTTCACTTTATACATCAACCAGATTTCTTAACAATATACCTCGTTTTCACTTTTCAAAATATTTACTTTTTCTGTGACTTCATTTTGTTTGCAGTGACGATTTTGATTCTAAAATGGAATCTTGCCGGTCCAAATGAAATTACAACCCTAACTCTGGTTAAAATCACCCAGTCTACAGAGCCAGATCTCTGTTTTGCCATTTCTAACCACCATCGTTTACTTTTGACACAGTTTTGGATGAACCTTGACCATCCTCTGCTGACGATCGCGAGGGGCTGAGTCAAGGATTCGCACTTACCTCCCTGCCAATGTGACATTGTCTCTTGACAAGACACCACACAATTTATTATGTTTTATTCCATTTACATAATTTTAAGAAATAAATGTATTCAACCCTTGATGAATAAAATGAATTGTAAGCAAGTGCTGGAGCGGAAGCATGCTGAGTCCATAACCCAGAGGTCGATGGATCAAAGCCATCTTCTGCTACCAGATTTGCTGGAGCATTTTCCTTCTCAAGATCATGCTTTAAATTAGGTTAATAAGTCTTTTCATCCAGCACAAGGGTGTGGAGGCATGAGGCATCAAAATGTCCACAACAAATCAATTAAATTAGAAGGACAGTATGACCAACTGAAAGCTCCAATCTGAAATAAAGGTAAAAGGGTTTTATCACACGCTTAGGCTCAGAGTCATGTAGACAATTCTCAAAACAAAGTTATAAAAATACAGAATCACCAAATGTTGACCAAAGCTTCAGAAAAATTCAAACAAACTAACATCAAAAGAGTAAGAATTTGTCAAAAGCAATGCAAAACATCGGAAGAATCACCTGATATACAGAAAACAAGCATCGTTCAGTTCTTGTAAGCATGAAGGCAATTTAAAGTTATCTAAGCTTAGCTAGCTAGGACACGGGAAAACCTTACAGATTAGCAAGTCAAAAGGTAACATGTGCTGGTGACAACAGATGCAGCCAAAAACAAAAAAGGAAAAAAACAAAAGAATTTGGAAAAATGACAACTGGGGAATTAGATGACTAACCAGATTTGGCAAAAGTGGATAAAAAGGGAAAGCATCAACATGTCAGAAGCTCGATCAAGAGTCTCTTTCTCTGGGTCAGGGGAAAAATCTCTAAATCTCAACAAAGCATTTCACAAGGATGGGTAAGTGTGGAGTGGACTGTACCTCTCAGAGTCCATGGGGTCTTGCAAGAAACAAAAAGTGGGGAAATCTGACCAAAAAGGAATACTCCAAATCCAGCAGGGGAATGGTATTATAAAGTTCATAATGCAAAATGATTTGTCCATCCAGCATTCCACATGAGGCAGAAGATGTAATTGTCCAATAAAAGTCAGTCATGCGTCATGGACTGCAACATCAGGAAAAGTTCCCATTACCGACATATAGAAGGCATCCATCTCAGCTCATGCCACAGTTCCTGAATGTATTGTGCTCAAGGTTAGTTTCTCAGGCTCACCATGACTAAAACAATATACTATAATCTAACACCACGCTAGCATTTCATGGGAATGAAGTCTGAAAGAAACGTTCACGTTAGCAAGAACAACTTAACATTTTCTGCGCAGTCACAAAAAAGGGTCTTGAAGGTCTCACTTAGGCTAAGCAAATTAATTAAAATGTCACATTCATTTATGCAAATAATACACATATATCAATTCAACATTAATAAGCTTTGTCAATGTTCATGTTACAATAGATTTAAAACAAAAAGACTATTCCTACAATGCTTTGAGTGTAGTGCAGAACTAAAGTCTTCAACATTTGCAAGTAATATTTAAATCCTTTGTCTCTTGAAATCTTGTATCATTTTTGTGCATACTATTAATTAACACCATGAAGAACAACGTAAAACAGATTAATTGATTAAACATGAAATTTAAAGGCTATATCACAAGACTTTCCTCTAGTGACCTACAGTGAATGCAAAAAAACGATTAGTACTTTTATTAACAAAATACATATGTTATCACGTATAAACGATCAATGTGATGTCAGTGATGGCAGTAACGTTTCTGCTACTTCACAAGTGAAATCAGCACTTTTATAGCTTAAATTTTTTCCTGATGTGCATATTTGCTACCATGTTCCTTGTTTCCTTTCCAGGGCAGTGAGAACATGGAGACTATTTGACCCTGTTTGAACCTCATGACGATTTTATATGTATTGTTCTTTTTCACTCTATCTTTTAAACCAAACAATGATAAACTGAAACTGAACATACAACCCTGACCCTGTTTAATCCTGCACCTGTGTAAACACTAACATCATCGTACAATAAAATGCAGCATTATATTATAAAAGCTAATCAGTGTCACTTAGAAAACCTGTTACCTATAGGGAACGCTAACAAGCCACTATCCAGGCCCAAGCATATATTTTATTATCTAAAGTGTTAGCAGGGTAGCTCCACAAATTGTTACAAAATACCAATTCTTGTTATTATTCACAATTCCATTCGAACATTTCCAAATCACACTCAAAAAGCCAGTTGTGGTTTAAAACAGGCTAAACCTTAAAACAGACTAAACCTGAGACTCCACTAATAGTCAACAGGTAAATACCTGGCTCCTATGGTGACATGTCTCTGACAATTGTTCACCTATTGAGTAACATTATGATAGAGTTCTCATTTGAAAAGTGCAGCAGAGTTTACTTAAAACATGTAATCTTGGTCCTGTTTATTTTTATACAACAGGGTGCCTTTTTAGTGTCACGGGAGTGAAATAAATTGTGGATTTATTACATATATCTTGCTGCATTCCCTAAATGCAATATACAGTTGCATTTATAGGGCATGATCCTAGATAGAAAGTAATTGTTTGATGAACATTTGCTATAGCCCTGAAGTGAAGTCTCATCAGGAATTTGAGAAGAAATAATTTGGTTCAGAAGGGAACACTAGTCCCAGAGTACAGTTTTCTCTCTCCTAATATGGAAAAACATTGTTGTTCATTTCAAGGAAGTTTTGATTACCCCCCTCTTGGGAGCTTGTAAAATGAGCCTCTGTGATCTGGTTTAAAATTTGGTCAGTGGAAGATCTATCACTACCATACTTTTCACATTCGCCATGGCTTGAAAAATCCACATGATTTTTAAAGATAAAAATGTTATTGAATCGGAATTCAAAATGACCAGCACCATTCAGAACCGCCGTAGCCATGTTGGAAAATGTACGGCAGCGGGATAAGTATACTTATTGTCATTTGGATATTGTACCCGAGGTAAATCCTGCTGCGTTTGTAACAGTTAAATCTGAGGTCAGACTATTCCTAGTTTTCATGGATGCTTAAATTATTACCTTCTTATTATTAAATAAAGTAATAGAGGTTGTTTGGCTGAATGGATAGTTTTTTGCGATATTGGACTTTCAAGTTATAGGAAGTGAGAAGGAAGTGGCAGAAGGTTACTTCACATCCACAAATAATATATTGTTACTAAAAATCTTGGAGGAAAAGATGCTGCAAAATTCAGGAAGCCAGGGCAGGAGGAAGGAACGAGCATAAGGAATCAGCAGTTTGGCAAAAAACGACTTGCTCCAGAAAAACACTGTGGCACACTCATGGACAATGCTCTCAGCCTGCTTTTATGGTCTGAGATCAGTTATTGGTGTAAGGAGGGAGGCATGATCTTCTCCCTGCCCAGAGCAAATGTTTTCAATACTGCATGGCAGGCACCGCACACAGGGAAGGTGGATGCATGAGGCCAGTAGAGAACAATGGCAGGGGAGCCAGAGTGTGTCATTTTCTGGCTGAGCGGAGTGAGGACACAGCAGCATGGCCTCACAGCAGGGCAAGACAATAGACCCCAACACCATTACCTGACCCTGCCCCAAAGTTGTCAGCACTGGCTAAGGCCACGGACAGAAGACAGTCCATAAGGTTATCCCTTAAAGGAAGAATTCTGAGTGTGTAATGGGAGCGACACCCCCTTCTCAGTTGGGTCCTCCCTTCTGATATTTGCCATCCATGTCCTGCTTAGCAGTGCCAAAGAATACTTCATTACCTCATCCTTCCTTTCTGACCAGAGATACATTGTTATGCTCGCCTCTGGACCTTCCAAATGTGGTTTTCCAACAGATCTGCAAAAGACTGCACATACTGTAATCATCTTCTGCACACAGTGCATTCACATATTCTGTAGGAAAACAGCCCATTATATTACATTTATATTAGATGTTGTGTTTTTGTACACTTGTACGTTTGTACAACCTTTACTGTCTTTACTTGTACTGTTTTTATCAGTGTACGTGTATTGTATGATTTATGTGATATTTCACACTTTTCTATTTCTTTGCATCAAGGTCAGAGCCAAAAGCTTTTAATATACTTGACTGTTTCAGGCACCTGGGAGAGGCTGGGACGTTAATAAAAAATTCAGATCACAAGAGTTCTCTTTAAAATGCCATCTGTGGGCCACAATCCTACATGGAGTTCATTGTCCTCTTGTCAAAGGCTGAAGAGATTCTCCTAGATTTTGTCCTCCTAAATCCTGACTGATCAGAATTGTGACCCATCAGCCATATATTCGGAGTGGTGCAGTGACCTGCCTGCTAGAAGCCAAGTGCCTGGAACCAGTGAGAACCAGCCCTCGTTAGTAAGTTTCAACGGTAGAGCAAGAGGAACATTTCAAGAGAACCCTAAATGGCACCCTCATTGCAAAAAGTGAAAAATATAGAGCGAGCGGAAGGTTTGCACTAACCACACTGGCAACAGGGTGGGTTCTGCACTAGTCATTGCCATGTAGCAGTGCTGCCTGCAAGAATCTAAGCTTTCCATCAGGTCCATAAACTCTGACTATGAAAGGCTTGAAACACTATCCTCTGTCTTTACTTGGCTTCTTCACCAAGACTGACCTCAGACTTATTCCAAAGTCTTAAACCTTACTCAAGCCACCCTATGACCAGTGACCACATTAAAGACTTTCATTGACGATCATACGGTACAGGACTGGGAGAGAGCAGTGTTTTAAAGCCCTCAAACCGACCTTCATCAGTTCCTGCACCTCCAAGAACCTTTTATCATCAAATTAAGACTCGTCCATTCCAAAATATTGTTAATGCAGTCTTAACAAACTGAATCCACTTTAGAAATCACCTGCAACTCGTTACTGTTTGAGTTAAGTCACATCCAGAAATTCTAAATAAAAAGGTACACTTCTACAGTGTGTTCAGCCATTTTTGTATATTGACATTGGTTTTGTTAAAACAATTCATAACTATTTCTACCACTGCTTGCTTACCTACTGGAAATTATTAAACCTTTAGAATAACTATACAAAACTCTTTTGCTTGTAATGTGTGATTGCAGAGCAAGGAAAAAGGAACATGGTGGCTGCCAAATGTTAACTTGTTAAAAAGTTAAATAAATTGTATTGAAAAACATAAAATAACTGGATGATTCTGAGTTTTAATTTTGTGGGTTGCTCAATGTATAAAAATGCGGATGTTGAATCCAACTTCCCTCTTAAGTTAAATGCAACAGCATATCCCTCCATTTTCCCTATGCCCCGCTACCGCCAGAAGTCAGTGGCATTGTTTTTGCAGATAATCTCCCTAAAGAAATTCATTTAGAAGCACGCATCCCACAGTAGTGAGCCAAACAATTATTTCTTTGTTGCCTGTTATAAAGGATTGGATGTAATCTTATTGACAGATGGATTTTCAGACGCAGGAGCCCTAAGCTCAAGGCACACTGTTGGCTCTAATCACCCAGTGCTGTGTCATAGATAATGTCATGGTGTATTCTTTCATCTTTCTGCTGTCGCTGCTCAGGCACATCAGAGTACATTACCGGGAGGGATCAGCAGTTTAGAAAAAACGTGTAATTGCGGAACGCATTAGAATTTTGCAAGGTAAATTAAACTTTTAAAACTAATTGTTTTCCCACTCTCAAGTACTATAGGCCAGTCTCTTTTAATTCGGCCTTCTCCAAAGACGCATTTACTCGCATCGTCCTTTCCCACTATAGCCTGTCTCAACATAATTTTTCTCTAACTCTGTTCTGCTTTGTATGTTCGGGGTGAAGTGGAAATGCAAGTGTGCGTGTATGTATACGTTCACGAATACAGTGCAATGGAGGTGACGGGGCACCGTACATAGCAGTGTGTGTGTGTGTGTGTTGGGGGAGGGGTAGCGGGGGGAAGTCAAGATCGTATATAGAGCAGGGCTTAATTTGAGATAATGGCTGCAGGTGGGGTTAACCAGAAGACGTTTTTGGGGATCAGGACTTTTTTATCATCAGATTTTGACCGACAGTATGAGAGAAAAGACAGAAAGAATAGGACAAGAAATAAATGGAAACAGTGACAATAGGAGAAAAAGCGATGAAAAAGAACCTGTAAGAATAAGATAAAGGGGCAGAGAGTGCGATGAGGTGGATGGAAGCAGCCTGAGGTGAAATAAAGATTAGCCAGCCTTGGTATACACAGCAACCACCGACATTCAGCAGAGCCATGCTTCTGAGAAAAACTCTAGGCCCGACACTTATGGCCTCATTACGACCCTCAGTGGTGGTGGTCCGACTGCCGCCAGTGTGGCGGTCCGACAGCCACATTATGACCGTGGCGTTTGCACCACGGTCGGAACCCAGTACGACCAGTTTTCCTCCACTGGAGGGGCTGGCAGTGCTAGCGGTCGTAGCCCTGCCATGTAAAGAGTGGCGGAGACGGGGTGCAGGGCGCCCCTGCCCTAGGCATGGCCAGTGCAGGGGCCCCCATGGCTAGCCCCATCACGCTTTTCACTATCTACTTTGCAGACAATGAAAAGCGCAGTGGGTTCTGGTGCACCCTACACACTGCAGCATTGCCGCCAGCTCAATTATGAGCCGGCATCAATGTTGTCGGCTGTTTCCCGCTGAGCCAGCGGGCAGAAACTCTATTTCCACCTGCTGACCCAGCAGGAAACTTGTAATGGGGAACACGGGAAGGGGACCGCACTGCTGGTAAACTGACCGTGGGACTTCAGCGGACGGCCTTTTCCATCTGCTGAAGTCATAATAAGGCCCTTATTCTTTTACAAAACGAAGTACTGGTAGAAAGGATGTTTTCACCGTGGTGGACACATGGGTGAGAGTACCTTGTGGTTATTGATGTGCTGTCCTACGACTCGCCCTTCCGAGTTTTTTGGTTCATCCTGGAATATGCAAATGGCCCATCTGAGGTAGTGTTATTCATATTGTTGCTTACGCTGACATTTGTTTAACAATCCATTACTGCACAATGTTTGAGGATTTCGATTTGGCATCAGAGATACCAAACTGGGCTCTCAGATTTGTCCTAGGAAAACATTATAGCTCTTGGTCATTAGCATTATCTCAGCACTTGTGCTGCTGTACCTCTCAACACAGACAGCTTTATATATTGTAACTTGTGTTAGACTGGGATGATTAGTTTGCCTAGAACTGATGGTAGTACTGTGATGTGATCTAGGAAGTAGTCACCACAAGGTCTCTTTCACTGACCAATGTTCTGGTATAAGGGATGATAACTATTGTGCTACTTGCAGTTACTAACTACACACATCACACACAGTTTGTGCATATCCAAAAAACACACTGCCAGTCCCACACATTTCTATTCTCTTGAAACAATGGGCCTGATTGGGACCTTGGTGGATGGGATAATACATCACAAACATGACAGATAACCCGCCAGCCATATTACAAGTTCCATTATATGCTATGGAACTTGTAATACAGTGTGCGAGATATCTGTCATGTTTGTGATAAAGTAACCCATCTGCCAAGGTCTTAATTGGGCCCTTAGTCATCTCTATCTAGCAATATATAATATGTATTTATTTGTATTGCAAATAGGTCACAGCAATCTGTACATAGTATCAAGTCGATGAGCACTTTAGCAGAGGTATGTTTACATCATTTGTTGATGTTATTTTTTATGTTAATGGTATTTGTAAAGTGGACATTATTACCCTTCTTGGAGTGACAATGCATGTGTTCTGTGAAAAAAATAGAATGGCAAACACTGAACCCACAGATTAAGCATGAGAGAAAAGTCAAATTTTCAGTTTTTTCAAATTAGCTATTACTCTCCTTCCTAAGGTATATTGATAATCTTTTTACACTTAAAACAGCAGCCATGGAAAAAGCGTGCACTCTGAATGAAGAGTGATGGAACAGTGGTATCACTTGGGAGGCTTGAGTGGTGGATTTTAGAGGTCTGGAATGATACCACCTGAAACGGTCATTGAAGGCAACACAAGTAGTTGAAGAGACTGCTTTACGCACAAGCACATCAATTTAAATGTAATGTGTTCTCTTGCAAGTAGGCAATGGATAGAGCAGAGTTCATGAAATATGAACTCTGGTCCTCAAAACCACAGGCAACCCGACTGCATAATTTTGGATTATCTGCTGTTTGTGAATTATGCAGTTAAGTAGCCAAGGTTAGACTGCTTTATAATAGGCCAATCAAGCAGGTATAAATGCATTAAAAATCATCACATTGTGTGCATAAGTAATAGCTCCAAAACTGTCTTCAAGGTTAAAAGCTTGACGAGGCAGGACTTTACCACTGATCTAACCTGTTCATGTAAGGTTGACATGGAGTCTAGTTTAACTCTGAGATTTTTCAAGGAGTAACAGGAACTGTTTTTAGGCACAATGTGGTAAGCCAAAAACAAAGTCTCCTAAAAGGGATCAGAGGACAAAGGATGTCCATCTTACTCCCATTCCGCATTAAATGGTGACTGAATGTCCATTGTTTGACCTATGATAAACAGGTACAAAGTTTAGTTTCCATGTCATTGGCACATGTATCAAGACAAACCTATGTGATTGCATCATATAGGCCAGTGGAGGTGTTTAGAAATTAAATAACAGTGAAGTCAGGATTGAACCCTGAGGAACCCCACAGTGTGATGAACGGACTGAACAAGAATGTGCACTCATTCTCACTTGAAAGCACCTAGCTGATAATTGATTAGCCAATCTGAAACCATTCCCATGCAAAGCCATCATTACCAAGATACCTTTGATGATCTAAGAGAATCAGAAGGTTGACCATCTAAAAATCGCTGCCAAGTGACAAATAAGCACTGCAGGAAAATCATCAGCACATCATTGTAGGTCATCGTAGGTCATCAGTGAGGCGACAATCACTGCTTTGGTAATGCCTCCCGATTACAATCCAACTTTAAGTGGGTGTAGTAAGTTATTTGCTTCATAAAAAAAGCAGCTGTCTGACAAAAAACTTCTTTCCAACAGCATTGTCGAGTCAGGCAACTGTGTAATCGTGTGGTAATCAACCAAATCTTCAGGGAATAAGGAATGCTTCTTTAATAGAGGCATTATAGAAACAAGTTTGAACCCATTGGGCATCACATCTGAAGAGGGACCAATTCTGTTTCTAAAGAGAAGATAATAATTTTGGCTGGTGGGATGAGAGCCTGCGCGCGGCTGCGTCACTCGAGTCAGCCCCAAGAGCTTAGACTCAGCCATGAAATAAAAGGCACAGAGAGGAGAGGGAAACTGGGTGAGCACGGGGGCAATGGACGCGTTTGGGCCAGGATTGAGAAAGAACGTGTGAGAGTCCTTGAGCTTTGCAGAGGATCTACTCTCTGGCTTGGCATCTTCATGTGTTGCGGCAGGAAGAACCCACGGAGATGCTCCTGACACCAGTGTCTACTCCATCATTTTCAAGTGCCTGGAACCTGACAGTCTCTACAAGTTTACACTATATGCAGTAGATACCAGAGGTCGGCACTCAGCCGTGAGCACAGTGACCTTGAGGACAGCCTGCCCCCTGGTGGATGATGAGAGGGCCGAAGAAATAGCAGACAAGATTTACAACTTGTACAATGGGTACACAAGTGGAAAGGAGCAGCAAGTAGCCTACAACATGCTGATGGATGTGTCGGCTTCCATGCTCTTCCGTATTCAACACCACTACAATTCTCATTATGAGAAGTTCGGAGATTTTGTCTGGAGAAGCGAGGATGAACTTGGATCCAGGTACTTCAAACAACTAAAACTTGAAGCGCTGTGTGATCCAAGGAGGCGGGGCAGGAGCCCATTAAAACTTGTTCGCGCTCCCGCCGTCGCGGGTAGCGCTGTGTGATCCAAGGAGGCGGGGCAGGAGCCCTTTAAATCTTGTTCGCGCTCCCGCCGTCGCGGGAAGCGCTGTGTGATCCAAGGAGGCGGGGCAGGAGCCCTTTAAGACTTGTTCGCGCTCCCGCCGTCGCGGGAAGCGCTGTGTGATCCAAGGAGGCGGGGCAGGAGCCCTTTAAAACTTGTTCGCGCTCCCGCCATCGCGGGAAGCTCTGTGTGATCCAAGGAGGCGGGGCAGGAGCCCTTTAAAACTTGTTCGCGCTCCCGCCGTCGCGGGACGCGCCCGGGCGAAGCCCGGGCCAAGGGCGGGCCCGTCCTGCGCCCGTCAGCGGCTGACAGAGGCTGGGCTGGGCCACCCCCCTAACATCTATCTTCCAAGAAGGCCATATTGTACTTAGTCCCATTTGTTAACTCCAACTCTGTGTCCCCAGTCAGCTGCTCCACTTAATCTGACGCCTTATTGTTTAACCCTGCACCTACACTAACATCAGATGGGCAAAAGGAAAGCAATAGAGGCAGGGGCCGGGGCAGTACTAAAAGCCAAGCGAAAAAGGCATAAGCATGCTGCTAGCAACTGCGTCATGGATAGAATCGACTCTCTCCTGGGCGAATGCAACGAAATACTAACTAGCCCCCAGGGAAACATTTCTATTGAAACTGGGGAGGGGCCCACTTCAACTAACAGGAAGGATGGTTCCATGAAAATCGCTGAGATTTTCGTGAAACGTGGGCAACAAGTCACTGACACTACAGGGGATGGCGAAAGTAGGAATGTTATCACCCATGCGGCACCCTCCCTAGCAGAAGACCTACCACTTGCCACCAACGATTCCATCCAGCTCAGTAACCGCTTCAATCCCCTAACCAACTTTCCTAAATCACGCGACGACATCAACCCAGACACCCTGGTAGATGGGCCAGCAGCAACCAACACGCACTCTCCTTACGTAACCCCACAGCATATCGATTGCATACAAGCTCTAAGGAAGGAAGTCACAGAACTCAAGCATATGGTTAACTCATTACTTGCAATAGTAAAACAGCTAACCCAAGCAAATAACACGACTACTACTAACCTTGCCCAAAATCCAATCCTATCAGGCATCACAACAAACTCGCCCAACTCCTCTGCTTCTTGCCACGCTGGCTCTCACCCTACCAAAGAAAAGACCATGTACTCTCACCAGACACCCTTTTCCCACAATTTACGCATAGGAATTTCATTAGACACCTATCATAGTACCTTCAAACCCACGAGCAACACCGCCTCAAAATACTCTACGCAACCTGCCACTGACCAGTCCCATTTAGGTAACGTAGTTCTAATGATTAACGTTCCCAAGCTAACCACATTGGCACGCAAGGAAGGGGTAGACTCTATCAAAAACAAGGCAATCCACTGGATTCGCCATGTTAGAGGCTGCCGATCCATAATACGCGAGGATCTAATTAACGTAGTACGACGGCCAGACCCGGGAACCCACTTTGATATTCTAAAACTGACACTCAAGAACAGGACCATGGTGAACAATCTGGTGGCCCTAGATGCAAGAACAAGCCCACCTGCGCATTCACGCATCCAGTTTAAACAGCCCAGGTCACCCACGCTCCACGAGGAGTGCCCGAGTTACCACCCGGCAGAAAACCTATCCCCTCTTGGCAAATATGATTGACTCACAGCCCTACCTAAAATCCATACAGGCAAACCTTGCTACCTTCCAACATCTATCACCCCCAGCTCTTCCTTTCACCCCATCACTGTTTGTCCATGTATTCACTCCCCTACTCACGACACCGAGACCATTTCCGGCTCTCTGAGCAGTCACGACAACGATGCTCCATCCATCTTGCAGGCACTTTGCCCACCAAACCAAGAGCTGCTGCCTAGGCCCGCAAGCGCCCCCTGGATCAGGACCAGGCCAGTTCCAACAGAGGAACACCACAAACCACAACAAGCCTCACGGGCAAACATTGGTATCAACCCATCTCTGCTCCCTCAGTCACACCTGCCAGACCAACCCCCGACAGCCAACTTCACAAACCCCGGGCATTTAGCCAGGACAACTCAGCTACAATCTGGGGTACGACTTGTCTCATGGAACGTGGCAGGTCTGAAATCTATTCTTCCCCTTCCATCCTTCTCCTCATTTATTGACGAACATGACATATGTCTTTTCCAGGAAACATGGTCACTCAACTCTCTCTTCCGAACAGGCTACACAAATTTCCACATCCCCGCTGTGGCCAGCACGAGAGGCAGGCCCTCAGGGGGTCTGACCATCTGGATCAAAACATCACTTAGCTGCCACATATCACAGCTACCTACCGTCTCTCCCGACCTGTTAGGCCTTCGTCTATCCTTTGGGCCCGACTCTGTGGTGAACATCTTTAATATCTACACTCGAGGGGTCAGGGGGGGTCAAGTTTCCAAAACCCTCTGCGCCCTCGTAGCCCTCTTACAAAATTATCCCCGCCACCACAAAACCATCGTGGCTGGGGACTTCAATGTCACATTCGAACCCCTTGACTGGGACGATCTCAGGTCCACCCGTGAGGAAGATCAAGCCTGGTCTATCCCGCTCTGTCAATTCCACCCATCAAGAGGTGGACGTCGGTTGCTATTCAGGTCAAATCACTGACCATGGAGTTTGGACTCAGGGCGCTAAATGGCAGAACCAATTCAGACACCAACGGCAGTCACACGTACAACAAAACAAACCACACCAGCAGAATCGATTATTGCCTATTCGATATAAGATTATGGCCTCTAGTCATCGATATGACAATCATCGAAAGGACCGAAAGTGATCACAACCCTCTCTCTGTCCACACATTAGCCCTAGGTAACCTCCCAGCCACGTCTAACCCCGCAGCAGTAGCACCTGAGGGTATTAGCCTGGCCAACAACAAAAGACACCTAAAATGGGTCAATATTGCGGCCCGGCCCGCACTCATCAATGCTGCCAACAACACCCTAAAATCCACACTAATGGACCTAGAGGCAGGTCCTGCAACTCCCCACCAGGAAATAAGCTCAATCCACACATCCTGCTTTAGGGATATCGCAGCCCACTTCTCAGCACCCCCAGCCCACTTCAACAAACGACCCAAAACCAGGCACCGCTGGTTCAACAAAACGTGTCGGTCCCTAAACAAGCGCCTAGTTCAAGCCATTAAATCCAAGGACCCCATCGCCATCCGCGCAGCTAGGAAGTCCTATAAATCTGCAATATGCATAGCCAAGCGTGATCAAGATAGCAAATGGTGGACAGCACTCAGCGATGCTGTGCGTGAGAGAAATTATAGTCTGTTCTGGTCCCTGGCAGCGCGAGGCCCAGAAACCAGTGGTTTGGACATCTCAACCAATATTGCCCCAGGAGACTGGATAGTCCACTTTAGTAGTCTGTACTCCCCTGATCACGACAGCCCCACCCCTGTTTGTATGGGCCCCCTCCCACTTCACCCATTAGCACCCACCACCACAGCACCCCTGTTGTTATCTCAAAGTGATATAACCTATTCTCTAAGCACTCTAAAACGCGGCAGGGCCCCTGGTTCAGACTGCGTCCCAGCAGACCTATTCTCAACAGACCTAGCATCCTGGTCAAGATACCTCACCATTCTAGCTAACGCAATAGCATCTGGGGCACCAATTCCCGACTCATGGAAAGCGGCCATTGTTATCCCAATCTTTAAAAAGGGCGACAGATCTCTTCCCTGTAACTATAGACCTATTAGCCTAATTGACTGTGTCCAAAAAGTCTTCTGCCACTGCCTCCTAGGGAAGATCGAAGAATGGATAATTGACCATGATATCCTTAGCCCCCTCCAAGCCGGTTTCCGGAAGAAGATTTCCACCACTGATCAAGCCCTCAGATTCCAACTATTATATTGGAAAACAGTGTTCATTGGCAAAGGCAGCCTTTATGTAGCTTTTGTGGACCTCAAATCTGCTTTTGACCTAGTACCTCGCAACCAACTGTGGGTCACTCTCTCTCGGATGGGAATACCGGAACACATCCTTGCCATTTTGATACGACTCCACGAGGACAACTATGCTCAAGTCAGGTGGGGCAACAGGGGCCAACTAACCGATAGAATCCACGTCTCCCGGGGTGTGCGGCAAGGCTGCGTACTTGCCCCGACCCTCTTCTCGTTGTACATCAACGAAATTGTCCCTTCCCTTCTCAGACTACAGGCAGACGCACCTTCACTTGGCACACAAAAAATCCCAGTCTTACTTTTTGCCGATGACACTCTTTTGATTTCCAAGACCCCCAGTGGTCTAAGGAAACTCCTTGCGTGCTTCGAGCATTTCTGTTCATCTCAGGGACTCGAAATCAACGCCTCAAAAACCAAACTAATGACCCTTAACCCCCACAGATCTTTCAAAGGGAAATTTACTCTAGAGGGCTCCTCTCTTGAGAAGGTGGGCATTTTCAGCTACCTGGGCATAACACTCACCGACAACATGTCCTGGAAGCCACACATAGGAAAACAAGCCCTTAAATTAAGACAAACAACTGGGGCTCTACTAAAAAATTTCCACCTCTCACATACAAAACCAATTCGCCCAGCATTACAGCTATACGAAGCCCAGGCAGTTTCCTCAGCGCTCTACGGGGCTGAACTTTGGGGTTATACCAAAACCCAAGACCTAACCACCGCTGAAAACAACTTCCTAGGAAACCTTGTGTCCCTTCCACAAAGCACCCCACTGTTCCCTCTTTGCAAGGATCTCGGCATCAAACGCATTGGTCACAAAGCCCGCCTGCGACCTCTGCTGTACTGGCGGCGTCTCTGGACCACTCCGGAACTTGACATCTTCACTGAAGCTCTACAGGTCATCCTAAAAGCCGACCACCTGCACAGAATCCCCTGGCTACGATCCATCAAGGATTTACTTCACTCTATCGGGCTCGATGATCTCTGGAACTCACCAGCCACGTCAGTCTTTCCCTCGAAAAGGGAACTAAAGAAACTATACTGGCAAAGGGCCAACCACGAAGACACTCGGGCTGCACTCCACACTACATTATCCTGTGACTTTGCCAACCTAAAAGATTCATGCAAGTACGAAACTTTTTGGGACCTAATCACGGCCCCAAGGGAAAGGAAACTGTACTTCCAGCTCCGTATTGGAACACTCCCATTAAGAACTTTCACCAGCAGCTGGTCACACAGTGAATGCACCGCATGCCCTGCTTGCAAAGCCCCCGTCGAGAATCTCCCTCACCTCCTTTTTGCATGCCCCGCGTATACCGCCCCCCGTAGGAAATGGCTGGCCCCGGCATGCAGACTACTGGGAGTACGCTGCTCTGTGCTAGCCCTGCGAATCCTTAGATCAGACACCAGGCCAACGCTAGTGATCGCTATCGCCAAATTCCTCGGAGCCAGTTGGCTTATCAGAGGGAAAACTCTTCTGGACAAAGACTCCTAATAAGACTGTCCTAACATCCTGCACAGCGCTTTTCATTTCATTTCATTTTATTCTATCTCACTTTTATTCCATTTTTATTTCTTTTATTACTTACTTTTTTTACTTCCTTTTTATCTACCTACAATTTTATTTTATTACGTGTATTTATTTGTATTTATTACTGCTCGCGCTTTTTTGGCTCTTGTAGCCGCAATAAAGCTTCTTTGAATTGAATTGAATTGAATAATTTTGGCTGGAACAGAGGCTTAGTTCGCTTCTTGCAGCTAAATATAATTTACCTTTATTTTAGCCATATTGGATTGGGACACCCATTATTTTCTTATAATGCTTTGAGATTTAGGAAGATGCACCATGAATTCTGCAGTGGATTTTGCCTCCCAGCAGCATTGTGGCCACCATTTGCCTGCCATCTTCCCTTACTGTGAGTAAAGATTTAAATCCTCGAAATGGTAGATTGACCTGGGAGTTCACATCTTTGATTCCCATACAATGGAATAAGGGTGTGTCCTGTCCAAGTCAAGTTATGAGTTGAGCAAAGGATTTGATTGTGAAAAGGATGTTTTCAAGCCTGGCTTCTTTGGGACAGGTATTGAGAGAGGGCAAGTATTTTTAAGGACTTGGTCCTGGTGTACTAATATTGGATTTAGCGAGTCCCAGATCGCGAATTTTAATGAACTGCAATTCGGGAATCACAAATTCATATGTACAAACCCTGAGCTACACCAATTAGCAGTTTCTTTTCACTAAATGTGATTTCTAGATAGATGCAATTGACGAATTGGGAGTCACAAATTAAAAATATTTCATTTGAAGCGACTGATGACATCACAGACAGGAAACAGAGGCCCTGCAGCACACTTTAGGTGGGAGTGAGAGAGAGACCAAACGTTTAAGTAGGAGGCTGCTTCTGATTTACAATCCAGGGAAAATCAGGACTCCCAGACATCAGAAGGATGCAGGAAAAGAAAACGTAGGTTTTCTGATGTAGAATTGGAGATTTCTGTGGAGTAAAACATTTCCAATAACGCTAAATTATTTGGTAAAGATTTGCTGCCAGTTCCTGAGGCTAGAAAGAAAAACATATGGCTTGGAATTCAGGAACAAAATAATGCTGTGGGTGTCACACAAAAGAGCATAAACACCTTCCTCCTCATCCTGCCCAAAGCCCAGAAGCAAAAAAACTAGGACATGTTCGTTCTCAAGCAACACCCCAAAAATCTAGAACTCCATACCAGTCCACATCAGATCCAGTCCTTCCCACCAGATCTTCAAGAAGCAACTAAAAGAATTCCTCCTCAACCAACCTTCACTTCAAAAAGAATCGACCACCCCCCACCCCACCACCGCTGGCACTTTATCTTCTTGACCCTGTGAAACCTACATGTATAACTGTCTCTTTGAACTTGTTAGTTTATTACCTATACTGTTGTAAAGCGCTCTGATACCCTCGGGTCTTGCCAGCGCTATAGAAAACTATCTAAATAAATAAATTAAATAAATAGAAGAAGTTAGAGAAAGGTGGTGTCATACCAAAGGGAAAGTGACTACAAGGAGAAAAGAAGCAAGTGGAACTAGAGGAGGCCCAACCACTGAATCAGCTACTACTACCATGAAGGAAATGATAGACAGTTCCTTCCAGCTAAAAACTGTGATGGGCATCAGCTCTGTTGATACTTCTGTATCACAAAAGACCAACCACAAGCTAGTGAACTTTCCTACTTACGATAACATATGAAAATGTATTGAATCTTATAACATGTTTTAACACGCTGCGTTCAGGGCTGCAGTATCCAAGCTCTTTCCGAATTGCGTGTCCTGTGGAAAATACATAGAAGAGTCTTATTCAGCCAAGAGCAGAGTGTTGAAAATGTATTAATGTAAGAAAATGATCTTATTGTACTCATTGCTTAAATAATGGAAGGTAAATGCAACAAGCTTTGTAGTATCACAAACATCCATTAACCCTATATACTAAATATAGGTGCTCCCTATTTAAACAGATATCAGTGCTCAGTCAGAGGAAGTATAAGGCGATGTAGAACCTGAAATAGAAGTGCCAGACATGGATGAAAGCAGCATTCCCAAGACTGTGCCGATCTCAGCCATCCTTGCCCTATCACAGGACCACACAAATTCCAGAAAAGCAGCATCCAACTCAGACATGTGTGAATGCACATCTCCACCATCTAAGATAATTTAGGAGGCAAAGAGTGACGATGAGGTAAAGTGCACCAAGTGGTGATGAGGCATGTATCAGCTTCTTGGGGCTTTCATATACTTGAAACATAGGGGCTATTCGTAGAGAAAGCACAACTTCAAATCATGCAGCGGCTCATTAAAAATGTTTGGTAGTCGTAGTAAAATAATATAGAATAGATTAAAAAATATAAATGAAGTTCAGAAAAACTGGGTGACACAGGCTGAGGTAATGGTAGACGCTTTCGCTGCACTATGTAGTTGTTTGCATGATGAATCACTATTTCACAAGTGCAGGCAACGTCATCTCCTATTACAAATAGAGGATTTTAGTTTAATAGGCTGGCAAATGCACCCGGCATACTCTCTCAGCGCATTGTGAATTTACGATTTTAGATGGGCTACTGCAGAGGTGGTATTGCTAAGGTGTGACACAGGTAACATCAATCTTGGAGGCGATGCAGTCAGTTAATGTTGCGACTACAGAGCAGACAACTGCTTCTGAGAGAGAAGAGGCTTCAAACCTAACGTGTGTTCACCTTGGGGTGAAATACACTAAGAGCAGAAGGACAAAACAGATATGGGGATGGCGCAGAGGAAGGCAGAGGGAAGTCTGTAGTAGTGAGAGGAAAAGAATGTTGGTATTTTATTTTTTCTACTTACACGTGTGCTAACTTAATTGTAAATGTCATTCCTTTCGTTCATTTTTACAAAAAAAAAGTAGTTTCCGAAATTACCATTTCTCAATGTACATTTGGTAGGTTTGAGCACACACCTAAACATTATTTCTTGGTGACATCTTTCAGGCATGCCCTTCCTGCTGCTCGAGCAGCTACAGGACCTGTAGGAACATGGCGAGAGGATGATCATTATCCTCTGTTTCTATTGGAAGGTTCCCTCTTTGTTGGAATACTGTGTGACATTGCAGGAGGTTTCAGGAAAATACTGTAATGCTGTTCCACTTTGGTGTTTAACAGAAAATCTGCCTTTGAACATGCCGAAGGTATGCTCCACCATTGAGCAGTGTTCAGGGGGACACAATAATAAAAACAAAAAAACAAACAAAAAAATAAATAATAATCTCTCCCTCGTGGCGTCCTCCTGCTCCTAGAAGCTCCAACAAGTGGGACCAGGAAACACCACTAACCAATCCTGACGCTGCTTTCCTGCTAGTAACCAGTATGAAAGCAGCTCCACGATTAGTGGGAGCAGGCTCTCTCAGTGCTCACAAGAGAGCTGGAGTCCTGTGCTTTCTCTAACCCAGCTGTCTTTAGAGGTAGTCCCAGGTAGTTTGGGGGAACAGATAGAGGTAACCCTAGAGTCCCTGGGAGATGAGGAAATGGTGCCAAAAGCCAACATGCCTGCCAATACGTCCAAGTATAGGCAGTGAGTCACCATTAATGGGCAAAGGGTGCAGGCTCTACGTGACACAGGAGCCAGCATGACAACTGTCAGGGATCAGCTGGTGACAGCAGAGCGGGTTATCCCCAATATATTCCACCAGGTAATAGTCGTTAACAATCGTGAGAGTCACCTACCAGTGGCTCTTATTCCCTTTGAGTGGGGGGGTGAGTCCTCTGGCACTCTAAAAGTAGTTGTGAGTCCTGCCATGCCTGTAGATTGTCTATTAGAAAACTACCTTAAGAATACTACATGAAAGTGGGTGGAGCTCAGGTCTCACCTGAAGATGTTAGGTTTGTCTGACTGGGTCTGCATGACCACACAGTCCATGGGTACCCGGGAAGGGAACAAGGGCATCTGGAGTCTGGAGCAATGGTGCAGACAGCTGCAAAGAGGAAGGGTAAGGGGTGCGGGAAACCGGCCCCAGACGTTCCAGCGGTGGCTGACGCGGTCGCAGCGCAGGAGGCACCTGAGCCAACTGGGGAGGACATTGCCACCCTGAGTAACCTGCCTGAGCATGCTGGCTAGCAAGTTGAGGGTGGGCCAACCAGGGAGGAGTTCTGCAAAGTGCAGAAGCAGTGCCCCACTCCTGAGGGTTTGAGGCGACAGGCTGCAGCCCAGGCAGCAGGTGAAGCCTCTGGCGATCACCATATGTATTGGGAGAATGATCTCCTTTACAGTGAGCCCAAGGTGCCAGAAGCTGGGGCAGAACGTGTGCTGGTGGTCCCCCAGTGCTACTCGGCCTTCCTACTGGGGTTGGCACACGGCATCCCCCTGGAGGTACATTTGGGGCAAGACAAGACTTTTGCCAGGCTTGTCACCCACTTTTATTGGCCCGAATGCGGGTAGCCTCTGATGCTTTTTGTAGGTTCTGCCCAACCTGCCAGGCTAGTGGGAAGACAGGGAAAAGGCTCAAGGCCCCCTGATCTCACTCCCTATCGTTGGCAACCCCTTTGAAAGGGTGGGCATCAACGTCATTGGTCCCTTTGACCCAAAAACTGCCCTAGGCAACAGGTTTATCCTGGTTTTGATGTACCATGCCACCTGCTATCCAGAGACAATCTCTCTAAGGCAGTGACTGCACCGGTGGTGACAAGAGCTCTGATGGGAATATTTACCCATGTGGGATTCCCAAAGGAGGTTGTGTCTGACAGAGGCACAAACTTCATGTCTCTGTACATTAAGTCCATGTGGGATGCGTGTGGGGTGACCTACCGGTTCACCCCCCCTTACCATCCTGAATCCAATGGGCTTGTGGAAAGGATCAACAAGACCCTAAAAGGCATGATCACAGTCCTACTTAAAGCCATGAGGCATAAGTCTCTAGTTATGGCAGAGGTATACACCCTTTTCCAGATAGGGATCACAATCCTAGTCAGGGTAAGTCACACACAATCCAAATTATCCTGTGCCCACCCTCTGGTAGCTTGGCACTGAGCAGTCAGGCTTAACTTAGAAGGCAATGTGTAAAGTGTTTGTGCAATAAATCACGGCTGGGGCTGCGTTGATTCCTCTCGCTGGAAGTAGGGCTGCGTTGTTCCAGCTCAGCGATACATTGATCCGGTGGGCTGTACGTCAAAGTTCTGGTTGCAACGTTGGTGCTGCGTCGATCTCCACTTGGGAAGCCAGGCTGCATTATTCCGGTTCGGCACTGCAGTGATTTTCTCACTGCTGGACAGGCTGTGCGTCGATCCCGGCAGGAGTTTCCTTGCAGAGATTTAGGGGGTTATTACAACTTTGGAGGAGGTGTTAATCCATCCCAAAAGTGACGGTAAAGTGACGGATATACCACCAGCCGTATTACGAGTTCCATAGGATATAATGGACTTGTAATACGGCTGGTGGTATATCCGTCACTTTACCGTCACTTTTGGGATGGATTAACACCTCCTCCAAAGTTGTAATAACCCCCATAGTCTTTTTGGGCCTGAGACTTCATGAAAACAAGCCCTTGGAGAGCACCTTTCAGCAGAGGCAGAGGTCAGCAAGGCAGCATGGTAACAGCAAGGCAGCAGTCCTTTCCAGCAGCCCAGGTGAGTCCTTTGGGCAGCCAGACAGCTTCTCTTGGCAGGTTGCAGGTTCTGGTGCAGGGTGTCTTTCCCAAGAAGTCTCTAAGTTGGTAGGGTCAGACCCAGTTTATATACTCAAAAGTGCCCTTGAAGTGGGGGAGACTTCAAAGAGTGGTTTTGAAGTGCACAAGGTCCCCTTTCTGTACAACCCTGTCTGCCAGGGTCCCAGTAGGGGGTTTGGCAGTCCACTGTGTGAGGGCAGGCCACTGTTCTTTGAAATGCAAGTGTCAGGCCCTCCACCCTTCCAGCCCATGAAGACCCATTCAGTATGCAGATGTGTGCAGGTGCATATGAGGGTAGCTCTAATGTTAACTTAGGAAAGGAGCAGACCTCACAGTGGCGGAAAACGAATTTAGGAGTTTTCCACTACCAGACATTTAAGACTCACAGGTATATGTCCTGTCTTTTACCTACACAGCACCCTGCCCTTTGGGTTACCTAGGGCCTACCATAGGGGTGACCTATATGTGGAAACAGAGAAGGTTAAGGCTTGGCAAGTACTTTTAAATGCCAAGTTGAAGTAGCAGTGAAACTGCACACACAGTCCCTGCAGTGGCAGGCCTGAGACATGGTTAAGGGTCTACTTGTGTGGGTGGCACACCCAGTGCTGCAGGCCCACTAGTAGCATTCAATCTAAAGGCCCTGTGCACCTGTAGTGCACTTTACTAGGGATTTACAAGTAGATTAAATATGCCAGAGAGAGCATATGCACTTTGGCCTTGGTTAGCAGTGGTAAAGTGTGCAGAGTCCTAAAACCAGCAAAAACAGTGTCAAAAAAGTAGAGGGAGGCAGGCAAAAAGTTGGGGGTGACCACCCTAAAGCTGGTAGGTTTAACACCAACCTTTGGGATTTTCACCTTTTTTTTCAAGGGGATCCCTCACTAATGCCAGCCCAGGGTCCAGGACATGGGGACACGTCTTGGGAAACAGGACTCACTTCAGGAGGGCTCAGATGAGTCTAGGCAAATGTAGTTGGTGCTGGTTAGCTGGGCAGTCACATTGAGGCCTTTGGAAGCTTGTTGTGTAGCTGTAGTTCAGACAGGAGGTTAGCCAACTATCCCTTGGAGACACTAAGAGAAGTATGGGACTAAAGCAAGTCTTTCTTCTTCAAGGAGCGAGGCAGTCCTTCAAACAGCACGACGGTCCGTCTGAATCTTCCGCAGGTCCAGCAGTGTTGTTTTCAGGTTATGAGACTTTTTTTATCCCAGTGCCAGCCTTGTGTGTGGAAATTCCCTCACCTACCCCAGATCTGTTTCTGGTCAGTTTTTCCCCTGTTCTTGACTCCAAACACTCTAAGGGGCAAAGCCAAGGACAGATCAGATTTATTTGTACGCGCTGTAGGCAGAGTCCTTTGAAATGTAATGTGGGCAGGATAACAGTCCCTCCTCAAGTATCCTATCAGGAAGACCCTCTCCTCTCCACACCCTGGATCTTTGTCACTCTGTCTGAACACCACAAGAGAGCCATTCACAGTCAGGACACTAGCAGAAAGGAACATTAGGTTTAGGCATTAAAATGTCAACTTTCTAAAAAGTGGCATTTTCAGAAGAGTAGCTACAAATCTGACTTTACCATTAAAGAGGATTTTAAATTACAGTTCATGTGAGAGTAAATAGTATTTCTCTATCTACTGTCAATCTGGAGTTTGTAATTATTAAGTGAACTAAGGCAACCCAGTGTTAGACTATGCGAAAGATAACCTTACACGTGTGAGAAAATGACTTTAGGAGTTTTTCACTGCCATGACATGTAAAACTTCAATACACATGTCTTATATTTTAAATGCAGTGCACTCTTCCCTATAAGTAGGGCTTACCTTAGGGTGACGTATACAAATTAAAAAGGAAGGTTTAGACCTGGTAAAATATTTATTTTGCCAGGTTAAAATGGCAGTTTAAAACTGCACTACACACTTCAGTGACAGGCCTATGGCAGGTTTTAAATGTCTACTTTAGTTGGTGGCACAAAGAGTGCTGCAGCCCTACTAGTAGCATTTAACTTACAGGACATGGTTACATGTAGCACCATATTTTAGGGACTTATAAGTAAATTAAATGTACCTTCCAGTGCTTGTGGCAGAAAGTCCACTGCCAGATGTGGACACTCAGTGCACTACAGCACGTGGCAATGTCCTACCAAATTTGGGCCCATGCTGCATTACTCAGCGGTGGATCCAGACCCCCATAAATTTGAGGGCACTTTTCAGTGACCTCTCCACTATTGATGTACAATTCAGCATCAGTGAATGGGGGGCATTCTCATAAAACTCCTTCAACCAGGTTGGAGGAAAGATGATGTCAAGAAGAAGAAGCTTGGAGGTGAGTGGTGTTCTGGTGAAGTGAGGATGCTTCAAAATGACCACAGTATTGCTCACTTCCTCTTCCTGTATCTCATTTCCTTTTTATGATAGGCAGGGATCTCCACCTGACTACACAGTCTTCGCCCAACATGTATGTTGAAAACACAGTAGACAGGGAGAAGACTGAATGCATGGGGAAACACTCCACATGCAGAGGTGAATCTTCCACAGGCATGAAGGAGCCCTGCTTCTGGCAAAAGTACTAAATATTTGATGTAATAAAAAATAACAGGGATTGTTTGTACCTAATGTATGTGTGTTAAGTATGGATTTTAGTTTGTTTGCCCTGAAACATGAGTGCAATATGTGAGATTTTGTGGTAATTTGCCGTTAATGATGAGTGTTAGAATGATTAAGAAAATTGAAGAGTCACCCAAGCAATCCCACACCTTTATACACTGACTTTTAATCAGTATCCCACCTCTTGTACCTGGTGGTTGGCTTACATAATGGTCATGGGCTATATGTAAGCCTGTGGCATGGCAATGTTCCTGCAATATTGGTCTAAAATAATCTTGCTCATGAATTCAGGGAGTGCCCCAACACGTCCCTGCATACTCAATACATCTGAAGCACCAATACAGGATGCCAAAACTGTGTTCTATAATGGCTTATATATGAATGTTGACCCTATGGTTCCTCTATTGATGAAGTGTGGTGGGCCGTCTGTAGGGTGTGAGTTGATACCCTGCATTATCAGCAAGAAAGACGTGAAAAGCTTTGAAAGGGCTCTCTATTCTATATGTGATGCATCATATATTGCAGTAGATGTGAGGTTAATGTGTTTGTGTTGTGTTGTAGTGAAGACTGAGTATATTAAAGATGGCACACCCAGATTCACATAAATCCCCAGTGTGAGGTGTTTCTACTTAAAAATGAGCCACATATTTGAATTCCCCAGCAACCAAGTGACATGCAAGAGAGAGGTATCAGAAGATAGCTGTCATTATTACTTCCAAAGGTGTCAGTGTGTCTGTTGCTGGAAAGAAATGTTGTATGGTATGGTGGATGATGTGTCACATGGATGAATTCAATGACACCTAGCAAACAAAGAAAGTGGTTAAAGACATATAGTCCACTTGCCACCCTTTTAATTTCCACCAGAAATGTGTCATGGCAATAGATAGGTGGACACTTCGGTTCATACATCTCAGTGCATGATGTAGGCATTGAGACAGCTTATTGTGTGATGCAAACAGTGTCAGAGCTGACCCTTTGGAAAGATCCAATGACCATGAAATGGAATTGGAGACAGTATTTTGATATAGGCAGGGATAGCCTGGGAGCTGTCTGCAGGTGAATCAAGCTCCTGCTTCTAGTCTGTAACCATGTCAGGGACAACATCAGGTGGGAAGAAGTATCTGTCAATGATACCTTCTCGGATCAAGCCAAAGACATTGAACCTTTGCCTGTATGCCTTCTCTCTCCATAAATAATTATTTCGCAAAATGAGGGGAAAATGAATAAACACTTTCATTGACATAGTGAAAGAAGAGAAAGAGGTTTTGTAAGTGTGATGATTTTTTTCTTCGTGGTCAGCCTAGCTGTGATTATTTGGTGCTGAAATGTGTTCCAGCTGGGGATGGGTGGCGGCATTGAAAACAATCGCTCCTTTCATTAGTTGACATGTTGAAAGTGTTTTAAGCCTTGCGATATATCTGAAGCTAAATTTCATATGGTCATTAAATTATTTTATAATAATCTAAGAATTTTTGCCTTGTTTATCCTTTTGTTAACATAAAATTACATGAAGTATATTTTTAAATGGCAAAATATTTTATTTTAATTTAACATTATTTCCATGGGGTTTTATTTTAGGTTTCTATAGTAGACTGTTGCAGTACCAGTGGTTGGCCATTTGTTGTGCTTGACTTACTCTAGCTCTGAGCTTTATTACTGGTTTGGGTCCTTTTTAGTTGTAATATCTCTATTAGAAGTGCAGTTTTTGAATGGCAGTGGTCTCATCTTTTGTGGGTGACTGCTTGTCCCTTCCAAAAACCCTACATAAGACTGCCTTGATCCCTACACACTCCTGCCATCAACCCCTCTCCTTTAGTGGTAAGTATTCTTCATTTTCCAGCCACATCCTTTTCCCCTCACACATTTACTACCAAGATGTTTGCGTACATGCAGTTGAGTAGAGATCTCCTCCCAGAAGAGATAGAAGAGGCAGAGGCATAGACCTCTGGATGGAGATTTGTGAATAGCATTTTGTATTACATGAGTAGCGCCATTGTAGTTCTATAAGAATGGGGATTATTATATTGGGTAGTTGTGAGACCTCACCATGTAATAATGACACAGTTCTGTATCAGGTCCAGTCAGGTTCATTTCTAAAACCTTAGCTCAGTCGTAGATAACTGTAGGTCAGAGCAGTCAGGCTTTACAAAAGGGACTAGTGCCAAGCATTAAGAAATATCAAAACTGTTGCATAAGAAGAAAACACAACACAATAAAAATGCAACATTAATTTATAACAATAAGTTATTTTTTATTGTCAAATAGACACTTCCAGACAAAAATCCACTCAAGAGTTTTGGACTATGAATCACAGTTTTTCACTAATTGCAAAAAATCTGTGAATCATGGTTTCAGATTGAACACAACAAGTGACTTGAAAAACACTATCTGGGCTTGTGGGTACTAACTCTGACAGGGAGCTAATCACAGGGACCAGTCATGTCCAATTTAACAGTTACTTTGCAGGTTAAGCAGCCTCCAGTCCAGTTCCAGGCCCTATGGCCAACAACCATACATGCCAACAGAGTGGTCCTGATGCAAGTGATGCAGGATGCAGAAGATATTGAAGGATGCTTAGGGTACTGAGCCAGTATTGGGGGCCCCTCTGTGGCCACCCATAGTCCTCAAGCAAAAGGGGTGACTTTGGCCTCAAGGTTCAGTGTCACACGGAGTCTGGATATGGTTCAGCACAAAACCACTGGTCTACTGGTCTCAGGTTACAGTAAAACTAGTGGTTCCCTTTTACCTGCAGTAACTTCTGTGCTGGGCAACCAAACTGCACTCTGACAACTCTCGTGGATCCAGCAGACTTGGGTGCAACATTTGAGGGTCAGAACTCTTTCTTCCAGGCTGCACCTAGTGTGGAATGGCAATCAGGCTTCTTGCTGCTGTTTAGTGGCCCTGTGGTTGTAACAGGGAGTCAGCCTACTTTTTTTCAGTGTTTTTAAATTGGAATTTGCTCTTTAAATTAATTTTAACCTTTAATAGTAATCTTTTGTTTAGCTGCCCTGTGCATAATTGTATCTAATTTACCCCTGTGATTATTGGCCCTTCCCCATGCACTAGCACTTTATTAGGGTCCCATTTAGGGCATTATTCCCGTGTGCTCGACTCAGACTTCCACCTTGGCAGCTAGTGCCTTCCTTTAGCTCCCTGCCTCCCCCCTCCCCAGGCCTTAACGTTTGTGTAGAGGTAGATAAAGGTTTACTTGGCGCATACTAGTTTAGACTGCTGTGACCATCATTTTAGACTGGTTAGCAGTCTAGTTGTTCCACATTTGTGTCAGCTCTTAACCATCCCTGAACATCACCAGGTACCAGGGACTCTGCATCTTTCACCACAGGTAGGAGGGAGGTATGTCCTCCTTCTACTATGCAGTATAGCAGCAACAAACTTAAAATACTTAACAATTTACAGTGTGCCCCAATCATCTAGGTGTCTGGATGGCCCATTTTTATGTCAGAAATGTGATTTTTCATGCACCACCAACCTCGGAACCCAGACACAGTGTACTAGAATGGATCCTAATTCTGATTTTAGTAGACTAGTAGATGTATTTAAATCTGAGGATTCTCCCATATTAAAAGGACTTTACTGCAATGCTACATCCATTCCTAAACATGCAACAGAGATGTGGGATATGCTCTCCTCTCTACAACCTGATATTTGCTTCACCACGGAAACCTGGCTGCATCCAGAATCCCTTCCTAGCATTCCAGTTGCATTTTCCGATAACTACAAATTGGTAAGATTTGATAGAGGAATTGGGATGGGAGGTGATGTGGCTATAGCTCACCTGGACCATCTGAAGGTAGAGATTATTGACTCCTCTCTCTCTGAAGGGATGGAGATTTGTGTTTTTAAGATTTAAACTATTGATGGCTACCTCTGGAAGGAAGCACAAGTATATCGCCCTCCGGGTTCCTAGAGGAGCTTCAGTTATAAATTAGCAGAGTGTTTCGCACCTCATATGCTTGTCACAAACAACTTTCTACTGCTGGAGACTTTAACTATCATACAGGAAAGACAACTGATCTGAAAATGTTTGGCCTGCACCAGAAAGTTGTGGGACCTACCCACATGGCAGGCCATACTTTGAACCTTGTCTTTACCAACTCTGAGAACGTTTACACCAATTCCTCTGTGCCCTTGACCTGGACTGATCATTATCTCATACGTTTTTAGATCCTGGTAAAGGATATCCACTTAAAACCAATAAACCTGGTCTTTGCAGGCTAAGACTCCGGAAAAGAGTTGCACACGAGTCTTTTGATTCAGCCTTTTGTGTCTCTAAGCTTAAATACTCTATGGTTATTAACTGTGCCTTGACCACCTTTCAAGACTCTTTTTATCAAATGCTAGACATAGTCCCCCCTTGAAACAAGGCATCTAAAAAATTTGAAGATATAGGGGCTCATTCTAAGCCCGGCGGGCGGCGGGAGCCGCCAAATGACCGCACCGCGGTCAAAAGACCGCGGCGGCCATTCAGACATTTCCTCTGGGCCGGCGGGCGCTCTCCAAAAGAGCGCCCGCCGGCCCAGTGGAAATGCCCCTGCAACGAGGACGCCGGCTCAGAATTGAGCCGGCGTAGTTGCAGGGGTGCGACGGGTGCAGTTTGCACCCGTCGCGTATTTCAGTGTCTGCATTGCAGACACTGAAATACACAGTGGGGCCCTCTTACGGGGGCCGCTGCAGTGCCCATGCCATTGGCATGGGCACTGCAGGGGCCCCCAGGGGCCCCGCGGCACCCCCTACCGCCATCCTGTTCCTGGCGGGAGACCCGCCAGGAACAGGATGGCGGTAGGGGGTGTCAGAATCCCCATGGCGGCGGAGCGCGCTCCGCCGCCATGGAGGATTCCCCCGAGCAGCGGGAAGTCGGCGGGAGACCGCCGACTTTCCGCTTCTGACCGCGGCTGAACCGCCGCGGTCAGAATGCTCGTGGGAGCACCGCCAGCCTGTTGGCGGTGCTCCCGTGGTCGGTGGCCCTGGCGGCCACCGGCCGCCAGGGTCAGAATGACCCCCATAATGTCCCTTGGCACTCAGCTGAATTGAAATTTGAGAAAGACAAGCTGCAGAAGATTAGAACGTAGGTGGCGGCCCTCAAATCCGCTGCCTACAAAAAGAGATATAAGAACATACCATAGTAAAATTAGGGAAGTGCATAGTCTTTTACACGATTAGCAGTATTGACCAAGCCGGAAATTTAGCCCAAGAACTGCTTATGGTGCTAAATGATTCTCCAAAGCCCCTTGCATGCACCTCAACTATTTCTGCCTGTCATGAATCGGCTGAAATAGTTGAGGTGCATGCAAGGGGCTTTGGAGAATCATTTAGCACCACTACTTTATCTGTTATTATTGCAGCTTCTCACAATCCCCCCTTGGTGACTCCATAGCAGTACTTTAAAGATGCAAACCTATCACCCATGCAAAGGTGTCAGAATTACTGACCAAAGCCAGATCTGGCTTGCCTTCTTACCATTTTGCTCCTTAAATAATTCATAATGATAACTCTAACTATCCCATAGCTGTTCACTAAAACAGGATACATCGCATTACAGAAGTCCTTAACATCAGATTCCATGGCATCACACATGTTCTTGGCTATCCAAAGTGCTGGGGATCGAAATAAAGAACTTAGAAAAGAGGAAGCCAGATGGATCACTAAACTACGGGCTGTGGAACATGGACTGAATGTAGACAGGGACCTACACATATTTTTGGACTAATTGACCGCAAGAACTGTTACAAGTATTGACAATGTTGTTAACTGCCCATTCATATTTTTTCAGGTACTTGTTTGGGAAGTATAAGAAAGTAGAGTGTTTTCATGAAAATATGTTGAAATTATGTTACATTGTATATGCACTTACTCGTTGATACCTCTACTCTTGATTTTGTCAAATATTTCCAAATATGTTCAAACAACCCTATATGATGTATGTAATATACTCTTTCATACCTCCCTTCTGACTTTTACCAACAAAAGTTCTCTAAAAAATGTTTCTAAATAGTGTATCCATTCTCCCCTCCCAGCCTCCTCTCCCTATCTCCCACCTGCATGTATCACCTGTTGCATATTACACATGGTACCGGTATACTATCTCTTATGTGACTAATGTTTCAATACACTTATATATCACCTGTTACCTTTCTTTTAGGTTATTGTCAATATGCATATTCATACATTTTTCATTCTCCCATGTCCAATTGGAAATAGTCAAATATTTTGCTCCTCACGCACTCTTTATAGGAAATTCCTACATTAAGATGGCCGCCACAATTTGTGGTTTTCTTTTCCTAGTTTTGATCGCCATATATTTTGACCTCCAAACGCTGCAATACATGCACAATGCATGTTTTTGACCCCTCATGGTACCGTCAGCATCCATGTTTAAATGCTTTTCTGTCTGTCATACCAAGTTTGAACCAGTCGAGTATTTGCTCCCCTTAACTTTTGAATAGTTTTTTACCATTCTAAGATGGCCACCTTTACCGATGTGGGCTCCTTATCCTATTTCTATCGCTCATCAGCTTCCATTTAAACCCACTCCGGGAACCGTCTTTACTTTGAATTCCCGACAGCACGCGGCCGATACGCCAGGCAGCAGGAGACGCAGTAAGTAACATCCTTCCTGTGTGCACTTTTGGTACCAGTAATCATCCTAGTTCCCAGAAGTCTTTTTATGTCACACTAGTCACGCACGTTTTTTTAAACAAGAGTGTTCTTATCCATTGTGATGTGACTTCACATCCGCCACAACAGGTGAGCTATGGGGACTCATTTTTACCTCACTTTATTTTGCATGTACTATTAAATTTAGTTGTAACTGTGTTACCCTATATGCATCACGGTATGGGTTGTTTCCCCCCATGTATGCATTAATTTCAGTTACTGCTTAGTAAACACATATTGTTCGCGATCTCGTGACATTCCCACGCGCCTCTGTGAACTAGCAAACATTTTTCCAAACGTGAATTACTTTTCCACACTATGACTATATAATGTTGTTTTTTTGGTTTACGACCACTTCACACAGTAGCTGTGTGTTTCAGTTTCCAGAAACTCAAATATGTAATTCACTGGGGGGCTGGGCACTACTTACCCTCAACTTAATTATCCATTTCTCACGGATTAATTTGCATACGGTTTATATTATATGGCTATAACTTTACTATGACTTACTCGCCCGGATCACTTCAGTGTTAGCTTACCTATTATTTATTCCTTTTATCTACAAATCACTGGCCTTATCATGGCCCATGTTAAATAATTTTCAGAAATACAAGTCGGAAGACATGATCTTTTTAAGTATCATTTATACTGACTACTCTACAGGCAACCTTTTTGGAGTACACTACTCTTTTTCCGGCTTTGATAATCAGTGGAGCGTAATTATAGACGCAAACACTGGAATTCTTTTTTTACCTTTGAAACACTTATTGGTTAGTACGTTATAGAGTGACTATGATATTGCTTCTCCTCTACTTACTACCGGGAATTAAGAGCACTAAAACTATTAATGGTGGACATAATGACTTTTCTCTTTCAATCGTTTCCTTTTATGGACACTTAAGGAATTCTCTATTCTGACTTTTAGTTACCTGTATCTTTCTTTGTATGCAATATATATCCCACAGCAAGGTTTTTTTTTCACACACCTACTGGGTGCACACGTTGCACTATCATTTTACACACTTCCATATCACACTTGGTGCAGGCATGTCACTGTTTTGTGCTGGGAAGTCACCTTAAATAAAGCCAGTGCTTACCATGTGCACTTGGTTAATGCAGATGTGTTCATTTCTATATCCCACAGCCTTGATAAAGTCATTTTGTGATGAGACTCTTGTTGACTGTCAAACTTAAACAACAGTAATGAAGAACTGTATGGGAATATGAATCGCATTGAAATTTCACAATTAAAAAAAGGTCTTGGAACACAAGACGGATTGGTCTCAAAGACGTATGCTATGTACAGTGTCAAATGTTTGAACAAAGAGTGCTTTGGTTGTAATGTCTAAATTTATTATATATTAACAAATACATACTTCTACCTGTGGGTAGCGGGGTAGACAACCATATAGCACCATTGGTAGACACTCTGACAGCTGTACGAGGTAGGTATCAAGGGGAAAGCCTAGACTGGTTTTTAGACTTTCTGAATAACAGGACCCAAATTATTACTTTAGGCACCTTCCATTCTAAGACTCTTCATCTAAGTAAAGGAGTCCCCCAGAGACCCTCCTTAAGTCCCACTCTTTTTAACATCTATGTGGCACCCCTTACCCAGATAGTTAAATCCTACAGCTTTGAAATGCTTTCATACGCGGATGACACCCAACTAATCATCTCCTTTGGATATAACTCTGAAAATGTTAAACAAATATGTATCACTTGCATGAGAAAGATTGTCACATGGATGTCTCACTACTATATACAGCTGAACAGGGACCAAACAGAGATCCTGTTGTTTGGTAAAGCCAACACTTGGTGGTCAAATAAATGGTGGCCAGAGGAGTTATGGTATATACCTTCTCCTAGCAAGTAGGCTAGAGAGCTAGGTGTCCTTGATGAGATCCTGTCCATGAAGTATCAGGTGATGTTTATCAGTGGTGCTTTTTTTGGCACCATGCCTCTACTCAGGAAAATATTTCAATGGCTGCCATTACGTTCTAGGAAAAATCTAGCTCAGGCCTTAATAATAAGTCACCTTGATTATGGTAATGCCTTACTGTTAGCAGCCAACAAGTCTCTTCTCTCTAAAATGAAGATCATACAGAATACAACTGCCTGCTTGGTAAACAAATGTCCACCAGGCTCACCATTGCCCCCCTCACTCAGAGCCCTCCACAGGCTCCTAGTCAGGAAGAGATCATTATTCAGACTTCTCTGTCTTACACATAAGTCGCTGTACAGAAAGGGCCTAGTATATTTACGAGAGAATATGCTTATTACTTTTCCTCTAAAAACCTAAGATCAAAAGAGAAATTGGTGTTATGACCTCAGCACATGTGCAATTCCAAATATGGTGGATGATATTTTTAATACCTCCCACCTCACCACTGGGACAGGCTTCCTCTAAACATCCACTCCTTTGCTGATTTTACAGGCTTCAAAAACATCTGAAAACCTTTCTGTTTCTGTCCTCACACTACAAGCTCCTAGTTTCTCCTCCAGGGGTGAATTGTTGTGCTATATCAAATGCCTTTAATATAAAATAACATTCTCCATCTGCAGCTTGGGGATGACTTTTCCATGCACCAGGAACCACAAACACAGTCCTTTCTTGGCTAGCCCAGGGTACAGCAGGTGCAGTTCAGTCATTGGTGCAGCCTCTCTTTGCTGGATCCAGAGAACAGCAGGGTAGTTGGTGCCATTTGTATGCCCATTTTGAGCATTTGGGGGGATGTGGCAACTACTTGCCAATGGACTACCTGGTCTCCCCCTGCCTAGTGATGACCTCCTGCGAAGTGTGTCATCTAGCTAACCCAGAATCCACTATTCTGCCCACTCCCAACATGGCGGAGCCCTTCTCTTGGTGTGTAAAGCTCACTAACCCAATCTAGAGGCGTGGCTACCTGAGGGCTACACTTTCCTAATCAGTTTGACAACAACTTATCCCGCTCTGCCTAAGATACTAGCCTGTTTGCCTAAACAAAAGAGTTGCCCCTTTCACATGTGACTACCATTTACCATTAAATGTGTCTTCCCTTTTAAAGCTTACCTTTTCGGCTCACATCTACTGTTGCCAGCCTGCCACGAGGGGGTCATGCATCTTCCTGTGACAAGTCCATTGTCTGGCTTCTTGCGAGTCATTCTCACCACCCCCGAGGAGGACAGAAAATTGTCCCAAGGACAGTAGCTTGTGTGCAACCGTGAATAGCTACGGGAAACTTTGGGCAATCAAGTGGCAACTTTTTTAAGTTGCCCTTTGTACAAAAGTTACATTAACTTCAGCTTAAGCAACAAGTTGGATTTAATGCAACCATTCATTTGATGCCTTGTAGTATTATGTCCCATTTGGAAGTTAACATTGCTGAGTTGTCAGTGTGTAACTCCATATTCTCGAATAGGGCTAACAGTAAAAACATCAATGCAGACTTTTCACTGCCAGGACGTGCAAAGTTAATAAACATGTATCCATCTTTTTTAATATAATGCACCCTGCCTGAAACTAGGCCTGCCTTAATGGTGACTCATAAGATGTGGGCTGCCATTGGTTTAAATGGCAAAATTGCATTAGCAATTTTAAACTGTTCTGCCAGCCTGCAATGGCAGGCTGGGAGTCGTGTTTTGCTTTGCCACACTTGTTGTGGTAAATGAGTTGCAGTCCATGAGGGACACTTAATTTACATGCCCTGGTACCCCTCGTACCATATACTAGAGACTTGTAAATATTTTAACTTGTGGCAATTTTGCATAGACCAATTAGATGTATATCTTTTAAATCTCAGAACACCAGTACTGAGGTCTGTTTGGCAGGGCTTAGTGCACTTTCAGAGTTGAAACATCAGCATCATCAGTCCAAATGTTAGGGATGATCATGAAAAAAGTGACATTTCCCTACAAGTAGTACTAAACATATATTACAAATGCAGTTTATGGAAGGCCGCTGCATCTATAGTTATGCATTCTGGGTTACCCACCTCCTAAATGCATAAGGAATGCGGTCTTTTGTAAAAAAATAGTCAGCTTCTGATGCGGGACGAATTAGTACAATGGTTCATTGAAACAACCAATTTATTGTGGAAATTGTGCTACCTGATGTAGGAAAATGGCTCCCTGTTGCAGTTACCCCCCACATTTTGCCTGATATTGATGCTGACTTGACTGAGAAGTGTACTGGGACCCTGCTAACCAGGCCCCAGCATCAGTGTTCTTTCACTTACAATGTACCATTGTTTCCACAATTGGTGTCAGGGAGACCAGATCCTCAGGGTCTGCGCACGTTCCCAACATGCCCACCACAAGACAGCTCCAAAACTCTGATAGAAATATCACAGAGCCTAAGAGAGTCCAAGTGGGGAAAAGGGGATTAGGAAGGGAGCAGCTTGGAAGGAGACCTGTAGGAAGCAAAGGTTAAACAACACAATATCAAGATGTAATCACATTGAGGTTCATAAAAATGCTCTGTTGAATCTAGGGTTCAATGATACCCGGATCATGAAATAACACTCTGTTGAATCTAGGGTTCAATGATATTCAGAACATGGAATAACACTGTTGAATCTAGAGTTCAATGATACTCAGAACATGAAATAGCACTCTGTTGAATCTAAAGTTCAATGATACTCGGAACAAGAAATAACACTCTGTTGAATCTAGAGTTCAATGATACTCGGAACATGAAATAACACTCTGTTGAATCTAGAGTTCAATGATACTCGAAACATGAAATAACACTTAGACTGAAGAAACATGAATGGCCTAGAACTAGACTCTAACTAGACCTCATGAAATCTAGGTACCTGTAAAGGAATCAAGAATGGTTAATACAATGTTTCATATGAACTTTTCATGAGTTGTTACATACTGTCTAGGAATATAAGAACCTTCTAGAATAATGTTTCAGAACAAACATTGCATCTTTACATTATGACAAAAGGTAATCTGAAAATTCCCTGGAAAACAATAGGAATTGTACTAAGGACTTAATATGCACATAGAATGTAACACCATGAATTTTAACACCTTTGCAGAAAATTCAAAAGCCCTGGTTAGTTGTGTGCACTTCAGGAAACACTACACATCAAAAGTTTTTAATTGCCATGAAATGATCGCGTACACTGTAAGCGATCTGAACACCTAGGTTTAAATGCGGGAAATGAATCGCGCACACTGCCGATTCCAACAAGTATATACAAATGCCATGAAATGATCACGCATTCTGTAAGCAATCTGAACGTCAAGATTTAAATGGGGGAATGAATTGCGTGTCTTGCCGAGTCCAACATGAAAATGCAAATGCCATGAAATTATCGTGCACTCTGTAAGCGATCTGAACATCAAGGGTTTAATGCAGGAATGAATCACGCACACTGCCGATTCCAACAGGTATATGTAAATTCCATGAAATGTTAGAGCACTCTGCAAACGATCTGAAACATCAAGATTTAAATGCGGGAATGAATCGCACGTCTTGCCGATTCGAATACCACCATGCAAATGGCAAGAAATGGTCACGCACAATGGTTGTCAAGGTTTAAATGTAAAGAATGAATCGCGCGTCTTGCCGATTCGAATACCACCATGTAAATGCCAAGAAATGGTAGCGCACAATGAGTATCAAGAGTTAAATGCGCGGAATGAATTGCGCGTCTTGCCGATCCGAATGCCACCATGCAAATGCCACAAAATGGTAGCGCACAATGAGTATCAAGAGTTAAGTGCAAGGAATGAATCGCACGTCTTGCCGATTCGAATGCCACCAGGCAAATGCCAAGAAATGGTAGCGCACAATGAGTATCAAGAGTTAAATGCAAGGAATGAATCCCGTGTCTTGCCGATTCGAATGCCACCATGCCAATGCCAGGAAATGGTAGCACACAATGAGTATCAAGAGTTAAATGCTAGGAATGAATCGCGCGTCTTGCCGATTCGAATATCAGCATGTAAATGCCAGAAACCACAAGCATATTCACACGCACAAGGAAAATCTTTCAACATGAAAAACTAGGCCCAAAAACTCGAATGCCTTCAAAAACAGGATCGGGGGACAGCCCGACCTCCGTCTTACTGCCCTGATCAAGGATCACCAATACAATGAAGGGCAAAGGCCTGGAAGGTCAAGGTAGGCCTCCGGAACAGGAGCTCAGGAAGTTGCTGCTGCTCTGCACCAGGACCTCTGAATAGTGAGCACGTGGAGCTGGGCTGGCTCCCTTATATAGAGTCTGGCCCAGCCTACAAACCACACCTAGGCATGCTGCAGGGAAAGCTTCTACAAGGTCCTAGAAAGGGACCACACTCTGATACACTCTGTAAGCCTGCAGCAATACCTTGCAAATGAACATTATTTGCAAACATCATTAATAGTGGTTTCAAGGTAAAACTCTGCAATGCAAAAGGTTAACAAACTGCATATAAACACAATGCATGAATTATGCTCTTGCATAAAGACTGGGGTTTTGCATTTTAGTCGCTCGTAGAGCGCGAACTGCCCTGATATTGACAATTGGCACACCCCTGGCATACAGATAAGTCCCTTGTAAAAGGTACCAGTGGTACCAAGGGCCCTGCGACCAGGGAAGGTCCCCAAGGGCTGCAGCATATGTTGTGCCACCCTAAGGGACCCCTCACCTAACACATGCACACTGCCATTATAGATTGTGTGTGTTGGTGGGGAGAAAAAGGCAAAGTCGACATGGCATCCCCATCAGGATGCCATGCCCACAAAATACTGCCTGTGGTATAGGTAAGTCACCCCTCTAGCAGGCCTTACAGCCCTAAGGCAGGGTGCACTATACCACAGGTGAGGGCATAGCTGCAAGAACAATATGCCCCTACAGTGTCTAAGTCTATTCTTAGACATTGCAAGTACAGTGTGGCCATATTTAGTATATGGTCTGGGAGTTTGTCAAAACGAACTCCACAGCTCCATAATGGCTACAATGAATACTGGGAAGTTTGGTATCAAACTTCTCAGAATAATTAACCCACCCTGATGCCAGTGTTGGATTTATTACAAAATGCAGACAGAGGGCATCTTAGAAGATGCTCCCTGTATTTTACCCAATCCTGCAGTGCAGGACTGACTGGTCAGTGCCAGCCTGCCACTGAGACGAGTTTCTGCCCCTCTGGGGTGAGAGCCTTTGTGCTCTCTGAGGACAGTAACAAATCCTGCACTGGGTGGGGGTGCTTCTTACCTCCCCCCTGCAGGAACCTGGGGGTGAGCCTCAAAGGCTCATGCCTTTTGTTACAGCACTCCAGGGCATCCCAGCTAGTGGAGATGCCCGCCCCTCTGGACACAGCCCCCACTTTTGGCGGCAAGTCCAGAGGGGATAATGAGAAAAACAAGGAGGAGTCATCCACCAGTCAGGACAGCCCCTAAGGTGCCCTGAGCTGAGGTGACCCCTGCTATTAGAAATCCTCCATCTTGGTTTTCCTCAGGGAGGAGGCACAAAGAGCGTGTAGCCACCTTCCAGGACAGTAGCCATTGGCTACTGCCCTCCTGATCTAAACACACCCCTAAATTCAGTATTTAGGGGCAACCCTGAACCCAGGAAATCAGATTCCTGCAACCTGAAACAAGACGAAGGACTGCTGACCTGAAAGCCCTGCAGAGTCTACGGAAGACGACAACTGCTTTGGCCCCAGCCCTACCGGCCTGTCTCCTGACTCGAAAAATGGCAACAGAAACGCATCCAACAGGGACCAGCGACCTCTGAAGCCTCAGAGGACCGCCCTGAACCTAAGGACCAAGAAACCCCCGTGAGCAGTGGCTCTGCTCAACAACTTTGCAACTTTCTTGCTACTTCTAATGACTTCACTCTTCCCGCCGGAAGGGTGAGACTTCACCCTCTGCACCCGACTCCCCCGGCTCGAGCTCCAGAGAACCAACACCACAGGGAGGACTCCCAGGTGACCTTACAAATAGCCCGAGACGACCCCCCTGGACCACCACAGCGACGCATGCAGAGAGAATCCAGAAGCTCCCCCTGACCACGACTGCCTGTAACAAGGGACCCAACGCCTGGACCAAGCACTGCACCTGCAGCCCCCAGGACCAGAAGGAACCGAACCTCAGTGCAGGAGTGACCCCCAGGTGACTCACTGCCTAGCCCAGATGGTGGCTTGCCCGGGAAGCCCCCCTGTGCCCTGCCTGAACCGCTAGAGTGACCCCCGGGTCCTTCCATTGAATCTAATATAAAACCCAACGCCTGCTTTGCACACTGCACCCGGCGCCCCGGTGCCGCTGAGGGTGCGCTTTGTGTGCCTTCTTGTGTCCCCCCAGTGCTCTACAAAACCCCCCTGGTCTGCTCCCCGAGGACGCGGGTACTTACCTGCTGGCAGATTGGAACCGGAGCACCCCTGTTCTTCACAGGCACCTATGTGGTTTGGGCACCTCTTTGACCTCTGCACCTGACCGGCCCTGAGCTGCTGGTGTGGTAACTTTGGGGTTGCCTTGAACCCCCAACGGTGGGCTGCCTATGCCCTGGAACTGAGACTTGTACGTGTTTTACTTACTTCACAATCTAACCAATACTCATCTCCCCCAGGAACTGTTGATTTTTGCACTGTCACTTTTAAAATAGCTTATTGCCATTTTAACAAAAACTGTATATGTTATTGCTCTAATTCAAAGTTCCTAACTTACCTGTGTGGAGTATCTTGCATTTTACTCATTTACTTCAAATCTTGAACTTGTGGTTCTAAAAATAAATTAAGAAAATATATTTTCCTATATAAAAACTATTGGCCTGGAGTTAAGTCTTTGAGTGTGTGTTCCTCATGTATTGCCTGAGTGTGTACAACAAATGCTGAACACTACCCTCTGATAAGCCTATTGCTTGACCACACTACCACAAAATAGATCATTGGAATTAACTCATTTTGCCACTATCTTACTTCTAAGGGGAGCCCTTGGACTCTGTGCACACTATCTCTCACTTTGAGATAGTATATACAGAGCCAACTTCCTACACCTGATAAAAGAGCAAAAAGAACAGATGATGGCTGCAATGCTAAACAATGCAAATAGTCACCCCCCAGTCACAAAGATCTAAGTTTAATCCGTTGTTTTTTTGCTGACCAGATGTGGGCACTCACTCTCCAACCTCTCAAAACATGGAGGAGGCTGGGAATCTCCTGGTTCCAATAGGAATCAAATCAAATCAAATGACACTTAATAAAGCGCACAGCTGCTTCAACTGAAGCATCCCAGTGCTCTGGCAGAGTAAGGCAGGCCTAAGTAATGGGGAAGTAGACGGAGTCAAATATCCAGATTTTAAGTTGCATTTTAAAGGCTGTCAAAGACTCAACCTGATGTAGACTAGTAGGAAGACTGTTCCATTATTTTGACATGCGGATAGTAAAGGAGCTGCTGCACCACAAGACTTCCAGAATTTGGGGATCCAAAGAAAGCGACTATTGTTGGATCTTAATACCTTCTCTTGAGGGTACGGAGACAGTCTATTCAACAGATAACATGAGGCTTCACCATGGAAAACTCAGAAAGCCAGCATCAGAGCTTTAAAGTTAATACGCTGTTCCAGCAGGAGCCAGTGCAGGTGTCTCGGATTTGGGGAGATATGATGGCACCTCAGGACTCCCCTGGTTAATCTTGCTGCTGAATTTTAGATTAACTGAAGGCTGTGTATTAAATACACAGGGAGACCAAGGTAAAGACTGTTAGAGTAGTCAAGACGAGAAGTGACTAAAGAATGAACTACTGTTTTCTTTTTCTTCTCAGGAACCAGATAAAAGAACTTCTTTATTATTTTCATCTTCAGAAAAAAGAGAGACAAAATTTGTTTAATTTGCGCCACAAAATAGAGGGTTGAATCAAAAATAATGCCCACATTTCTAACTGAAGAAATAGGCTTAGGAACAGCATTGAGTTCAGCAAGTCACAAAAGGGAAGGCAGTGGGGAGCAATTTTATTTTTGTTAAACATGTGTTTATTAGGTTTTATTGACATTAAAGATAGCTGCTACAAACATTGAAGCAACAGTTGATATTTCGTTACATGCGGCTTAAAAGTGCACATTGTGGAGCTGTGCTAACCCAATAATTCACTGATTGTAATCTTCTCAGCAATCATTCAGATAATGGTAATAAACAATGCATAAACAGTTAATCGTAACGGAAACAACATGCACATGGAACTGCATATATTGTGGTGTAGGGTGTTCTGAACATTGGGAGGGGTGGGGGAATTCCCGATGCAGGTAGTTTGGAGGTTCAGGGGGGGAGTAGGTTTGTGGATTGATATGTGAGTCAGAAATGTGATAACCATTAACAGTGCTGTATATTTTGGAGTAGTGCATCGTTGGGGGGAGGGAGTATAATCCTCGACATTCAGGAGAATGGTTTCCCACTCATCACTCCCTGAGTGGATAATTCCATGCATGTGGAGCCATTGGAGAGTGTAGGCCTTGGCCCGTGTCCAAGTCAGTAAATCATGGAGCCAGCTATCAACAGGAGATAGCAGGAGATTTCCAAGCCATAAGCACATGACGTTTATACAGGACAAAGGCAAGGTCAATAAATCTATGCAGGTCTTTGTCTCCCTTCTTGCGGGTTGGAGGCCGAACAGGCAGGAAAGGTGTAGGGAGAAGAACATGTATTGATAGCTCTGCCACAATCTTGGTTACCTTATGCCAGGTTGGTTGCAACATTGGGCAGTCCCAGACCATGTGATAGAATCCTGCCATTTGCTGTTTGCAGTGAGGGCAGGCAGGTGTAAGCAGTGGAAACATGCGCTTGATGCGGCTGGGATCTAGGTAGGCCTGATGAACATAGTTAAATTATGTCAACTGGAACCTAGGGTTGCAGGATACTCCTATCACTAATTGGAGTGCTTTGGACCACTCTTCGTCTGATAATGGTTGTGGCAGTACCGTGTCCCATTTGACACATGTTGAAATCATGAGATCTGGTGGGGATGTGCTCAATGCCATAAAGAGATTAGTGATAGTGTGACCCGTGCAATCGGCTGCAAGTACCCCATGTAACACCGAGGATGTGTGTGGTTCGTCGTCCAAGAGTTTTGTTGTTGACGTTTTAATAGGTGAGGAATTGTCCAAGTGGTATATGAAATGTCTCTGCAATGTCTTGGAATGTCATAAAGTGACCCTCCAGGTAGAGATCCCCTGTGTATGTAATACCTGCTGAGTTCCAGAGATCCAGATTAGTGTTTTGTATCACTCCTCTTAGGGTAGGTAATTCCGAAGAAAGGATCGCCGGTGAAAATGGAAGGTGGAGGTGTTTAGGGTGGATGAAACAATGGCAGCAGGTGCTGGCTACCTTCATCTGTGCCGAGGTAACCTGAAGATGACCACCCAGCGCAGCCCGGACATACGGTAGTTCCAGACAATTGGGAGAGTATATCCAGGCCATTGGCCATTGTAGCTGTGCTGCTTCATAGTAAATTTCAAAATTAGGGGCACCCAGCCCACCCTCCATCATTGGCCTTTGAAGTTTGATAAGGGCCACTCAGCGGTGGCCATCATTCCAGGTTAACTTGAGTAGGAGGCCATTACGCATCTGAAAAAAGGATCACAATGGGTAATGCGGCAAATAAATATTGCAGTCTAGGTAATATCAGCATCTTGGACACTGCAACATGGCCCAATGGGGACAGGGGTAATGACCACCAGAAGGGTAGGGATTGGCAGATGTTGGAAACCACACTGTCAACATTGCCCTCTTGAAGATCCTTCGCATTGTGTTATATACGTAGTCCTAAGTATTTGAAGGAGTCATAGCACCATTGGAGTTGTGCATTAATTGTTGTGCCCCTGTGTGGAGTCGAATACGGTGCTAGTGGGAACAAACAGGATTTGGGCCAATTCACCCGTAGGCCTGATGCCTCTCCAAATGCATGCAGTACCTGCATAAGGTTAGAGAGGGTGGATGTGACATTCTGATGGTATACCAGTGCATCGTCCGCGTAAAGTGATATAATGTGATAGGTGCCTAATTCGGGAACACCTCAGGTCTCGGGCCAATTGCGCAGGTGGCAGGCAACACTTTTGATGGCCAAGGCGAAAATAAGTAGCGACAATGGGCATCCTTGCCAAGTACCCCTCCGGATAGCAAAGCCGACTGATATCACCAGTCTTTACCTTTGCCATTGGGTCTGCATATAGAGTGCACACCCACCACAAAAATGTGGCCCGAATCCCATTTTGGCAATAGTTGAGAAGAGGAAGTTCCAACCTAAGGTATCGAAGACTTTCTCAATATCCAACGATACTGCCAACTGATCCAGGGCATCTGGGGAGGTGTTTATGAATGAGCCACCGCAGTTATCAGATGTTAAGGGAGTTGCTATGGCACGGTATAAAGCCAGATTGGTCAGCGTGTACTAACGTGTGGATAATGGGGATTAACCTTTTTGCCAGGACCTTCCCCCGTATCTTGCAGTCAAGATTCAACAGCAAGGGGGTGCAGTACGAATTGACATCCATTGGATCACGGCCTGGTTTGGGGAGAACCACAATCAGGGCCTCCCGGAGAGAGTCCGGCAGTCGGCCCATGTTGCTGGCCTCCTCATACATCTTTTAGAAGGTGTTGTGTGATGCAGGCAGGGAAGGTAGCATAGTACTCGATTGGCAAACCGTATATACCCTGTGTATTGTTACAGACAATCTGAGATATTGCTGCACGGATCTCCTTTAGTTGGAGGGATTCCTTAAGGGCTTCCCATTGGGAAGCAGAAAGTCTGGGGAGTTGTCCTGGTCAGGAAGACAGATATGCAGTCTGGCGCAAAGGTGGCATGTTTTGCATGTAGTTCTTGGTAGTAGGTGTGGAAGGAATCATTGATAGCCATGTGGGAGGTGACTAAGTCACCGTCCTGAAGGTGAGGTGCCACAATAGGAGTGCCATGTATCTCTTTGTGGACCAGCCAGGCCAAAAGTCTACCGGACCGATCTCCCTGAGCATGTTGTGTGGCCATCAGCTTCTGATAGTCATGGCGACTCAAGGACGAGTTTGCCTCTTGGCGCCGTAAGTCCATTTGCCGCAATCTGGTAGGGATGTCGCTTAAGTAACGACCTAAGGCTGAAATCCTGTTCAATGGTGGTGAATTCTTCAACCAATTGGTGACTGATACCCCAGGTGGACAATATACAATGTCCTCGGATTACTACTTTGTGGGTATCCCACTCTAGAGCATGACAGGAGGCTGATTCAGAGTTTTCTTCAAAATAACGAGCTAGGCATTGTGCCAAGGCTTCTTGAAAAGGAGGGTCAGCTTGGGATTCAGATTGGAGGTGCCATGTGGGTATAGCCGGGCGTTGTTTGCCCCAGCATAAAGTTAATAACAATGGACAGCGATCAAATATAGATCAAGATAAGTATTCCAATTGAACCATTAAAGAGGTGAGTTTGGTTGGTCCATGCAGAGGAAGAGATCAATCCCAGTATGTAAATCATGGATTGTTGAGTAGTTCAAATACTCGCGATCTTGTGGGTGGCCCATATGCCACATGTCATGTAAGCGCATGCGTGTACACCAGGTGTTAAGGTGACGAGTGGTGCGTATACTAGCTGCTGCAAGCAGAGGAGGATGCAAACGGTCAAAGTGTAGGTCTAACACCGAGTTACAATCACCTCCCTAAAGAATAGTGTGGGCCAGGTCCTGAAAAAGCCCAGGAGTAAAGGCATCCATAAAGCCTGATTGGTTGGTGTTAGGTGCGTATAATACCACTAAGTTCAATGGATCACCCCCCCTGGAGGCCATCCAGGATGACATACCAACCATTGGGGTCCACCTGTTGAGCGTTCAGAGCAAAGGCAACACCGGAGAGATTCAAATGAGTACTTCCAGCACATTTGCCGACACAGCGGTGCCATAGGTCTGCCCTCGCCACCTGGCACGAACGAGGTCTAGCTCAGGAGGCAAAAGGTGCATCTTCTGAATCAAGGTCACATGCACATGTAGACACTTGAAGTACATGTACACCCAATGCCGCTTGGTCGGAGTGGTCATGCCGTGCACGTTCCATGATGTTATATTGTGGGATGCGGTGTGTAAGTGTTGGTTTGGTTGTCATGGCAGATAACACAGGAGTTTATGGTGAATATACAACAACAAAATGTCTTAGGTGGTCATTCCGACGTCAGCGGTCTTTTCAATAGACCGCTGAGGGACCGCCGTACGGAAGACCGCCAGTGCTGGCGGTCTTCCGCACGGGCCATTCTGACCGTTGGCAGCACTCCGCCCGTTTCCGGGCGAAGAGCCGCCAACAGCCATACTGGCGGCAGGTGGGGAAGTGGAGGTAGCTCCACCTCCACCGCCACGCCAACAGAACACCGCCCAGCGAATCCCGACCTGTGATTCGCTGTGGCGGTGTTCTGTTGGCGTGGCGGTGTCGGTGGAGCTTCCCCCATGGGTCCTGTTCCCTCCCGGAGGATCACCGGAACAGGTAAGGTGATCGTCCGCTAGGGAAGGGGGGTGGGGAGGGCGTTGTGAGTTGTGTGCATGCATGGGGGTGTGCGTGTGTGTATGTTGAGGGGGCGTGTGAGTGCGTGCATGAATGCGGGGGCGTGTGTATGTGCATGAGTGTGTGCATGAATGCGGGGGGGTGTGTATGTGCATGAGTTCGTGGGACGGGGGTCCTGCAACCTTTTGGGGGTGGCAGGGGTGGTGGGGGGGTAGGGGAGGGAGTCGTGGTGGGGGTTGAGGGTGGGGGAGACCCCTATCAGTGCCAGGGAAGGGATTCCCTGGCACTGATAGTGCTTACCGCCATGGATTTCATGGCGGTCCCAAACCGCATGAGATCCATGGTGGTAAGCCGGGGTCAGGCGGGTTGGAATACCGCCGGCGGTATGTGACGACCGCCGGGCTGGAGACCCAGGTCTCCAGCCCGGCGGTCGTTACCACCGTGGCGGTCGGAACGGTGAAGCGGCGCCTGGCCATGGCGGTAGCCGCCATGGTCAGAATTCATGAAAAAAGACCGCCAGCCTGTTGGCGGTCTTGCCGCTGCTTCACCGCCGTCCCCCACGGTCGGAATAACCGCCTCAGTCTCCTCGCAAACCCCCCATTGTGAACTCTTCTGTGGTAGTGTGGTTGTGCTTATCTGAGTTGTGTTGGGGCGACGTTGTGTTCCAAAAGAGGTTTCAATGCTGAACATTTTAATTAAACCAATAACGAACCAATACAGGGTTATCCTCCAAGGGCATGAAGCGGTCCGCCCATATTTTGCTAATAATACAACAATTTGAAGAAACAAAGTGAGCAAAACAACCAGTCCATGTAGGAGTTCTGGTGGGGTGTAGCAAGACAATAGGGGCCACGTTCCAGTGTGTGAGCCCATTACCATGGAAAAGAGGCATCATGTGACCGGGCGCTGCAGAGGCACTAATAATCAAAGGTTAGGTTTGAAGATGGCACAAGGAAGGCAGTGGGTCAGCAAGGTGGATCTGATGAGACCGCCAGCTGACCGGGGTGTGACCTGGGGAGCCCCGGTGCTAGACGTTACAAAGGTTTCCAAATTACATGTGTCTGAGCAAGTGTTGTCAGGTGAGTTTGTTCTCAAGGTGGCAAAGGAGTTGACCTGGTACCACTACTTCCACCGCATATATTTGTTCCCCAGCCACCTGGGCTCGATCCGGGTGTGTGTGCGATGGTTTTCGCCAAGGGCGTCTGGGTTTGGGAGTCACTCAGGTACCTTCCTTACCATCAGTGCCAGTGGCTTGGGTGAGTCCCTTCGTATGAAGCCAAGTCCAAACATCCTACCGGGTAGAGAAGACATGGGAAGTCTCGCTATCAATGACCCTAAGTTTTGCAGCAAACAGTAGGGCATATCGGCGCTGTTTAACCTTCAAGTAGGAGGAGCATTTGTGTTGGACCTTCACTGTCAAATTGGAGTATGCTGATATAACGGTGTTTTCAAAATATCAGGGCCCCTTGGTACGAAGCAAATGGAGAATTAGGTGCTGATCTTGAAAGTTCAGGAACCGGGCAATGAGGGGGCGTGGTGGTGCACCTGGTTTAGGTAGGCACCCCAGGATATGATGAGCTCTCTCTGCTGAAAACAGGGAAGGAAGTGTGTCCTTTAGCACAGTGTTCATGAGCCATTCCTCTAGAAACAGTTTGGCACTGGGAAGTTCAGATCGTTCAGGAAATGTGATAAATCGAATGTTGTTGCGCTGAGATCACCCTTCTGCATCATCCACCCAGCGGTGTAGAGATGTTATCTTTTCCTGCGTTGTCTTGAGTTTAGCCTGCAGGTCACGCACAGTTGGGTGAGAGTATGGATTTTGATTCTGCTTCGTCAACCCTCTCAGACAGCTTGAGGTGGTCTGCGCGTAAGAGGCCCACGTCCAAACACAGCATCAATGTTTGCTTCTAGTGGTATTTTGGTGTCAAGGATTGCATGAAAGACCTTCTCAAAATGTTCTGAATGTTTGTTTAGGGTAGTCTTGAGGTGTTGGAGGGTGTCCATGGTTCAGAGATGGGGACATATGAGGAGGATCCCCATAGCTAATGTGTCCTACGCTGTCTTCGTAAGGTGTGTTTTCCCCCTGATGTCACAGGTTGGGGAAGTTTTAGTGACAAGATCTACCTGTGTGGGGAGCGATCCAGGACTCCGATGCCAGTGAGTGAGCGAATCCCACCACAAAACACTCCAGAGGTAGCAAGTCAAATGGGGGAAGGGGATGAGGGCTGGCACTCCTAGGGTAACGCAGCCACAGGGGGAAATTCAGTCTCCTTACCTTTGTATGTGCAAGGGGGTACGTAAGTACTCAATCAGTGAAGCAAATTATGGCAATACAGGGCCACTTGAAAACATGTGGCTAGATGTAGACGCTGTGCAAATCACTAGTAGGTGCACCTATAAAGAGTCTCCCCTAGATCTTACTGTGCAGTTCCAGGCTGTTCCAGGTGAGCCAGTCCCATAAGTTTCCCCACAGTCAAGTGTGAGAGCGTATACAGCAAAGTCAGCACTGAAGGTGCAGCATTCACTTCAAGCAGTCACTCCACGTGTGTTGTGTAATCAGTATGGGTCGAGTGTGAAAGCGTCTACAGCAAAGTCAGCTCTCAAGGTGCAACATTTGCTTCAGTCAGTCACTACCCATATATGGGGCAATCAGTGATGTCTTGTGTGCAACCCTATATTCAGACCTGTATTCGGCGTGTGTCACTTCTTCTTTGTTGGGTCATCACTGAGGTAAGGAGTCAGGAGTAGAGAGGCATCAGGTTTAACCACTCCTGCGCTGCGGTAGGCAAGCTGCTAGCATGTAAGCAGGAGGGCAAAAGCTGAACACCTCCCGCTCCCACTGGTAGTGCAGGAGTGTTGAGTATTGTGTGCTGCCCGGCGACGACAGAGGCAGCGCAGCGTCACCACTAGGCCTTGTCGGAGGAACGCCACAGCTGCAGGCCCGCCTCTCTGTTTGTACCAGCTCTGTGACGCCCCGGGCAGTCGGAGCGATGTAGATGAGTCGGGACCCAGGTGTGCAACTCGTCAATGTATCGGAGGGTCCCGCTCACTGTTTTATCAGGATAAAAGCTTAGGGCCGGCATGGAGCTCTTTCAACAAGTGTCCATCACGGTGGCCTTGTTGGCCACACACCAGCCATTTTAGTTAAAACCCCAAACTTCCACTTTGTCTGAATTTAGTTTCAAACAATTTACATCCATCCAAGTTGTGTCTCCTTTAGGACATTCTTTAAAATTGTAAAAAGCTGTCTTTGTATTTTCCTGGCAGGAGAATAAGCAATTGGGTGTCATTAGCGTATGAGGGGGGAAGGCAAAGATTGAACAGGAGCAGGCTCAGAGCAGAACCCTGTGGAACACCACATACCCATGGTTCAGAAGATGAAAAATTGAGGTGTGAGTAGTGTACACTGTTGGAATCTGCTCTCCAGGAAAGATTTGACCATGAAAGAGTCTTGCCCTGAATGACAAGATTGCTAAGTCTGTTCAACTAAATAGCACGAGAAAGTGCTGAACTCTGCCGACAAATCAAGAAGCTTAGGAAAGGAAGAGCACATATTTTGAATCTTCACATCAAAAAACACCAATAGCCTTCCCCTTAGGGCACCAATGGGGGTGATGGCCGATTTTGTCCTTTCAGATGACACAAAGGAATTCACTATCTTAACTTTCGTTGGCGAATTCGCCGCTGCTTTGATATGATGTGCAGCATATTCTTTCATAGCAATACAAACCTTTTTACGAAAGCTCCTGAAGGCTGTTTTGTAGAGTCTTGGCTTTAAAGTCATATGATTTCCTCCAATTGTGCTCTAATTTTATGCACAAACTTTTCTTCGTTTTAAGGAGATGGGAAAATCAGGCTGTGGACAGCCTCAGTCTTTTTGCATCATGCTTTTCTAATGGAACAAGGTGGTCAAATGAGTTAGAAATCGAACCATCAGACAGCAAGATTGGATTCAACTTCTTGTAAAGTCAGAGGAGCAGAACTAAGGAACAAGCCAATGCTTACACCTACAGATTCTACCACTTTCTTTTCATCACCTGGGTAGAGGTACTCCTAGTATGTACAGAAGGATCAGGAAGCACAAAAGAAACACTAAAATGATAGGAGCAAATCAAGGGTTCTAGATCATTAACCTGCATGCTGGGGACATTGGTAAAAATCGGATCTAGCTTGTTGCTCGCCTGGTGAGTAGGGGCCTGAACCTGTGGAATTAGATTAAATCCTACTAGAGTTTGAACAAACTAGGTAGCTAAGGTGGAAGTGAGGTCATCCGCATGGACATTAAAAGTACCCAAAAAAGTCAAATTGGGGTGTTTTGGAGCAAAAAGTGTGCAATAATATCATGTAGAGCAGAAAATCAGCTACTAGGGCAGTTGGGAGTTCTCTACAACAACATGCCGGAAATAGAAAAAGAGGGGGTGAGTTGAAAGCTAAAAATCAGACATAGCGCAAATAGGCTTGCCTTTGGAAGAAGCAATACATGTCGGTTGACGACATCACTCCAAGTTGTAATGGACACCGTCTTCAGTTCTGAACGTGTAACATACTAATCAATAATGTCAGGTGTGTTAATCTAATTAGTTTAGAGGAAGTAAAATAAGACTGCAACAACCAGAGTGCACTAGTTTATCATATGAAAACCTGGCACTGCAAACAATGGGGGTCATTCAGAGACCGCCGGGGCCAGGGTCGGCGGGAGCACCGCTGACAGACCGGCGTTGCCCCGCAGGGCATTCTAACCGCGGCGGTTCGGCCGCGGTCAGATGCGGGAAACCGGCGGTCTCCCGCCGGTTTCCCGCTGCCCTGCAGAATCCTCCATGGCGGCGGAGCGCGCTCCGCCGCCATGGGGATTCTGACACCCCCTACCGCCATCCTGTTCCTGGCGGTTCTCCCGCCAGGAACAGGATGGCGGTAGGGGGTGCTGCGCGGCCCCTTGGGGCCCCTGCAGTGCCCATGCCAATGGCATGGGCACTGCAGGGGCCCCCGTAAGAGGGCCCCACAAAGTATTTCAGTGTCTGCTTTGCAGACACTGAAATACGCGACGGGTGCCACTGCACCCGTCGCACCTTCCCACTACGCCGGCTCAATTCTGAGCCGGCGTCCTCGTGGGAAGGTTGATTTGCCCTGGGCTGGCGGGCGGCCTTTTGGCGGCCGCCCGCCAGCCCAGGGCAAATCCCAAAATACCCTCAGCGGTCTTTCGACCGCAGAGCGGTATTTTGGTGGGGGAAGTCTGGCGGGCGGCTTCCGCCGCCCGCCGGACTTAGAATCACCCCCAATGTCTGTAATGACCTGGAATGAGGTGGTCACCCGAATGCTACTGCTCAGCAGTCCTTGAAGAGAGACTTCCAGGCATGGATCCCTGAACAGACGGAAAATAACTCACAATCACAGGCAGCCTCAGGCTCCAAAACACGTATAATTCCATCAAATTAACTTCTCCTAGTACCTGTTAATGAAAATGGGGCTGTAAGCACTAAAGCCTTTTCTACAATATTAATACTAACCATCATCTCTCAAGCAGCATATAAATCAAACGTGGATGTCAGACTTTAAAGAAATTGAGAAGCATTGGATATTTTAATGTGTAAATTGAGAAAGGTAGCTTAAGCTGTTGAACAAATGTTCTCCTCCTATTGTTGTAGGTAATGAAAGTTTCTAGCAAATATCTCATCATTAAACTATATTTAACGTTCTATTTATAACTCATTCATTTATGGGATTTGTAGAGAGCTACTTTACAGATTTAATTCTGAGCCAGCGTGGGTCGAAAGACTAAGGGGGAGGTTGGGAGGGGTTAAAAGAGCTAGATAAATACATTATCCTGCAAAAAGAGCAGACCAGTGCTAAGTGTGTAAAATTATAAGTGCCAATGACCAAAGCGTTGCTCAGAACCCCTACGACCGGCGCTATTAAATGCTGGTGCACCAAACACCCAGGCTGCACAGTCCTGAATCCGCCACAAAGTTCTCTTTAAACCACTGCCAGACTCTCCCTGACCCTTAATCTCACTCCTGGGGGTGCCTGCTTTCTTCCTTGGTAACTTTTCTTTACCTTTCCCCTTCTTTGCACTTTGTTTGTTTTTTCTTTCTTGCTCTCAAGAAATGTCTGAGCAGGAAAAATGAGTGGTTGTCCGCAAAAATGAGTGCCAGTGCCCCCCACAGGAAACTACTGGTTCAAATTAAGCACTGGAAGAGACCATTATGCCATCTAATTTCTAGGGGCGCTCAGTTACATGGTTGTACTCCTGTAGTGGTAGAACTGTCAATACACTTGGGAGATGGACTGTTGGGTTTATGAACACGGCAGCACAAAGGTCACATGATGGCTGGTAAAGGATACAGTTCCCCTTGCATAGAAATAACCTTATCTGTGTATACACTTGAAGAGGATGCTATGGAGCTTAATTTTTTAATGAAACCCTCATCAGTCAGCCAAATGCCCATCTTTAAGGGATGAAGAGATATGTTTCCATGGTTTTCTGTATTGTTTGAAGACCTTTCAGTGGAAAATGTTTGAATTATTACACCAGCCCAGAGAGCTGGTAATTAATTATAGCCTCTTTGACATCAAAGATGAAGCTTGGTACTTTTTGTGAACCCGTTTTCAAAAGAAAACTGTTCATTCAGGACGATTCTGAGATTTTGGGTTAAAAGAACTAAAGGTCAGCGTAGCCTCCTCCTCCTTCTGAGGTAAGTAAATTACACACAATTAATTTGGGCAAAAAGAAAACTAATAGAACTCATCCCCTGTAGTTACACATTTGTCAATGGGAAACTGCTGCTAATAAACCTATGTAAGTCGTGCCTGCCAGTTGCTGTGAGTGTTCCCGTAAAGGGGAAAATATTTCAGATACAAGAGCATTAGGCCTTATATGCATGCACTCAACACACGATTAAGTAAGCTGGATACATAGGAGCCCTGAAGAAGATCGTAGACCCATATGGGCTGTGAATCTAGTCAAAACATGTTAGCAAACCTTTGAGGGGTAACCAAACCATAATAATTATATTGTTAATTTCAGGTTGTTGTTATTAATTATATTGAAGGTTCCCAAATGATTAAGGAAAATCCTTTGGCTGTAACCATGGGATATTTTTATCTGAACCCTTCCAGTATTCTTGTAAAATACTTATTTAGGAACATCCTCCACAGGTTGAGTCTACCAGAGTAGCATATCCCTACTTGGGTGTGGTTAGGTCACCTATGATAAAGCATGCCATGAAAGGATGTGGTTGAGGTGACCTTTGCAAAATCTGCAAGATCCTGCTGGATAGTTTATTTATTTTGCCCTTGGATTGTAAGCCTGAATTAGGTAAGCTTCTCCCACCGGGGCACTTGTGTGTATATATCATGGATGATGTGGCCAGTCAGAAAGTGACAAGTTAATCTATTTTCTCCCATAACAAATCTCTTGAGTTAGGCTCCATTCATAAAGAAGAAGCCCTGTTTCATCCAGTGGAGTGCACAGTTTAAACACAAAGTGGTGTTGGCAGGATTGTTTGGTTGACTATCTATTCAGAAGTATATTTTCCTGTGTCATCTGTCTATAATTGGAAACTCAACTCATATTGTTTGCCTAACTCTGCTAGGTGACATGTATAGAGGTTGAACAGCCAGAAGGAAAAAATACATCCCTTGGGGAACGCCTCAGTGAACCTGATGTGTTTATAAACATCCCATACATTCTCAATACACTCACATGCAGTCTGTGGACCCTTGTAAAACTGAAGGAGCCAAAGTGTAGGGAAAAGACAAAAGTCATGGCTGACTGACAAAAGGCAAAGGGATGAAGAACACCCTGGGCGGGTACCCTGGTGTGGCCAGATGCCAGTGGCATAATGCTGTCACTAGCGAACGTTTGGGAAATGCAACTGTGAGGAGAAACACAGAGTCAAATCTTAACAGAAAAGGAAAGGCCATTGACTCTTGGCATCTTGAACATTATAAATTCCAGAAGGTGTGATCTTTATGATGGACAGTGCCACACAGGATTAATTGGTTAGCTGTGTGGACATTCCATAACACATTAGTTGTTGGGGTCACGTGATACATATACATACAGGAGTCACCACATGGTAGACCACAATCAAAGACAATCAACTAATGGATCCAAATTGTCCATTAGGTGGGAGATATTACACCAACTCCTAAGCATTGCTGGTGGATAGAAACTTAACAAAAAGAGAAGGCACCTCTTTCTCACAGATTTAATCTCGGCCAGATAAATGGATAAGGATTTATGCACATCCTCTTTACCTGGATCTGAATGGGACAGAAACAAAACAGAAATAAAAATAGCATTTTGTACGTAGAAGACTAGTGGAATCGCTTACAGGAACCATCCAACTGAATATAATATTTATTTAAAAAAATTATATTTGGGTCCTGACACATCAATGCATCCAGTTCCTCTAATTGCTATAGCCGATGGGGGAAGTAGTAGCTACTAAAGTTCTACCTTAGATCATAGGGACCTAAATGATTACTTTCTGGAGTGCCTTAAATAGAAATGACTGAATTGCCCCTAGTATCAGATGTAAATATCAAGAATGTACAGATACTAATGGGCATCTATGTTCAAAAAGTGGGGACGATAATAGGTCAGCTCAGAGACCCAGAGCAAGATGTCAATGAAGCCCTTGATTGATATCCACTTGCACTGTAATTAGGACACAGGAAGCCCCCAAAGCAAGAGAGGAACAGCTATATTTTGGCCAGCACACAGGACATGGGATAGACACCACTGGAACAGCACAAAGTTGAAAAAAACATAAAATTGGTAATAACCCCATAGAGTAATGGGACCACCATTATTCAGAATATCTATTGGTTCAACATCCAACATCTAAGACACTAAACAAAGCCATCCGCCGGTATGCTAGGGTAAACGTCCTTAACCATGTGTCCATAACAACTCAGACATTTCCCATGCAAGCATAACCATGCTTGCCGGAACAACGCATGGCTTTTTCTGTGCCTTAACGCCGCATCTGCTAAATTACGCATATGTGTTGTTAAGGTACAGAAAAAGTCATGCGTTATTTGGGAGAGGACAAGGAGGACGCAGTGAGGTAAGTGGGGCAGAGGTGGGGGGTGGATTAAGGGATTGGGGTGGGTGGGGTGTCGGGGGCTGGCAATTTTTTGTTTAAGAGGCATGGTGGAGGGTTTGGGTATTTCTTTTAGGGCTTCAAGTGGGGGGTGGGTTAATTTTTCTTAGGGGAGGAAGTAGGGGGTTTGGGTATTTTTTTAATTTAGGGCTTAGTGTGGGGGTGGGGTAGTTTATTTTTAAAGGGGTGGGAAAAGGTTTAAGGAAGGGCTGGAGGAGGGAGGAGAGAAGAGCAGGAAGGATCTGGAGAGGATGGGTGAGGTAAGTGGGGTTTGGGCAGGGTTGGTGGGTAGTTTTAGTGGTGTGGGTGGATTTAGGGCTTAGGGTGGATGAGCAGTGTCGGGGTACTTTCGTTTTTAGGGGCCAGGGTGGGGGCTGGGAGTAGTTTGTTGTAGGATGGGTGAGGGGCACGGGATAATTTTGTTTTTAGGGGTGAGGGTAAGGGGTTGGGATAGTTTTTTAGGGCTCTTCGAGTAGTTTAGATTTTAGGGGTGGGGGTAGTTTTGGGACTCAGAGCAGATGGGGGGGGGGTTGCATGAAAGAACCATGCATGCCGTTTCCACACATGCCTTTACTAGTCATGCTTTTACAACAAAATTAGTTGAAAAGGCATGCGTGGTAAAGACATGTGGAAACAATGCGGTCATGGCTCCAATCTCGTTGTTAAGGCATGCTTTGTTCTGGCATGTGTGGTTCCATTATACAACCATGAAAGCATGACCTGCTAAGTTAGAACAGTAATACCAGCATCCCTTCAGAATTTTTATCCTAAATCTTTAGATGAGCACTGTACAACAGGGATGAGTGTGAAAAGTCCTGCAGGTGACAGTCAGCCAAAAATTAGATAGGACATAGATCCCCTTGCCCAAGGAACTGAATAGAAATCTGACCAATTACACATTCTCCACTGATGCATATAGGTCTAATCAGGGACTCCCTGCCTGGTACAGCTGACCTGCTCCTCCGTTACCCTCAGAAAAGATGCTGCTACTAGAGTTGAGAGATTGTGAAAAATGTAAATGTTTGCTCCAAAGCAACATATCATGTGCGATTGTGTAACTTGGTTGCTGTTATGACAGTCATAGCTGGCACAGCCAGGGGGATAACAATTCCCACTGTAGATAACTCCAAACATCCATTAATCTTCCTGAATCAATAATACATGGACAAACATCACTTTCACAGAAGCCCCTCAACTCTGTTGTTTGGCTTCTGTCATCAGTATGGGAGAGGGAAGACAGTGGGGAGACTCTCACAGGAGGTGCTGAAACATCGACCAGGCTAGAGTTAAAGATCCAACTCGGATCTAGTTACCAACTCGGTAACTAGTGAGAACAGTGTGAATACACCCACTGAGATGCCAGGATAGCTCGAGGCCGTTACCTCTGTGCAAGCTATCATTTACCTTGACATGAAGCTAGTTCTTTAAAGAATGGCAGATGGGATTGCAACCTCTAGGGACTTCTCCTAAAAGGGACACTCTTCCCCGGTGAAACCTAAAGAGTGCCCTGATGAATTCCAAACATTGAACTGGCTACTCTTTTGTAATATTACACCATAATGATGTAATATCATGCATGAGTAAATCAAAAGTGTATATTCACATTTTGTGAACAGCAATTATGAATGCAGTATTTACATTCTAGAAATTTTCATTAGTCCAATTCTTTTTTGTCTCAGTCCTAAAGAGGTGAAGTTTGCCTCTCTTTGTTAGGACTGATGCGAGGAAGATGGACTTAACAGGTAATGGCCAAGATACTTACTGGTAAACTTCATTACTCTGAGTCCAAGTCTTCCTTGTCCAAGGCCTAATAAAGTGAGGTAAAACTTACTTTGTTATCGACTGGGCAGTGGCAGCCCGTCCTTTAGGGTGGAGGGGCCATGCCCCCCCCACCTTTTGCCCCTCATGAAGAGTGTCTGTCAGGCTGAACAAAGGTCAGCCTGACAGACACTCTCCATGTTCAGCTCAGGCAGCCAGGAGCAGACATGCGCGATTTGCGCAGACTCCTGGCTGCCTGAGCTGAACTTTGCTAGGTTGAGGAGGTCACAGCTCCTATGGGCGTGACCTCCTTGACTCAGCAAAGGTGCCTCGAGGCCCTCCCCTGGGTGACGAGGAAAGCGTCACCAAGTGACACTCTCCCTGGGCGCTTCAGTTTAAGCCCTGAAGTGCCCAGGGCGAGAGTCAATCAGTGACACTTCGTCACAGAGTGGGGTGGGGTCAGCAGTCTCACTGATCCCATCCCACTCTGTGAGGAGGCTGGGACTGCTGCCTTCCCTCATTGGCAGCCAATGAGGGAAGGCAGCAGTCCCAACCCTCCTGGGACCTGGAGGCTGAAGGTAAGTGTGTGTGTGTGTATGTGTGTATGTGTGTGATGTTTTAAATTGAATGTTTGGTGCGCATGCATGTTTGAGTGTTATGAGTGTTGTTAATGGATGTGCGTGCGTGTGTGTGTGAAAGAATGAGTGTGTGCGATCTTTTAAAATGAATGTTTGGTGAGTGCGTGCATGTTTGAATGGTATGAGTGTTGTTAATGGATGTGCGTGCGTGCGTGCGTGTGTGCGTGTCTGGGTGTGAAAGAATGAGTGTGTGTGTGTGTGTCCCGCCCCCCTCCCTCCTAAATCTGCCGGCCACCACTGCGACTGGGACAAGGAAGACGGATGTGCATTTGAGTGAAACTTTGGTTCTCAAATGGCTTTGTGAAAGATTCCCAAAATGTCTAAACTTCTTTACCAGCGTGCCAGAGAAGGATAAGAGAATCCCTTTGTAAATAATTGAACCAATACGTAAGGTATTACTTAGTGGATACGTCATAGACAAGGGCCAATTCTTTTACCACACTTTTCAGCTGATGTGATTTGCACTTGAATGATCCACGTGAAAAAGTACAGGAAAGAACAAAGGGGGTGATTCTAACCCTGGCGGTCGGTGTTAAAGTGGCGGCCAACCCGCCAACAGGCTGGCGGTCCAAAAAATGGAATTCTGACCCTGGCGGGAACCGCCAACACAGCCCGCCAACTTAACACTCCGACCGCCGCGGCGGTACAGACAAACAGCGCGGCGGTCACCGCCAACAGGCAGGCGGCAGACAATGTACCGCCCACACTATCATAACTCACCAATCCGCCACCTTTTCCGGGGCGGGAGCACCGCCGATAAAAACACGGCGGAAACAGACTACGAACGGGAAAACGCTCACCTCTACGCACTCCACGAAGACGGAGGACAGCATGGAACCCGAATTGAACATCATACCTGTTCTCGTCTACCTTCTCATCTACCACGAGTACGAAGTCCGGCGCAGACGACAACGGTGAGTACTGCACCTACGACACACGGGAGGGGGAGGACGAAAGGTTACGGGCACACACATATGCGACCCCCCCCCAATCATGTACTCAACAATGCAGAGCACCAAGTCACAGTGACACCACCCAAACACCCCTGAAAAATGCTAGGACATAATCATATTTGGAATAAATATTTATGTACCAAAAAGCTCCTGAAAATTATCGTACAACCATGAAAGATATCCACAACAAAACAAATGACATACACATCAGTGTATAACTGAAGTACCAAGTCCTGCACATCCTACGAATTCAGCATGTCCGTGGGCCAAAGTCTTGAGAAACAAGGGCAAAGCCCACACAGGAGACCTGAGTCCTTTGGAGAGAACACTGCAGGGGCATCAGATGTAAAAACTACAGGCACCTCAGGGGGAAGGGAAGGGGGGGGCACCACAGCCACATGAGTCCACGACGCCAGATCCACGAGGAGCCACCATGCCCACTGTTCAATCCTGGGGAGTGCAAAGCCACAGTCTCTCAATGTCTCTACAGTGGGTGGGCTGCCCACTGGACCAACCTGGGGAGTGCAAAGCCACAGTCTCTCAATGTCTCTACAGTGGGTGGGCTGCCCACTGGACCAACCTGGGGAGTGCAAAGCCACAGTCTCTCAATGTCTCTACAGTGGGTGGGCTGCCCACTGTGCCATCCTGGGGAGTGCAAAGCCACAGTCTCTCAAGTCTCTGCAGTGGGTGGATTGCCCACTGGACCATCCTGGGGAGTGCAAAGCCACAGTCCATCATGTGGATGACAGTCTCCACTGGTCAAGGAGGAGGCATGGTGGCCACAATGAACCATCAACGGTGCTTGAGACGGCGGGGCCCAGCGGAGCGGTGCTTGAGAGGAAGGGCCCAGCGGAGCGGTGCTTGAGAGGAAGGGCCCAGCGGAGCGGTGCTTGACAGGAATGGCCCAGCGGAGCGGTGCTTGAGACGGCGGGGCCCAGCGGAGCGGTGCTTGACAGGAAGGGCCCAGCGGAGCGGTGCTTGAGACGGCGGGGCCCAGCGGAGCGGTGCTTGAGACGGCGGGGCCCAGCGGAGCGGTGCTTGAGAGGAAGGGCCCAGCGGAGCGGTGCTTGACAGGAAGGGCCCAGCGGAGCGGTGCTTGACAGGAAGGGCCCAGCGGAGCGGTGCTTGAGACGGCGGGGCCCAGCGGAGCGGTGCTTGAGAGGAAGGGCCCAGCGGAGCGGTGCTTGAGAGGAAGGGCCCAGCGGAGCGGTGCTTGACAGGAAGGGCCCAGCGGAGCGGTGCTTGAGACGGCGGGGCCCAGCGGAGCGGTGCTTGACAGGAAGGGCCCAGCGGAGCGGTGCTTGAGACGGCGGGGCCCAGCGGAGCGGTGCTTGAGACGGCGGGGCCCAGCGGAGCGGTGCTTGAGAGGAAGGGCCCAGCGGAGCGGTGCTTGAGAGGAAGGGCCCAGCGGAGCGGTGCTTGAGACGGCGGGGCCCAGCGGAGCGGTGCTTGACAGGAAGGGCCCAGCGGAGCGGTGCTTGAGACGGCGGGGCCCAGCGGAGCGGTGCTTGAGACGGCGGGGCCCAGCGGAGCGGTGCTTGAGAGGAAGGGCCCAGCGGAGCGGTGCTTGAGACGGCGGGGCCCTGTTCAGCGGTGCTCTTCTGCACCGCGGGCCCTGTTCAGCGGTGCCTATCTCCACGGCGGGGCCCTGTTCAGCGGTACTCTTCTGCACCGCGGGCCCTGTTCAGCGGTGCCTATCTCCACGGCGGGGCCCTGTTCAGCGGTACTCTTCTGCACCGCGGGCCCTGTTCAGCGGTGCCTATCTCCACGGCGGGGCCCTGTTCAGCGGTACTCTTCTGCACCGCGGGCCCTGTTCAGCGGTGCCTATCTCCACGGCGGGGCCCTGTTCAGCGGTACTCTTCTGCACCGCGGGCCCTGTTCAGCGGTGCCTATCTCCACGGCGGGGCCCTGTTCAGCGGTACTCTTCTGCACCGCGGGCCCTGTTCAGCGGTGCCTATCCAGCAGGTCAAGGGAGCCAGACCTGGCCTGGACTCCCTGTTCAGTCGCCCTCGGACCGTGACGTATCTGGACCCTTCGGGGACGGACTCCTGGCCTCCTTAGTGTCCTCCTTCGCAGCTGGGATGTGGCATGTGGGCTCCACCTTCTCTGCGCTCCTGCTGCCCTTCCGCTCCTTTGATGGGGCTCTCGGGCCCTTGCCTCCCCCAGATGGTGTGGGTGGTGAAGTGGCCACACATTGCTCCTTGGGGGCAGCCCTGTCGGTCCTCGCACGGCGGTCCTTGGTTTTGCGGGTCCTCTTGCCGGGGGGGGGGCTGGACGTGTCCTTGCTGCAGCTCGATGTGTCACTGCTGGCAAAGGGTGCGCTCCAGAACCCAGGCACAACAGTGACACCCGAAGCTGGGCTGGTGGTGGCTGCGGTGCTCTTGGGACTCTTTGAAGATGGATGGGGGAGGTCATCGGGGGAAAGAGGTTAAGGTTAGCCAGGAAAAGTTTTTTAGGGCCAAGGTAAAGGGTAGGAGTAGTGGAGATGGAAGTGGAGGTAGAGGAGGTGGTTGTAGGAGAGTCAGGTGTGCTGTCATTGGGTGAAGGTGCTGGTGCTGTAGGCTGTCGTGAGGTGGATGGCTGTTGGGTGGGTGGCTGCCTGCGTTTGTGTGTCTTGGAAGAGGGGGTGACAGACACAGTGGGAGAGGACACAGGGGACGTGTACATGGCAGTGGGGGTGGTGACTGCACGAGTGTGGACTGTACTGGAGGGTGAGGTGGTGATGGAAGCACTGGCTGATGTGGGGGTGCATGCAGGTGTGAGTGTAGACGTCACAGGGAGGGAGGAGGGAGACGAGGAGGAGGGGGACACAGGGGTGGCAGTGGCTGTTGGCATGTCTGCATCTGGGTGTTGCTCGGGTCAGTGTTTGCGGGATCTGTGGTGCTTGTGTTTGGATGAGCTGCTCTTGGGTGTTGAGGTGTGTGCAGGCTGGTCTGATGGTGTGGATGGGATAGGCTGAGGAACAGGAGACAGAGACAGGCTGGAGGCAGTCAGAAGAGGGAGGCTGGAAACAGGGACAATGGCTGCCGTCAGTGCTGAGGCCAGAGCAGTGAACGCTCGTTGATGGGCAGCCTGACCCGAATGAATGCCCTCCAGGTACGCATTGCTCTGTTGCACCTCCCTTTGCACACCCTGGATGGCATTCAGAAGGGTCGTCTGCCCAACAATGAGCGTCCTTACCAGGTCAATGAGCTCTGCACTGAGGGCAGCAGGGGCAACAGGGGCAGGGGCTGAGGTGCCTGGGGCGAAGGAGACGCGCGCCTTCCTGGGCGAAGCGGCACGGAGCGAAGACTGAGGGGCTGCTGGGAGGGCGGGGCTGATGCGCTGGGTGGCGGCTGTACCTGTAGAGGCGGGGGGCACGGATGTTGCCGCCACCCCTAGGGAGCTCCCATCCGAGGACGTGTCGCTTTCGCTGCTCTCACCAGCGGTCCCCGTCGTGGTGCTCCCCTCGCCCTCCGGATCACTGGTGCCCTCGGTGTCTGTTCCTGGGCCCACCGGGGCCTTGTGTCCTGCAGCTCCCTCGTGCTCCGATGCCATATCTCCTCCGCCTGATGATGCTAATGCACACATGCACAAGAAGATGAAGAGAAAGGGTGGGGGGAGAAAAAAGAAGACCAGGTTGAGTGCATGCAATGTCAACACCGTTGGCGGAGAGGACAGACACAGGTGCCTAATGCACTAAGCCGCGCATTCGGGGTACACTACTCAGTACTACTGACTAAGACAACAGGCCAAGAGACGTCAAACGCGCACATGGGAGATGCTGGACCTTCAATGGCTGTACTTGTCACCCTACAGAGGTGGTGGCCGGGGGCACAGGGCCATGCCTAAGGGAGAGGACTACACTACAGAAAGCGCCCTGGCCTAATGTCACCCACAGCCCTCCTCCCCCACCCAGACGCCTCCACTGCACAGAAAGATAGGAGAATGTGCTGATACTCACCCCCTTGTGTCTGCTGTGATGTCTTAAAGCGCCCATCCAATTCAGGGTAGGCCACCGCCAGGATCCGGGACATCAGGGGGGTCATGGTGCGACTGGCACCCCTCCTAGGTTGGGAGGCCATCCCCAGCAGTGTTTCAGCGGTCTTCCTTGTTCCGCGGCGGATGTCCTCCCACCTCTTGCGGCAGTGGGTGCCCCGTCTGTTGTGGACCCCCAAGGTCCGGACTTCCTTGGCGATGGCACGCCAAATATCGGTCTTCTGATGGGCGCTGACCTATTAGACATGTACAGGGTGGAAAGGAGGAAATCATCAATGGCCTGCATGTTAGATGTAATTGGCCCCCCCCCACCCACTTTGCCATATGGCACATGCTCTCATCTGTCGGGCGTTGTACTCCTCATTCGCCCCCCACCCCACCCCACCAACTTACATCCACCCCAATCCACACAGGCATAGCCCATTCCATTAGCACCCGGGGTACTCACTTGTTGGTCTGGAGGACCGTAGAGTAGCGCATACTGGGGGAGGACCCCATCCACGAGCCTGTCCAATTCTTCAGACATGAAGGCAGGGGCCCTTTCCCCAGTCACAGCAGCCATTGTATCTTCCAGACCGAGGTCACAGCAGCACTTGCAGTATAGGTCCTCTCCTGTGGATGATCAGGTCTCGAGTGATTAAGCAGATAGAAAATGGCGGTCACGTCCGCAGCGGTGCGTACCGCGGCGGTGCGTACCGCGACCGCCGGCGCACTTCGTTATTGGCTCCTGAAACCCATAGGCTTCAATGTTAACCAATGCGGCTTTGCGCCGCGGTCTTCGACCGCCTACCGCCACGGTGTGCCCCGCCAGCGCAGTGACCTCACATCCCATTGTCCCACTTCACAGGTCAGGCAGCCGCCATTTCAAGGGCCCACATGGCTTAATTTTGACTGCGACACACAGGCCTAGGCCTTGCATTGCCACACATACACGCCTTTCAACCCATTGCCATTCTTTAACTGTGCAAGCTGTCTGTACGTACCTGTGGTTTGGCTGACTCTGTGCTCCATGTTGTCCTTCCTAGGCACCGTCCGCTGGGACTTGGGATGAGAAGGAGGAATCCTCGCGTGTACCGACCGCTGGTGGACCTGTCGACAATGGAAGAACGCCATATAATCCTTCGATACCGACTTGACCGTGCCACTATCCATGAACTGTGTGCCCAGCTGGAGCCAGCCCTGATGTCCCCCATCCGCCAACCCACAGGGATTCCCCCTCTGGTGCAGGTTTTGTCAGTCCTCCATTTTTTGGCCAGTGGGTCATTCCAGACCACAGTGGCCATGTCATCTGGAATGTCTCAGCCTATGTTTTCAAAGATTTTGAGGAGAGTGTTGTCTGCCCTGATGAAACTCATGCGGAGCTACATCATTTTCCCCGAGGAGGGTGACTTGCCCACAGTGAAGGGTGATTTCTATGCCCTTGGACATATCCCCAACATCATTGGTGCCATTGATGGGACCCATGTGGCTTTGGTACCCCCAAAAGACGATGAGCAGGTGTACCGAAACAGAAAGAATTATCATTCGATGAATGTCCAGGTGGTCTGTTTGGCTGACCAGTACATCTCCCATGTAAATGCCAAGTTCCCAGGGTCAGTGCATGACGCGTATGTGATGCGAAATAGCAGCATCCCCTATGTGATGGAGCAGCTACAGAGACAACGTGTGTGGCTAATAGGTGACTCTGGTTACCCCAACTTGCCGTGGCTACTGACCCCAGTAAGGAATCCCCGGACAAGGGCAGAGGAACGCTACAATGAGGCCCATGGGCGTACAAGGAGGGTGATTGAGCGAACCTTTGGCCTCCTGAAGGCCAGGTTTAGGTGCCTGCATATGACTGGTGGATCCCTAATGTACTCACCAAAGAAGGTGTGCCATATCATCATGGCGTGCTGTATGCTTCACAACCTGGCTTTGCGACGCCAGGTGCCTTTCCTGCAGGAGGATGGTCCAGATGGTGGTGTTGTAGAAGCCGTGGAGCCTGTGGAGAGTGAAGAGGAGGAAGACTCTGAGGACGACACAGACAATAGGGACAGAGTGATACAACAGTATTTCCAGTAACACCCAGGTAAGAATCACCCACGCCATTTCACAATTGCTTCTAGCCTCCTGCATCTATACTTTCTGTATTTCCCCACAGATGTTTTTTATTAATTTATGCCTTTCCCTTCCCTTCTCAGTGCTGTCTGACTCAGTACCTGACTTCTGCTTGGTTCGCCCATGAAATACAGCGTATTGACATTGGTATGTTGTCATGACTAATTGACAGAACAGAAATTGAACAGTAATATGTTATCCCTTTGTTAATAATACAGCATGACTCAAAACAGGTTTGTGTGCAAAATGTGATTTATTTACAGTGCTAGATACCGGTACATGTGATTCTAAGGGTGATGGGTGGGGGTGGAGGAATATCCATGGCAGAGTCCAGTTCTCAGTCTCACAGGTGCATTGTTCTTTTGCCTGTGGAAGGATGGAGCATAGGCAGTTCATGGTTGGACAGGGTGGCAATGTGGGACAGTGGGAAGACTTGAGGGGGTATGTCCTGCTGGCGGGGGTCTTGACATCCTACTCTGTCTTTTTCTTTGGTCTCAGGCTCCTCTTACGGGGTGGTTGTTCTTCAGCAGGAGGTGGGTTTCTGGGGGGCTGTCGAGGTGTTGGGACCTCCTGTCCACTAGCGCCGGCGGAGGTGGTAGGCTGTTCCTGGTCCGGCCTAGTGACAGGGGCCCTGTGTGGTGCACCATGGTCCCGCAACGCGTCCTCTATCCTGTGGAGGGCCAGGACGATGGTCCCCATTGCGGTCCCGATGATTCTCAGCTCCTCCCTGAAGCCCATGTAGCATTCCTCCTGCTGTGCCTGGATCTCAGTGAACCTGGCCAGTACCGTCGCCATAGTTTCTTGGGAGTGGTGGTAGGCCCCCAAGAGGGTGGTGAGGGCCTCTTGGAGAGTGGGTTCCCTGGGCCTCTCCTCCCCCCCCTGTCGCACAGCAGCCCTCCGAGCTGCCCGGTTTCCCCCGGCCTCTGTCCCCTGGCCGGTGTGCCCGCTCCCACTGCCCCCAGGTCCCTGTTGTTGTTGGGGTGTCGGGTTAGCCTGGGTGCCCTGTAGTGGCGGACACACCGCTGATTGAGCTGTCCTAGAGACAGAGGCATGGGCCCGCTGGGTGGGAGCTGTGCTGGTGTCGGCAGAGGGGGTCGGGTCTGGTGTGGCCTGTGTCTGGGTGAGGGGAACCGACTGCCCAGAGGTCCCCGATGGTCCGGGCTGGTCATCAGGTTCACTGTCGACAGAGCTGCTATCCTCAGTGTGGGCCTGTTCCGGTGGTGGGATGGACACTTCTGGACCCTCCTGGCTGGTGTGTTGTCGCTCGGGTCCTGCATGGGGTAAGAGAGTTTGGTTATTGTTTCTGTTTGTGCAATAGCATGCGTGTTGTGGGTGCCCTTGTCCCCCAGTGCAGGCATTCCCTGGAGGGAGGTGTTGTGAGGGTATTTAGTGGGGGGGAGGGGTTAGTGCAGTGGTCATGCTTAGGTGATGGGTGCCCATGGTTTGTGTTGGCATGCAGGAGTTGGTGTTGGGATGGGTGGGTTGTGCTGGTGAGACATTGTCAGGAAGGATGTGTGCTGGGGGGTTGGGGGTGAGGGTGGGGGTGTGGGTTGGCATGCTGGTGGGGTGTGGGGGATATAGTAGTTGAGATGGGACTTACCAGAGTCCATTCCTCCGGCTACTCCTGCGAGGCCCTGAGGATGCAGGATGGTCAAGACCTCTTGTTCCCACGATGTAAATTCGGGAGGGGTGGGTGGGGGGCCGCCGCCAGTCTTCTGGACCGCGATGTTGTGCCTCGAGACCATCGACCGGACCTTCCCCCGTAGGTCGTTCCATCTTTTGCGGATGTCGTCCCTATTCCTGGGATGCTGTCCCACCGCGTTGACCCTGTCCACGATCCGCTGCCATAGCTCCGCCTTCCTGGCTATACTGGTGTGCTGCACCTGCGAGCCGAAGAGCTGGGGTTCCACTCTTAGGATTTCCTCCACCATGACCCGGAGTTCTTGGTCCGAAAAGCGTGGATGCCTTTGGGGTGCCATGGGGTGGTGTGGGTGAGGTGTGGGGTGGTGTATGTGATGAGGAGTGTGTTGGTGAGTGGTGCTTTGTGCTACTATGTGGTGTGTGTGATGGTGTAGTGTGCCTCAGTGTGTCTTGCTTTGGATTGTCTGCTGTGTCTCTCTCTCCTTCTCTCAGTATTTGGGGTCGCAGGGGTTTGTGGGTGATGTGGGTGTGTGTTTTATAGTTGGTTGATTGTGTGGGAGTGGTGTGTGTATGTGTATCAGGTGTGTGTTTTTCAAATTGGCCAATGTGGCTGTGTTTTGGTGATGTGTGTGTATTCTGACCGCGGCGGTGTGTAGCGCCAATGGAATACCGCGTTTGAATGACCGCCGTGTGGATTCGTGGGTCGTAATGGCATGGGCGTATTTCTGTTGGCGTGACGGTGGAGGTTTGGTCATCTCCAGTTTATCGCTGCCCGCCGATGTGGCGGGATGCAGTGGAGGACGGATTTTTGGAGGTTTGGCCGTTATGGGTCAGAATGACCGTGGCGGTTGACCGCGGCCGCGGCGGTGTTATGGCGGTCTTCTGACCGGCGGTAAGGGCATTTTACCGCCGAGGTCAGAATCACCCCCAAAATACCCTATTTTTTTTAAAGCATGGCGAAAATACAAAACAATAATAAAGTGAAAAAGTGAATCAACTTCCACATGCCTAAACGTGTATTTTAAGCAATGTATTTTGAATAAGGGCATGAGTGTGAGAGCGATGTTCTCTTGCAAATGTTTATTTTGACTGGTGTAAGGCCCACCTGTCCGCAAATTTAAGTTTCTTGAAGACGAGAAACACGAAACAGGTAAAACTGACCTCCGTGCAGCATGCAACGCACGGCGGCACAATTTGCAACTTTTGTTATAAACCATGGCCCACATTTATTGCACAACGCTTGAAATAGGTAATTAGATAAGGAAACCATATAACAAAACATCATAGAAGGAAAAGATTGTTTCACTTTAATAAGGCATGCCCTTAGCTAAAGAAGGCGTCATATTCAGACTTTATATCTTGCATATGAAACATCTGCACTTACAATACAAACATTTGGGAAAAAGTACTGGCGACCTTCCCAGAAGAAAACTGTGGATTTATGCTAATGGCTACTAATGTATTCATAGGATATGTACCCCACTGTAGATGTGCCCTTGAGGGAAAATTGCCAAATTGATTCTCTGCAGGTAAATTAGATCGTCAGTCTGATCAAACTAAGAGATAAAACATCACAAAAACCCCTCCTCGAAAAGGCTCAGACCAAGGGTATTCCTAGGTGACTGTTGCCTTTCTTCATGTCTTGCGGCCCTCAAGCATGAAGCCTGTTCTGTCAGCAGCAAATAATCAGTATGCTGCTTATCAACTGCCAGTCTCACAGAACCTGACCTTGGCAGCTAGAAGAGGGAAAACAAAAATCATGCCAGCCACTCAACCAGGGATGACCGTAGTCAGAAGGGAGTGACGTGAGCGAGCGCCCGCCACGATGGAACGGGCAAACCGACAGCACTGGAGAGCAAGCGACGCTTCCTGGCACACTGGCGAAAGCCCTGAAAAGGCCGCCGAAAGACTCGAGTGATTTACTGACATCGCCGGCTTTGTTAATTCCATCGACCATATGTAACCTAGACACGAAACACGAAAAGAAGAAAATGCTTAAACGCTCATGTATCAGAGATAAAGGTCATTTTTTCAACAATATAAGCCTGGCAAACAATCATGATGTAATCGATGTTGTCGGGACCGTACCGACGAAACACTCGTTTGGGTAGTTCAGGGTGTGAAGTGACAATGACCGGCCGCCGGCAGCAGCGACAGAAAAAAACATGTAAACAGAGGTTAAATGCATGCATAGCTATAACTTTGAAGCTGCAAATCTAAAGTTTCATGTCGCAAATTGATTCGCAATTCTGAGAGTTTTGGCACACAACTGTAGTGCGCTTAGGCCGCACAGCGCGATAAAGAATATTGGAGACGACACACCGTTTAGGTCTCCAGTGGGGAACTGCTTCAGCGCAGCCCCGTCTTTATTTTATAACCTCTGTTCTGCGCTCCGCCCGGAGGCGCAGAACAGGATACAATGTTGGGGAGAGCCCGGGTGGCTCTCTACATCCCTCCCATGTTTTACTTCACACAGAAGAGGAAATGAATACACATAAACCATAACCAACTACAAATGCCATACTAGAGTGGTGGAGACGTGAACACGCAAATAAGAAAGAAATAGAAACACAAAGGCGGGAAAAAGACCAAAAGGAAAACAAACTGAAAATGTCAATGGACCCAGAGGTTACTCCAGCTGAAGTATGCAACTTCGAAGGTGGGCTCCTCCTCAGCCAAGGGTACAGACAAAGTCTCTGAACTAGCTGTTGCGCATAGGGTTGGGGCGCAGATGGTACCGTCCACCCCTAACAAGTGTTTCCTCCTGGCACTCTCTCTCAGCAGGTGCCTTGTGCTGGGCACGGCTGCCGGAGTCTTCTCTTTTCCGAATTCCTCAACCAGAGAGTCTGCCATAGATTCGTCAACTTCTCCTTCCTCTCTAGACGCGCTAGACACTCCTGCTCTCCTGAAGTGTGATATGTTTCTGGTAACTCTCTGCCTGCCTCTGGCTGCTGTTATCATGGCGCCTCTTACACTGATGACCTGCCAGGGTTCAGGCTCAAACGGAGTTTGGAATTTCCCTCCTGGCCGGCGACTCTTTACTACCACCCTGTCCCCTTCCTGCAAGTCTCTGAACTGACCTTGCCGCTTTTCAGTGGCTTTTCGGTTCGTGTGCTCTCGGCGCCGCTGGGTGGCTTCGACGTCTAGTTCAGGTTATACCCAATGAGGGCCAGATGGAATGCAGTCCCGAGGCGGGACTTTGAACATCAGTGCAGCAGGCGCACACCCTGTAGTGCTGTGAGGTGTTTGGCGATAAGCACTCAAAAACTGTTGCAGACATTGCTCGCTGTCTTCTCTTTGTTCAGCACCTATTCTGAGGGCTCGGTTTAGAGTTCGCATGAACCTCTCGATGTCCCCGTTAGCCTGTGGCCAATATGGCATGACCCTACAATGATGTATGGCCAGCTCCTCCAGGTAAGATCGAAATTCCTGCCCATGGAATGGTGGCCCATTGTCTGTCCTGATCTCATCGGGGAGTCCAAACATGGCGAATGCCTTCTGGAGCACTGGTCGAACATTCTCAAATGCCGTGGACGACACAACGTCAACTATAGGGAATTTTTGTGCAAGTGTCAATGAGGACGACGGTCAACCACCCGTCTGGGAAACTGGCAAAATCTATGCTCAGCTTCCTCCATGGCTTCTGGCTCGCCGGTTCAGTGATGACTGGGCAACTGGGTGGATCCCCTGATGTGAAGACCCATGAGTGACACTTCCCCACCAATTCGTCTACCTGACTGTCCATACCCGGGAACCACACATTTGCTCGCAACCTTGCCCTCGTCTTTGCAGCGCCTTGATGGCCCTGATGCGCTAACTCCACCACTCGGGCCCATAAACTCTGCAGCAGCTCAATTCTCCTTCCTCGAAGAACAGGCCCTTGACCGTCTGTCGATAGCTCATCTCGCACCCTCCACATCCCCTGCATGGCTATCTTGCACTCATGATTGGCCACTTGTGTCTTCTCCAGGAAGAGCTTCCATTTTCTGTGGTCCAATGCTTCCTTGACCTGATTCAACACCATATCTTCCTTGGTAGCATTCACAATGTCTATTACACTAAGGGCCTTGGGACAGGCTGATTGTACAATCATGTTGACAAACACTTCGGTGCTCTCCTCATCGTTCTCTTGAGAGTGATCTGTCGTCATTGGAGACGGGTGTCGAGACAAGTAATCCGTAGGGTTATTCACTCCTGGTTGATAGGTAACGGTAAACCGGTAGGGTTGCAGAAGAACGGTCCACCGCTCTATCCGTGGGGGCACCAGACGCGGGCATCCGGCAAAGAGTGCGACTAAAGGCTTGTGATCCGTTACCACCTGAAACTCTTGCCCATACAGATACAGGTGGAAATGCTTGCACGCCCAATGAATCGCCAATGCTTTGTGCTCTATCTGTGTATATCTTGTTTCAATGGATGACAACGCTCTGCTGGCGTACGCAACCGGAACCCATTCTTAAGAGTTCTGTTCCTGAAGGAGGACGGCGCCCAGGCCTACCGGACTGGCATCTACTACCACCTCTGTTTGTCTATGGGGGTTAAAGTAAGCCATTGTTGCCTTGTCCAGTAATGCTGTTTTGATGTTTGTGAACGCCTTGTCAGCCACTGGGCTCCATTCCCACCAGTGCCCTCCTTTTGTGAGCTGCCTGAGAGGTTCTGCCATTGTCGCAAGTTGCGGAATGAACGTCCCACAATATGTCGCCATACCCAAGAAACTTCTTACTTCAGTGGGGTTCTTGGGAACTGGTGCTTGACGAATGGCAACAGCTTTTCGCGGGTCTACCTGTAGACCCTCTTTTGAGAAGACATATCCAAAGAACTTCACCGACGTTTGGTAGAACGCGCATTTCTTTTTGTGGAGTGTTACTCTGGCCTCCGCTAGCCTCTGCAGTGTGGCCCTGAGATGTCGATGGTGTTCCTCTCTGGTTTTGGAGTATATGAGGATGTCATCACTCAAATTGATCACTCCTGGCAACCCTGACAGCGTCTCTCTCATCACGTTTTGGAATACTTTGGATGCCGAGGCTACCCCAAAGCTCAGTCTCTTATACTGCTGGAGCCCAACATGTGTAGAGAATGTTGTGATGTTTCCACTATCTGGATCCAGCTCCAGCTGGTGATACCCGGCATTGAGGTCCAATTTCGAGAACCACTGTGCCCCATTCAGATCAGCTATGATGTCATCCATCGTAGGTGTTATATGTCTCTCCCTCTTGATGGCCTTGTTAGGAATGCACATATCAACGCAAAGACAGATGGCTCCTGGTTGCTTGGGCTTCGGCGCTATCACCAACGGTGAGACCCATGGTGTTGGTCCTTCCACCTTCTCGATCACTCCTTGGTCTTCGAGCAGTTGCAACTCTTTTTCCACTGCCGGTCGCAAGTGGAACGGTACACGCTGGTGTCTTAGGGCAACGGGCGTGATTCTTGGATCTATGTGGAGTTTGATTCTTTTATCTTTAAGCCGGCCCAACCCTTCAAACTCATTGATCAGGTGCTCGGCATGAGAGTCGTATACCTGTCGCGCGAAGAATACTAATTCCAGCTCTTCCGCGGTGTGACATCCCAGCAAGGTGCCTCGGTCTCCGGTCACCACATAAAATTTAGCTTGTGTTGATACTTGCCCGCTGGATACTGCCACTTCTACAGTACCTTTTAGACGAAGTGGTTCTCTGCCCCCGTAGTTATATATTTTAGTGGTGGTTGGGGTAAGCGACGGCATTGGAGTCAATTGCTTAAACAGGGTGTCATCCATTACATTTACAGATGCTCCTATATCTATGAGCACTGTCGCCAATTTGCCGTTAATCTGAATGTTACTCATGGGCGGTGGTCGCTTTTTCTGCTTTCCTTCGCCTGTGAATGAGATCATAAAGATGTCTTCGTCCTCATCTTCTTCAAAGACTGGGTCTCTTTGGTTGTTCTGTACTCATCAACTTCTTTGATTATGCTCCTGACTTTGGCGTCTTTCCCTTTCCGGTTTCCTTGCCAGCCTCTCCCTGACGTGCACACCTTCGCAAAGTGGTTGTCTTTGCCACATTTGTCACATGTTTTGCCCTTCGCCGGACATCCCGTTGTCGTTTTGTGCTCATACCCGCAGCTTCTGCAGGTGCGTGTGCCTTGTCTGCCGGGGTGTGGTCTACGTCCTGGCGTTTGACGAGTTTGGATGGCGTCGACCTGCTCCTCCTTCACCTGAACTGGGTGTGTGTTTGACGCCGCAGCCAGCGGCTGTCCCCTTACCGCCGCCATGGCATCCGCCCGGCTCGTCGATAGTTAGTGGGAGCGTGCCAGAGCCAAGATGCCGTCGAGGGACATGCCTTGTTGGCGTAGAATGAGCTTCCTTAATGCATTTGATCGACATCCCTGAATGATCTGTGCCCTGATCTCTTCTTGTTGATTAAGGCCTACACACGAGCTTGCCAGTTTCCTTAGGCGTGCATAGAACATGTCCATTGACTCAACATCCGTTTGTTGCGCCTGTCGAAGTTTGAAGCGTTCAAAGTCTGAGTTTACTCTGGGTCAAAGTGTTTATTTAGGACTTCCACTGCCGCGTTGAAGTCTGATCTATCGCCAGTATTTGGGAGCGAATTAAATAATTCTTGCAGCTCGTCTCCTCCCATCAGCAGCATGAGAGATCTGCGCACTGCCCCATCAGTCTTTCTTGTGGCGCAGAAATAGTTTTCTAAACGGTTTAACCAAAGGCGCCATCTTGCGCTGCTGTAGCTGGGTCCATCAGTTGGCTGAACGGGGGCAACGCAGTGACTGAGGAGTGAGCACTGGTGCCCGCCTGCACAGGTACTTGGGTGTTCTCTTGTTGTGGGGCACTCATTGTGTCTTTGGTTATGCAGGATCTTTTTTTTTTTTTTACGACAGTAATATTCTTTATTTCCGCAGTGATTCCCTCATTGGAGTGTCATTTATTATTGAGCATTAGTTGTCTGCCCTTCTGTGTTCTGCACGTTGTGAGATATTTACGTGTCTCTTTACTGTATTTTTTTTTCTTCCACTGGGGCTCCCCTAGGCTTATATCTGTCTTGTATGTCTGTTTATTGTCTTTTTTAATTTTTCTTCAAAGTCCTTTTTTTTTTTTTTGGAAGGGGGGGTCTGTGTTTTGTGTTGACTGATTTTTTTTTTGTTTTTTTTTTGTTAGGGGTTTCTCCCCTTTTTCAGTTTTTTTTTCTTATTTGGTTGTCTGTGGCTCCTGCCCCTCTCGCTCAGTACGCTGCGCTCCTCTCTCCTAGGGAGCACAGCGCGAGCGCACTTGGCTGCTGCCGCGCATAGGGGTGTGCACAAGTGTTTTCTGTCTTGCGCCGCCCCCCCCCCACATGGTGCAGTCGGGCCTGGGGCGAGCGGCGCTGGGCGGATTCCTGCTCTGGCCACACGGCCACCCCTCTTGCTTTTTTTTTTCCTTACAGGCATACACGACGCTGGGTGCTCGGCCCACACGGGCGGGCGGCGACGCCAGTCTCCGTGCAGCTTGCACTGGAGGGGAGGCGGGGCTCACCTTTTGAGGTAGGAAGCGCGCCGTTCCCCTTTGGTTCAGCCCGTTGCGCGCCAGCCAGGTTCCTGGGTGCGGGAGGTGGTTGATACGGCACGGCGCCGGGCACAGCACCAATCAGCTCCTCTAAGTACTTCCACAACTTGTGTTTGCGACGCGGGGTTTCTGAATACCCGCCTCGTCGCCAATGTAGTGCGCTTAGGCCGCACAGCGCGATAAAGAATATTGGAGACAACACACCATTTAGGTCTCCAGTGGGGAACTGCTTCAGCGCAGCCCCATCTTTATTTTATAACCTCTGTTCTGCGCTCCGCCTGGACGCGCAGAACAGGATACAATGTTGGGGAGAGCCCGGGTGGCTCTCTACAACAACCATTTCTTTGAACTTCAATGAGATCCAAGAACGCTTTTAGGGAGGTCGTTCTCGATCATTCTTAAGTACTCTCTCCACCAGGATCTGAACTCCGCTCCTCATGTGACCCCACCAACTGCTGTTATTGTCTCATGTGGTAAGTCCTGCATTGACATAAACAATCTACTGATGTAAACCTCAGAGTTGAATTACTGTAACTGCTAGCGCAGGTGCTTTAAAAATATATTAATGAGTGTTCATGTATTCTGAATAATAGATTTGTGTATAAAATATAATTACGTAGATAAATAATGCACCATTTGAAAATGTGATTATGATGAGTGGCCGCCAATGTTCACGAAGTGTACTTATTGATATTCTAATACTATGAAATATTGAATATATGTTTGACTAATGTAGTAATATGCCATATTAAAGGTTATGCATTATGTATTAGCTTTATTAATTGTAGGCCTTAAATTAGCGAAGGTCTTGGCCTACTTGCCAGGCCTCATGTCAAGCTGTATTTCTAACGTTTAATAAATGGCTGCCCTAGAGAGTTAAACTGTGATTTTCCATTTGCATTGTTGAAATGTGCTCACAGCCCAGAAGGTTTCTCATGAGAACCCACTGCTAGAAAATGGTGTTCTTGCTAATGTAACATTTTGTGTGTAATGTGTGTAAGACAGATTTTCTCAGGAGGAGAACAATGAAGACACTGACTGGAGTAGAAGCTGCAACAATATTGTTACCTAAGGAGCCGAATTGTACATTGCAGGACAATCAATCAAACGACATGTGAACGGAGTAATGGTAGAAGTCATAGATTTGGAGTTTTAGTTTTATTGGACAAAGTGTGAACATGCGATTCATTGACCAATAGGGATTTGAGACATAGTTTTAGTGGTTTTGATTTAACAAGACTGCACTGAGAAGAACCGAGCATTCTGCCTTTTTCCTTAAGCATTCTGCATTTTCCCATAGCTCATTCTTGCCCATCTTGCGTCTTGACAAGAGACATGCTTAACTTTAATGATTAACCACTTAGCTGCTGGGCCTTCCCCCCCAGTGCTGAGCCCTTTTTTGGCTATTTGGGATAGTTCGCACTTAGGCCTTCATAACTTTTTGTCCACATAAGCTATGCCTGCCAAATTTGCGTCCTTTTTTCCCAACATCCTAGGGATTGTAAAGGTACCCAGAGTTTGTGGGTTCCCCTGGAGGAGACCAAGAAATTACCCAAAATACAGCAAAAAAATCATTTATTTCTAAAAAAGTTTTTAAAAAGGGCTGCAGAAGAAAGCATGTGGTGTTTTCTCCGAAAATGGCATCAAAAAAGGCTTTCCAGTGCTAAAATCCTCAACTTCCCAGCTTTCAGGAATGGGCAGACATGAATCAGAAAACCACACTTTTCAACACAATTTTGGCATTTTACAGGGACACACCCCATTTTTACTATTTTTTGTGCTTTTAGCCTCCTTCCAGTTAGTGACAGAAATGGGTCTGAAACCAATGCTAGATCTTGGACAGCTAAACATTTCTGAAAAGTAAGCAAAAGTCTGAATTCAGCCAGGGGTCATTGATGTAGATCCTATAAGGTTTTCCTACAGAAAATAACATCTGAAATAAAAAATATTGAAATTAAGGTGAAAAAAACAGCCATTTCTCTCCACGTTTTACTCTGTTACTTTTTCCTGCCATGTCAGATTTTCAAGAACAATACCTTGTTACGTCAGCTGGAATTTTTTGGTTGTGGGGATATATGGGGCTCATAGGTTCATCAAGAACACTAGGTACCCCGAGCCAATAAATGAGCTGCACCTTGCAATGGGTTTTCATTGTATACCGGGTATACAGCAATTCATTTGGTGAAATATAAAGAGTGAAAAATAGGTATCAAGGAAACTTTTGAATTTCCAAAATGGGCACAAGAGAAGGAGTTGAAAAACAGTGGATATATCCACATCTCCGAATTTGGGGGTCCCCATACTAGCATATGAATTACAGACCATGTCTCAAATACACTTTTTTATTACACACTGTCTTACATTTGGAAGGAGAAAATGTAGAGAAAGACAATGGTTAGTAACACTTGTTCTTCTATTCTGTGTTCCCCCATGCCTCCCGATAAAAATGGTACCTCACTTGTGTGGGTAGGCCTAGTGCCCACGACAGGAAACGCCCCAAAAAGCAACATGGACACATCACATTTTTACATTGAAATCTGATATGTTTTTTGCAAAGCGCCTAGCTGTGGATTTTGGCCTCTAGCTCAGCCGGCACCTAAGGAAACATAGCAAACATATACATTTCTGGAAAGTAGACACCTAGGGGAGTCCAGAATGGAGTGACTTGTGCTCTCACCAGGTTCTATTACCCATAATCCTTTGAAAACCTCAAAATTTGGCAAAAAAACTACTTTTTCCTCACATTTCGGTGATTGAAAGTTCTGGAATCTGAGAGAAGCCACAAATTCCCTTACACCCAGCATTCCACCAAGTCTCCTGATAAAAATGGTACCTCACTTCTGTGGGTAGGCCTAGTGCCCGCAACAGGAAATGCCCCAAAACGCAACATGGACACATCACATTTTCCAAAAGAAAACTGACCTGTTTTTTGCAAAGAGCCTAGCTGTGGATTTTGGCCTCTAGTTCAGCCGGCACCTAGGGAAACCTAGCAAACCTATATATTTTCGAAAACTAGACACCTAGGGGAATTTATAATGGGGTCACTCATGGGGCTCTGCCCAGGTTCTGTTACCCAGAATCCTTTGCAAATCTCAAAATTTGGCAGAGAGAAAACACTTTTTCCTCACATTTTGGTGATAGAAAGTTCTGGAATCTGAGAGGATCCACAAATTTCCTCCCACCCAGCATTCCTGCAAGTCTCCCTAAAAAAAGGTGCCTCACTTGTGTGGGTAGGCCTAGTGCCCACAACAGGAAGTGCCCCAAAACGCAACATGGACACATCACATGTTCCGCAAGAAAATTGACCTGTTTTTTGCAAAGTGCCCAGCTGTGGATTTTGGCCTCTAGCTCAGCCAGTACATAGGGAAACCTAGCAAACCTATACAATTTCTGCAAACTAGACACCTAGGGGAATTCAGAATGGGGTGATTTGTGGGGCTCTCACCAGGTTCTGTTACCCAGAATCCTTTGCATAACTCAAAATTTTGCAAAAAAAACACCTTTTCCCCACATTTCGGTGATATAAAGTTCTGGAATCTGAGAGGAGCCACAAATTCCCTTCCAGCATTCCCTCAAGTCTCCAGATAAAAATGGTACCTCACTTGTGTGGGTAGGCTAGTGCCCGTGACAGGAACGGATCACACAAGGGTCAATGGTAGTCCTTCCATGAGGGCTACTGTTAAAGCTGGAGTGATCCATTCCTGACACAGGCACTAGGCACAGGCACACAAGTGGGGTTGTGCTTTTATCAGGACAAGTGGAGAAACACCGGGTGGTAGGAATTTGAAGGTCCCTGCACATTCCTGTAGTTTCTGTGATGAAAAAGCAAGGGAAAATAGTGTTTTTAATCAATGTTTCACTTTTGCAGGTTATTCTGGGTAAGAAAACTTTGTGAAATCCAAACATGCCACACTTCCATGGACTGGCTTGGGTGTCTAGTATTCAGAAATGTCTGGTTTGGTAGGTTTGTCTATATGGCCGCCGAGCCCAGGACCAAATACTCAGGTGACTGTCCCACAAAACGAGGCTCTTTTGTGGTAGGTAATTTTGATGTCTCTACAATCTGTTTTGGGCACTTCCCTTTTGTGGTCACTTGCTCACTCACTAAAGTGAGGCAGTTTTTCACTGGAGAGTTAGTGGAACACTGAGTGGTAGAAAATTTGTGGCTGTCTGCAGATCCCAAGACTTCTGCTCACTGAAATGCAAAGCAAAAGTGTTTTTTAAGCAAATGTTGTGATTTCAAGGGTATTCTGGATGAAAGAAAACTGGTGAGAGCCACGCAAGTCCTGCACCCTTGAACTCCCCTGGTACTAGTATGTTAAAGTTACCCCATCAGTCACACTGGTATGGTTTCAAAGCATGAATAGTTACGAAAGTATCTGAATATTGAAACCAAGCCTTCTGAAGGTGGGCCATATAGCCATGTCCAGGCACCGACCTCTTTATGGTCCATTTACACGTCATTCATGCACAACAAACAACCCTTTCATACTGCTGGTCACGGGACCAATCCAACCAATCACTGCACTCACATTAACTTAACTCTGCCAGACAAGGGCCCATCACATGCGTACGCCACAGAACGGAATAAGTTTGACTACATTTTACCACCTGTCAAGTAACAGCCTCCTTCTTCCTGAACATTACCGAATGCATGCATAATGAACCTTTACTAATGACTCCAATGACAGCCACCCGAGGCTCAGAAAGACATGTTTTTCATGCGCCTTTAACACACTCACTGTGCTAAATCCAACTCCTTCCAGTTTGTGGATGCAAATTGGGGGGTGTCCAAGTATGCCGTACAAAGAGATTCCTCAAACTGAGTGAGCATATCTACCTTTGAAACTAAGGGAGACATGCTGGGGAATTCTTGCAATGTTCCCTAAAGAGAAGGCCATAGGCTATGAGAAAGGGTAGTGTTTGGCACACAGGGGAGTCCATGAGATTGTAGCATATGTCCCAGCCAACATTATGTGCAGTGCTGTGACTGTAATGCACTTATCATACAGCAAACTGAACATCTACTAAGTTCTAATGGAGGACGAACATGAAAAGCAGGTCAAACACTGACCCATACATGTCATTGTCCTTCAGTGCTGGGATGGCGCCAATGGGTTTGAATCCATAGGTGTAGATGATGTACATCTGTACTACCTTTACTATCTGCCTTCTACCTGCGTAATATCCTTGTGAAGGCACACCAACCATATTCTTTCCTTACCCATTCATATCTATGTTCTCATCAGAGTCCTGACTAATCCTGTATAATTGCCAAGTGAACCTATAGTAGTTTGTGTATGTAAGTTGGGGGTGTTCGAGTATGCCTTGGGAGGCCTATTCCTCAAAATGAGCGAGCATTTCTACAGTTGAAACTAAGGTGGACATGCTGGTGAAGAAATCCTAAGGTCTCTAAAGTAAAAAGTCAAACAAATATCCTGTGGGACTCATTCACCAACACTTCTACTGTTGCTTTGAAAGGTAAGCTACAAATTGAGTTTGCACAATTTCAAACAAGTAGAAATGTTGCTAAATATGTCTGACATGAGATTTGTTTGACTTATTACACTTACTCTGGTCCATGATTTCCTGAACTAGATGAAGTGCAATTCTTTGGCTCCTTGCCTAACAAAGCAGTGGCCCATGGACGTTCGGTAACCATGCACTGCACCTGAAAGGATTACCCAACGGCAGCTACACCTCAGTCGATTTCTCAGAACGTTGCTGTATTACGATACAACGTAAAGCAAGTAGGGACACAGAGGCCTGGTTGAGATGGGCACTGGGGACAGTAATACTGACTCTCCTGCCGCTTTCCATGCTTTGAACACACTTTACAGTGATGACATGGATGATCCTTTTTGAGTGTTTTAGGAATGCGATCAGCAAAGTGTCGCTCCTGCAGCCTTGCCACATCCTCCAGAACATATGAGGTGGAGGCTGCTGCTGCTTCCATAACAGCAGTGAGGCTTTCAATTACAGACAACTGGAAATCAAGGAAAGTCATGAGTCTTCCTGTGGTTGTCTGACGGTAAACAACATACGCATTGTATTTTGCCATCTGGATCAGGTGGGTAAACAGTTTCTTGTACCAAGTGCAAGTTTTACCACACGCATTGTATGGTTGAAGAACCTGGTCGTTCTTGTCCACTCCGCCCATGTACTTATTGTAATCAAGTATACAGATGGGCTTGTGGACTTTGGACATCTGACCACAAACTGTGATGGGGGAAGTGTTCTCATCATGAATTGTAGGGAGCACGTATACATCACACCTATCCAGGAACTTGTCTGCAAGCAGTTCGTTGGAACGCAATGCACTACTCTGGGATTTCTGGAGCTTCTTGCAAACAAGCTCCTGCGGGAATTCTTTGCAGTTACAACAAACTGTACCACAGACCACAGTGGCAGCTTCGTAGAGCTCACTGAACAGCTCTACTCCTGTATAGAAATTGTCCACATAAAGGTTATAACCTTTGTGAAGAAGTGGCTGGACAAGTTCCCATACAATCTTACCTGTGACCCCTAATGTGGGAGGGAAACCTACAGGGTTGAGGGTAGAGTCCTTCCCTGTATACACTCTCAAGCTATACACATAGCCAGAAGAGCTCTCACACAGCATGTACAGCTTTATGCCATAGCGAGCTCTTTTGCTTGCAATATACTGTCTAAGGACTCATCGACTGCTATATTCTTTCCAGGAGTATAGATCTCTGGAAATCTGGCAGACAAATGTTCCACAACAGGCTGAATTTTGAGCAACCTGTGATGGTCTGGATGGTCCCGGGTCAATGCATCAGAATTGTCATTGAAATGCAGCATGCGCTGCAGTAGCCGAAAACAATCTCTGCTCATGTATGGTGCGAAGATGGTGGTTACCCAAACCGTGCGAGTTGTCCAGTAGGACTGTAAGGTGAGTTTATGCACTAACCCCATTTTGAGCGTAAGGCCCAAAAATATCTTCAACTCTGCCAACGAAGTGGAAGTCCACTGGCGTGGCCTAGAACAGAGCCCTAGAGTGCCTCCACGCTCCCTCAGAAATTGGTCTGCATGCAAATTTGTTTGCTGCACAATTTCCTGAAGGAAGTCAACATTTAAAAACAGATGGACGAAGTTTACTGGTAAAAAGTTGGCGTATCGGCTTCACATCCAGTGTCACCAGTAAAAGGAGGAATTTGGGGCTGGACTAAACAGTGGGGCTGCCAAGAGAACTCTCTCTCTGTGCTTGTGGCCGCATGCACCTGCTCTCTGGGTTTGGCTAACTCGATGTTGTCCTGCTGCACAGACTGTGCTTGCGAAGAGACAGCGCGGCTGTTGTCATCGTCTCTTTCAGAATCACTGGACTCCACCGACTGAAATATCACTTCCAGATTCTGCCCCATTGTCCTCTCCCTCAGATGCTGTCTCAGTATCTGCTGTCTCTGTCTCTGATCCTGCATCAGAGCTGTCCTCTATAACGCAAGTTAGGGCTTGAGCAGCAGTCATCCAATGAGACACCATCTCTTCTACTGGCTTAACTATCCCTCTAAAGTACTAGCCTACAGAGAAGGCAGATAGAGCCATAAAATTGCTTGTGTGTGTGTGTGATGTGTCCAATAGTAAATGTCGTCACCTTACCTTTGCTTCTTTGATTCAGCAGATTCTTTGAAGACACTGAAAAAAACAAAAAAGACACAGTGTTACTTCACCTTACCACATACCCATCATCACAGCCTTTAGCGCTGGTGGCACCCATTGCAACAGTCATTTTTGGTGCTTTGCCTCCCATGACCTCCTCTTCTAATTCCCTCAGTACCGCTCAGCAATAGTGCCCCTCATATCTCGCCATAGTCCCCCTCGGACATACATTTCATTTGTTTTAAAGCACAGGTAATTCTTGGCTTTACTAATCCACTCAGCTAAATACATATAAATGTATATCCTTTGCAGCAGGACAAAAAACCATCTGCGCTACGTTATGGCGTCAATACTGCCACTAGACAAAAGACAGATATATATATATATATCTATATCTATATATATATATATATATATATATATATATATAGATATAGATATAGATATATATATTTCTCCAACAAAATAAACCATCGCACTCCAGGAAGTTCTTATCTCAGCCTTTAATTATTCCATAAATCAGTGCTTCCACCACCCAAAGCGTTTCAACCTAAACAGGTCTGTGATCAAGGAAGGAAAGCTATTAGGTAGACTAACAGAAGTCTGTCCGAGAGTAGGGAGGCAAGAAAGTCTTCAACAGTGGAAGAAGAATCAGTTTATGCACCATATGAGTTTATTACGCACTTATTGAGAAATCGCCCACCACCATATGCAGCACATGAGAGTGGTCCAAGTACCAGTGCTGATCCGACAGCTCTGATGCAGGTTAAAGCTAGCCTGACACAGAATGTGATGCAAGGTGGTCTTAATGTGCCTACTACTCCTATAGTGCAAAATCAGCTGCAACCGCCACAGGTTCAGGGAATTTGCCCTGATGTGCCTATTATGGAAACGACTTTGAACTTAATGTTGCCTGCGGAACAGGCTTTCCCGAGACCGATGTTGGTCAGACTGAACCAACTCCACTTTTACTGCCCCAAGTGCAGCCGCAGGTAATGCTACGATTTACTCCAGTAACAGGGACACAGTCAGATATATGACCAATGATGAATCAGAACATGGGAGTTACTCTCCCACAGAGGGTAAGTGCCGGACCAAACCCAGATGCTATATCGCTACCTATTACTGTTGGTCCAGCCGTACCCCTATTTGCACAGAAGAAGCCCACTGTAAGTGAACAGGGAACCATGTCCGAAAATATAATGAGGGGAGGACATGATGAAAATGCCCTGGTAGTCTCTCCTGTGGGACAGACCTTTGACGGATCAAGATCATGTTAAATATCAGCCCATTTGTAGCACTTCCGGATACTATGGCAGGGTCAATCGTTAGCCAGAGTTTAAAATTGTTGACACCGCAGACCCCAAATGAGGCTGCACAGCAGGTGCCACCAGTCCAAGCCAGTAACATTTTGTTGCAAGGTTTCACAGCTAAGCAGTTGTCTGAATGGTTAGACAAGCTGAATACCCCGCAGAGTGCTCCTAAGGGAGAGGAGTGTTTGAACTATGCTAGGCTAAGCATGGAAGTGGGTAGACTCATTGAGGGAACCATGGGTGTGAATAGGTTGGAATACTACACAGAGGCAGAGTTGAGATATTTGTGCCCAAAGATGACAAGGGAAGTGAGCAATGTGCATCGGAAACTTGCAGACCTGGCAGAGAAGTACGGTGTAGAAAAAGAGAAAACAAAGGATTTGAAAAGGAGTTACAGATTAGATTTTGAGGCTAAAGATTTTGAACACATGAGATCTGCCAGAATGAAGGCACACCTTAAGGAATTACTTCAAAGTGCCCAGACCTCAGGAGCATTAGACAAATGGGAAGGCAGATGGGTAAAGAAAAGAGACAAGAGGCAAAGGGATTCCATGGAGCTGGCAGCAAATGTGCAGCAGGGTATAGATCCAGTGAAAATGTTGCCAATGAGAGAGATTCCAAGAGGGAACTTTGTTCATGTCCCTTGGAACAGAAGTGACATTCTATCATTTACAAATGATTATCCAAAGTTGAGAGAGAAGCCAATAGAGTGGTATCAGCAGACGGACAGGTTTGTAAACCTTGCCTGTGGGAAGACTTGAACATGTTGCTAGAGATAGTTGTCCCAGCTGATCTGTGGATCGAGTGTAAATTGCCCAACAAGCGAGCCAGAGAGAGACAAGAATACAGGTGCACCATCTCCTGAAATAATGAAATATTACTAGAAGGTGATTGAGTTTTGGAAAACGAGAATTTTGCCCAAGAATATTGATTGGCAGAGGATTAAAAGGACAGCTCAGGAAGCAAAAGAGTAGATACACGCTTATTATGAGAGATTGTTGCAGGCGTTCAAGCATTACAGTGGTACAGAGACAATTGAGGCAAGAGATGTGATTCATTTTGTGTTCAGATTTGTGGAAGAGTTGAGACCTGAAATTAGCCAGATCATTAAGAGTCATTTGATTTGCTGACAAGCAAAGCCGATTGATGAGGTTATGTAGTATGTGAAATACTGTAGTGATGACACTGAAATGAAGCAGAGAAAGCTGAAAGAGAAGGTGATGGTGATACAGATTAAAGCAGCTCAAACGGGTATGCAAGGGAATTTTCCACAACAATTGCTGCAGCAGCAACAGGAAAACATGATGTTTCAGCCGCAGATGAGAGGTAGAGGTTGCAGAGGTTATGTGAATCATGGTCCAGACTTGGGTACTGCAGGGGTTCAGAATGATGTGCAGGGAATGAAGAAGTTAATGAGATGTCATGTTTGCAGAGCCATTGGACATTGGAAACGAGAGTGTCTGATGATGGTGCAGGAAGGTGTCGTTCAGCAAAGTAATTACATCAATTCATTCCAGAACATGAGAGGTCCGAGAGTGAGAGATCCTAATCCAAATTTTCAGAATAATGTGAATCAAGTGCAGAATTTTCAGCCCATGCAGCAGATGCAAATGGCACGTGTACGAATGTCACAGTTGCAGCAAAAGCAACAGCAGGTTCCCATGGTATCTAGACAGCAAATTCAAGTACCTCAAGCCCCAATGGAACAGCAACAGATGATGCTTTCTCAACAGGTCACGCGTCAGAAGCTTAACCAAAGTAATATAGTGCACAAATTCCCGTTACACAGTGAGAAAGGAATAAATGATGATTGGATGAGTGACAGTTCAGATGAGGAGCCATGTGTGCTTGCAACTTCACTAGGAGTAGATCAGAAAGGTCAATATGTGAAGGGAAAGATTATGGGTCACAGAAATTCATTCTTGGTTGACACAGGAACTACACGCTCTATAGTAAGAAGTGCAGAAGTTCCAAACTTGCCCATTTCAGGTAGAACTGTTCAGATTGTAGGAGTGGCGATTCAGTATTTGACTTGTATTTGAATTGAGATTCAGACAAATAGTGATGATGCAGATGACCAAACTCCAGAGATAGAGGGAGAAACTACAAATGAGAGTACCCTCTGATTGAATATTTCCTGATTTTCACTGTGTAAGCGCTTCATCCTGATTTGCAGTGAACGGTTAAGGAGAAAGTGTGGGATTTGACAGGAAAAGAAGTAGGTCTGATAAAGGGAGTTGAGCTAGTTAAAGTTACTGTAAAGACGAATGCAATTTTTCTTCAACTTCCTCAGTACCACATGCCTTATAAAGGTCACCCAAATAATTGCAGACTTTGTGAAGAAAAGGGTTTTGAAGGAAGTATTGAGCAGTCCATGTAATTCAACGATAATGGGTTTGCAAAAGCCCTGTGGGAAAGTTTGAATTTTCCAGGATTTGAGAAAAATAAATGAGATTGTGGTCAAATGTTGTCCCATGGTGCCAAATGCAGCCGTGATAATGTTTCAGATCCCATGTGATGATGAGTGGTTCTCTGTCACTGATTTGTCGCAAGCCTTCTTTTCCGTGCCTCTTCATGAGGATAGCCAATTTCTCTTTTGTTTCAAATTTTTAGATCAAGCTTATTGTTGGTGTAGAATTCCTTAAGGGTTTTCAGAGTCACTTTCCATCTTCAATCAGATCTTGAAAAATAATTTGGAGTCATTGGAATGGCCTTTCCAATGGACTTTGGTGCAGTACATTGATGACTTGCTGATTGCATCCAAGACAAGGGATGAGTGCAATTATGACACGATTGCCCTGTTGAACCATTTGTGAAAGAATGGTCATAAAGAGTCTCAGCTGAAATTGCAATACTGTCAGAAAGTTGTGAAATACTTGGGTCACCAGATTGAGAAGGGATCAAGAAAGATATCCAGAGAAAGGATTACAGCCATATTGCAGATAAATCCCCCGACCACACAGAGAGATGTCAGAATGTTTTTAGGGATTGTAGGCTAGTGTCGCCAATGGATTCCACATTTTTCAGTCATTTTGAGACCCTTACAGAAGGTGACTCACAAGGAAGTCACTGATCCCATAGTGTTAGACCAGACTGGAATGAAAGCATTCACTGAATATAGAGAGAGTTTGTGCAGGGCTCCAGCTTTTGGTATACCAGACTACACAAAATCTTTCACATTGTTTTGTCATGAGCGTGATGTATGTTCTTTGTCTGTCTTGACACAGGTTCATGGAGGTGTAAACCGCCCAGTAGCATATTTTTCAGCTACTTTGGACCCAGTTGCAGCAGCCTTACCAGGTTGTTTGCGTGCAGTTGCAACGGTTGGTCAAAGCCTTACCAGCTAAAGCCAGTGTGAAGGCATTGTGATGGGACATCCCTGACTGTAATGGTCCCTCACTCTATTAAGATTCTACGTACAAGGATGAAAACCCAATATTTGACTCTTGCAAGGTTGCCCAGATATGAAACAAGTATTCTAGGGCTACCAAATAGGTCATTGAAAAGATGTACAGTGCTGAACCCGGCAACCTTACTCCCAAATGAAAATGTTGAAATTAAGCCAGTGGAAGATGTTGAGCATGATTGTCTTGAAGTAACTGACTTGGGCACAAAACCAAAACCTGATATTAGAGACACCTGATTGGAAGAAAATGACCAAATTGTCTTTGTTGATGGTTCCTGTCTGAGGGACAATACAGGGACACTGAGAGCAGGATATGCTGTGTGCACAATTACTGGTATTTTGGAAGCTTCTTGGTTTTGAGGAGTGTATTCTGCCCAAGTAGCGGAACTGGTAGCCCTTACTAGAGCATGCCATGTTTCTGCTCAGCTGAAACTTACAATCTATATGGATAGCCTGTATGGATTTGGAATAGTCCATGATTTTGGTTCACCAGTGAGAAATTGTGAAAGGATTAAAGAACTTTTACATTCTATTCAAATGCCTGAAAAGATTGCCGTGGTGAAATGCAGTGCACATCTGAAGTCGCCAAACTTTGTATCATTGGGAAATGGATATGCGGATCAAGTCGCAAGGTTTTGCGCATTGAACTGTATATCATTCAAAGATAAGTGGGAACTGTTACCTGAAGAAGACGAAACATGTCCAAGCTATTCGTTGAAAGTAATTGACACCTTGGAGGAATTGAAAATATTGCAGAATAATGTTGACAGGGAAGAAAAACGTTTGTGGAGCAAAATGAAATGTGTGCAAAGACAAGATGAATTGTGGGTTTCAGAAAAGGGTCATTTGGTTTTGCCAAATAGCCTGTTGTCTCAAATGGCTAGGTACTATCATGGGCAAGCACATATTTGGAGGGATGCAATGATTCAGTTTTTCAAACATGATTGGTTCAACCCAAGGTTTAGACAGGTTGCTGAAGCAGTTTGCCATCGTTGTTTCATTTGCCAACAATTGAACGCGGGGAAAGGGACAGTGGTTTATTTGAGCCACATTGGAAGAGCGGGAGGTCCATTCAGCAGAATGTGAATTTTTTTAAATGCCTGTGTGTGGTGGTTTGAGATGTGTGTTGGTGATTGTTTGCATTTTCAGTTCCTGGATTGAAGCTTACCCTACAAGAAGAAATGATAGTCTCACAGTAGGGAAACTACTGCTTAGGGAACTGATACCGTATTTCGGGTTTTCAATCTCTTTAGAATCAAGTAGGAGACGTCACTTCAACAATGAAGTAATTAAATTACTGTGTGAAGCATTGAACATGGAATAGAAGTTGCATTGTAGGTACCGCCCTGAAGTATCAGGACCATTGGAACAAATGAATGGTACCTTGAAGTCAACAGTTGCAAAGATGTGTGCGCCCACAAATTTGAAATGGCCTGATACATTGCCTTTAGTGTTGATGTCAATAAGAAACACACCCAGCAGGAAGACAGGATTGTCACCGCATAAGATCCTTATGGGCCGAGCCATGAGGTTGCCAGCGGTGCCTGCAAATGCACTTGTCAACATTACAGATGATATGGTGTTGGACTACTGCAAAGGTCTGGCTGATGTGGTTCGCTCTTTCCCTCAGCAGGTGGAAGCCACCACACTGCTACCGATCCATGACCCAGGGCACGACCTGAGAGCTGCAGACTGGGTTGTGGTCCGGAAACACGTGAGGAAAACATGTTTGGAGCCTCATTGGAAAGGACCTTTTCAGGTAGTTCTGACAACTACCACAGCTGTTAAGTGTGCTGGAATTCTGAATTGGATCCATGCCAGTCACACCAAGAAAGTGGCATGTCCACTGGACCATGAAGAAGAAGAGTTTTTGAGAATACCAAGAACAGAGACAAAGAAGTCTCAGGTCCGGAAAGAGAATAAAGAGGAACTGAGACCAGATCTGAGCCCGTTGAGGACAGTTCAGTCACTCCTGTCAGAGACGAAGGAGAAGACCTCCAGGAGGGTGATGGAGAGCCTATCTCAATTGAGGCAGCAGGAGAGCCTAGTCAGAGGAGGGCTTTCCCAGAAGCAGACGATCTTGAGAGACAAACAGAGCAATTGCCAGACCCATAGGGGAAGGGAGTTGAGGTAGATCAAAGTCACTGTGATCTGACTCCTCCTGAACCGGTTGCAGGTCAGTCAAGAGAAAACACCACAGAACACAGGGGTTACAAGTTCGACTCTGAAGAGAACACTGACCAAAGGTCCACTGAAAGGAGATAAGTGGCTGGAGTACAAGAAAAAGGAAAATAAGTAGTTGTTGAGGCAACAATCGAGGAAGAAGTAAATACAAGAAGGAGAGAAGATCTAAGTGAAGGAGAACTGAATGGTGATCGAAGATTCAAAAGACAGAGAATGGCAAGCCAAAGATACGCAGTTCCTGAATGAGCGTATGCAACTACAAGTGAGTGGCAAAAATAATTTTTCTCTTTTTGTTTTGATAGAGACATTCCAGGTCAGTATTTTGGCACTTGAAGGAAGCTGGTGATGAACTGTTGAAACAATCTGAGAGAATTTTTTTTTTTAAGAAAGAAACTGTTGAAAGTAACTGGAAGAGACATTGATAACCTGATTTGACTTTTGAAACCTGATTTTGACAAGCTGCTTACCGATTTTGACAAAGGTTCCTGGAAGTGAGACTGAAAGCTGTAAATAACTGCTGAAAGAAAAGTTGTTTGTTTTTGATTTCTACTGCAGTTTTTCTACAATTTCTTCTGCTTTCTGATTCTTTACAGATCGTGAGTAACATTAGCAAGCAGGTTAGGAACACTAGGCTCTGTAAATATATAAGAGTATTTGTTTGGCGATTATGTGTGGGATATTTTTGGTTGTGTTGCTTGTGGATATATCTGCTCTGGATAAGAGTGAATCCAACCATACTTCTGCTTTTGAGACAACTATTGTAATAACAGCAATAGAGAGGTTTAGGTTAGATGAGAAGTACTTGCAAGGGGATACTAATGAGCAAGGAGAACTTTCTTATAATGTCTTCTATCGCTTGTTGAGTGAGTATGTTGAGACGATGGATGCAAGGAATTGTTATGTGTGTACACAGATTCGCTCATCAGTTGAGGAAGGAGTTACATATCATAGCTTGCCTTTAACATATGGAATATGTTGTAGTCTGATACTAACAAGATTTTATAACCAGGAGTACATCCAGTACTTTTATTCAAACTATGATGTTGTGTTTTCGTTTGTCCTCATAATTAGGTATTGGAGTAGAGTAGCTAGGGATAATGACATAGTAATAGTTAGAGGTTTCTTTGAGCCTACATTGACGCTAGGCACAGCTTATACTCACAGGATTAACCTAACATGCTTGCTTACATCTTCAGACAAAAGCTTTTTAGATCACACAGATGACAGAAGAAAGGTATTGAAGGAGAAGTTAGAAAAAGGCTTAGAGAAAAGGACTTACGAGAATGATTATGCTTATAGTGCAATTAAAACGCAAGGGAAATTAGCTTTAGAAGTGCAACACGTAGGGAAACTTTGTTTACATAGGCCTAAATCACGCAGTTACACTTTATTTGTGGGAACAAGTGAATGTAAGCATGTGTTTTTGTTTCAGAGTAAATGGACGTTCATGTTGAGTGGACAGGACCCGGCGGTTCCTGGAATTTATTATATCTGTGGCCTTAATGCTTATTACTGTCTTCCAAGAGTATGGTATGGGACATGTTATTTGGGGATAGTTTTCCCAAAGATTTATCAAATGGATGATTTGAAGAAGTTTCCGAAAATGACTGAATTACATCATAGGAGACGGAGGAGGGAGTCCTGTTCTGGTATAGTGGGAGATATATTTAGAGCAGTGATTCCTTCAGTGGGAGTCATTCTGAATTCGATAAAGATTCAAAAGTTGTCTACTATTGTGGATAACATGCTAATTCATTTTTCAGGAGCCATACTCCTGATGGATACTGAGTTAACTGCTGATAGAGCTATGACTCTTCAGAATTGTCTTGCTTTCGACATTCTTTTAGCGAAGGATGGTGGAGTCTGTAGAATGATTAATTCTAGGCATTGTTGTTCATATATTCCTAATAATAGTAAAGAAACTAGAGGCTTAGGGCCAGGTGTATGTACCATTTTTCCTGTCGCAAACAGCCTGATTCGCAGAATTGCATCATTTGGGACAGAAAAAAATATTTTGGTATGTACAGACTCTATTTTGCGATTCGGTAATCTATTTACCGAATTGCAAAAAGGGTGTGTGAGTCACAATTAGGAAGGTGGCGTTCCCTTCTTATTTGCGAGTCTCAGTCCAATGTATGAACAATCGCAGTTAGCACCAGTCTCAAATTGGTGCTAACCCATTCGCAAAAGAGAAGGGGTCCCCTTCCCCTTTGTGAATGCATGCAAAACATTTTTGTCAGAGCAGGCAGTGGTCCCGTGGACCACTGCCTGCTCTGAAAAAATGAAAGGAAAACTTTTCATTTTTGTTTTTGAAATGCACTCTGTTTTCCTTTAAGGAAAACAGGCTGCATTTTTTAAAAAATACTGCTTTATTTCAAAGCAGTCACAGACATGGTGGTCTGCTGACCCCAGCAGGCCACCATCCCTGTGAGTGCAGCTATTCCCAATGGGGTTGCAAATTGCGACCTACCTCGTGAATACTCATGAGGTAGGTCATTTACGACCCCATTGCGAATCGCAAACAGTGTCATTGACACTGTTGTACTTCCGGTTTTGCGACTCACTGTTTGCGAGTCACAACACCGGATCAATGCACATGTGGCCCTTAATTAGTAATCTGACTAATGAAAGTGCTGATTTGAAAGAATTGAAAGAACCAGGTGTTTGGGAAAAGATTGGCAAAGGGTTTGCTTCAGTTCGAAATTGGCTCAGCAACATTAGGAATGGGATACTATTGAAGATCTTGCAGGGGATATTAATATTGTGGTTTGCCTAATTGGAATATGGGGATTGTGTACATTATGCAAAATAATTAAATTGAAAAGGTCAAAGAATAATCAGAGGAGGGAAGAAAAGAAAAGGGAAAAATTGTACAGGGAAAATTCAAAAGGGGAACAAAGGTATGAAGGGATCAAATTGACAGAATTTTAGCTGATGCCAAAATTTGTGGGTAGTAGTTAGTGTGATGACACATTTAGTCATTAGAAGAGGGATTGCTAGCACAGGTGCTTCAAAAAAAATTACTAATGAGTGTTCATATATACTGAATAATAGATTTGTGTAGAAAATATAATAACGTAGAAAAATAATGTACCATTTGAAAATGTGATTACGATGAGTGGCCATCAATGTTCACGAAGTGTACTTATTAACATTCTAATACTATGAAATGTTGAATATATGCCTGACTAATGTAGTAATATGTCATATTAAAGGTTATGCATTATGTTTTAGTTTTATTAATTGTAGGCCTTAACTTAGCGAAGGTCTTGGCCTACTTGCCAGGCTTCATGTCAAGCTGTATTTCTTAACGTTTAATAAATGGCTGTTCTAGAGAGTTAAACTGTGATTTTCCATTTGCATTGTTTAAATGTGCTCATAGATGAGAAGTTTTCTCATGAGAACCGACTGAAAGAAGATGCTGTTTTTGCTAATGTAACACTTTGTGTGTAATGTGTGTAAGACTAATTTTCTCAGGAGGAGAACAATGAAGACACTGACTGGAGTAGAAGCTGCAACACTATTGTTTCCTGACGATCCGGATGATGAGGACATTGCAGGACAATCAATCAACGACATGTGAACGTTCATAGATTTGGTGTTTTAGTTTTATTGGGCAAAGTGTGAACATGCGATTCATTGACCAATAGGGATTTGAGACATAGTTTTAGTGGTTTTGATTTAACAAGACTGCACTGAGAAGAACTCAGCATTCTGCCTTTTGCATTTTGCCTTAAGCATTCCGCATTTGCCCGTAGCTCGTTCTTGCCCATCTTGAGTCTTGACAAGAGACGTGCTTAACTTTAATGCTTAAAGACTATGCATTTCCTGAACTTTGATACTGAATCCTGATGCCTTGCTGATCGACTGATGTCCTGAGGACGAAGACTGACTCTGCTTGCTGATCCACATTGAGGATAGGTATTATGAATTAGACTGTTGATTATTATGTCTATTTGCTTTTACTTTCTAGGTCCCAAACGCACTGTTTGATAGAGCCATAGTTAGATGTTTTTCCAAATTGGTGTTACTAATTTGTTTTGCATGAAGCCCAACATGCTGATGCTAATCTGATGTTAGTTAAGGATCCCCACTAAGGAAATTCTGCTAATAGGGAAAAATGTTTGATGAATTTCTCTGCTCAACTCGAATGTATGTAATCACTCTGACACAGTTGACTTTGTTAGTAATGTGCACCATAACCTTAGAATGTGTTGTAGTTCAGGCTTTGGTTAGATTACGTTTCTTCTGCCGCTTTGGACAGCCAGTATTGTTTCTGCATGTGTTTCATGTGATCTTGAGATTAATCCACATGACTTTAGCATTGTTAATACAGAGAAATAAATACTCTAACTTTTACTAAAAGGTGTGGTTATTCATGACTGAAAGGTCATGGTGTGTGACAATTACTGACTATATTGATTAATAATGTTATTGATTATCATTGATGTTTGATAATGAGTATTGGTTATTGATTATTGATCTGCATGTACTGGAGGTATGGTAACAACATCTTAATTGTGAGTCAAAAGCTTCATTGACCGATTCGCACCCCCTTGTAAGTTTACTTATTATGGCCAGAAGTGCTAACATAACCCATGTATCCTGCTACTGTTGTCAAGCGCTCTGATGCCTCCGGGGTACGTCCACACTATATTAAATTGCAAAAAAAAAAAAAAAAACAATAGTGACTACTTGTGGAACAGTCACCATTTGAGGTCACCAGGTGGTAAACTGCAAAACTGCAGGGTAAATACCACAAGGATCGCAAGCAGTGGTACACTACCTTAGGTTTGCAGTTTATTTCAAGAATTAAAAATTTTTGCATTGTATACTTGCCCCTTAATAACAATAGACACAACACCCACCTTGCAAAAGTGATAGATGATATAGAAGACTGCTGTGTTGTGCTGTCGCTGCACCATGCAGTAGGGTGTACAATCAAAACTCATCTCATGAATATTATTTTGGGTTGTAATCCCTTCACCGCTATTGCCCTTACATTCGGATCTAGGGCTTGACAATGGTCTAGCCTAATTGCAGAGATGTGCATGACATCAGCAGGTGTTTTGAAGGCAGTTAAAACACCTGCCTGGTGGTGTCATGTGCTCTATACCAAAAAGAGAGAATTACATTTTTTGTTTGGGACCTGCAGCGACATGGGCTTTTTAATCACTGTTACATGTCTCACGTATGAACACAGAAGGACCGGTACTCTCTTTTTTCGGTATGCAGGAAGGCACTTATACTGGATGCATTTGATATTTTTATTACGTTGAGAATGACGCCTCGAATAAGGAGGATCGAAGTGGAGTCTAATTATTTGTCCTGAAGAACTCCTTAGCTAAGGACGAAACGCGTTGGCTGTTTCTGCTATGAATATGTGCTGTTTTACGAAAAAAGAACTAAGAGAAGATTTGAATGAAACTACACTAAAGAATTGGGCATTTAAATATTGTTGCATTTGCGGTGTAAAATGTAAACTCAAATAATTGAAAATGGTCAGACCTGTCCTCCGTGGGGTGGTCTTCACTCCAACATTTTGCCTTCCTCCTCCAGTTTTGCTGACCTCAATGTTGCTGGCCTTAGGACTATATGTACTTTACCACTGCGGACCAGCGCTGAAGTGCATGTGCCAGGAAAAGAACTGTTGTGCTGCTACAATGACTGCCACTCTGCTGGACTGCTGCTCTAAAGGAACTGCTGCCTTGTCTGGCTGACATGTTGCCTGCTGCCCTCATGCATGGAGAAAAAGAATTGGACCTGCAATTTCATCTTGAACCCTGGATCCCAGAGTGACTTAAAGTAGTCTGCTGGATTCCTGATCTGAGCCTCAGGGATGGATCTAAAAAACTCCCCAACCAGCTCCTGGACCCAGCTGTAATGAGTTCCTGACCCCATAGTGATGCCTCTGAGGTCTGGACCATTGGTGTGGCTCATAAGCTCTTGAAAAAAGGTTTTGGGCTCTTTGTGGCTGCAAATGGGCCCATTAGCACCGGAACTCTGCCACACACACTGAAATTCAGCACAAGCTGCTACCAGCCAATCCCTTCGCAAAGCAAGCATCAATAGCCCGCAGGGAACCACCACCACCCAGCTCAAGCCTGCCTGTCTGCAACATCCAGCCAGCTGTTTGTGCCATGCAGAGTACCACCTGCAATGCTCTCCTTGTGCCTTATGACCCTCTTCATCTACAATGGGACTCTTGACACAAAACTTGAGAAGGTAAAAATTCAGCAGCACTAATCTGGGACTGCATCCGAACCGCGCTCCATCACAGTTGGCTTGAACTTTTGATTTTGACCCAGTCCAGCCCGACTAGCTATTTTGCAGTTTCTTTTCAAAGAAATCATAAGTCCAGTTCTACTAATTGGATTTTGTTTTGGTTCTGTATAATATATTATATTCAGTACTTTTATTCTCAGATGGCGCAGGCTCTTATTGTGTGGTGTTTCACTATTTCACTGTTTGAAGTGTTGCACAGACACTTTACACACTGCCTCTAAGTGAAGCCTGACTGCTTTGTGCCAAGCTACCAAGGAGTTGAGCAGAAGTTAATGACTTGGATTGTGGTTGCTACTTGACCAGGGCTCACACCTCCCTCATTCAACCAACAACCTAATTTTCGTACAAAAATGCACAACACAATGCAGAGTAAGCAAAGAACAATCATGTCACAGTCACACTGATCTTTTTATCTTTTAAGCTTTTTACCAAGCCATAATTGTACTACTGGAAGACTAGTGCCGGGACACTTCTTGGAGCATCTGTGTGCTTTATAAATTCCATTCGTAATCATCATCATCATCACCATCGCCTCCATCATCATCATACAGCATATCTGGAAAAACAGAGTCACGGAGTATGCATACTTTATACTGTTCATTATCACTAAATGTTTACAAACAACTGCACAATTCTGTAATGGAAAGCCCAAAACCCCTGCAATCCACTTACAAAAGTATTGACAAGGTTTACATTATGCACAAAAACAATGCATTGATCTTTATAACCTGGTTACCCTGATAAATACAGTGGAAAATGGAAGATTCACTGTCCCACAGCCAAAATTGATTTACATTATTACTTGTCAATAGTGTTTGCTATTCTTAGCACACATCTAAAACAGTACAGAACAAAAACAAATTCAGGAATGTGAACAACTCTGTAGGTGTCTGTGGGAAGACTGGGCTGAATGCTGAAGCCCCCTAACTTTCCCCCCATCTGTAGGGTCGAGCGCGTGCAAGCGCTCTGGATCATGTTTCATTAGTTCATGGGCTTGCCTTTTAAAAATCAATTGATTCCATTTGTGAAAGGCATGCATATGCCATAAGCCTTTTCTAGTGTTTAGCCCTCCTCGAGTGCACTGGTAAACTGCTGAAAACATACGAGGCTCTGTGTTTTCAGATGGTTTCTGGACTACATTCACTTTTCATTTCCTGTGCAGCGTGATCTCGTTGGGCAGAAGTTTGGTGCTTTGCATGACATCGTCCCTGTTACATGGATAATTGCACACTTGCTGGTTGCATGGATAATTGTACTTTTGCCGGTAAGTTTCACTGCAAGCAAACTTCTGTTTCCATTTCTGTGTCTCCTCCACGCTCATGGCGACCATTGGCTCGCATATGTGAAACTGTTTTACTTTTCATTATTAGTTTATGTGGCAAGAAAAGTCCAGTTAGGAGTTTACAATGCTAATAGCTCTAACGCGAGCAAACGCGAGACTCGTTGCATTGCAAATGCTTGTTCACTCTTTCTGGTATTTTCCTGGAACAGATGGTGCTCAGGGCACTGCTAAACAGTCCCAGGGCCTGTGCTCTGATTAAAGTGACATATGAAAATTAGGCTAAGTATAATTGGCTGTACCAACCTACCTATAAGTCCCTAGTATACAGTAGGGCATGTAAGTTTAGGGACCCTACCATAGGTAGTACACCTATAGGTGTACTGCTGTTTTGCCCAGTGATATTTTAAAGGCAGGCCTGCCTTGCTAGCTACTTTTACGTTAACGTTAACCCCAAATTCGACTTTGAAAATAATAATCCTGAACTACCATATTTTTACTTATAGGTCACCCCTAAGGTGTGCCCTCGGTGCTCCAGGGTTGAGTGCAGTGTAACTATAAACAGGGACTTTATACAAGATGTTTTATAAGCCCTGGCAAGGGAAAAATAGCTAAATTTGTTTTCCCCCATTGTAATGAAAGGGGTCTATAGGTTAACATGGGGAGACTTTATTTTTAAATAATAAAGTCTCAAAAGGGGCTAGATATTTCAAGTTTGGTATCAAACATTGTTATAATATATGCAACAACTTGCTAATGTTGAATTTAATATAACTAACTCAGGGAAAGAGTTTTAGAACTCCACCTGAAAGTTGTCAACTTAAGCCCTTAAGCCCTCTGGAAGCCTGGCCTCCTTGATGAGGTGTGAAGTGGCCTGGCCTGAGGACAAAGGAAGTGCCTGAGGGAGGAGAACTGCCTCAGCAGATGATGAAACAGGATGGGGAGAGCAGCCAAACAGAACTTCAAAGGAGGGAAGGACATTTGGTCCAGCAAGTCGACCTCTCCCATTTCCTGCAAAACCAGACAGCAAGGTGCCCCCTGATTAGATCAGGAGAGGGCTGGAAAGGGGTATGTTAAGAGAAACTTAGCCACACCAGTGGGTGGGCTCAGCCAGACCTAACCTCAGAGATTGAATATCTGCCATTTTGGATTTTTAAGCAATGTTGCTCCCTGGGATTGATTTTTGCCACACTTACCAAGAAGTGGTAATCTAAAAGGGTAGTGGCTTGCCTGTGATTGGACAGTTTCCCTCCTGCTTTCCACCCCAGGAGCAGGGATAAATTGACAGAGCTACCCCCACACTTCAGATCCCCACCAGGAACAAAGACAAAAAGAAGGACTGTCCTGCTGGACCCCTGACCTTCCCCTGGATACTGAACTCTAAGGGACAGCACCAGCTGCACACTTGGGATTCACAACAGGTAGAAAATAGATGTCCAGAGTCCCCTGCTTCAAACCCAGAAGGATCTGACCAGGTGACCACTGTCCAGTGGCCATTTTTGGATTTGAGCCAGGTGTATTATGGGAGTTGGAGTCCTAATCCTCAAGGAGCAATGCAGAGCTTCTGGAACCTTGGGGTGAGTTGTAGACTCCTAAAGGACCTTCAAATACCTGCTGGAAGAAGATCCAGAAGTTTGGAGAAGATTGGAGAACGTTTGGAAAAAAGCTCTATAAGTGGACCGACCCAGCATTGTGAGTCAAGCTGGTTTACGTTGACCGCGACCTGGCCTGACTTGCAGGTTCGTCCCACTGAAAATCTCTAGAGCCCCAGACTTCCAGGGTTTCACTGGTGGCTCCTGGAAAGGCAATCCGATGAGGTAGACTCAATATCGGTTTGCTGTGGATGGTCGTCCAACATCAGAGATAAAAAGCTCAAAAAAAGTTACAAAGTCGGGATGTAAAAGTTGTCCGAGGCGTCCCCTGCAGCATTTTAGAACAGTTCTCCAGGGAGGATGACTTTAATTTCAAGTTCGTCCCAGATGAAGATTTGCATCCCGAAAAATGATCTAACTCTGAAGGTAGAATTCCTCATTCAGGTCTCCTGCGATCCCTATCCGAAGAGGACTCCAGAAAGGTCAGATCCGACTTGCAACTTCATCGCAGTGAAGAAAATCTTCAAGAAAAAGACTAAGGGCATCATTACGAGTTTGGCGGTCTGACAGTCAGACTATGGCAGTTGCGGGCGCCAAAAGGCAGCCATGTTGGTGCTAATCTGACCATCGTATTAAGAATTACACAGTTCAGACCACCAAAAAAGGTCCAAATTCCCGAAACTGCCAGGACACTAGCCAACGGAAAATAGGTGGTCAGACCACCAGCACCACCAGCCCGACAAAAATCATCTAATCTAATTGCGATCCACAAATCACATGAGTGGTTCTGAAATGGCAGAAAACCATTGACGGTGCGAACCGCGGTGGTCTGAACTCACATCAGTCAGAACACCACACCACATTGGATAGTTTGAATAACCCACACCTAACACACATGCACACACCCAAAACACTGCACTAAAAACACACCCCTACACAACCCACAATCCTTTGCAACCAGAACACCACTCACAGCCAGAGAGTAGACAAAAATAAAAGTACTAGCAAAACAAACAATGGGCACCCCTACACATTACACTCAGCACACATCCCACATTTGCACAACATTTACAACACACAATTTATAAAACCACACAATACACAACAACCATCACCCACTCACATCACAGCACCCACACCTCATCACAAACATTCATCCTTGTATTCACTACATCACCATCTTTACCACCACTACCATGTCCCAGAAAAACACTCACGTTTCACTGATGATGAGGGTCATGGTGGATGAAATTGTCAGGGTAGAGCCACATCTATTCGGAGTACAAGTCCAGAAAACATCAATAGGCAGGAAAATGGAGTTGTGGCAAATGATAGTCGACAGGGTGAATGCAGTAGGCAGTTACCCTCGCACAAGGGAGGACATCGGGAAGAGGTGGAAGGTACGTTCCATGGCATCCATGCACCAGCTGGTGGTCCTCAAGACTGGCGATGAGCCCCCACCTCCTCCCCAATAGTTCACATCATGGGAGGAGAAGGTATTGGACATCCTGCATCCTAAGGGCCTAACAGATATACCTAGGAGAGTTGAGTCGGGTAAATAGCAATAAAATTTATGTCATCAAACAGTTATGTCTTGCATGCTCACTCATCACTCACTTTCCCAAACCCAATGACAAAGCACTCACCACCCCCTGTGCAAATCTCCAAATACCCGCCACTGCAATGCCACATGCCAAGTAAACTCATCTTGGGCCACAGTGTATAGCAGGGGCATTTGAAGTCCTGGGAACTGACAACACTACAGCTCCCAGAATGCACTGTTTCTAAATTGACAAAACCAGAACCATGCACTAAAGTTGAAATGTCTTGCATGTGAAACTAGCAATCAAAGTAAACCAAACTGAATGGCAAACTGGATGCACTTGCAGTACATCTAGACAGAGGGCTAGTCTAAATTGTAACATCAATTTTGTGTGCCAGCTCTGACACCATTGTACATTGTTCAACTTCTAGTTGGCGCAATGGTGCCACACACCTTATTCGTCTTCACTCAGACAAGATATGAGGGTATTTGCAGCTATTGAAACACCAGCATACTCCAAGAGCATGGAGCATGCTGTATGCAATTTCAAATATCTGTGTCCCACATTGCACTAAACAAGATTAAGTAACAGCTGTCATTGTCATATCAGGGGATCATGTAAAGGGAGTGTGTGCATCTCAAATACCATGTTTAGTTTTCTAATTTATACATCACTTACACCAACTGTTTGTTCCACTTCTCCTACAGGTAACCTTCCCCCCCCCCCACATGGAGAAGATACCTCCCTGGATGAAGGCCCCAGCGAGGAAAACAGCCCTGGATGTCTGGATACTGAGGACAAAGCTGGCCCATCAGGGACACCTGGTCAGTCAACAACTGTTTGTCAACAACGACTCCTCCCAGCTCTGTTCCAACTACATCACCAGCAACCATTTGCCCCCAAACATGTGTCCCAAGGACAGTCTCTTCCATTGTGTGCTCCCCAGTACGCATGAGTCTCCTAATGTCTCTCCTGACAATGATGATCCTGCCACCAGTGGGAGTGGGCATACTGTACCAGGGGCACAGCTATGTGAGGGTAGATTGTGTGGGAGGGATGGTGTGGGCCAGAGGATGCCGCTCCAAGTGGCACAACTGACCAGGAGACTATCTCCTAAGTTTTGGAAGCCTACAGAAATCCCAAGGCATGATGATCCAGGTCCTCGTCATGATGGGGAGGTCAGATAGCAGCAGATGGACAGCCACCCGGAAGCCATGCATCAGTGGCAGGCACAAAATACCATCCTGTCTTCCATTACTAGGGTGCTGAGTGACATCAACACTACCTTGAGTAGCTTAGGCACCCAACATTAGGCCTCTCCCGCTAGCCATGAAACATCAGGCCACTCAACATTTGTGGCTGCTAGTGGAATTGAGGCCCTGCCAGGGGAAGGGAATGCCTCAGACACCCCAGACTCTGTAGCAGAAGAACCCCCCGCAAATGTGGATGTCCATCCAGACATCCAAGAGAAGCAGATGCCAAGAATAAACCCACTTCCAGGAAGTGAACCTTTCCTCATTGGTGTGTGACTGATACACCCTGTTGACTTTTTTGATACCTAACTCCATTTCCCTATGGTGCAAGGACTCTAGACTTGTGTTTCCAAAAGGTGTAGCTGCTACACTGATGATTACATCCACCATGACTGAACCCTTCACTGTTAACTTTATTTCATTTCAGTGACAATTCACTCATTTTGTTGCTCACTACCCAATAAATACCACTTAATCACAGATCCTGTTTAAGTGTGATTTATCAACATATAAAACTGGCATGTAAAACAACCATTGTACCAAAGTGTTCCTCTCCAATGTTAAACATCTGTTAGGGTCGTGCCACATGTACTGGACAACCAGGATACATAATGTATTGGGATTGTAACATACACATGACACTAGTCACCTATATTGTACAGCTTCACATATGTATTTGGAGCTTGGCAAACAGCACATTGTGCAGTCATGTTGTGGACTTCAGTGTTTCAGCTTAGGTTTCATTCACTACCAACCTACAGAATACAGAAGTTAGGGACATGTCAGCCTATCACCACCCCAGGAGGCAGACACATTGGTTGAATGTATCACTAGTTAAAGCCTTATCACATTCTCCCAAATGACCATGCCCCATGAAAGAGACAGAAGTCAGTACTAATCTCCCCAGTCATGGAACCTTCCACTTAACATGGTCATGTATCTGTAAGCTTGCCACTCACCTAGGTCAGTCTTCAGACACATGCACATTTGTCTTCAATGAGAAAACACACTGACAGCTATGCACAGGTTGGGTCACGTACAACACAAACAATAATGATGGTAGAGTGTCTGGATACCACATTCAGACATGGGTTAGACACAAATGGACACACACATGCCACCATTTGAGCCACCTCAAATACCAAACAGGTCTATTTTGTGGAAAAGGACACTTCCAAACAACTGTCCTGACAGTCTGGGCACAGAATTGACACACCACAAATCTGATACAAAACAGTACCTGGTCTAATCCATGTCCACTACACATGCCAGTCTGCAAATCCCATCTTCCTGTGACACTGCCTAACAATCCCAAATGAGGATGAGCCAAACAGCCAATCTGCAAATCTGTGATTCACAAACATAAGGTACATGCCAGAGTGGAGCACAAACATCACATTGTCTAATCATAACTACAAAAGTGACTTTGATTGTGCATTTTCTGAACAATAGACTATGTGCATAACTGTTCTGTACACAGAACATTCAGCATGCATATCTGAGTCATGAGCTTTAGAGCCACTTCAGGCTACACCAATGGTGGTAAAAAGAACATTACATGGGATGCATTACCTCAACAATACCCTATGTAATCTAATTTGTAACATCACATCACATACCTTGAGTCAGTTGAAGTACAGACTGATGACATCTGCCCTGATGTGTCTGGCTTCATCCTCATCATGTTCCTCCTCACTTGGCATATCTGCATTTCCACCCAAGGGATCTGCTGGCTCACCCTCAACTGGTATGAACAGTATCTGACGTCTCAGGGCAAGATTTTGGAGCATGCAGCAGGCAACAATTATTTGACATACCTTGTAGGGTGAGTAGAGAAGGGCTCCTCCAGATTTGTCTATGCAGTGAAATCTTGCCCTTCAGGAGCCCAAAGATCCATTCCACGAAATGCCTTGTCCTTCCACAGGCCTCCTTGAAGAGGACTTCCCCTTGCGTGGTTGGTTACCTAACTGGTGTCAATAACCAAGGATGGTTTGGGTAGCCAGAGTACCTTGTAAGGTATAGTTACACCAATCCAAACTTTAATCTTGGACATCCACGTTTATGGTAGCAGGAAAAAGGCACAGACACACATGACATATATGACGTATCAACCAGCTAGGCCCTCTCTGTGTATAATCGTGTCATCAGCAGTGGGATATTGCTGTTCCACATGATGAAGGAATCATGGTCTGATCCAGGATACCTTGCACAAACTTGTGAAATATAGAGGTCAGCCAAGCAGACCAATTGGACATTTATGAAGTGGAAATTTTTCCTGTAAGATCTCCACGACCTGAGCTGCTGTGTACTGCATATGGGAGCAATCATGCAACATACTGAAGGTGATAGGGCCCCTGCCATAACTCTGGAAGAGCTGGACAAGTTTGTGGAGGAGGTCCTTCCCCTGTATGAACAGCTATATGGTTCACCAGAAGAGCAGGTGAGTCCAATGCAATACCGATGGGTGAAAGATTAAGTGTAAGATGAGATAGATGAAATGTGCATGAATGAAGGATTGAGCTATAATGTGTGGGTAGCTGGTTATGTGCACATGGTCTTTATATTCAGTTTACAATGTATTCAGTTTACAATGTTTTTCACAAAGAGACAGTCAGGTTACCCTCTGTCCAAGCAAGAACCCTCACTCTAGTCAGGGTAAGTCACACACAATCCAAAATTAGCCTGTGCCCACCCTCTGGTAGCTTGGCACGAGCATTCAGGCTTAACTTAGAAGGCAATGTGTAAAGTATTTGTGCAATAAATCATACAATACCACCATATAGCACCACAAAAATACACCACACAGTGTTTAGAAAAATATATAATATTTATCAGGATAATTGTAGGTCAAAATGAATAAAGTTGCAATGTGAATTTCTTAAGTCTTTAAACAGCAAACAAAGGGGGTCATTCTGACCCCAGCGGTCATGGACCGCCGGGGCCAGGGTTGGCGGGAGCACCGCAAACAGGCTGGCGGTGCCCCGCAGGGCATTCTGACCGCGGCGGTTTTGCCGCGGTCAGAAGTGGAAAACCGGCGGTCTCCCGACGGTTTTCCGCTGCCCAAAAGAATCCTCCATGGCGGCGCAGCTCGCTGCGCCGCCATTGGGATTCTGACACCCCATACCGCCATCCTGTTCCTGGCGGCTCTGCCGCCAGGAACAGGATGGCGGTATGGGGTGTCGTGGGGCCCCTGGGGGCCCCTGCAGTGCCCATGCCAATGGCATGGGCACTGCAGGGGCCCCCGTAAGAAGGCCCCACTTTGAATTTCACTGTCTGCATTGCAGACTGTGAAATTTGCGACGGGTGCAACTGCACCCGTCGCACCTTCCCACTCCGCCGGCTCCATTCAGAGCCGGCGTCCTCGTGGGAAGGTTGTTTTCCACTGGGCTGGCGGGCGGCCTTTTGGCGGTCGCCCGCCAGCCCAGTGGAAAACCCAGAATCACCGCAGCGGTCTGACGACCGCGGTGCGGTGTTCTGGCGGGGGTACTTTGGCGGGCGGCCTCCGCCGCCCGCCAAGGTAAGAATCACCCCCAAAGTCTCTTTCAAGCACAAAGTACCTGGTTTGGAGTGGAAATTCTCCGTAGAGGGCCGCAGAAGAAGAGATACGTGGAAAAATGGTGTGTGCGTCGATTTCTCCCCAGCACACACGGACTTGCGTCGTTATTTTTCACGCAGGGAAGTCGTGCGTCATTTTCCCTTGCGCGGACAGTCTATTTCTGTGGATCGCGGGGATTACCAGATGTCCTGGGTCTGTGCGTGGATTCTCCTGCTTGTTTTCCGGCTGCGCGTCGTTCTTCGGGGCTGTGCGTCGAAGTTTCGCTCTCACGGCAGGCGTCACTTCGATTTCTCCTCTGGAGGTCGGGCAGCGTTGTCCTTGCGAGGCCGTGTGGCGAAGTTCCGGTCGTCCCGAAGGCGTTGTGTCGATCAGCGTCGATGTGCGGCGTTTTTCTCGCCACAGAACTGTAGTGTGGTCAGTTTTACGTATCCTTTGCGCATTAGCTTCAGGCTTTAGGCCTTTGTGCATTTTGCCCTTGATGTATTTTATTCCTTTGCTCGCAGCTTAGAGCATCCCTGCACTTTGCTCTAAATGCTTTTTATTCGGCTTCGTACTGTTATTTTTCAAATAGCCAGTTCTACGGTCTTGTTTTATATTTCATATCACACTGTTTAGCCTACTTCAGCACTGGAGTTCTCCATAACACATTCTTGTTCACTCTGTGCTTCAGTCAAGGATACAGTCTGGTACATTGCCGATAGACGTGGTAGGAGTTTAGTCTTTGGCATTCCTGCATAGGGACATTTTGTGATCACGCTGACATGTTAGTTATAAAAACACTTCCTTGTCCTAATACACGCAAGAGGGAGATTCCGACCAGGGAACCACAACTAGACGCTGACTGCCTCGCTGCAGATGCTGAACCAGATCACAGGCCTTTGCTCAGGTATGAGGGTTTATGTCTCCCGAGGGATTCAGAAAGGCAAGTTAGAAGCTTAACATGCTATGCTCGAAATAGATCTAGCAGAGGGAGAGTAGAAATTGTTAAACACCATGATAGCGTTATTCTTATGTTTTACTCTCCTGGTGACTATTTCAATCCTACTGTGTTGTTTGGTTCTGGTTATTGCGGCTCACGCCTTATTATCTAAAATGCAGTCGTTTTATTAAAACATTATATAAAACTTATACTGCGTTTGTCATTTGTATATGAGATCATATTGTAAATGAGAGAGTTGGTTTGGATCTGAGTGACCACGACTTCCCTGAGAAGTTCCAAAGATGTCATGCGCTCGGCTGCCAAATAATCTCTTCCCTTTGGGAGAGATGAGGCACTGCTAGTTAGCCGGAGCCAAACCGGATTTAGTGTGACAGACTTCCTTCCACGTGGGTCAGACTCAGTCCCCCACACCGTGAATGATCCTGCTGCCTAGAAATCCAGTAGTCTCATTTAGGATAATGAGAGCCCACGCGACATGGCGCCGCCAACGATTGGTCTGGCTCAAATTTTTGGGTCTGACTGACTCTCTCAGTCTCATATATATATTGACTCCTTGGTTCCGTCAGCGGAGACGTCCGTGGAGCTGAGGATTTCCGCCACCACGGAATAGGTGCATCCTATTACTTAGTGGTCGGTTGTTCAAGCTTGAACTTTGAAAGGAAAAATCCCCGTTAATGGTGTGCCTTCTCTACCCAGGTGCTGTTTTTCTCTAGATGGCGAATCCGGTGGTGGTGCAAGTAGCGCTTAATATGCGGCAACCACTCACAGGACATCTGTTAGCACATGGCCTGACGGTCCAAGGGGGTCCGGTCACTTTTGTGGTGGACGCCCATGCAGCCTATAAAACAGAACTTTTTTATTCTTGGGTCGTATTTCCAGCAGTAGATGGGGGTTCAAACACTTTTCACGAATACACTGTCGAGAATGTCCCTGGACAGTACAGGGCTTATGCATACTTAGAGATACCTTTATCTTATCAAGAACACCATAATTGGCTTGATGGCGCCCTCCCACACACAGTAGCACAAGTAAGGTTAGGTCCACTGAGTAATGATGGTCCAACCTGGCCTTTATTGGCTACTTACACACCATATCCTGCGGTTGCTAATTTGCAAGTGGCTGACGTGCGTCGTTTATATACGGACTTAGCAACTACATACAGAAGACTGGTTCAGTTTGTAATGCAGGCATTAAATACTAAAGCAGCGCGTGCTGCTCTGGCGCACCCACAGGCAGTGGTTCCGGGTATCAATCCAGCCACTGTACACTCAGTTATGGGTAAGGTACCGGCTAAACGTGAGGAGACTCCATTTTGGCTGGCGCAAAAAATTAATACGCTGGAAGCAGTATTTCCCCATACGGGACCGTAGGATAAACATAGAATATTGACGATGTGTTTGCCGTATGGAATGGTTCTTCCGGTGGACCTTTGTAATACATGGGGCACGGTGTTTGCCGCGCTCTACACTACAGCGCACGGTACGCCGACTTTGGCTAATCTGCCTGAAGTGCTTAAACAGATTCAAGATGAATATGGGGCTGCCCCCGCCTTAGATTTAGGCATGCAGTTGATGGGCAATTTTGCCGCAGTTTCTTCTATTATTTTGAGTAATCTCAAGGGAGAGGCAGTAGCACTAGCAGTGCGTATGCGTCTTCGGGACGTTCCGCAGATTAATCAGGAGCGGGAACTCCTGAGAATAATAGCAGAAACATATTCCAGTATTGGTCGCGATAGCCTAGGGGCTAGACCGTAAAAACCCCAATTACAGGATAAAAATAATAAAGATAATGCTAAACAACAGCAACCTGAGGGTACTAAAAAGCGCTGGGAAAAGAAACAGAAAACACCTACGAAGGATGGGGGACAATCTCTGCAACCGGAGACCCCGCAGAATAGGTATAATCTCAGGAATAGGGATAATTTGAAAACGCCTGATAGATATCAATATACAGATACACGCCAATCTCGTTCCTTTCAGGACTCCTCGGACAAGAGAAGTGAGAGAGGTGGGCGGTCAGAGCGGAGGACTGAGTACGTGAAACCGAGACAGGAATCACAACGCTCAACGGAGGTTTCTATTAAACAGGAAGAGAAACCAGTCCAACAAAAGCAACAATTTAAAAAGAAGAAGGTGGCAGCAGTCTCAGTTAGACATGCCACTCAAGAAGAGAGTTCTCTTGACGAGCAAGACATGGGCGTTGGCACTGTTAGACAGCGCGGCAGAGGTCACAATAGTTCGCCGGAGTCTTCTAGAGCATCTGGAGGTGAAAGCAACTGATGACTTCATACAAGTCGAGACGGCAGATATGCGAGTCTCGGATCCTGATAGAGTATATCAAATAACTCTACAATTAGAAGGGGACATTGACGGCATTGTACATGCCATCTTTTGGGACCATGTGGTAAAATCATATGACGTTCTGCTAGCCGAACAAGATTGGCCACCTGACTTTGTTCGCGACTGTCCGGTTGGGGAGGAAGTTATTACACCTTCGTTCTCACCACTTGTTCCGAGAGAACTAGCGGAGTCCTATAGTAAATCATGGGCTCTAGCACAGGCCCCCGCCCTATATAGAAATAACGTGGGGTGGGATAGACAATCACCTTATCATGTAATTCCAATAAAGGGCGAACCTCAGCCGCAGCCGCAGTATCCTATCAAATTTGAAGCAAGGGCATCAGTTAGGAAAATTCTTACACACTTGGAGTACCAGGGTGTAATAGAACCCTGTGTCTCGCCGATGAATAATCCCTTATTTCCAGTTGTTAAACCGGACCATTCATTTAGGATAGTGGTGGATTACAGACACTTAAATGGACATACACGCACATATGCTATACAGAATTCACACAGCGCAGCGCTTATGAATAATATTGTGCGTAAAAAATACAAAACAACATTAGATATCTCGATTGGATTTTTCTGCCAAAATATAGCGCCCGAAAGTCGGGACTATACCAGTTTCAGTGCGCTTGGCTCTCAGAAAAAGTTTTGTCATTTGCCGCAGGGGTATAAGAATAGCCCAGGACTATTTTCGGCTTGTGTAACTGAAATTCTGCACGGGTTGGACCCTGAAGCGTTATCATATGTTGATGACATATATTTGACAGACGATGAGATTCTGCAACATCTAAGGCGTGTAGCACGCATTGTTGTGGGGTTTGCTGAAATTGGATATAAGTTTAATTTTCAGAAGTCAAAGATTGCCTTCCTCAGCGTCATTTTCCTGGGATATGAGTTGTCGAATGAGGGCAAGAGCTTAGCGCCACATTTTTGGGAGAAATGTGCTCAATTGCAGCCTCCTAATACGGTTCGGAAGCTCCAGTCATTATTGGGGTTTCTGAATTTTGGCAGAACTTACATTCCTGAATATGCTACACGTATAAAACCCTTATACGAGTTGATTCGCCCAAATGTTTCGAGTAGATTTTGGACGATTGAGCATACACATATACTTCGAGATTTGCAAACTGATCTCTTAGCAGTTAAACATTTACACACACGGGACAATAAAACGCATTTAGTCATCAGGGTGATACCTGGGGCTGTTGGGTTTACATATGTCACCTTTAATGAAGGTGAGACAGTCCCGATCGCATACAAGTCCCACTTGTATTCTGCTGCAGAACAACGATTTGCACAGACTGAGAAAATACTCACTGCTGTACAGATGGCTGTTATTAAAGAAAGACCTCTTGCCCAGGGCCAACGCATCATTGTCGTTTCCCCGATTCCGGCCTTAGAGGCTGTTACAAAAGCGAGTGTTCCTAATTCGAAAGCTTTCCACCCGCGATGGATACAATGGGCTACGTCTTTGACAGCCACTGATGTAGATTACATATTTGACCCTAAGCTGCAGACTCAAGAATTTCTTCAATATGAAATGGAATACCCAGTTCCCGCTGGCACACTGCCTATTGACCAATATCAGGTGGTCATGTATACCGATGGCTCTGCGCAGCCAGCGGTTGGGACTAAACAACAGTATTCTGCTGCATGTGCGGTGGTGACCGGCACGATGGAGGGGGAAGTGTTCTTCCCTGACATACTTATACACAGACCTTGGGAGATTGTACAGCACAGTTGGCTGAGCTCAAAGCTCTATTGTTGGCATTGGAACACGCGGATCCAGCGATACTAACCTTGCTGGTCTGTGACACCTACTACTGTGTTCAGTCTTTCAATGAATATTTACACTACTGAAGGTTGAATGGGTTCAGAGATTCTAAAGGCAACACCATTAAACACAAATTGCTGTGGGGGAAGGTTGCGAATCTGAAGGAAACGCTTCCTAAAGTCCATGTTGTACATACACTTGGACATCAGCGCGTTGGAATACATGTTGCTGGAAATACTTTGGCTGATGAAGCCGCGAAGTCGGCAATGGCTGTTGCCACTGTAGCCGCAGTAACTCGTTTGAGTTCCAAACCAGACACAGAGATTTCGACTGCCATAAAGGCTACGGCTGATGGCACGCCATTTCCTAAAGGATTCCCTTCTAAATATAGTTACTGCTTGGGTAGTATGCTAAATGCTGTTGTTAAAATTCCAGGCGTTGGTGTACGTGAAATGCCCAATAAAATTGAGAGACCTCGATTAATTTCTGCAGCACATGAGGGGGCGACATCTGCACATGCTGGTGTGGCTGCCACGATTTCACTTTTACAGGCTCGTTACTGGTGGCCTGGTCTCTATAAGGAGACAAAGCAATATGTCCTTTGTTGTGACGTCTGTCAACAAATTAAAGCTTCGACGGCTAGACGCCTGCAGCAGACGCCCCTTCTGATTTCAAATAAGCCTTTACAGTGTGTGTACTTGGATCATCGTGGTCCGCTGACACCAGATAGTGCATACAAATATATATTGGTAGCTGTAGATTCGTGCTCCAGATTTGTGTGGGTCTGGCCACAGCGCTCGGACTGTTATTAAAGATTTGCGCATCTTTGTCGATACATTTGCAGTTGCGGCTTTTCATTCGGACCAGGGCCCTGCTTTTGCCTCTAAGGCATTCAGGGACACCATGGCTTCGTTGGGGGTCCAACTCCAATTCTCGTCTCCATTTCATCCCGAGGGAAATTCTGTCGTGGAGCGTTTAAATCGTGATATAAAGCAATCCTTAACGGCTAGAGTTATAGGTACGGGTCATAGCTGGCTAGCCCACCTATATGGAGTACAGAGAGCACTTAATAACTTGCCTAGAAGGTCCCTGGGGGGGGTCGTACTTCATATGAGTGCCTGGTTGAACACTAATGTATGTTCCTGATCTAGATGGTCCTGGTGTGGAGGCGGCAGATACGCCCTTTGACATAAATGATCGTGCAACTGTTTTGCAGGATTTACAACAATTCCGTGAAGATAACTATTCTGCAAGTGCTGCCTCCACAGGAATTAAGGATGAGCCAGTAACGCCTACTGGTTGGATACCCAGGATTGGGGATCTAGTGCGTGAAAAGGTCGCAGTAAAGAAATAATTTGGTCCTTCTTATCGATCACAGGTCCCTGTGTTGGGGATTAGCGGCACGAGAACTGTGATTTTATCGCCGCTGCACGGGGCCAAAGGAAAACGCTTTGTTTCCATTGATAATGTCAAGTTACAACATGTGGCCGATTCTGCACAGCAGACCAAGGGGGACACCCAGTAGTTCCGGAATCCCTCTCACTACTGGGGAAGAAGTCCCGCTGCAGGTGATTTGCACCGATGCTGTTTCCTCTCCGAGCATGGGGAGGGTGGAAGATGATCTTGCGATTGTTCCACAGACAACGATTATTTTGGAGTCTTTTGATCAAGTTGCTGTACGTTCTACTGATGTTTCTGAACATGTGGTTTATAGCGTGCCTAGGCGAGAGCCACCATCTGCTTCTTTGTTCACGATTGCGCCTTTTGCAAGAACTGCCTCTGGCTGCTTCAACGACACTACCGATGCAGTGTCAGACTCGTCCTCACTATCTTCAATCCGGGGTTCACGTAAGCTGTTGTATTGGCTTAAACGCACATATTTTGTTTTTCCTTGGAACTATTTGTGGCTTTTTATGGCTGTAATGACTATTTTTTTGTGGTTGAGATTTGAGGTTACTTTTTTTTTTGTAATACATGGTCATTTTCTTCCTGAACGATCTGACATTGAGCACGTGGAGACAGTGTTGAAACCACATTTTTCATCTCATATGGTTCGAAGAGACTTGTCCAATGTGAACATTTCTGCAGTACCGATTCCTGATGGGATTGTGTGGGATAAAGTAATGTTTGATATATGTGGTCCCACTGAATTGATTCAAATACCATATGTCCTCAAGTTATCAATGAATGATATTGTTATACCAGGCATTGTTTCTGATGATTGGGATGTGAAGACAGTAGATTCTATGCTGACAGAATTGCAATATTATACTGTCTATGACGATGAAGATGCTTACCTATTTAGGGATAATCATGGTGACATGTTTTGCTACAATTATTATGGACACCACTATATTCATAAAGCGAGTAGACCTAAATCGATATTTGAATATGTGCAATGGGAACATTGCCCGACTCCTCCACAGGGGAGTTCTAAAACGTATTATGATAAATTTGCATATTTTTCTGGGCATAATCAACAAAATGCTAAGTCTTACTATTTTAAAATTACTCCGTATGCTAATAAGCAAATGTTATTGACCGATACTAAATTACTGTATTCGAATTTGTTTGTATCTAAACTTTCGGTTGAGGGGTATGAATATTGGTTTAAGACTGTTGATTTACAAAGTGTCTGGGGAACGAAAAATTGGCTGATGCAAGGCAGGGACGCATTATTTAGGGCATGTATTATCCCTGTGCAGATGATTTTCCTCAATGACACAGTACAACAGACTAGCTGTTTGGGCTTAGCAAAGATTGGAGAGTTGAATTTGCCTAGCATACCTGTCCCTTCCAAATTGAACAATTGGCAGCGATATGTTAATGCCACGTTTAATGAGTTTACACACTGGGTCCAGAATGGTACGCTTAACACTTCTTTGATACATCCGGGCGGGTGGTTATTATGGCCCGTAGACACTAATAAGTGTCATCAACGTTTTGTCACCTCTTCAGGGGGGTTCAGGGCTAGTAGGGCAGACCCTCGCTACATATCACCAGAACATGATGATATCATAACTACATACAGCGTGGGAAAGCTTTGTCAGCAATGGTTAAAATCATCCACGCTGGATGCAGTTAAATCACATCTCACGTTGCTGTCTAATGATACTGACTTACAAGATTTTTTGTCAGGACCGAAGATGCCACGGAAGAAGCGTTTTTTATATGAAGTATATAATGAGATTTGGAAGCTTTCATAACAAGAGGCAGCGGCCCGGTTGAGACAAATTGATCAGGCAAATCTGATACAGGCTTTGTCTGTTGTGGATAATGGGATTCATACCCTTTCAGACCGTGTTTACACAATTGACAACATTGTTTCCTCTGCTATAGACATTATTAAATCAGATATGTCTTCTTTATATCATGGGCAGAGTCAGACGCGGTCCATCATGCAGCTGGGTTGGACTCTACAGATCTTGAAGGCAGGTCGCGTCCCGTGGCAGCACATTCGTGCCAGGGAGATATTTGTTTGTCAGCTGAGTGGTTGATTCATGGGGTTATTAATCTGCCTATCTCCACTCTGCAATTTACTTCTTGTTTGAAGCACATTCTGATGGGTATATACGAACGGTTGGGAGACAGTTACATACACGAGGTGTGGGAGCTTCCCTTTCTATACAAATGTATTAATGGTTTGAGGGAGGTTTTTCTTAGCGGTAGCGAATGCGAAACTTCTGTCAGCCATTCCATGGTTTGTAAACAGCTGTCCTTGCACGGGGCGTGTAATGCTTCGATTGCTAACTTAGCTTGTTATCTGAAGGGAGTTCTAGTCCCAGTTATTAAAAACACTTTCCAGGTGCTTTCTAACGGCAGTTACATTCTTCTTAACAGTGAACACTGTTGTGGCATGCGTGCCGGAATAGTTTACGTCGTAGTTGTCACCAAGGTTGTTATGTGCTGCGGGAATGTGTTGTTTCCCCCCACTCAAATTAGGGAGGTAGCAGACATCTGGCCTCATATTGCTACTTCTAAGGTAAATTTTGACAAGTTGAGTCGATTAAAGGCTCTATTGTTTCAAAAGCATGTGGCCCTTACATCTGCTAGCGAGACCTACGCACTTCAGGTGGCAAGGTCATCTGCGGAAATACAGTCCCTTTTGAATACTAACTTTCCGAGTCACTTTGGTGAACTTGTGGGACGTATATTTAATGCATCCAGTACTACTGGAATTGCACATTTTTTCAAAGCCGTTGGTGTTGGTTTTGCTCACACCTTCTCTTCCATATTCGGTTTAATACCTTCGGCTATACACTCTATTTTCGGAAGCATTTTTTGGGGTTTCCCGATTACTTTGGCTTTATTGGCTGGAGTCTTGCTTTTGCTGCTGTTCTTCCGCAATGGCTGTCCCGCCACGACGAGATCCCATGTTGGCGCTCCCGTCAGCGCAGCTGTGTCATGAACGCATGATGCAGCATTTTGGAGCAACACTCCTGGGTCATTTGGAGTGTGACTGGTGTCTGACATTCCGGGCGGTTTTGGATTGTGTGCAACCCGTGTTTCGGTGCCTCTGGTGATCGTTTGAACATGCACTGGCAATCTGTCTTTCACTGCAGCACCATCCAGTGGTCGATGCTGATCTGTTGATGTTCCCGATTAGGGCTCATTCCCAGACTTCGGTTGTGTTTGCTTCGTGAGGCAGTTTATGAGATTCCCTTCCTGGAGGAAGATGGTATTGTCTCTTTCATAGGCCCTGCACGGGGTGCCGCCCTGAATGGTTTTGGGGCTTTGGAACACACCTGCTCCATGGTACTTTTTGGCGTGGATCTTCCGATTTTGACATATATCGAAGTGGAGGAACTCCTGCTTTCTATTGCTTCTGTCTGACAATTGGATTTTTTTGTTTTTTTTCTCTTCTCAATGAAGCAAAAATTGACATTATGTTGGATTTGGCTTTTTCGTCACATGCTTCCCAAATTTATGTCTTTATAGTCCTCTGACCTTGTCGAAATGTATCTTTTTATGTTTTGTTCATATCTGGGGCATGTTTTTTTTTTCTTAGAACCACTTGCTACTGACAAGGGGAGGGTGTAGTGTGGTCAGTTTTACATATCCTTTGCGCATTAGCTTCAGGCTTTAGGCCTTTGTGCATTTTGCCCTGGATGTATTTTATTCCTTTGCTCGCAGCTTAGAGCCTCTGTGCACTTTGCTCTAAATGCTTTTTATTCGGCTTCGTACTGTTATTTTTCAAATAGCCAGTTCTACGGTCTTGTTTTATATTTCATATCACACTGTTTAGCCTACTTCAGCACTGGAGTTCTCCATAACACATTCTTGTTCACTCTGTGCTTCAGTCAAGGATACAGTCTGGTACATTGCTGATAGACGTGGTAGGAGTTTAGTCTTTGGCTTCGTAGGGACATTTTGTGATCACGCTGACATGTTAGTTATAAAAACACTTCCTTGTCCTAATACACGCAAGAGGGAGATTACGACCAGGGAACCACAACTAGACGCTGACTGCCTCGCTGCAGATGCTGAACCAGATCACAGGCCTTTGCTCAGGTATGAGGGTTTATGTCTCCCGAGGGATTCAGAAAGGCAAGTTAGAAGCTTAACATGCTGTGCTCGAAATAGAACTAGCAGAGGGAGAGTAGAAATTGTTAAACACCATGATAGCGTTATTCTTATGTTTTACTCTCCTGGTGACTATTTAAATCCTACTGTGTTGTATGGTTCTGGTTATTGCGGCTCACGCCTTATTATCTAAAATGCAGTCGTTTTATTAAAACATTATATAAAACTTATACTGCCTTTGTAATTTGTATATGAGATCATACTGTAAATGAGAGAGTTGGTTTGGATCTGAGTGACCACGACTTCCCTGAGAAGTTCCAAAGATGTCATGCGCTCGGCTGCCAAATCATCTCTTCCCTTTGGGAGAGATGAGGCACTGCTAGTTAGCCGGAGCAAAACCGGATTTAGGGTGACAGAGTTCCTTCCACGTGGGTCAGACTCAGTCCCCCACACTGTGAATGATCCTGCTGCCTAGAAATACAGTAGTCTCATTTAGGATAATGAGAGCCCATGCGACAGAACAAGCTGGGCGTCAAAAATTTTTAGCGCACGAAGCGTCCAAGTGAAAAAGAGAAGTCTTTTTGGTCCTGAGACTTCAGGGAACAGGAGGCAAGCTCTATCCAAGCCCTTGGAGAGCACTTTCACAGCCCGACAAGAGTTCAGCAAGGCAGCAGGCCAACAGCAAGGCAGCAGTCCTTTGTAGAAAGCAGACAGGTGAGTCCTTTGAGCAGCCAGGCAGTTCTTCTTGGCAGGATGTAGTTTCCGGTTCAGGTTTCTTCTCCAGCAAGTGTCTGATGAGGTAGGGCAGAGGCCCTGTTTTATACCCAAATGTGCCTTTGAAGTGGGGGAGACTTCAAAGAGTGGCTAAGAAGCGCACCAGGTCCCCTTTCAGTTCAATCCTGTCTGCCAGGGTCCCAGTAGGGGGTGTGTCAGTCCTTTGTGTGAGAGCAGGCCCTCCACCCTCCCAGCCCAGGAAGACCCATTCAAAATACAGATGTATGCAAGTGAGGCTGAGTACCCTGTGTTTGGGGTGTGTCTGAGTGAATGCACAAGGAGCTGTCAACCAAGCCCAGCCAGACGTGGATTGTAAGGCACAGAAAGATTTAAGTGCAAAGAAATGCTCACTTTCTAAAAGTGGCATTTCTAGAATAGTAATATTAAATCCGACTTCACCAGTCAGCAGGATTTTGTATTACCATTCTGGCCATACTATATATGACCTTCCTGCTCCTTTCAGATCAGCAGCTGCCACTTCAACAATGTATGAGGGCAGCCCCAATGTTAGCCTATGAAGGGAGCAGGCCTCACAGTAGTGTAAAAACAAATTTAGGAGTTTTACACTACCAGGACATATAACTACACAGGTACATGTCCTGCCTTTTACCCACACAGCACCCTGCTCTAGGGGTTACCTAGGGCACACATTAGGGGTGACTTATATGTAGAAAAAGGGGAGTTCTAGGCTTGGCAAGCACTTTTAAATGCCAATTCGAAGTGGCAGTGAAACTGCACACACAGGCCTTGCAATAGCAAGCCTGAGAGAAGGTTAAGGGGGCTACTTAAGTGGGTGGCACAACCAGTGCTGCAGGCCCACTAGCAGCATTTAATCTACAGGCCCTAGGCACATATAGTGCACATTACTAGGGACTTATAAGTAAATTAAATAGTCCAATCAGGTATGATCCAAAGTTACCATGTTTGAAAAGGGAGAGAGCATATGCTCTTTAGCACTGGTTAGCAGTGGTAAAGTGCGCAGAGTCTAAAAAGCCAACAAAACAGGGTCCAAAAAGTGCAGGGAGGCAGGCAAAAAGTTAGGGGTGACCACCCTAAGGCATGTCAGGTCTAACAATATCTTTATGACTTGCCATATGTTTTAGAATGTTCCTGATGCGGACATTTATGATATTTCTATGACAAGTGTGTTTGTGTAGTAATGTGATTCCTGACGACTGCTTTTTTTGCAGAATCCTGAATACTTACGTGTTCTAATGTGACTACTGATTATTCTTGCAGAGTATTAGTAACCTATGTAATGTTCTGACAACTGCTAAGGTAGCAGGGTATTTCTGACATGTAATGTTTGGTCTAATTATGTTGTGTGCAATACAGTTTATTTTTACATAGCTCAGTGTTGTGTTTACTTTGTGGAGTATATATTGCGTCACGTGTATTGTGTGTGTTGTTCAAACGCTTTACACATTGCCTCCGGGTTAGGCCTGACTGCCTGTGCCAAGCTACCAAGGGGGTGAGCAGGGGTTATCTTCCCTTGCCTTGACTAGAGTGGGTGGGTTCTGCATACCCTAGCCAACAAGAAACCCCATCTGTAACACTTGTGGTTTGGTCCTATGTTTCTAGCCACAACCTGGTACTGGGTATGCATATTGTATGCCTGACTCCACTTCACACATGGCTGAACTTCAGAGGCGGACTTGCAAAAGAGTTTGAAGTGTGAGGAATGTATTTGGCAACTTGCACTAACTTGATTGTTCAGCCTACTTGTTTTGGGATGGAGCATGTGTACATGACTTTCTCCTCTTGTCTATGTCATCGAAGCAGATCACCGCCCAGCAGAAAAAAAGGTTAACTTGGGTACCATCACCAAGAAAGTGTGGACCCTGGTGTTCCACAGCCGGTGGAACACCCACTGTCAAAAGCGGTAGCAGGATGTGAAACTCTGGGCCCATAAGACAGCTGAGGCCCAGCTGAGGATGGATGGTAAGTGGTTACACAGCAATTTCCTCTTCCAATGTGTTGTGAGCATGCTAAATAGGCCACTACATCTTGGTAATTTGTACAATCTGAACTGGTATTTTGCCAACATCATGTGTACATTGTTAGATTCAGACATATATCAACATTGTGATGCAACTCCAACATACTTACTTTTGCTACTGTTGATATGTTTTGATGGCTTTTAGTATGGAATCCTGTAGTTTGTAATGACTGAACTGTGTTGCAGATGTGGTATTTCACCTTCACATGTTGTTGGAATGGTATGTGTAGTCAGTCATTTGGCTTGTCTCAAGGTGTATGCGTTTATCATGTTAAGCTCAGAAATGTGTTGTGGCATTGTAATTGTTATACACAGATGTAAGATTGCAAATGTCTGTAGTGTGGATAGCGATGTTGCTACTTGAATAATGGGCTTCTGATGTGTCCAATCATCATGATCATTTGTACTGTAAGTGGTCTTCATGTACATGACACGTGTATATTGTATTTAAGGTGATGGTATGGTACCTGGCCTTGTCTGTGGGTATCTACCATGGGCTACGTTTGCCCTTATAAATGTACATGACTGTTTACAGGTGGAGAATGACTTAAATGAGTGGCTCCACAAAGTATGTATTATTCTTTCGTGCATGGCTATTGGGCCATGTGTTGCTGACATGTGTTCAGACTCTATCATACTTCAATTATTGAAAAGGCAGGTATAGTTGATGCATGTTTGCAAATGTCAATACTGAAGGTGGACTCTGTGACATGAAAAGGTGTTGGCTTGTATGCAAAATGCTTTCTAGTGTTTGGCACATGATGTGGTTCCTTTCCTGGTACATGACATCAGCTACAAATGTAGGTATGTGTGAATTTTGTTTATGTGATATGTTGGACTGAATGTTAGCACTATTTTCCACTGCTTGGTTGTTGTTTGACTATGTTGCTGTGGATAGGGGCTCAGATTCATGTTGGCAAATCAGGTTGGCATGGAATGGCTATTGTGATTGCTCTACTTATATGATGGTATTGTAGGTGTACAATAGGTGGCTTAGCTGTTATGTGAAATTGTTGTAATGTAGGGGTGTGGGTGGTACCTAGTTTTGACATGACGTCGGAACTAACTTGGTTCTACCTGGGGGTGTAGTACAAGTAGTTATAATGTGTTTGATGTGTACAGTGTGATGTTAATGTTTATAAAGAATATGATGACCCTATCTCCCTTCCTGCTTTCCAGCATCGCAGACGAAGGAGATGGGGCACAGCTGAGTGGGGAAGCTGCTGATACCACTGACTCTGAAGGGCCCAGTGGCCTGGAGAGAGAGTGGAGTGCCATGGGGGAGACAGGATCCAGTTTATCATCTTCGGTCTTCACTCCCTGGCGGTGGCAGACCCATCTAGGACGAACCGCGCACCATCTCTGTCCGCCACCCCACTTTTTACCACCTCCCTCACTGTAGCTCCCCACCCAGTTGACAGTGCCCACTCACCCAAGAGGGTGGGCATCTCCTTTGCCGCAGAGACCTCTGCCCTAGCCCCGGTAGCCCTGCTGCCCTCAGTGACGAGGATATTGACCTCCTGAGACCTAACTCTGTGGGTCAGTTGACCATCATGAATGCTATCCATGGACTGGCAACTCAAATCCAACAGAGTAATATGTTCCCGGAGGACATTCGCTGTGCACTGGCTGGCCTACAGTGATTCTTTGAGGCTCTGGCCTCCACACTGGCAGCAGCCAATCACCCGTTGTCTACTGTCTCCCTTCCACCTTCCTCTTCCCTTCCTCTTCCCAATCCCAAACCCAACCAAAGCATACAAACAGACATGCATGTATCCAGCTCAACACCAAAGGGTAGCTCAGACAGACATAAGCACCACAATGCACACCACCGGCATGCACACAAACAACATTCATATACAGACACAGCGACAGTCACAATCTGCCCTGACACCCCACCGCCCACAGCATCACAGACAGCACACCTGACACGCCTACTGACACCTCACCAACATTCACAGATCCAGTCACTACACCTAACCTACCCACATAAAGCACTACAGAAGACCCTCAGAAATCCACTCCACTCACCACACCCACACCCACAGACACCACTGACACTCCTACATGCAGCACATCCACCATACCTCTGATAGCCCTTCCCCTGTCAAGAAGTCTGACCTTCCCAAAAAAAAACAACCCTCCCCTAAGCCTAAACTTAAACCCACCCAAGCCACATGCCAAAGGCCCCCATTCCAAAACCTAAGTCAATCCCCACCATCTCCCAATAATCCCTGAGGGGCCTGCCTTCCCCCTTAATGCCCCTACCTGTGGAGGTTACATGGCAGCCAGAAGTCAGGTTCAGGGCACACATATGTGCACTGTGTGCTTTCAAGACTGTTATTACAGGACTGGCCTATGGCCTTTGATTTTAACATTTCTGACTTTATAATAAATTTGAAACCATCGTGTTGCTTATTTACTGGTTACATCTTTGTCATGCATTTCTTTTCCTAGTATGGAGTTGTTCCTGGCTAACATTGGTTGTGTGTCAGTGTTTGTGTGTGTGTTGTGCTTGTGTTATCAGTATTGTTTGGGCAGTATGTGATGTTTTGTGCTTTGTTTTTGTCCCTAAGTAATATTGTGTGTGTCGTATGATGGGCATGTGTCTGTTCGACACATTTTGTTGTCATGCTATTGATTGGTGTTTGTGTTGACATGTGTTTGTTGTGTTTTGTGACTTTGTGTTTTGACAGTGTGCGTCATTAGTGTATGGTATGATAGTTATGATGTGCTGTGTGTGATGTGTTTGTCGATTGATAAGTTGTATGGTTGTGTGGTTGTGTGTGATCATTGCCTGTCAGTTGTAGGTTGTGTTGTATGTGTGATGTGTCCCCGGATAATGTCTATAGTGAGTGCTTGTCAATGTATTGACGATGGTATGGTTGCGTTGGTGTTGTGACGTGTTGTGTGTTATTGTGCGTAGCTGGGCCTGTGCTGTGTTTCCCTGCATAAGTGTGTGTTTTTGACATGTGTGTGTGTGTGTATGTGTTGGCTGTAGTGTGTGTACTGTGTATGTGCGTGTGTGGCTGTATTTGAGTGTGCATGTCAGTGTGTAGTAGCGTGTGGTCGTTGCCCTCGTACCCCCTTCGCGATGGTATATTGTGTGAATGTTCACTTTGACAATGCACAACAGTTACAGGTAAGTGTGTGTACTTACAGTTGCTGTCATCCTCATCTGCGAAGATTACGTTGTCTTTGTGCGTGCAGGAGCAGCAGGATGACATTTAGGGGCACATGTACGTACCAGTTTTCCTGTCGCAAATGGCCCGATTCTCAGAATTGGACCATTTGCAACAGGAAAAACCATTTTGGTATGTCCAGAGCCTATTTTGCGATTTGGTAATCTATTTACCGAATTGCAAAATAGGTTTGCGAGTCGCAATTAGGAAGGGGCGATGTAGCATTGTTTTGTTACCCTGAATGTGGTCATAAAACAATCACAGTTAGCACCAGTTTCAAACTGGTGCTAACCCGTTCGCAAATGGGAAGGGGTCCCCATGGGGCAAAATTACATTATGCATCGGCATCTGCAAATTCCAGACTTTTCTGGAGACTGGTTAATAGTATTAAAAAGTGCCCCAGGGCAGCCAACAATGCAAATATCAACAAGGAGTTATGGGTAGGATACCTGAAATCCCACCTGAAGGAACCATCCTCGGCATATGCTGGCCCAGCCCATTGGGAGAAGGATTCCGGTGGGTAAGAGGCCCAGGAATCCATTAAGTTCAACCCATTTGAATTAACAAACATAATAGAAAAATCATGTACAGACTGTGCACCTGGCCCTAACGGTCTAACCCGACCCTGTTTAAACAGTTGATAGCAAGATGGGTGGCCCGCTTTATTGTTATGTTTAATTACATCTTGGCAGCAGGTATAATCCCAGACAGCTGGAGGGGCTTGATAATCCATCCTGTTTATAAGGGAGGGAAAGCGGCCCAACCATCCAACTATCGTCTAATTGCCCTACTGGATGTGGACCTTAAATCTTTTTCTACAGGTCTCCTGCAGCACTTATAACGGTGGGCCTTGGACAAAGGTATGCTCCCATTAACCACACGGTACCCAAACTAATCTTAGTTTAATAGTTAACAGAGCAAAGGCTACAGGGACACCCCTTTATTTGTGCTCTATGGATTTTAAAGCAGCGTTTGATTGTGTTCCTTGAAACAAACAGTAGGCAAAATTACAGCAATGGGGGCTCACAGCAAATTTATTAAATGCCATTGTTATGCTCTATTCAAATACCTGGTAAAAATTAAACTTGGTGACGGCTCCCACCTATCTAGGTCTAATAGGACATCATCTGGATTGAAGCAGGGTTGTGTTTTAGCTTCACTCCTTTTTAATCTATATATATCAAATTTATCTCCAGTTTTAGACAACCAGCCAGCCCACTCCCCCTCCGTTGGCAGCCACCAAATATCTAACTTGCTTTACGCAGATGACTTGGTTCTGTTTAGCAACTCCAGAGTAGGTCTACAGAAGCTCCTGGTCAGTTTAGGAGGTTATGTGCAGGCCAACGATCTGGAAATGAATCAAGGTAAAACTAAAATAATTCCCCTTAACCGTAAACCCTCTATATCTAGAAAGTGGTATTTGAATGGGTGCCATATAGAGGAAGGGGCAGCATATACATATCTGGGGGCCAGGTTTGACTTCAAAGGTACATCCGCAGGCCACAGAGAACTAATTAGGGAGAAGGCCCAAGTGCTAAATTGTGCTTTTGGAAATTTAGCAAAATCAATCCTCGGGCGCCCTCTCAAGCTGATCACCATAGTTATGAGAGCCAAATTACTACCTACTCTCTCCTATGGGACAGAAATAATGAGGGGAGATGAGGTGGCCCTGTTAGATAGGCTATGAATTAAATCGTATAAGCAAGTCTTTCGGCTACCCAGATCAGCTTCGCCAGCCCAAATTAGATTGGAATTTTCCCTAGTAATGCAGTCCCTGGATAGGTTTGCCACTTTTACTAAGGCTTGCTATAAACTAAGTCATGCTACTAAGGGAACTCTAGCTAACCTAGTCTGGGAGGAAAATAATTTGGAAAGGGGTAATAGTAATTTCAAGGAGCATTTGGAAAAAACTATTGCACAGTTGGAGCTGGGTGAATTATGGGGTAAATCACTGCCGTCCTTTGCCTTTCATAAAGCAGTGAATAAATCAGAAAAAATCTTAAGCTGGCTAGGAGATATGGAAGAGCTATCCAAAAGATCTCAGGGATGGTTGGTTTTAAACTCGTATAGACTAGGTACACCCATTCTGTCTGCTCCTTTACCCCTGAAATATAAACAGAGCCTTTTATGGCATAGATTTGGAGTTCTTCCAACCATTGATTTTTTTACCTAAATGGAAAAAGGAGGCTGAGATACAAACCCAGGATTGCAGATTATACCACCAGACGAGATAGACATTGATCCATGTGGTCTGTATATGTCCAGTTCTCCAAAGACAGAGAAGGGACCCACTGAGAAGTGAATTTAATGCTCTAGGAGTTTGGTCTGTAGGCCAGCGGTCATTTCAGCATTGGGCCCAAGTAATGGAATGTTAAACATCAGGCTAGTCCAATTCCTGAGAATTTTTATTTCCCTTGTCTCTACCCCTTCGTTCCCGCTAACAAAGGAGCAGGGTCTATCTCTCTTCCTATGCCACGGATTGTGAGGGATAGAGGTGTTTTTATGATCATGTTGTTTTATTTTGACGAACTATTGTTTTAATGTCGGGAAGCTCCGTCTCTAAAGCCTAAATGTGATATGTAAGGTCGTAATGGACACTAGGATCACAGTCTAGGAATCGCCCCGGCTTTTAGGTTTCTAATATGGGGTACTGCATTCTGGGATTGTGAGCACAATAGCTTGGCTTGCAAAGACTAAGGCCCTCGTTACAACCCTGGTGGTTGGTGTGAAAGTGGTGGTAATTCTGCCAAAAGGCCGGTGGTAATTACCGCCAAATTACCACACCGACCGCCAGGGTGGAAACAACAGCCACCACAGTGGTAGCCGCCTACAGTCAGGCAGAAGTCAATGTTCCGCCCACCATATTATGACCTAGGAAACTGGCACCTTTTCTGGGGCGGTGCAAAGACATCCAAAGCCTGGCGGAAACAGAGCACAGAAGTGAAAGGACTCACCACTGAGACACAGGGAACAACCACGCCGCCATGGAGCCCGAGCTGCATGTCTTCCCCATGGTCTTCTACGTGCTGCTCCACCACGAACACCAACGATGGCGAAGACGGCGATGGTGAGTACAGCTGCCTAGCACACAAGGGAAGGAAAACAAGAGTGACACACACACACGCACAACACACCCCCCAACACCATACACACAATCAGCTGCACTACTAAACATTTTTACCTCGGATGAATAATGCAAGGACAAATCGATTTTAAAAAAGGGAATGTAATGAGAGCAACTCATCAAGATAAATAAGCGAGGCAAAATAATAGATATATACATATGCACATAAAAAGGGACACAGCCCAGTCCACAATGTATGTTGTCCACATGACCACAGGCCAAGTTCCAAGACTACATATGGCACCTGGCTCGACACGGAGAGAACACTGCAGGGGCATCAGTTTGGAAATAGGCAGGTACCTCAGGGGGACGGGAGACGGGGGGCACCTCAGCCACAGATGGAACAAGACCACTGGCTCTGGAGGGGGCAACATGCCCTGTGCTTGGTCCTGGGGAGTGCAAGGCCACAGTCTCTCAAGTGGGTGACTTGCCCACATGTTCTGGAGGGGGCAAAATGCCCTGTGCTTGGTCCTGGGGAGTGCAAGGCCACAGTCTCTCAAGTGGGGGACTTGCCCACATGCTCTCTAGGGGGCAACATGCCCTGTGCTTGATCCTGTGGAGTTTTACCCACCAGTTCTGGAGAGGGCATCGTGCCCTGTGCTCTTGATCCTGGGGAGGCTGGGGTAGGAGGATGTCTTACCCACTGGTTCTGGAGGGGGCATTGTGCCCTGTGCTCTTGATCCTGCTGCCGCAAATATGCTAATTAGAAATTATTAATGAATGTTTATGTGTTTGATTAATGAAAAACTTGTAGAGAAATTAATCGTAGAAAAATAATGTGCACGTTTGAAAATGTGCCCATGGGGCATGTCAGCCACTTATACAAGATTATACTAATATAACTGAAATTGTGTAAAATAATGAAAATATAGAAGAATGTAGTAATATGTTACATTGAAATGTATAACCTATGTTTTATATAAATTTGTAGAGTTAACTTAGCAGAGGATAAGGCCTTGCCTTTTTCCAGGCCTCACATTAAGGGCTGAAATACTAACGTGCTGTAGAGAAGCAAATGCATTGTCTGACCCTGAACTACCTGATGTTAAAGTTGCTTAGCTAGAATTTTCTGCCATGTACCAGGGGACAGGAGAGGATGAAGTCAATTTGATACAATTATGTGTAGAGTAGGCTAAATGTACTTTCCCAGGACTTGAACAATGGAAGCACTGACTGAAGAGGAACATGCAACATTTTCGATACTTGAAGAGACGGATGATGAGGACATCGTATAGTGGACCAATCTGCAGCTTGCGAATTGACTGATATTAAAATTTATAGATTTGGTAAATGAATATTATAGGTTAAAGTCATATCTGCTGACTAACTGACCAATTGGGAATAAGGGGGATGGACTGGGAGACCCTAATAAAAAGTCATGACAAGGGGCTAAAACTTCAGATGCGAGGGGAGAATTGATGGCGTCAGGAGACGCTGTTCGAGTTTCTGTTGTTGGGCTCTTGAGAGCCTGATGCATTGCTGATCTTCTGATGACCTGAAGATGAAGACTGACTCTGTTGCTGATCCAATCCGTGGATAGGTAACTATGATAATGTGACTGACTAACTTGTGCCTTTTCTTCTAGGCACCAACTGCACTGTTTTATAGTTTTTCTCATAGTAAGATGTTTTCCAAATAATATTTTTCCTAAATTGTTTTGCATGAAGCCCCACATGCTAATGCTTATCCTGGTCAGGCAGGGTTGCTAGGGGTGACTTTGATGGTAACAAATGACTGACAAACTACTTACTGAACTCTGCTATTGATGCTGTGTATTCGTTATTATTGACTTATGTTGGAACATTCATGCATATGTTTTCTCAAGTTGTGATTAGATCATATTATTGATGTTCATTAAGGAACTAATTTTGAGTTGATTGAAAAAAGCTTGATCTAATTTGATGACCTAGTATCGTAACTAATAGGGAAATAAAATTGTTAAGTGCTTCACCGAGTTGTGGTTATTCATGAATAGATGGTTCTAGTTGTTTTTTTATTAAACTGTTATTACTTGGTTATGTTGATTATTGATGCCATTGATCACTACATGATTAGGATATTCCATGCGATCCAAAAGGTTCATCGACCTATACGCGTCCCCTTGTAAGTTTACTTACTAAGGGCCAGATGCGCTAACAATCCTGGGGAGGCAGGGATATGTGCGTGTCTTACCCACTGGTTCTGGAAGGGGCATCGTGCTCTGTGCTCCTGATCCTGGGGTGTCATACCCACTAGATTTGCAGGGGGCAGGCCGCACAGCAGCCCATCGAGGCAGGATTACATACCATCCCCCGGCGGTGACGGCTGCTCAGTGGTGGTGGTGGTGCTGCTGGGGGGGATGCTCCTGTCCATCCCCTGCAGCCTTGGATGGCTGCTCAATGGTGGTGCTGCTGGTGGTGGGGGGGGGCTCCTGCCCATTCCCTGCACCCTCGGACGGCTGCTCAAAGGGTGTTGGTGGTGCTGGTGGGGGGGAGGTTCCTGCCCATCCCCTGCAGCCTCAGACAGGTGAGCCCTGGTCCCCACCCAGTATATGTTGGTGTATGGGTATGGTGTGGGCCATATGGGATAGTGTGTGGCTAAATGTTGTCCGTCAATATTTGCAGGTGACTCTGGTTATCCCATCCTATCTTGGCTGCTGACCCTGTGAGGAATGCCAGGACAAGGGCAGAAGAATGTTACAATGAGGCACATAGGCAAACCAGAAGGATTATAGAATGGACATTTGGCCTCCTGAAGGCCAGGTTCAGGTGCCTCCATCTAACACGTGGATCCCTGTGCTAGTCACCCAAGAAGATCTGCCAGATAATAGTGGCATGCTGGAATACTTCCAATGACACACAGGTAAGACAGTGTTACTTCACATTTCATTGTAATTATTTTTAATTTCTGTGGCACTGGCATGCTGTTATTTCCGACTTCTATGCCCACTTACTGTACCCTTTGGCAATTCATTTTACAGATTTTGGTGTCTCACAATAGCTCCTGGTGTGATCACTGCAGCCAGCTGCAGGTCATTAACATATGCTGATTTACTGTACAGTTGAATTGCAATGTTTGAACCTGGTTAAATTAATACATATTTGAAAAATTTGACATACTTCATACGTCTATTTTTTTCCAAGGGTGTTTATTGAACTGCTGAGGAAAAAGAAGGACAAGTGCAATGGGATGGGGTGATGATGGAGGAAAGCCCAGGGCATTGTTCCAGTCTATTAGTAGCACAGATGCATTGTTCAAGGACACATAGGAAGGGAAGCAATGGCAGTTCAAGGTGGACAGGGTGACTGTGTGGGACACAAGAGTGACAATCAGGAGAGTCTCATTTCCTGGTGGGGGTCTTGGCAAGTGTCTCGGGCTTCTGTCTGGATCGCAGGGAACATTTGCGGGGTGGTTCTCGTTCTGCAGGGGAGGGGTGCTGGTGGCCTGTTGGTCCTGTGGCGGGGCCTCCTGTCCACTAGCGGCAGCAGAGGTGGAAGGCAGTTCAGATATCTGGCTAGTGGCAGGGGACCGCTGTTGTGAGACTGCCTCCCTCGTAATATTGGCCATATCTGACATCACCCCTGCTATGGAGACCAGGATGGTGTTGATGGCCTGCAAGTCCTTCCTGATCCCCTGGTACTGTCCCTCATTGTCCAGGATCTTGCCCATCGTGTCCTGGGAATGTTGATATGCTCCCAGGATCATTGCAAGTGCCTCCTGGAGAGTCGGTTCCCTGGGCCTGTCCTTCCCCTAGCACACAGCACTCCTCCCAGTTTCCCTGTTGTTCTGTGCCTCTGTCCCTTGAACCGTGTGCCCACTGCCACTGACCCCAGGTCCCTGATTGTCTTGGGCATGAGGTGTGCCCTGGGGTCCCTGTAGAGGTGGACACATTGCTGATTGACGTGTCCTGGGGACAGGTGTATGGGTACGCTGGGTGGGTGCTGTGGTGGTGTTTCCTGATGGGGAGGCTCTGCGGTGGTGTGTGACTGAGCCTGGGTAACCGGCTGTCCAGAGGTCCCTGATGGGGCAGGTTGGTCATCCAGATCCTGAAGTCCAGAGTTGCTGTCATCACTGTGGGCCTCTTCTGTAGGGGGACTGGATAGTGCTGGCACCTCCTCTCTGCTGACATTGGCTGGGGTACCTGTGGGGATGTAAATGATGTGTTATGGTTTCTGTGACTAACATATTGTGCATCTGTGGCTTGCCCTCTTTGGTTGTATTTGACCTGGCAGCTTTTACTTATGTACGTTGGTATGTGGTGGGATAGCTGATTCTCTCTAGTGTGCATGCTTTAGTGATAGGTGTCCATGCAGGGCTGTGAGTGGAGTCCATGTATTAGTATGGCATGCAGGGCTTGGCATTGGGATGAGTAAGATGTGATGGTGGGGGATATGGTGATGTGATGGGAGTGAGGGTGAGGGTATGTAATGGCATGCAGGTAGGAGGGTGATAGTTGTAGAGAGTTGCCTTACAAGAGTCCAGTCCTCCTCCTACTCTGGCCAGGCCCTCAGGATGCATGATTGCCAAGACTTGCTCCTCCCATGTTGTTAGTTGTACGGGAGGAGGTGGGGGTCCACCGTCAGTCCTCTGTACAGCGAGTTGGTGTCTTGCTGCAATGGAACGTACCTTCCCCATAGGTTGTTCCACCTCTTCCTGATGTCATCCATAGTTCTTGGGTGCTGTCCCACGGCGTTGACCCTGTCCACGTTTCTCCACTATGACTCCATCTTCCTAGCTATACATATCTGCTGCACCTGTGCTCCAAATAGCTGTGGCTCTATCCTGATGATTTCCTCCACCACGACCCTTAGCTCCTCCTCTGAGAATCGGGGGTGTCTTTGTGGTGCCCTGGGTGTTGTGTGAGGTGTGTTGGTGAGGGTGTGTAGGGTGATGTGTTGGGGTGTGTTATGTGGGGTGCGTGGGTGGTGTATAGGTGTAGATAGTGTGTGGCTCTGGTTTTGTCTGTGGTCGTGGTGTCTGTCTTGTGACAATGGTTTGTAGTCGTAAAGGGTTGTGGGTAATGTGTGAGTGTTTTTTATAGCGGTGTGGGTATGTGGGTGTGGTGTGTGTATGGGTGTCATGTGTGTGTTGTTTGAATTGTCCAATGTGGTGTTATTTTGTTTGAGTGTGTGTATTTTGAGCACAGAGCTATGTACTGCCAATGGTTTACCGCCATTGAATGTCCACCGTGGTGATTTGTGGGTCGTAATGTGATGGGCGTTGTTCTGTTGGTGTAACAGTGTGGGTTTTGATACTGCCACTTTTTCACTGACCTTTGGTTTGACAGAATTGTGTCTGTGGCTGAATAGTGACAGATTGGTGTGTGTGTGTCATAATATGGTGGATGGATATCTGCAGCAGTGGTGGTAAATTGGCCGCAGTCAGCGTGGCGGTAAGTGGGATTTACCGCCATTGTCATAATGAGGGCCTAAATGTGATACGCCACGTCAAAAGGGACAGTAGGATTTTTTGCCTAAGAATTGTTTCTGGGTGTTTCTTTTTGTATGTGTGTGTTTATTCGACACCTTTGCATCTGCATTTTACTAAATATAAGAGCTTTTGAATGTTAACAGAAGAGGGTTTTGGGGGAATGGGCAAGATCACTCCTGGTATTGCTAACTTGGCCTATTCTTTCTACGTGTTTGATGGTTTTTATTAACTAATAAAGTATTTTTTTATGATCATCATCATCATCATCACCTGTACTTGTAGATTTCTTAGGAAGCCTACCTTCAGTTAAAGATTACAGATGGAGAGGACTTCAAGGCACATTATTCACATTCACTTATTTCTTGGACTTGAAAAGGGCTTCCACATGAGTAAAGTCAGCTGCAACGAGACAGGCTAACAGAGCTTCAGTAGTGACCCTTAAACTTCTTTCTAGCCAGGAGAACATTGGTAACATTGTGAGTCTTGGTCACCACAACTTTGAGCCATCCACATATATATTTGAGATCAGTTCAATAGACATCATCTGCTAGCTCGACTCCCTCTGCCTACAGTGAACTGAAAAACACAGCAAATCAGAAGATACATCCAACCACGTGCCCTCAAAGACTTCCATAGACTTCAATTTATTTGTGTCTTTTCTGACATGCATCTTTTACTAACTTTGCTTTTATGGTTGTTTTTATATTTTGTCATTACAACTTTTGAATCCCTTGACTGATATTCCTAGCAAAAAATAATAATTTATAACAGAATTGCAGTGAAATATTTTCCACTCCAGATTACAATACGAGATGATATCCGAATGCAGCACAGTAGTTGTGACAATGTTTGATGGTTTTTATTAACTAATAAAGCATTTTTTTATGATCATCATCATCATCATCACCTGTACTTGTAGATTTCTTAGGAAGCCTATTTTCAGTTAAAGATTACAGATGGAGAGGACTTCAAGGCACATTATTCACACTCACTTATTTCTTGGACTTGAAAAGGGCTTCCACATGAGTAAAGTCAGCTGCAACGAGACAGGCTAACAGAGCTTCAGTAGTGACCCTTAAACTTCTTTCTAGCCAGGAGAACATTGGTAACATTGTGAGTCTTGGTCACCACAACTTTGAGCCATCCACATATATATTTGAGATCAGTTCAATAGACATCATCTGCTAGCTCGACTCCCTCTGCCTACAGTGAACTGAAAAACACAGCAAATCAGAAGATACATCCATCCACGTGCCCTCAAAGACTTCCATAGACTTCAATTTATTTGTGTCTTTTCTGACATGCATCTTTTACTAACTTTGCTTTTATGGTTGTTTTTATATTTTGTCATTACAACTTTTGAATCCCTTGACTGATATTCCTAGGAAAAAATAATAATTTATAACAGAATTGCAGTGAAATATTTTCCACTCCAGATTACAATAGGAGATGATATCTGAATGCAGCACAGTAGTTGTGACAATGTTTGCCAACAGTGGGTTTACTGGTGCATGCAGACTGCTGTGAGTGAGGGGGTAACTTGTTTGACCTAAGTTGTTGATTTATAAATAAATGAGCCTGTAATATTTATTTTGCTTATGTTTTTCTTGACAGAGTAATTTGGCATTCAGTTTCAAACATAACATAACTATCACTGAACAGCTATCCATGTAATTACAGCAAGTATTGTTCAATTGATAAACACATTTTCACCAAAGGGCTAGATGTATCAGTGTTAGGAATAGTGATTACCTAATTATGATGTGCTGTAAATCGCATTTAGGAAATCTCTATTTCTAATGTATGAAACGCTTTTGTGTTATTAGCGATTTGGAGTATGCATATTAATGAGCTACGTCACAATTTGCGATCCACTACAATTTGCTGCTGACCCTAGCAGGCCTCCATGTCTGTGATTGCTTTTAAATAAAGCAATCTTTTCTTTTGAACACAGCCTGTTTTCCTTAAAGGAAAATGGGATACATTTCAAAATAAAAAATTAAACTTTGAAGTTTCTTTTTTAAGAGTAGGAAGTGATTTGTAGGACCACTTCCTGCTCTTAAAAAAGTATTTTACCAGCCGTTCTCAAAGTGGGAAGCGGCCCTTAGGGGACCCTTCCCATTTGCAAACGGGTTACCACAATTGTTCAAATGGTGGCAAATTGCGAAGGTTTTGAGACCACATTTCAGTTGCAAAACATTTGTAAAAACCATGTAAATTGAGTATTAGGAAGAGAGTGCCTCAACACACCACTTCCAAATAGTTAATCGCAAAACCTAAAATGTGATGCAGTAACAAGTTAACAAATCACAATTTAGGCTTTGTACATTCCAAAAAGTAATTATGTGGCCGGACCGTTTAGGCCCTCAAAAACGCTATGTACATCTCGCCCAAATCATCAATTTTATGATCACGCTTAATTTTCAGTTTTGGCTCATTTAGCTGACATTAAGACAATAGATACAAATCCTAATGATTTCATCAGTTGTATATTTTATTCTTTTGTTATTGAAAGCCAAACACTCTCCATAGCTGTAGAATATGGAGTAGCCAATTTTCAATACACGGTTGTTTTTCTTTCACCTAAATACAGAGGACATTCAATTAATGTATTTTAGACAGATAATCGAAACACCTTCAGATATTTTAGACTTCAGTGAGCCTGCTGTTTTGTTCATATTGTCCTGGTCAAGACTTCATACAATCGTGTCTTATCTAAGGCACTCAGGGGAGCAGCTTGGTCAGTAAGATTGGGGGGGATGAGCTTTAGATTTTTCAACAGTCACGCTGGCATATAATATGGTTGAAATACATTATACAACAAGCAGGGTGCATGAGAGGGGCCTAAGGAGTAGTGGGTGGAAAGGGAGAGAAATTCAGATTGGGTGAGTACTAAGTTAGAGAAAATACAATATTTTGTATAGTAACGAAAAGTTTCGATGACTTTCAATACAGGAAGCACATGTGTGTATTTTTGTCTGTGTATGAGTAAAAATTCCTAGTGAAATCCAAAATAAACCTCCTGATACACAACTGAAAGCATCTGTACCCAACTATTTATCAGAAAATATATGTATTAGAGGGTTGTAACACCCCAAACAACCCCCTCAAGCTATGTCCCTAAGCTATGTCCCTAAAGACACTCAATCTTTGGAAAACTCCCCCCACACTTGTCTTATTATGAAAAATATACATAGGGCGTCATATATGAAAGTAAAAAATAAAAAGTTGTAAAATGCAAATTATACCAATTTATTGATTTCTTATTTTGAATGTATGAAAAGGTACCCTCCAGTGATAATAAATCTCTGTGATTCGTTATTTCCGAATAAGAAATCCATAAAACTGAATCGCAAACTGCAAATTGCATTCATAAATTGCGAATGTTGCCCTATTGATTGATGATGACATCACCTATGCTCCCGGGACTTGGCCCATCGGAAGGCTTCACAAAAGGGCAGGAAGTCACCCATTTAAAAAAAAAAAATGGGAAAATCCGTGGATCTGGAAAAAAATGCTTTTAATTCCTGGCATGGCCCCTATGGGAACCCAGAGCTAAGGGGTCAGGGTGCCCCTACCCTGGCCCCTTTTTTATTTTTTTACTATTTTCCTCTGGGAGGCTGAATCTGAGTCCCAAGATGGAAGATGGCTGCCAACACTTCCTTGGTTAAGTGCTGGCTACCAATCAAACACCTACTTGGGTCAATCGGATTCGGGGAGGATTCGCATCCCTCTATATCTTTTTTTTGTTGCCTTAAATTACTCCAAAACTACTGAACAGATTTACATCAAACCACAAAAGGCATAATCTGTGGAAAGCATTTACCTTTCGGCCACATTTTTTGTAATTCCGTTTAGCAGTTTTGGCTGTAGGCATTTCTATGGAAAAATGAATGAGGAAAATGTGTTTTGGGACCCCACCCCTTTTTCTCAGCCCCTTTCTTGACAGATTACACCAAAACCTCCAAGACAGCAGATGACCTGACCAAAGTATAAGTTTTGAAAATTTTGTGAAGATTCGTCAAGCTGCTCCAAAGTTTTTGGCAAAACAATAAATACTCCAACTATGGAACATAATTAAAGTCCCACACTCTCCCGTCCCTTGCAATGGTGTTAAGTGATGGGCTGAGGTGGCCCTACAAATTCCAACACATTCCTTCCAACCTTCCAATATTGGCAAAGAGCAATCACTGAAACTTGAGATGACTTCAAAAAGTGATTTAATAAGGAATGGCACCACACCCAATGTGTTTTGGCTGAAGTCTTGCTCATGGGTCACAGTGGTATGATAACTTCCCAATACAAATACAACATGATAAAGTAAACATAAAAAACAGACACTCTGAGAAAATAGCTATTTTGTTATGCATTCTACATACATAAATGTATCATTCTCTGACTGGAAAGACAATATGCATAAATACTGTGATGACAACCATCACAATTATTAAAATAAATAATATCAAATGCATGAGTATAACATGAATGAAGTTAAAAAATCAATTTACAATCAAAATTGAAACAACATTTATCACAATTAATGGAATAAAATAGAACATCGAACAGCCAGACTGCAGTCCCAAAAGGCTTCTTATATGAATTCATAATGGCCTTTTTATGACATTTTTTATATCTGATAGCAGCCTAAAAATCAAGCCCCTCTGGACAATGTTCATATAATCACCAAACTACAAGGAATGTAATACATTATTACGATAAACCCTCAACATCATCATAACAAATTCATATACTGCCACGTTGGGCCATTTTACTAATAATACATTATTATCTTAATATCCTTGAGTTACATGATTATTATCAAAAATTGATAATTATTCCTAGCTGCTCCATGATAAATGTAATGAATTCACCCTAACTGAACCAGATAAAATCTTTAAAAACAGATACTTGAGTACTGACACTTAAAAGAATCTAGTTGAACACTGTATCCCCATCCATTGAGTGACCCCTAGATCCTAGATGAATGGCCATTTCCTCATCTGAATTTAAACCATTTGGAATGAGGGTGTTGAAACCCAGAATATACTTGCACTCCAACCTTATCAGTTCCCACATCCTGCCCCCCTCTAATATTGGACTCAACTTGATCTATCACAAAAAGCTGCAATAGATCACAATTCTTATAATGCATTTCAAAAACATGTCTTGCAACAGGATATTGTTTGTCATTATGGTGAATTGCCCTTACTTGTTCCAAAATGAATTTCTTGACAATATGATGATACTTCCAATATATAACTTCATAAAAGGGCATCTTAAACAGTATATACAATAGTTAGAATTGCAGGTCAAAAAGGTCTTGATTACATAGTCTTGGTTAATATTGGAAACTGAAAATGCAGATATATTAGTGCTCTTCTTACTGGCTTTGTACCTGTTGCAACAGAAAAAAACTCCCCCTTAATTAAGCCTCCACCCTGGTACTTGTCTGTGACCAAATACTTACTCAAACTACCTTTCAATGACCTATTCTACCTATTGACAATGTTAGGGAAGTCACTCACTTATTTAGACAAAATTTCGACTGTGTTCAATACATGCCAATGTTTTAGAAAATACACTTAGGCGGTCACTATGAACATGGCTGTCCGGACCACCATATTATGTTCATGGCAAGACCGTCACAGGTGGAACTCCGCTACCGCCACCAGGCAGCCTGGTGATGGCGGAGTTACTTGTCCGACAGGACAGCGCTGCAAGCAGGGCTGGCCGCCGGATAATGTACCTGTTTTCCCCCAGCCTTTCCCTGGCGGTTTAGCCCACCATGGAAAGCCTGGCGGAATGGGTGCCCCGGGGACCCGTGCACAGCCCCGTCGCGCTGTGTTATGCGCGATGGGTGCTGCTGCACCCGCCGCACTGCTACAGTGCTGCAGGCTCCATGTGGAGTCGGTGTCAATGTACATGCCCTGCATTCCACTGGGCCAGTTGGTGGAAACACTGTTTCCGCCCGCCGGCCCAGCAGAATATTGTTTATGTGGCCAGAGGGGTCTTCAACATGCTGGGGCTCTTTTTTAGACTGCCAGCACTGAACTCAGCAGGATTTCCCACTGAGTTCGTAATGAGCACCTTAATCTTTGTTGATCTATTTGAAACGGTAGTAATGAATCTCAAAGTATTCTCTTTCAACTTTTCTAAATACCTTGGTGGATAGTAACAGATCTTGTCTTTTGATAAGCTGTACCTATTCTACTGCCTTGTTGATAGTTTTGTGACTCTATCCCCTTTCTTGAAAACTTGAAATCATGTTACTGCATTACTCCTCGAAGACATCTATTAGACTGCAATTCCTCTTAGCACAAAATAGTTCTTTATACAGAATACTGTGAATAACACTAGTAGGGTAGGCACTAGATGATAACCCTCTCTGTTTTTTTGCATTGGCCAGCCTTGGAGAGGTGGTGGTCCCCGGAGCCGTTTATGGCTCGGGAAGGGGACCACGCAGCCCCGCTATGATTTTAAAAAGGCTCCCTGCTGTCTCTTCTTATATAAATTTAAAGTAAAGCAAATGTGTTTTCTTTGCTGTTCCACCTTGTAAAGTTATCTGGTAGAGATGCTTGAGGAATAATCACATTGGCAAAGTTACAGACAAGCAACATCACTGGAGATATTTCCTCGGCATCCTTTAGGACGCTGTATTGTAGGAGATGCACTATACATTTACCCAACAAACTAGCATTTACTAATTAGCCAGTAGAAAGTACTCCAGTTGGTTAGACATTTTTCACAAAACTGTGGCCTCTTCTTGGATAAATAAGCAGGTCAGAATGCATCATGGGACCAATGCTCATTTCACAGAAATTAAACCTCAATGAGAAGCATTTACAAATATAAACAAAGCAGGTGCCCCAGTTGAAGCTCCGCCTCTATAAAGCACAAATCTTCCTAACTTCTTGCTCATGGCCAAAACAAGCCAAGCCACCTTTGAGCTACCTTGTTGACACCATGGCTATACAATCATGTGATGAAGTACTGCCCAAGTGTCCCATAACTCAGTACCCTTCTTGAGTTTCATGTTGTGAATTTGGGCTCAAAGTGGTATTGCACAGAAACAGGATCGAGAAATGTGAGAACCTCTTCAAAGAAATAATATGCACCAATTTTGAGCTAACATAATTCATATTGTGGATTCATACCCAAATGTATTGTGCTCAAACTCCCGGTGCTCCCAAATATTTATTTAATTAACCCAAAACTGCTTGTCCACATGCTTGTCAGTGCATTCACCATATCTAGATGTTGTCAAAACTCTTGAGCCACCTTGTTGACACCATGGCTATGCATCCACATGTTAGAATTCTGCCCAAGTGGACTATTTCTAAGATTACAATGTACATCACACAAATACAAATGAAGTAAGAAAAAAAACAAAAATAAAGGCAACCTGAAAATCAAGGAACACTCAATATAAAGACTGCTTCACTTACTACATTCTGGAAATCACACATGAAAATTGCTCCAAGGATAAGAAAATTGGGAGGAATTAAGTTTCTCTTCTGTATTCAGCCCTACAAGGATTTACTATTCAGATTTAGAATGTGATGTGACTTTAGTCTCCTTAGTTGTTGTTCCCTGTTTCTACCTCTGTTATTACTGGGCACAAAATCAATTACAAAATATCTAAGATATGAATCTTTGTTATTGTGAAATTCCTCAAAGTGCCTGGCGACAGGATAACTTTGATCGGTATATATATATATATATATATATATATATGCATATATATATATATGTGAATATTTACAAATTAACTACTCACACTGCTGCTTCATAATAGTAAAGCTTTATATTATATGGTTGCGTGTGAAGATTTGTTGCATTAAAGACATGCCAGTACATGGAAGTAATGATTTTTTTTCTGTAACTCTCATCTGCAAGCTATTCAAACCATCCTGACGGGATATTGGATGCACAACATAACCAAGAGACCTCTCTAATCATAATATTCTGTAAAAGAAAAGGAAACTATTCAGATTATCATTTACAATATGGCGGATCGTAGAGCCATGTTTGAGAAAGCAGCAGTTGCTGTATTCAATAACATTGGTGGTCAATGTAACACCATAAAAATACAGAGCACTGATTCCAGAACAGTAACCAATAAAATTAGGGAATTAGAAAAAGCATGTATCTCTGAACTGAAGAAATGGTGGGAAATGACATCCCTCAGCAAATATATTGAATGTGGTAGGGTTCCACAAGGATTACGTATTTTGATATTGCCAACATTTGGAGATATGGACCCTGTGGAGATCCCACACTGCACATAGTTAATTGAACCTTATGGGAACATTAACTACACATGCCATTGATGGATTATTGAAAGAGTTGGAAATGGTTTCTGTCGAAGTGGAGGTCAAAATGATGCTAACGAAAATGGAAGAATGCATCTCGAAACAAGAAGATGAAATAAGAGCACGCAAGGCACATACATTTAATCGTGATATAATTGATTATGAATATGGCAGGATTTACACCTTTGACCCTCAAATATGATACTTTGAGAGCTAAAGAAAAATTTAACACTGCGGGTAAATCAGATGCCACCTTAAGCAATACAGATATAAGTTCAGATCCTGGGTCCTCAAAAGATGAAGCACCACAACAAAAGATGGATTTTCATGGGGAGATGAGACTAATGCAACTGGCCACTCCCCAATCATCCAGAGGCAGAGGGCGAGACCTCTGTGGCACAAAACGAGGAGGGGAAAGAGGAAAAGGAAAATGGTTCAAAGAATAGATGAAGACCCCATTGTACAGACTAAATCCCTGGTTAATGCCAGAGCAGTCAACATTTCAAAAACAACACTAACCCCTAATCAGGAGAAAATTTTAAATATTGGTCTGAGCTTCTGCCCTACTACTTACTGGGACTACACAAAAACCTGTATTGAAACATGCAAATTTGTGCAGAAACTTCTGCTGAGGAAATATTATGCTATGAAATCATCCTCAGCTAAAGTAACACAAGGAACACAAGATATAAAGCACTTTGGGTTTAAAATAAGTGACATTCCGGAACTCCAATGGCGGATTAAATCATTCTGGATAGATCTCCTGATACTGCAAGCAATAACAGCGAAATAATGAGTTTAAACTTTATGGGTTTTTTCACTGACCTCTCCACAACCAGTCATTTGAAGCCGTTTTGCGGATTCAATCCTCAGTTACCTAGTGGAAATCTAGTTGACATCTTTCATGAATTAGTAGTTGGTGACATCAACAAACTATGATTGACAACAAAAACGAAAGGATATAGTAACATCACTCATAATGACTGGAAGGAGATCAACGCCTTAAAGAATAACAATTCGATCATTATAAAATCTTCAAATAAGGACGGTAATGTTGTTATTATGGACACTGTTGAATATATTAGGGAAACCCAGAAACAACTTCAAAATCATGATCATTATGAGAAACTTAAAAGAGATCCCACTACTATACACCAGCAAAACTACCATGACATGTAAATAAATTGGCTGAGCTGTGGGCTTATCGAATATGAGAAATATACCTATTTGAAGGTGGACTTTCCTAAGATTCCTTGCATATATTTCTTGCCTAAGATCCACGAGAACAAATTTCATCCTCCAGGCAGACCCATTGTACGCATGATTGGTTCTCTTCCAGGAAACACATCTAGATATCTAGATCTCTTTTGATGTCTTTATGTTACAGAACTCTTTTCCTATTTACGTGATACAATACATTTTCTATATAAAACCCATGATATTCCTTGGCAGAATACATTTATCTTGGTGACTATGGATGGGACATTTCTATACACATCAATTAAACATCATTTTGATATAGAAGCTTGCAGATAGTTCCTAAAAACGTGCTCCATAGAGTTTGCACAACACACTGAGATCTTGATGACCATGCTATCATTTTGTTTAACACACAATGCTTTTTTATTTGATAAGGAATATTACCTTCAGAAACAAGGCACAGCAATGGAAGCTTCATTTGCGCCGAACCTATGCCAATCTGTACATGGGACGGTGAGAGAAGGAGGTGGCATGGTATGATGAACTAAGTTATTATATGGAGAGAGTGCTGCCATGGGTGCACTTTATTGATGATTTATTTCTCATATGGGATGCACTAATATTTCTGTGCCTGACTCAGCATTACATACATGCAGGATGAGTAGAGATGGTCAAGTAAAACCTCCATGTAGTCAGCAGCCAATCATCAGACAAACAGATAGTAGACCAAAACGAAAATAGATGTAAAACATAAAGGAGACATATATGTATGTTGAAAGTACTGCAGTGTTATTTTCTTGCTTCTTTTTTTAATTCTTGTATAAAAATGAACCCATACCTGTGATGTAACCGAAAAATTATAACATTTGACTTCAGTTCAGTGGTAAGCAATACTCCACTTTTGTTTGCTTTTTAAGTAATACATGTTGTCAAAAGCATTTGTGATCTATGTTCTCTGGTCTCTTCCTTCAGCCGAACGTAAATTGTCATGCATCAATCAGTGTTGGTTGGGAGGGGGACCCTCATCACCATCTCCTTTGTCATCAATTGTTTCCTCTGGTAATCCTCTCCGTATGACTATGTTGTGTAGAATTGCACACACAGCTACTATTTTACATGAAGTCTCTGTTGTATCCTCCATAGCACCCCACCTCTGTCAAGGCAATGAAATCTGCCCTTTACAATCCCAAAGGTTCTTTCAATCATATTCCTGGTTTGTTTGTGAGCAGTATTGTAACACGTTTCCCTTGCTGACATAGGCTGTGAATAAGGAGTCAAGATATAAGGATGAATGGTCTGCCCACTGTAAAAGTAAAGAATGGTGAGACTTAGGCTCAGTGCGTGTCTTGAGTAACATGATAAATACAATAAGACCAGTCACAGAGCAAATAACCATCTCCCATGTTTCCTCGGGCTAATTGACTATAGAAGGCACAATTATGAAATATGAAGGAGTCATGAGTGCTCCCAGGATAATGGGTAACAATGTCCGTTATAATATATTCTGAATTGCACACCACTTGAATGTTAAAGGAGAGCTGATGCTTTCCGTTTCTGAACAGAAACTCAGTTGCAGCAGGTAAAAATATAAGGATATGTGTAAATTGTGCAATTTGGTAAAAATGTAATTTACTTGACTGCTAATCAACATGGTTATTTGGGAAAATATACACATTGATACTGGAGAGCAAAGCATCCAAAAAAATTACAAAAAACCCTGGACAATGAACTCTGGGAAATACCGCTAGAAAAGGACACAGTATTTTGGTAACTCATGCAAGCCGATGTAGGTGTCTTGAACTTGAACGTACACTGGGATGGCTTGACTGTATCCAGTGAGCCTCGCAGGCATTGGCTCCAAGTCAATAATTACATCCATGATGACAGCCTTGCTGATTCTGTATGTCACTTACAACTGCTGCCAGTTTGATCAAATAAAGTTATACAGTGCCTACTATTGTGCTTCTGTCTCCTTCTCCTCCTATGTAGAGCTTCAGCACTCACCTTAGGACCACCATTGCATAGAGTGTAACCATTGTGGACGTTAGCCCTGGAATTCAGCTTGCCTTTTATACCTGTCACCTGGTTACCACCTGCTTTCACTCATTGGTAATTTGCACTTCCTATTTGTGTTTGTTTAAAGGAGTCGCAATTGGCGAATGTTTAGTACATAGAAGTAACAATTTCCAAATTGAGAACAATATTTAAGGAATCGCTTAATAGTTCTCTATTTAACGATTGCTTAAATATTCAGTTTCATGTGCAATTTTCAGGAATCCTTATTTCTACATTTTGGTATATAAGGATTCCTCATTTTACCAGCTGCAAACTGGTTTGCAACTGATTTAGCATTCTCTAAAGAACTGTACATGAGGGCCATAATCTTTAAAATAATCTTTTGAAGTTCATAACATATTGTTGAAGTTTTTTCAATGTGCAATTTTGAATAATAATTTTTAGTGTGAAACATTAATTTGTATAATGTTTAGGGTTGTAACCGGTGAACAAACAATGTTGCACTTGCAATGAATTTAGGGCAATGTATGGAAGTATTAATAATAATGTAGTTAGATTATGCCACATTTTTGTAAAGACACCACTTTATAAGATGGATGCAGTTTCTGGTTGTTGCACTTGTCTGCTCTTGGCGTGGATCCCCTATCTTTTTCGCTTCTGACCTCCTGTTTTTGATCCTGTGTTGAATTTCGTTTTGCTGGCTATACAACACTAGACACTTTACCAGTGCTGATCAGTGCAAGCAATAACTGTCTAAAATGGTATTGGTGATTGTTTTATACATGATTTGCATATTTCCTTAAGTAGTAAATCCCTAGTAACATGCACTATGTGTGCCCGGGGCCTGTAAATCAAATGCTACTAGTAGGCCTACAGCACTGATTGTGCCACTCACATGAGTAGCCCTGTAAACATGTCTCAGACCTGCAACTGCAGTGTCTGTGTGTGCAGGTTTTACTGTCAGTTTGACATGCAAGTGCACCCACTTGCCAGGCCCAAGCCTACCTTTTTACTACATGTACATCACCCCTAAGGTAGGCCCAATGCGACCCCTGGGCAGTGTGCAGTGCATTTAAGAGGTAGGACATGTACTGGTGTGTTTTACGTGTCCTTACAGTGAAATACTGCTACATTTGCATTTCACCTTTGCAAGGCCTATCTCTCCAGTAGGGTAACATGGGGATTGCCTTGAAATATCTTTTAAGTGTAGTTTCCCATTGGGAGCAGATAGCGATATGGAATTTGGTGTCTCTGAACTCACAATTTAAAAATATATCTTTTGGTGAAGTTGGTTTATGAATTGTAGGTTTGAAAATGCCATTTATAGAAAGTGGACATTTTCTTGCTTAACCATTCTGTGCCTCTGTCTGGCTGTGGAATCCACGTTTGGGTCAGGATGACAGTTGGGCTGTTTGTGATTTCCCTCTAGACAGTCACACAAAGGGAGCTGAGGTGTGTCCCGCATATCCTGATGGGTCTTACTGGGCTGGTTTGTGGGAGGAGCAGACACTTGCACCTAAATAGGGTTGTGCAGTCTCCAACCCATTGGAGTGTGTCTCGGGCCAAGGCAAGAAATGCAGGATCTTGTCACAACAAAGACATTCCCTTGAAGATTACCTACTTCAAAGGCAGAAATTAGTATAGGTATTGGACCTCTGAGACCATAACTTTAGAATACTTCTGGACTGAGGACGTTCTGCCAGGAAGAAGAGATAGATGCTATAAGAGGAACTAACACTCTGCCTGTTGCTTTGTTTTGGTGTCCTGCTGTTTGCTGCCTTTGTCCTGGGAGTGAAATGGCTGGGCTTTGCTTTGTACATCCTGCTTCCAAAGCTTCTCCAAGGGCTTGGACTGAGCTTGCCTCCTGTCAGAAGTCTCAGGGACATCAAGGACTTCATCTTCCAGCACCAGGGCTCCCTTGCTACATTTGGTGTCAAATCCAGTTCCTGGGCTCTTGGGAGTGATTTCCGGTGAAACAAAGAAGCAACCAAGTACATTGACGCCAGAGCAACTTCGGAACCCACACGACTGTCCAACTCTGTGCTGCTGACTGCCCCGGAGCCATGGTCCCCACTAAGTACAACGACTGGGACTGACGCTGCAGGCCAGACATCGCTGCAGCGCCTCCAAAGACCTGCCACAGTGTGAGTGCTGAGTGCTGTGTGCCTGACATCCGGGACACCTGACTCCAACTCCGCCACAGCACCTGTGGCCCCATGGTGTGATCGTGACACACAGAAGTCGATGCCTCATGTCTTGACCTGCTGGATTCATTGATCCCATCGAATCATAAGGAACCAACGCCTTGCCACCAATGCTGCATCACCTCCCCTGCAACCATAAGAAACTGACACCTCACCTCCCCTGCCTATCAGTAAGGTACCAATGCATCACCTCCCCCATAGCAGTAAGGAACCGATGCCTCACCAGCTCTAGCAACACTTCACCTCCCTGACTCCGTACCACATCTTTGTTTCGTCATCATTTTCAAAAGTACTGTGCCTGGGGTCTGTGCGACTTCATGACCGGCCCGCACTCCCTTGCTAGTGGCATCGGACTGTTGGGAACGACTCCGTCAACACCGCAGTGATAGCCCCAGTTAAAGCTATTGGGTTTCTAAGTGCTTTTCTGAAATGTAATCTGTAAAAATGTATATCTTTGCTTGTGTATGTTGGATTTTTGTTGTTTTGGTCTTGTTTTGTTCAGATACGTTTAGGCTAATCTTCTAAACTGGTATAGAGTCCTTTGTAGTGTTTTCACTGTGTTACTGTGGGTGTGTACAAATACTTTACACATTGCCTTTGAGATAAGCCTGACTAGTCGTGCCAAGCTACCAAGGGGGGGAGCAGGAGTTATCTTTGCTGTTTGACTCTTTACCCTGATTAGAGTGAGGGTCCCTGCTTGGACAGGGTGCAAACTTCTGCCAACTAGAGACCCCATTTCTAACACTGGTGTTTTGTTCATTCCGCTCATGCTCAGAACCCCTCCCAATCAATGTCCCATTTCAAGTCTTCCCTTCTTACAGTGTCCACGGACCATCTTGCATTGTGACATAACTGACTGTATTTTTAGAGACCATACAGTGTGAATGAAACCATCATTGTGCTCTCCGTGCAACGTTTTGAAGGACACTTTTGCTGGAAGTTCCAATTGCAGCCTTGCTAGCAAATTGGTGAATTGGTCTTTGTAAGATAATGTTTCCTATTGAGTTTTGCATCTCTGGATTTTTGATGCTGTGACAGGTAATGGACGATTCTCGATTATTCTTAGAAGAATTGTTGTGACAATCCTAATTCTCATGTGTCTAAATTGTGCTGTTGATGATCACATTATCATGAACCTTCAGTTTTTTCCTTAATGTTTACCATATAAGGTGTGTAAAACACCCTAGTTTTATGTGGATGGGCTGACTCTTACTTTTTCGCATAGAATTCTGACTGTTAGAGTGAGGCTTTCACTTTGCCTCACAAACTTTGTCTGAGAGACAATTTTCTATTTTAAAATACTGTTCGTGCTCTTTATGGACAAGGCAGTTACTAATCATTTCCGATTTTTCTTGTATCTCTGTACCTGTACCTTTGTGGCAATCTGCATTCACTATGGTATTTTGCCTTTTTTAAATTTTGTATAAAACTCTGTTAACTTTCATGCATGTAAACTCAATTAATGAGTGGTCACGGTGAATTTTGATTTACTCTGCTAATTTGTTTGGACCCAATGTCAAATATGGTGACTCTTAGTAGATCAGGGGTGCTGGAGCCAAATCGCCAGAGGTAAACATTAGGGTGACAAAAATATTGTTGATCAGTACATTATTGGTGTTATATTTTAAAGTTTGCTCACAGATGCATACAGAGATATCACACAAAAGCATTAATGTAGATATTATTATCCATTGTAAAGTGACTCCCTATCACTGCACAGTACATTTAAAAGCCTATTGAGATTATCAGTAAATCTGTAGGGAGATGTACCATATTCGGATGGCATCAGATACAGCAACAGTTTATTGTGTGTTATAAAATATGTTATGAAAACCAAACAGCATAGAAATTATATATTTTTCAAATATTGCTAATCCAATGCCAGCCTCGTTGCCTCATATTAGGAAAACAACAACATTCAATGGATGTGATATATACTACTCTAACTAGGGACAACAACTGTAGCCCATAGTGCTCCTGTGTTAATAGGCTGAAACATACCACACTAAAGGACGGTCCAGATTCAAATCCTGGATGTCTCATAGGCCCGTACTAGCAAAGATTTCCTCCATTCTGTATGCACTTCTTCATCACACTTTAAACGCATGATCAGATATGTTCACAACCAAAAGTAAATCTCTCTAACACAAGCTCCTGGAAGCAAGAGGAATTAGCGTGTCCAATTGCAGTTCCTTATTTGTGTGGCACTATTCGTCAGTTACAAAATGCATCTCCTGAAGGTTGTAACCCAATACAGTGGGAAAAGCAGACAAGGGTAACTCTGAATTGAGGGGTAGATTTACTACCTTGCACTGGCACAATGTCCTGCCTAGTGCCAATGCAGGCATTCTTATGCCATGGTGCAAGGGTGTCTGTGTTACAGGCAGAATTGTTATAGTGCAAGAAGTTCACCTTCCTGTACAAAAACAATCCTTAAAAGGCATTTCCTTTTTCTATTGATGATGGGGAGTGCATCACACATAGAAAACGCAAGTAACAATGGGAAACAAAGGTATTTCTCCTCTTTACACCTGTGTCTGGGAGGGTACCCCTCTGAGGCATTTTCAGGCTTACAACTCTTTGTAAATATGGGAATGTGCCAAAATCCATGGGTAAATGCATGGGAACACGTATACTCCACCCATAGAATGCCTTGCTGTTGCAAGATAACGCAAGGCAGTGATTCACTGCCTTGTATTACTTTGAGTTTACTAAACCACGCAGAGCCACACCAGAAGGCTTTGTGTGCCTTAGTGAATCCCATTAAAGGTCTTGCATTGCCTTGCGATTATTTTTATCATGCAAAGGCAACTCAAGCCTTTAGTAAATCTAGCCCTGAACGGTATCTCTCCCATAGATTCATCCAAGTCCCACAGAATGATGTTTTCCCTTCTGGAAATTAAAAAAACAGAAATTAGACCCAGGTGAAATTTTAGTCATGCTGGCATAACATTGCACAATTTCTGGCATTTTTTATTACGCTTTTACCCAAAATGCCCAAAATGATGCCCTTACAAGTAGCGAAAAATCCTATTCTGGGGCCATGGGAACAACTCGAACAAACAAAGTGTGAGCAATGCTGCTCGGGTCATGTGCTATTTAGCGCTAGGCATTTCAAGATAAAAAACAGCGCGAAAAAGATTAAAAATGGTTGTGCTGTTCACGAAATTGTCATGAAACTTCGTGTAATTACACAAAAGGAAATTATACGAATTTCGCTAACCTCTAGCAAATGTGCAATTGTACAGTTGCGCTGTGTTTTCTCAACATGGAATTGTACTGTGCATATTTAAGTCTACACAGGGTAAATATTAACGCACATATAACTCACTGGAAAGTTTGTGAATTTCTAAAACTAATAATAGGAAGTTCAGGTGAGAGAGAAAATCTCCAAACGTGCTTTTGCATTTTTGAATCAGGCCACACGTGTTTTACAATTTCATGTGGCCTCCTGCGACAAACAAAGTATTTGCATTTTCGGATAATACCAATATTACCTTTGAGATATTTGTCCCGCATTTGTCGGCATAGATAGACGCAAAAATAAAGTAACGTTATGTAGCATATGCTACGATATCGAGAACCCTGACTCGTGTCTTTGAGGACCAATCCGACTGCTATCCTTGGCAACTGATAACTCACCTGTAATTTCAATCTACGTCATGCTTACTGCCTTCCATCTCTCTCGAGCACCCATCGCTTCCTACTGCTCTCTGTATTTGATACCGACGTCTGTTCTTTGCTAAGCTTTGGTGTATGTGCTGTTGAAATGTAAAACGTTCATATATGTTCAGTATTTGAAAACTATATAAAGCTGCTCAATAGTTAAATTAATACTCTCTTAGTAACTTTCTCTCATACTGAAACAGTAACGATGAAGGCCTTAGTCCTTAAACTACATGTCTCACTTGAATCGATTAACCTTTTTGTCTTAATTGCGTCTAGAAAAGTCTCTTTAGGCATCCCATGGCAACCTCTTTAGAACTCCATCGACATTTCAGGCCATCAACGATTTTAAAAGGTTACTTTCGAAAATTAAACAGAAATGCATATCTATGTCAAAGTTTCCTGAACCTCATTACCAACTCTTAAAAAATGGATGTCGTGTAATAACAGTGGGGCCATTTCTACATGCAGGAAGATGTAACCCGGCGAAGATGACGACAGTAGGGCTCATTTTATCTGCCACAGAGGGTGAGACTCAGAGGCTGCCTCACTGTGAACTGTTGTCCGTAATTTTTTGGGTTTTTCAGTATGAAATAATATCACGTTTTGACATCAGGATTATCCATGACATAGTCTCAGTGCTTAATTCATAAATAAAAAGGTGCCGGTGCCCAAAACCTCCTCTTAAACACGCGGCTGCTGCACTTACGTGTGGGAACACAGAATTCTGAGGCGGCGTGATCCTGAAGCCATTTCTGGCCTGTCACTCCATTTGCAGCCACTACCTGCCCCTTCAGCTCTCTCTAGCAGAGTTCTACTTTCTCCCTTTGTGACGGTTTTTCGTTTTTCCCTTCCTCCGTCTTTCCCATATGTGACTTTTTCTCGCAGCAAATGCTTGAGGCAGAAGAATACGCGCCGGCCCGAAAAAATAAGTTAACAAGCACAAATTAAGCACTGCATGGTTTGACTTTTCAGGGACAGATACCAGCCAGCCCTGTCAGGTCAATTAACAGCTAAGCGTCAGCGTAGGACCGTGGTACTAAAGCGGTGTTATTTTACATTACCTACAACAACACAATTGGATTCTTAGAAAATAGGATTTTAGAAAAATATTTTATTCTTTGTCTGGATTGCCGTGCCTGGAATTCGTAAGGAAAGGTATGTTCCAAAAGAAAATGTAGTGGAGATATTCACCTTTATCTACTTACTCCTGCCCTATATTTAGAGATGACGGGAACTCCATAAATTATAGTCGAAAGAACACAAAAAGTGATGCCTCAATTTAAAAGTAATACTGAAGTTGGTCATACCTACCATCACGTTTTAAGTTCGCTCTTTCAGAACATATTACCTTATTACATCCTGTTCTTAGATGTTCTACATCCCTGCAGCCCCCTTTCTGAATGCCCTGAACCTACACTACAAACGAGATCTAAAATATATGGGAAAACCTTGCACGGGGTTTTGAATGGTGTCTGACCCTCCTATCTCATTTTTTTAAAACTTTTTTTAAAATTGTTTCAGACGTTATGTAAAGTGGGACATTTCCCTTGCAAACACTGCCAAGGAGTGAAAGAAAAATAATTGCAAAAAGATAAGTAGTAGCTTGCAGCTAAGCGTGAGGTAAAACACACCTATCTGATATTACTCTATCACTGCTCTTACCAACAACAGGGTTCAGGAGAATTCTTACCTGAAGTGCTCTGTCCTCCATCCACTTCTCGACTGGAAATGAACTGAAGAGTTTTGGTTCACTCGACCAGTGCTTTAGTCATTTACACATTGCTTGGTAAGGTGCATGCTAATTTATCCTAGCTTGAGTGTAGTGTGAAGCGAGATTTTCAAGGTAATAAGAACCTTTGTTTTCGCAGGCTTTTTGTTGCTGCAAAGAAGTTTAAAGTTAACCTAAGACACCACCGGAAGAGAACAGGGTTTTCAAGAACGGTTTTGCGGGATTTTTTGCATTCTGCTGAGAGACCTATCTAGATCTCATTAGAGTAGATTAGACTAATGCTGTGGTGAGAGGCATCAGCCTAACTCTAATGTTACACCAAGGTAAGTTATATTTACAACTAATATATGTTGTGTTTTTATAAAAGTATGAATATGCTGTAATATAGGAAATCCAAATTTTCTGCATGGTCACACTTAATTCAAACTAATATATGTTGTGTTTTTTTTCCAAAGTATGAATATGCTGTAGAATAGGAAACCCATCTTTTCTGCATGCTCACACTTACTTAAAACTAATATTTGTTTTGTGTTTTTCGAAGTATGAATATGCTGTAGGATAGGAAATCCACTTTTTCTGCATGGTCACCCAATATTTTTTGCCTTTTTCTACCCCCAGAACCTGTTTTGAGTGCCACAGAGGACACAATTGCCCATCTCTCTGGCCACTCTTCTGTGTGGGAACACAGGCTGTGCACAACAGAAGAATGGTTTCCCAATTTTGAAATTCCGGAGTAAGGCTCACTGTTTTAATGTGAGCAGTAGGGCAAAAAGAAATTGCTGCAAAAGGGAGGGGGGATAACCTTTGGCAACTATTACCAACTTAAACCAATACCCGGAGGATCACCTTGACAACTTGGCCCACAATCACCACTCAATAAATCTCAATGACCATGCAGTCCACACACTTGGGAGCACCCTCGGACACTACACTCACCATGTCTTTATTGAAGGTCTGGAACCCATCAGCACAATGTTTACCATGATCCTGAACAACTGACTGATCACAGCCACCTCCTGGGATGTCTGGAAACATGCCACAGTGCTACCCCTCCTCAATAAACCCCAACAGATCCAACTTCGCTAGCCAACAGCCTGCCTTTCTCCCTGCTAGCAAAAGTCATGGGAAAGATGATGAACAATGCCACCCACCTCATTGACAACCAACTCCTCAACACTACTCTTCCAGGATTCAGACCCAACAACAGGACAGAGAACACCCTTATCACCTCCATGGATGATCAGGAACAGAGGTGACACCACAGCCTTCAGTCTCCTGGACTTTTCCTCAGACTTTGACACTGTCTCCCAGAGACACTGACATGAAGCCGGCATCCAAGGACCCACACTTTCCTGATTTGTTCCTTCCTGACAGGCCACACCTAGCTGGTCAGCTTTCCCCCCTTCACCTAGGACACCACCAACCTCATCTGAAGAATTACACAAGGATCCTCTCTCTGCAATAGCCTGTTCAATGCCGACACAGTCCCATATTGCTGGATCTGCTCCTCTTTGACGGGATGGGGAGGAAGCAGGAAACACCATAGCCAACTAGTTGGGTCTAAACCTAAATGTGACAGCCCAAGAATCCCTCCTTCGAACATTTTCTGAACCTGTGGAAGAACTGAAGATAACTGAACCCTGTTTTTTTGTGATCTGATCTGACAACAGTCCTGAAGGACTGGACCTGCTCCCTCTTGTTCTAAGAATAAGAAGTGGACTCCAAGGATCAGTGGGCTGATCTTCCGTGTGGCTACATGGACAGAACAAACTGAAAAAACATTTTTTCTTAAAGTGATAAATAGACCATTAGCAACTGGACCTGAACTGGACCTTCCTGTGGCCTCTGCTGCAGTGCGTCCTGGTTTTTATGACAAGTTTCCTGTAGATTCATTACGCGAGGGCCAGGACAAAGAGGGAACAAGCTCCCAAAAATCCAGTTTCCTATTTTGTCATTGTATTTTTTCCTCTTTGATACATAAAAAACAACTTGCAATGGCATTTGGTGAACCTGAGCTTTTTCATGTAAAAGCTTGCTTGTTGTCTGGTTTTCATGACTGTTGGCTTTGAGAGGAATCAGTGTGTTTGAGCAGACAGTGATCTAGGCGTTGAAGTTGGAGATGGATTTGTGGAGGATGTTGTGTTGAGGCTGTAGAGTAGGACCTCGGGAGACCAGGATGCTTCTGAGATCTTGTTTCAGTGCCATCAGGATGTAAAGATTTGACAATGTTTTTTTCAATGCAATGTTGAATGGTTATGCTGAAATTGATGAGTGTGTGTGAGGACTAAGTGATCAATGTAGGCCTGTGTACTGTAATGTTGTTTAAGCTGGTGAGATTGGGTCTAATAGCATTCTGCTGGTGTGTGTGGGGCCTTCCTCTCGCTGGGTGTCTGAAGTTTGACTGGTCTTCAAGGAAGTTGATCATGTTGGGGCTAGTGAGGTGCTCCAGGTAGTAGTTGAGGTCACTGAGTAGGATGAGGGCACTGGAGTCAAGGATCAGGGGGACAGCAAAGCCCATGTTCTTGGTGCCAAAGTTGACGTGAGGCTGGGGGCATTAGATGAGTGTTAGAAATGGGGTCTTTGATTGGCAGCCAGGTTACCCCCTGTCGAAGCAAGGACCCTCACTCTAGTCAGGGTAAAAGAGAATCACCCTCAGCTAACCCCTGCATACCCCCTTGGTAGCTTGGCACGAGCAGTAGGCTTAACTTCAGAGTGCTAGGTGTAAAGTATTTGTGCCACCACACACAGTAACTTAATGTAAACACTACAAAATGACACAACAGAGGTTTAGAAAAATAGCAAATATTTATGTAAACAAAACAGGACCAAAACAACAAAAATCCACAGTAAACAAATCAAGTTATCAATTAAAAAGCAAAAAGAGTCTTTATGTAGTTTAAAACACACACTAACACTGTTAGCATGAAAATGGATCTTGGGTGCATCAAAAATAACCCAGCACGGGTGTGCATCAAAAAGGGCTTGTTATGCGTCGATTTCACTTATGAGCAAGCCTTTGCGCCATTTCTCTTTTTGTCAGGTCGGGGCGTGTCATTTCTTCTCTATGCAGGCGAGCAATGTGTCGATCCGGTCAGCACTCTCGGGTCTGGGCAGACCTTGCGTTGTTTTTACACGCCCATCGGTGCTTGCGTTGGAAATCAAGCCGCACGATGATCCATAAACCACGCAACACAGGTTGCGACTTCACAGCCTCCGTCAGCGATGCTGCGTGTCATTTCTCCAGCTCTGTGCGTCGATTCTTCGGTCGCATTTCCGGTGAGCGTCGATTTTCAGCTGCGGAGCCAGCGGCACCTTGTTTCTTCAGCCGCAGATCAGAGTTGCATCAATCTTTTCCCCGCACTACGCTCTGTGTGTGGATTTCCTCCTCTTAGACTGTCAGCTTCTCCTTTCAGGGTCCCAGAAATTGGATGGGCACCACATGGCAGAGTAGGAGTCGCTCCAGAGACTCCAGGTGCTGGCAGAGAGAAGTCTTTGCTGTCCCTGAGACTTCAAACAACAGGAGGCAAGCTCTAAATCAAGCCCTTGGAGATTTCTTCTCAAGATGGAATGCACACAAAGTCCAGTCTTTGCCCTCTCATTCTGACAGAAGCAGCAACTGCAGGATAGCTCCACAAAGCACAGTCACAGACATGGCAGCTCTTCTTCTTCAGCTCTTCAGCTCTTCTCCAGGCAGAGGTTCCTCTTGGTTTCTAGAAGTGTTCTAAAGTCTGTGGTTTTGGGTGGCCTTCTTATACCCAGTATTTCCTTTGAAGTAGGCCTACTTCAAAGTAAAGTCTCCTTTGAATGTGAAATCCTGCCTTGCCCAGCCAGGTCCCAGACACGCACCAGGGGGTTGGAGACTGCATTGTGTGAGGGCAGGCACAGCCCTTTCAGGTGTGAGTGACCACTCCTCCCCTCCCTCCTAGCACAGATGGCTCATCAGGAAATGCAGACCACACCCCAGCTCCCTTTGTGTTACTGTCTAGTGTGAGGTGCAACCAGCCCAACTGTCAAACTGACCGAGACAGGGAATCCACAAACAGGCAGAGTCACAGAAATAGTATAGGCAAGAAAATGCTCACTTTGTAAAAGTGGCATTTTCAAACACACAATCTCAAAATCAACTTTACTAAAAGATGTATTTTTAAATTGTGAGCTCAGTGACCCCAAACTCCACATGTCCATCTGCTCCCAAAGGGAATCTACACTTTAATCAGATTTAAAGGTAGCCCCCATGTTAACCTATGAGAGGGACAGGCCTTGCAACAGTAAAAAACGAATAGCAATATTTCACTGTCAGGACATATAAAACACATTACTATGGTGGTCATTACAACATTGGCGGTAAAAGCCGCTTACTGCCGTGCAGAAGACTGCCAACACACCGCCACGGCCGCGGAATTCCGCCTCGGTCATTATGACCCACAGCTCTGAATCCGCCAAAATCCACACACCCACACAAGTCTGTCACACCAAAGGTCAGTGATAACCTGGCGATAACAAAACCACCACCGTCACGCCAACAGGAATATGCCCACACTATCACGACCCACGAATCCACGTGGTGGTCTTTCAACCGCAGTATTCCATTGGCGGTACACACCGCCGCACTCAAAATACACACACATTTACAAAACACTACCACATTGGACATTTTGAAATACACACACCTGATACACATACACACGCCACTCTCACACACCCAATACAATATAAAACACCCACCCACAAACCCTTACGTCAACAATTGTGACTGAGGGCCAGAGAGAGACACCACCATCTACAAACTAGCATCCACAGGCACTCCACATCATCACGCACACAACATCCACGCACCTCACACAACACACCTCTAAATATCACCCCACACATCACAACACACACCACACCACACATCACCCACACCACCCCAAGGCACCGCAATGACACCCCGGTTTCTCTGACAAGGAGCACAGGGTCATGGTGGAGGAAATCATCTGGGTAGAACCACAGCTATTCAGATCACAGGTGCAGCACATCACCATAGCTAGGAAGATGGAGCTATGGCGAAGAATCGTGGACAGGGTCAACTCAGTGGGACAGCACCCAAGAACTAGGGATGACATCAGGAAGAGGTGGATCGACCTACGGGGGAAGGTGGGTTTCGTGGTCGCAAGACACCACATCGCGGTTCATAGGACTGGCGGCAGTCCACCACCTCCTCCCCCACAACTAACAACATGGGAGGAGCAGGTCTTGGCTATACTGCATCCTGAGGGCCTTGCAGGAGTAGCTGGAGGAATGGACTCTGGTAAGTCAAATCTTAACTATTACATCCCCCACCCACCTGATTGTCATCCTTCTGTCCCACTTTGTCACCCTCTCCATACTTAAACTGCCCCAGCTCCACTTCCGATGCCCCTTCGGACAATGCACCTGTGAGACTAATAGACTGGACTCTGCCATGGACATTCCTCCACCATCAGCCTTCACCATTTTACAACCCCCTCCAATCTTGAGCACTTAAATAAACACCCTTAAATCAAAAAACAATCTGGAGTCAGTCTGTGCTTTCGAAAATGTGTATTTGCAATAACAGTGGCAAAATGCTATATCAAATGTAATGTCAACATACCTATGTCACACAGCTCTAGTCCATGCGGAAACAAAGCAGATGTCACACAGTGGGATCCACATCTGTGAAATCATAAGGGAAAGTGACAACTCAGTGACCATAAAATGGGTGAAAATGACAGACAGATGAGAGGTAGTAGAATTAAATCAGATGTAGCAGCCAGTGCTGCCTTCTTACCTGTGTCTCACTGGAAGTATTGCAGGATCACCGTGTTCCTGTTCTCTATGTCCTCTTCTTCTGCTTCCTCATCTTCACTGTCCACAGGCTCCACAGCTGCCACAACACCTCCATCTGGACCATCCTCCTGCAGAAAAGGCACCAAGTTGTGAAGGCAAAGCCAAGTTGTGAAGCATACAGCAGGCCACGATGATCTGGCACACCTTCTTTGGTGAGTAGAATAAGGAACCACCTGTCATATGGAGGCACCAGAACCTGGCCTTCAGGAGGCCGAAGGTACTCTCTATAACCCTCCTAGTTCGCCCATGGGCCTCATTGTAGCGTTCCTCTGCCCTTGTCCTGGGATTCCTCACTGGGGTCAGTAGCCATGACAGGTTGGGGTAACCAGAGTCACCTGCAAATGGCGAGGGACAACTGTTAGACACACACTAACTCATAGGGTCATGCCCAGGCAACTATTCACACTGTATAGCGTCCATGTCCTCATCTAATAGCCACACACGGTGCCTCTGGAGTTGCCCCATCACATATGGGATACTGCTATTTCTCAAAATGTAAGCGTCATGCACTGAGCCAGGGAATTTGGCATTCACATGGGAGATGTACTGGTCTGCCAAACACATCATCTGCACATTCATCGAATGGTAACTCTTCCGGTTTCTGTACACCTGTTCACTCCTGTGGGGGGACCAAGGCCACATGTGTCCCATCAAGGGCACCTATGATGTTGCGACATTGCCCTCAACGCAATGACTCCTGTGGATTCGAATTTTTTGGGTTTGATCACATCATAAGAGACCCTAGAGGGGGTAACAGAGAGCTAGTACTCAGGAGGAGGGAATGCTATTGGATTTTAAAACTTAGAGCTGTGGAGGATGGCCTAAATACCAACTTTGAGATGGAATACTATTTAGGGGATTAACCTACTGTCCTCAATTTATTTTCTAGTTGTTATTTACACTAACTGAATACCTTGTTGATGATTGTATTCTCATTCTGTGTTGTAATAACATGATGCTGCTATCTATGTGCTGACTACTTACTTACAGTTATTCTGTACGCAGTTGCTTGTGTATATACTTAATACTATGTTAGATTACCAATAATTAATGGTTTAGATTGATAGCATTTTGGAAGACATACAAACAATGTGACTGTTCTTGAATGCCTAGTGACACTGTTGGTTGCCTTATTATATGCTATGGATGTTAGATTATAAGTATTTAATGGATTGAAACTGAGAGCATTTGAAGGATATAATAACCATGTGACTGTCTCTCTTGACACTGGGTATATCTCTTCTGGGTAGATTATTAATTACTCAGAGGTTTACTTATATTAGATTTCCCTTATCCATTAGGACTTTTTATCTTACATTGGTACTTACCAGTTATTGCCCCAATTTTCCTTGACATTATATACTGTCAATATAACTTAGCAGATAACATAATTTTCCAGATTGTCCGTTTTGAGATACCTTGAAGTGGCGCCAGTTTATGGTGACCTTTACATTATTATTTAGTGACTTGTTATATGTATTAGGAATACTAAGCTTGTCTCCTTGTATACCAACGGAGACACTCCAAGATGGCATCCGTTTTTTCCTAATATTAGTCCTTTTTCTATTTTCACTCTTGATGCGATCAGGCGTCTTATCTGACTTCCGGTATCCGGACGTTCAGATACACTGCGGCCACTAGATTCGGGAACGCTGCGGGTGAATAAGACCGCGCGGCGTTTTTCCCCTTTTTTCCGATATTGAGTCACTCTGACACTTTGATGGAGGTGAGATTTTGCATATTTTACCGTTTGTAAATATCCACCCTAAATTTCCGTATCAGCGTATAGAAGTTCTATTTTTAATTGTTATTTAAATACAAGATGGATGGGGCTGACCGCATTACTGCCTTTTTTTGATTGTTTCTTAATCTCATCACAGATAATATTCGATGACTACCTAACGATATGATTATTGTGAATATATGAAGTACAGTAAGGTTAGTGGAGTTTTTTCTCGCCCCACATTGCTTATGATAGATTTTTTCCTGGATGTTTTCGATTATACTGGTAAACCTCTAAGTAACATTACTTTTACACAAATCGGGGTCCCTTTCTTACTTTAGTCACATGGATTACCCTTAATTAGATTGTCTACAGTGATGTGCACTGAGTTTGAAAATGAATTTTGGGCACTCTGATCTTCAGACATGTTTGGTCACGCTTTTAGACCTTAATTTTGATCACGGATCGAGATGTTTTTTATTGGATTTAAGGTTATTATGAATTGGGTTGTTTTGTTAGCTTATGTTTTCCTTTTCTTTTTTAATGATTATCACACTAGTCACAATAGAGCATGCATTTGCAGAATCGCACTATTGTCACATTTTGAATTTGGTCCAATATTCTGCTCCTATCCTTTATTCCACAACATATATATAGATACTACTTTATTTTATTTCAGCCCTGATGAAGTCCTTAATGAGAGATACTTCTCAGAGGATGAAACACGTGTTGGCTGTTCTTATGGAGGATATCTGAACATTATAAATAGGCTGTTCCTTTGGAGGATTTCTGAACAGTACTAATAAAATTTGGACCTTGATACAAACACAAGTTTGGTTGATAATTTACGAAGAAGACTGGATATACGTACAACGTCTAACTCTGTTTTTATACCACGAGTGCTACGACCTTTGTATGCTTTTGTGTTTCTCTGGAAACATTGGAGGATTGAGGGAGATCCTCCTGTCAGAAGCACCGTGCCATGAACTAAATGTGTATTTATTCTATGGACTTTCTGTGAGCGCCCATATCCTATGAGTATCTTCCTCGTTGTCACTGTTTTGATTACGTCTTGTAACATAGGGGTGCTGCTCCAGACCTGCTGATTAATTGTATACTATTTGTCTTGTATTCTTTGCTGTAGATATGGACCGTGACAAATTAGCAGCAGACATTTTTGGAAACCTAGATCAGACAGGGACTATACTCAAACCACAAGGGACAAATACCTCACACAACAAAATGGGGTTACGTGATAAATTCTTTAAATTAGAGAAACTGAAGAAACAGGAAGTGTCGAAATGGTGGGACGGAGCCACCTTAAAACAATATATCAAACTTAACAGGATACCAAGGGGTTTAAGATCGCACATCTTTCCCACTTTTGATGATCTTGATCCGGATCTTTTGAATGATTGGGAACAAGAATTAGTGTCAAGTTCACTTAAACTCATGAATATTCTGATAGAAAACTCAAATAGGAAAGTCACTAGACTCCAAATAGAGATTACAGAACTAGAAACGGAAATTAAAAATATGAATTTGGAAGAACCAACAGCTAAAAATTTCAAAATTCTTAATGAAATCATAGATCAACATCAGAATGAGGTTGCACAAAGAAAAGCACGTAAACTCAGACGAGATGAACTGGACTACAAAAATGGTAGGATTTTTACATTCTCACGCAAATATGATCACTTGATCAAAAGGATTGAATTCCCGCCGAATGCTGAGGCGGGCTCTTCATCGTCTTTGAACAGTGTATCCACCAGTAACAGTGAGACAAGCGTTGGCTCAAATACATCTAGATGTGACATAGTAGCACAACAGGGTACTGCCTCTTTTTTAGCAGAGGTCCAGAGAATACGACAGGGACAGTGGGAGACAAATCGGCGACTGGTAGAGCCAGGAAAATCAGACGTGGTGGGAGAGGTAGACAACACCGATGTAAAGAAAGGAATGAAAACACGCTCTTGGAACAGGGGGAAATAGGTAACTCTGTCAATAATGATATAAATGTCATTAACCTATCTAGTCTTGAACTCACTACTCATGATCTTACTCTTCTTAGTAAGGGTTTGGGTTACTGTCCAGGTGGGAGTGGAGATTTTCAGAGTACTAAAATCGACTTCTTTAAATTTATTAGACGTCTTAAATTAAAAAAACACTTTATCAATCTACCTGATTACAGACAGAAAGGTACCTTAATGGACGCCCTCCATGAGGGCCATTCCTTATCCATTAAGGACGTTCAGGATACGGCTACGTTACTATCTATTGCAAATTATGAACAAGATCCTTCTATCTTAACACAGATTTTATCGGAATTGGATATTCCCTCAGAAACACTCCCTAGCGGCTTAAAGAATAAATCTACCTGGACTCCCACCCTTATTAAGGATAATTGTATAGATACTTTTTTCAAGGTGGTCTGGCGTGACTTCAATAAGCTAGAGTTGAAAAATACCACTCGTACACACATTAGGCACCGTAACCTAAACCAAACAGAAATGATTAATCTGAGACAACTGCGTAGTAATGAAGACATCACTATAAGGGAGGCAGATAAAGGGGGCAATATTGTGATTATGAACACCATGGACTATGAACTTGAGATCCTTAGACAATTGGGAGACAGTACTTGCTATGAGAAGATTCGCGCAGACCCTATTCCCGCACTGTCTAACAAGATTAACAAATTTTTACTACAGTGTTTTAACCAGTCTCTCTTAAAGGAAGAGGAGTATATGTACCTACGTGTTCACAGACCCAAGAATCCCTGCATTTACATACTGCCTAAAATACACAAGAACCCTACATCCCCCCTAGGCAGGCCTATTGTATCAGGCATAGGTGGTCCCACAGAGAGACTCTCGGAATATGTTGACATTTTTTTACAACCATTTGTAATCAATCTACCATCTTACATTAAAGATACTAAGCACATACTTAGCATATTAACGGACATGACATGGGAACCAGGTATGATCTTAGTCACACTAGATGTTACCTCTCTTTACACCAGCATTAATCACGAACAAGGAAAGGAGGCGTTGCGTCATTTTTTATACAAAAGACCTGCGAGACTGTATGACCACACAACTATGTTGGTCTATATGGTTGATTTGATTTTGAATGACAATGTTTTTTTGTTTAAAAATGACTGGTATCGACACAGACAAGGCGTGGCCATGGGGTCTAAATTCTCGCCAGCTTATGCGAATCTCTTTATGGGACATTTCGAGCAGAATAAGATCTGGAGCAAAGAAGGGAGTACTTGGATGACAGACATACTTTATTGGGGCAGATATATCGACGATTGCTTGATGATCTGGACTGGGGATCGACAAAAACTAAACGATTTTGTAAAATATCTCAACAACAACGATTATAATATTCATTTTACATCTGAACAGAGTACATCTAATATTGCATTCCTAGATGTGGAACTATTTGTTAAGGACAACAAAATAGAGAGTCGTCTATACAGGAAAGGGACTTCGTGTAACGCCATTTTACATGCTAGGAGTGCACATCCTATTCACCAAATTAACTCAATACCTTACGGTGAGATGGTGAGGGCAAGACGCAATTGTAGCCTGGAAGAAGATTTTGATAGATGTATCAAGGATATGAGCAACAGATTTAAGGCACGGGGGTATTCTCCTAATGTGATTGAAAATGCTCGCACCAGGGCGATGCGTCTTAGAAGATCGGACACATTGTGTCATAAACCTCAATCTAATGACAATACCATTAGATGTATAGTCAACTATACGGAATCAGCAATGCTACTTAAAAAATGTATGAATAGACATTGGGGCATTCTCAAAGCCGATCCTAATCTAAAAGAAGTGATCCCCAGAACCCCTATTTTTTCATTCAGAAGAGGCAAAACTCTCAAAAATATTCTATGCCCTAGTTTTCGCAAAAAACAGAACCCAGGCAACTGGCTGAGCAACCGAAGTAAAGGCTTCTTTAAATGTGGACATTGTGGCATGTGCAGATGGGCCAAATCGGGTATCACCACATTTAGGAGCTCTACTCAGGTACTTTATAATATCAACTACAATATCACATGTGACAGCAATTTTGTGGTATATATGATCTTATGCAACTGTGGCCTATATTATATAGGCAGTACTATCAGACCACTCAGAATCAGGGCAAGTGAACATTTCAGAGCCCTCAGGCAAGATGATGGGAGATACCCCATAGTAAATCACATGCGACATTGCCCTCAACGCAATGACTCCTGTGGATTCGAATTTTTTGGGTTTGATCACATCATAAGAGACCCTAGAGGGGGTAACAGAGAGCTAGTACTCAGGAGGAGGGAATGCTATTGGATTTTAAAACTTAGAGCTGTGGAGGATGGCCTAAATACCAACTTTGAGATGGAATACTATTTAGGGGATTAACCTACTGTCCTCAATTTATTTTCTAGTTGTTATTTACACTAACTGAATACCTTGTCGATGATTGTATTCTCATTCTGTGTTGTAATAACATGATGCTGCTATCTATGTGCTGACTACTTACTTACAGTTATTCTGTACGCAGTTGCTTGTGTATATACTTAATACTATGTTAGATTACCAATAATTAATGGTTTAGATTGATAGCATTTTGGAAGACATACAAACAATGTGACTGTTCTTGAATGCCTAGTGACACTGTTGGTTGCCTTATTATATGCTATGGATGTTAGATTATAAGTATTTAATGGATTGAAACTGAGAGCATTTGAAGGATATAATAACCATGTGACTGTCTCTCTTGACACTGGGTATATCTCTTCTGGGTAGATTATTAATTACTCAGAGGTTTACTTATATTAGATTTCCCTTATCCATTAGGACTTTTTATCTTACATTGGTACTTACCAGTTATTGCCCCAATTTTCCTTGACATTATATACTGTCAATATAACTTAGCAGATAACATAATTTTCCAGATTGTCCGTTTTGAGATACCTTGAAGTGGCGCCAGTTTATGGTGACCTTTACATTATTATTTAGTGACTTGTTATATGTATTAGGAATACTAAGCTTGTCTCCTTGTATACCAACGGAGACACTCCAAGATGGCATCCGTTTTTTCCTAATATTAGTCCTTTTTCTATTTTCACTCTTGATGCGATCAGGCGTCTTATCTGACTTCCGGTATCCGGACGTTCAGATACACTGCGGCCACTAGATTCGGGAACGCTGCGGGTGAATAAGACCGCGCGGCGTTTTTCCCCTTTTTTCCGATATTGAGTCACTCTGACACTTTGATGGAGGTGAGATTTTGCATATTTTACCGTTTGTAAATATCCACCCTAAATTTCCGTATCAGCGTATAGAAGTTCTATTTTTAATTGTTATTTAAATACAAGATGGATGGGGCTGACCGCATTACTGCCTTTTTTTGATTGTTTCTTAATCTCATCGCAGATAATATTCGATGACTACCTAACGATATGATTATTGTGAATATATGAAGTACAGTAAGGTTAGTGGAGTTTTTTCTCGCCCCACATTGCTTATGATAGATTTTTTCCTGGATGTTTTCGATTATACTGGTAAACCTCTAAGTAACATTACTTTTACACAAATCGGGGTCCCTTTCTTACTTTAGTCACATGGATTACCCTTAATTAGATTGTCTACAGTGATGTGCACTGAGTTTGAAAATGAATTTTGGGCACTCTGATCTTCAGACATGTTTGGTCACGCTTTTAGACCTTAATTTTGATCACGGATCGAGATGTTTTTTATTGGATTTAAGGTTATTATGAATTGGGTTGTTTTGTTAGCTTATGTTTTCCTTTTCTTTTTTAATGATTATCACACTAGTCACAATAGAGCATGCATTTGCAGAATCGCACTATTGTCACATTTTGAATTTGGTCCAATATTCTGCTCCTATCCTTTATTCCACAACATATATATAGATACTACTTTATTTTATTTCAGCCCTGATGAAGTCCTTAATGAGAGATACTTCTCAGAGGATGAAACACGTGTTGGCTGTTCTTATGGAGGATATCTGAACATTATAAATAGGCTGTTCCTTTGGAGGATTTCTGAACAGTACTAATAAAATTTGGACCTTGATACAAACACAAGTTTGGTTGATAATTTACGAAGAAGACTGGATATACGTACAACGTCTAACTCTGTTTTTATACCACGAGTGCTACGACTTTTGTTTGTATGCTTTTGTGTTTCTCTGGAAACATTGGAGGATTGAGGGAGATCCTCCTGTCAGAAGCACCGTGCCATGAACTAAATGTGTATTTATTCTATGGACTTTCTGTGAGCGCCCATATCCTATGAGTATCTTCCTCGTTGTCACTGTTTTCACCTATGATGTTGGGGATATGTCCCAGGGCATAGAAATCACCTTTCACTGTAGGCAAATCCTCCACCTGAGGGAAAACAATGTAGCTCCGCATGTGTTTCAGCAGGGCAGACAACACTCTGGACAACACGTTGGAAAACATAGGCTGGGACATCCCTGATGCAATGGCCACTGTAGTTTGAAATGACCCACTTGCTGGGAAATGGAGTACTGACAGCACCTGCACTTGAGGGGGTATTCCTGTGGGATGGCGGATAGCTGACATCAGGTCTGGCTCCAACTGGGCACACAGTTCCTGGACTGTGGCATGATCAAGTCTGTAGGTGATGATCACATGTCGCTCCTTCATTGTCGACAGGTCCACCAGCGGTCTGTACACCGGAGGATGCCGCCATCTCCTCACATGCCCCAGCAGACGGTGCCTATGGAGGAGAACAGCGAGCAGAGAGTCAACCAACTCTGAGGTACGTAAACACAGCTTACTCTGAAATATTGGCAAATCGACATATGCCTGTATGAGTGTTTAGGCAAGGCCTAAATATGTGTGACGCAGTCCAAAATAATGGCATGTGGGCCCATGAAATGGCGGCTGCCTGACCTGTAAAGTGGGACAATGGGATATGAGGTAACTGCGCTGGCGTTGTACACCGTAGTGGTAGGCGGTCGAAGACCGCGGCGCAATCCTGCATTGGTTAACATTGGACCCTATGGGTCCCAGGAGCCAATGACAATGTACGCCGGCGGTGACGATACGCACCGCCGCGGACGTGACCGCCATTTTCTCTCTGTTCAATCACTTGATACCTGATCTTCGACAGGAGAGGACCTACACTGCAAGTGCTGCTGTGACCTCAATCTGGAAGAGACAATGACTCGTGTGTCTGGGGAAAGGGCCCCTGCCTTCAGCACGGAGGAGTTGGAGAAGCTCGTGGATGGGGTCCTCCCCCAGTACACGCTACTCTACGGTCCTCCAGACAAACAGGTAAGTACACTGTGAGCATGCTGTATGGGCAATGCCTGTGTGGAGTGGTGTGGATGAAAGATAGGGGGTGGGGTGAGAATGAGGCGTGCATGAAATGACGGTGAGTGCATGTGCGTCATGGCAATGGTAATAACCTCTTTTTCCCCTGTACTATTCCTGTAGGTCAGCGCCCACCAGAATAAGGACATTTGGCGTGCCATCGCCAAGGAAGTCAGGAGCCTGGGGGGGGGTCTAACACAGACGGAGCGCCCACTGCCGGAAAAGATGGGAGGACATTCGCCGCTGGAGCAAGAAGACAGCGGAGGCCCAGCTGGGGATGGCCTCCCAACGTGGGAGGGGTGCCCGTCTCACCATGAACCCCCTGATGTTCAGGATCCTGGCCGTGGCGTACCCGGAGTTGGATGGGCGATTGAGGGCATCACAACAGCCACAAGGGGGTGAGTACACTCTCATTCTGCTTATTCAGCGCGCATTGTAGGTGTCTGGGTGGGTGAGGTGGGCTGTGGGTTCCCCTAGGCCAGGGCGAGTTTAGTAGGCAAGGACCCTTCTTAAGGGAGGCCCTGTGGCACCCCACCCCACCTGTGTACAGTGCCAACTACACCTAGTAAGGCTTCTGTGACATCCATGTGTGCAGCAATCGGGCATAGCCTTGTGACCCATGTCCCTGGGATTGAACAGGGAACTCCAAGTACACGGCGTGGTGCAGGGGGCTTCTATGTCTGTAGTGTCCGCCAACAGTAGCGATATTGCATGCACCCAACATGTCTTTCTTCTGTCTCCCCCCGCCCTTTTTGTGGTCTCCCTGTTCTTGTGTACATTAGCATCATCAGGCGGAGGAGCAGTGGCACCGGAGCAGGAGGGAGCTGCAACCCACATGGCCCTGGAGGGCGACACTACGGAGTCTGAATTTACCAGTGGGACGGAGGGCGAGTGGAGCTCCACGGTGGGGACAGGAGCTGACACCAGTGATACGGACTCCTCCTCTGATGGGAGCTCCCTTGCGGTGGCGGGCCCATCTGTGCCCCCTGCATCTACAGGTACAGCCGCCACCCCCCTACCAGCACCGCCCTCCCAGAAGCCCCTATGCATGAGTCCCGTGCCGGCTCATCCAGGAGGGTGGGCATCTCCTTCACCCCAGGCACCTCAGCCCCTGCCACCCCTGCTGCCTTCAGTGAGGAGGCCATTGACCTCCTCAGGTCCCTCACTGTTGGGCAGTCTACCATTTTTAATGCCATCCAGGGTGTAGAGAGGCAGTTGCAACAAACCAATGCATACCTGGAGGGCATTCACTCTGGTAAGGCAGCCCATCAGCGAGCTTTTCAGACTCTGGCCTCAGCACTGATGGCAGCCATTGTCCCTGTCTCTAGCCTCCCCCCTCCAACTTCCTCCACCCAGACACAAACCCCTGTACCTCAGCCTATCCCAAGCACACCATCAGACCAGCATGCACACACCTCAACACACAAGGGAAGCTCTGGCAAACATAAGCACCACACATCCCACAGGCACTCACGCAAACATCACACACATGCAGACACACCAACATCCACTGCCTCCACTGTGTCCCCCTCCTCCTCGTCTCCCTCCTCCCTCCCTGTCTCGTCTCCACTCACACCTGCATACACTACATCCTCAGCCACTACGTCCATCACCAGCACACCCACCACCACACCCCGCTCACGTGCAGTCACCACCCCCACTACCATTCACATGTTTCCTGTGTCCTCTCCCAGTGTGCCTGTGAGGCCACCTCCCAAGGTACACAAACGCAGCCACACACCCACCCAACAGCCATCCACCTCACGACAGCCTCCAGCCCATGCACCTTAACCCAAAGTCACCAAACGTACACATCCTACAACCACTACCTCTTCTTCCACTCCCAAACCCCCTCCATCTACCCGTCCCAGTGTTCCTAAGAAACTTTTACTGTCTAATCTTGACCTCTTTCCCTCACCTCCGCCACCCCAGTCTCCTAGGGCCCGACTCTCCAGGTCTCATCCCTGCACCTCAGCCACAACATCTGCGGGACCAGTTGTGCCAGTAGTAACCGGCTTCTGAAGTGTGCCAGGCAGCAGGGCAGCCAGTGTGCCAGGGAGCCAGAGCACGGACAGTCCCCCACCTGTAAAGCATAAAAGGTTGGCCAGTGCCCGGAGGGGGAGGGGAAAGAAATCAGCCACCAAAGCTGCTCCAAGGGGTACAGTTGGGGGTGTGGAGACAGCTGCACCACCATCCAAGGTGGTGAAGGGGCATAGTAAAACCGGCAAGTCTGGGAAGATCTGCACAGCGGACAAGACTGCACCAGCCCCGCTGCCCAGGACACCGCCGCCAGCAGACTCGCTGCCCAGGACACCGCTGCCAGCAGCACCGCTGCCCAGGACACCGCCACCAGCAGAACCGCTGTCCAGGACACCGCCACCAGCAGCACCACACGCCAGTGAGCACCAATGATTCTGACGCTACTGAGGCCGCCACAGGCAGGATGAAGCACTCTGGGCACAAAGCCCCCTCCAGAACCAGTGGAGTATCACATCCACTCACACAGTTCTTAGCAGGATGAAGCACTCTGGGCACAAAGCCCCCTCCAGAACCAGTGGAGTATCACATCCACTACCTCTGTCCTTGGCAGGATGAAGCACTCTGGGCACAAAGGCCCCTCCAGAACCAGTGGAGTATCACATCCACTACCCCAGTCCTTGGCAGGATGAAGCACTCTGGGCACAAAGGCCCATCCAAAAACCGGTGGAGTATCACATCCACTACCCCAGTCCTTGGCAGGATGAAGCACTCTGGGCACAAAGGCCCCTCCAGAAACCAGTGGAGAATGTTATCCACTTGAGAGACTGTGGCTTTGCAGTCCCCAGGATTGAACAGTGGGCAAACCACCCACTGTAGAGACTTGAGAGACTGTGGCTTTGCACTGCCCAGGATATAGCAGTGGGCAAACCACCCACTGTAGAGACTTGAGAGACTGTGGCTTTTCACTCCCCAGGATTGAACAGTGGGCAAACCACCCACTGTAGAGACTTGAGAGTCTGTGGCTTTGCACTCCCCAGGATTGAACAGTGGGCAAACCACCCACTGTAGAGACATGAAAGACTGTGGCTTTGCACTTCCCAGGATTGAACAGTGGACATGGAGCCCCCTCGTGGATCTGGCGTCGTGCACTCATCCGGCTGAGGTGCCTCCCCCTTTCCTTCCCCCTGAGGTGCCTGTTTTATTTCGATCTGGTGCCCCAGTAGTGTTTTCTCCGTCTTGTTCGGGTATTGAGTGTGGGCCTCGCCCATGCCTTTTGGGCCCAGTGGTCCACGGACTATGATAGTGGAATACCTTGGACTTGGATTCTTGGTGTATATATTTGTTTATAGTGTGAAAATCTTAATATATGTATACATTTTTGATTACTGTCTTCTTATATATTACAATCATTCGACTCATTTCCTTTTGTCCTTGCATTCTTCCAGGGGGGTTGAGGGGTGTAACTGTGATGTATCATGATGTATTAGTGTGTGTGTTGTTGTTGGCGAGGGTGGGGGTGGGAGTGTTGCGTGTTGCGTGTGTGTGTCACTGTTTTTTCCCTCCCCTGTGTAGTAGGTGCAGTACTCACCGTGGTCTTCGCCGCCGGCATTCGTGCTCCTGGTAGAGGAGCAGGAAGATAAAGGCTGGAAGAATCTTAAGTTCCGGTTCCATGGCGTCCTGGTTCCTCGTGGGATGTAGAGGTGAGCGTTTTCCCTTCCAAGCCCTGTTTCCGCCGTGTTTTTGTTCGCGGTGTATCCTCCCCGGAAAAGGTGCGGATTGGTGGCTTGTAATAATGTGGGCGGTACATTGTCTTCCGCCTGTCTGTTGGTGGTTACCGCTGCGGTGTTTGTTTTTACCGCCTTGGCTGTCAGAGTGTTAAAGTGGCTATGTTGGCGGTTTCCGCCACAGTCGTAATTCCATTTTTTTTTCCGCTGGCCTGTTGGCAGTTTTACAGCTGCTTTAACACCGACCGCCAGGGTTGTTATGAGGGCCTATATGTCCTACTTTAACCATACACTGCACCCTGCCCTTGGGGCTACCTAGGGCCTATCTTAGGGGTGTCTGACATGTACGAAAAGGCAAGATTTAGGCCCGGCAAGTGGGTACACTTGCCAAGTCGAATTTACAGTTAAAACTGCACACACAGACACTGCAATGGCAGGTCTGAGACATGATTACAGAGTTACTTATGTGGGTGGCACAACCCGTGCTGCAGGCTAACTAGTAGCATTTGATTTACAGGCCCTGGCACCTCTAGTACACTTTACTAGGGAATTACTACTGAATGAAATATGCCAATCATGGATAAGCCAGTTACATACACATTTTGTAAAGGAGCACTTGCACTTTATCACTGGTTAGCAGTGGTAAAGTGCCTAGAGTAACAAAAACAGTGAAATCAGAGTCCAGCACACATCAACAACCTGGGGAACAGAGGCAAAAAGTTAAGGGAGACCGCACAAAGGATGAAAAATCCAACAATGAGGGAGATGCTCAGGCTTTATTTGGCTGTGATGATGCGTTTGAAGGTCAAATGTTCCATGTTGCTGGTGGTGCTTTCTTAGATGATAGGGCACTGGATGGATTCTTTAAAGATGATAGCAATTCCAGCTGGTCTGTTTTCCCTGCCCTGCCTTGTGATCTTCTACTAACTTGGGGGGTATTGCTATGGTGATCATGAAGGCTGACAAGGGAGTCAGCCAGGTATTTGTCAGAAAGAGCAAGTCCGGTGAGCAGTTGTATACCAGATCCAAAATTTCGGTGGTGTGTTTAGTGGAGAAGCAAGTGTTCAGGAGTATGCAGGACAAGGAGGGGCGTGGTTTATTAGGAGGTGGGTTTGTGTGTTCATGTGTGTTCAGTGTGTTAGGCATGGGGGTAGGAGTTAACAGAGTACATTTAAAATGGCAAGTGGCATAGGAGAATGCACCTTCAGTGTTGGGAAGCGGGGCATCACAGAAGCGCTGGGCAATGCGACCGGGATTCAAGGCATTAAGGGTCACGGTGGACGACAAATGGAGAGGTGGGTGGGAGGAGAACAAAAGGTCCTGGCGCTGGTCCCGGGCAAGAAGCAGATGGATGCTGAAGGGCCTGCCTTTGACAGACTTCCAGAACATCAGCTGTGCATCCACTGCGCATTCGCATTGCAGCCACCATTTAGCGAGGACAGTTTTGGAGTTAAACAGTGTGATATGAAATCTAGTGATGTTGCCTCTTGTGCAGATGGATGAGGAAAGGTGTGAAGAGTGATATCAGAGACACCTTAAAATGTACACACACAGTATAGCAAGTAATGAGACATGATCCAAAACACTAATGTTATCCTGTCAGAGAAGATCTGAATATGAATCATCACTCAAAAACGAATGGCTACGTTGATCATATACTTCTTTTTATAGGTGTAAGAATCACAATTTGCTTTCACAGAAATCAACACAGTAACACAGAGCAGGGGATCTAATAGCCAAAATATTGGCATTTACCATGCTCATCATGATTGTAACTGTGATCATGGTCGCAGTTCGAACATCAGCAGTTATTTCATAATTCATTAAATTTATGAAAACTTTCATTAGAGGTTTCTAGGAATGAACTTAAACATTGGCTCAGAGGTACTAGTGACCATGTTAACAGTTCCCAGTCCAGGAGGGATGAAACATGGAAATCAAAACTGGACTCTGGCCTAATGCTGCCCCACAAGTGAGAGAATGTTTAAGATAGAGTGGACGTATGAGGGAAACCTGGGAATATAGAGTTATGAAGATATGAGAGCATTACTGATAAAGAAAGCACCATTGCAATCATGGTTAGAGAAAGAAAGGATTAGAATTGTAGTGAAGAGGCAAAGTGTGGAGCTAGGGATAATTTTGTGGTCAAATATACTGGTGAAGGTGAAAGAGACACAATGGGTTTTAGCTGTGAGATATTGATTTCTTCAAGTAAAATGGAAATACAATGGAGATGAGAATGAGGTGAACTTATTAAATACAATGTGAGGGATAAAGGTGAATGAAGAACTGGTAGATACATTTGAGAGTGACACTGACAGAGACAGAGGAAACAGGCTAATTAGGAAAGAGGTAGAGTTAACAAATGAGAGAGGTTGAGGTGCACAGAAGTACTAGGAAGATACAGGCGAGATTAAGGTTGCCACATACAGAGAGAACAGAATGAAAACTAGGTGTATTGGGAAAGACGTGAGAAATGGGTATGAAAGAAGTAAAGGCAGCAGTTAGAGGGAACATTGCTATAGGTGTGAAAGTAAGCGATACAGATTTTAAAGTGAATGGGAAACTTGAAGAGCTGGGTGTGAGAGGATTGTAGGTGTGTTATGAAGTGGGGAGACTAGGATGGGTGAATTAGGAAAACTGGGCAAAATAGAGATGAGTACGACAGATGAAGAGCTGGTGGTGAGCAGAAGACTGAGAAGGATATAAATTAGCTACTAAAAATGTTTGAGGAATTCTGAGGCAGAGCTGTGAAAGAGGTGGAGATGGTAAAAAAAAAAGCAGTATGGTATGATAGAGGTAGGAAAGGTAGTGAAACAATGAGCGGTGGAAATAGGGATCAGAGTGGCACTGAACATGAAATAAGAGCAAGAGAGTGAACTTGTCCCTTGGCAACAGCACAAAATATGATTGTTGCTTAGTGTCTTTTCTGAAGTATTTATAGCCCTGTCTGTACACTCATATTTGTAGCATTTAATAGTTGCGCCTGGATAGGTAATCAGTACATGTTAGGTAGGGGTATGTCATGGGAGTACATTATCTAAAATGTTATTGGTATCCAAAATTCATATATCTGCTTTAGTAGCTGTTGTGGTATTTCATGTATCTTGCAATTATTGTATGGTTCTCAACTCTAGTGAATTCTTGTTACGTCATCGAGGTCATAGATGTCTTCCTGGGAGACATCGGGTGTTACAATGTCACTTCCTATGATCATGATTCACTGTGACCAAAAGATGTATGCTGTCATTTAGCATTAGCATTTTGGTGAATTTACGTTTTTGGTGTCCCACCTATTTTGATGATGTTTCCGGGTGGTACATCTGGTTGGTGGACTTCTGCTTCTGGGCACACAGGCTTGTCACTTTGTAAGGGCATTTTACTTTAGTTTACCATAATTACAACATGTTGTTTTCAGTAGGACATGGGAATCACCTAAACATTAAATGTAAGTAATGTAGTTCATTTTTACACAGTTTATGTATTTTTTTTTACACAACGCCAGACAAGACGTCTTGCCTATACAGATGATATTGTAAGGTGGCACTTCCTTTTATTGACTGTTAGGCTTACATTTGGAACCTGCAGACTGATGGAATTCCATGAAAATATCCGTCTACTATAGCTGACCATTGCAGCTGAGAAACTGGCTCCCTGCATCACCTGAGAGCATAACCTTGGTAGCCAAAGGATATATGCTTGCTAGCTTTTCAGTGAGCACGAAAGCTTCAAAGCAGAACGTCCAACCTCTGCCTATGTCTATGAGCATTCAAGCTCAGATATAAAATTGAAAACCTACTGTCATTATAAACCTTTGAAATAAACTGCTGCAGTTGGATGTGCGCAACATATACCGGCCAACCCGCATCGAGAAACCAACCCACACTGAGTATAGTCTTTAGCCATCCATAGTCTGTCTGGTGGCAAGGCAGGACTTTTTGATTAATCGTAGGATATTTGCTATTTTCAGGACGTTCCACAGTTTTATGTCATAACAATATGTGCAAATTGACTTTTGTCACCCACGTTTTGATGTTTGCAATGCATTCTGGGAACGAAAAAGTAGTGGGATCACACAATCCACACCAACCTGCACTCCCCCTGAGATGTAGTTTTTCAAAAATCAAAGGTGCCAGATGATGCCAGGCCAAATTCCGCAGCTTACCACAACCCAAGAATGATAGAAATGGCAAGATAAAATGTGCATATTTTAATGGTGTGTTTTCTGGCCTTTTGCATCACAGTTGGTTTCCCAGGGTGGTTGCAGGGAAGGAATACATTCTCACCCTCTTTCTTTACTCATCGGTTGTAAGTGAATGTGCGTCCACACCCAAATTTTAGGTTGCTGGATGACTCAGCCGCATCACTGGTAGGGGTCAGTGGTCCTCCTCCTCCATAGAACACTCCTTTAATCTTTCTACTTCGTTGTCGAGGATAGGATGCAGGTCCTGCATATGTGTCAGTAGGTGGTGCGGGCGGAACAGAAGGAGAAGGGACAATATGTGGTGCAAGAGTCTTGGGAGCAAAAGCCATCATAGCTACACCCACATCAAAAAGTTGCTATTTGAGATACAGAGTTTTCTTTAAACTTAGATTTCTACAAATTAAAAAAGGAACAAAAAGAAGGAGAAATGGTTAATAATGTCAACATTTAACTAGTTAAAATTACAAAAAAATGCATTTGAAAAAAACCCAACATGGTTAAACAATATTAGTGAACACATACATTTCTGTTAAAATAATATAAAAAGTGACATTGATGCAAATGCTTTTCAAAAAGAGTAGCGGCACACAGGCAATTAGTATACTCTGATAACTCTGTAACAAGGTAAGTGCGGTGAAAGGTGTGGAAAACTGTAGAGATGAAAAGTAGTCTCCGCATTTCAGAATATTAAATAAAAGAAAATAGATTTATGGGCAAAAACAGTCATATTAAGCCGGTTTCACCCCATCACAACAAGCTATAAAACAAGCATTGGCAAAGCCTGTCGGTTGCGCAAATTAGTGATCTATTGCCAATAATTTATAGACATACTGCACAGCAGTGTTGGCTGCTGTGCAACAAGGCTTAACGTAAAGAAAAAAAGGTGCTATGGCGAGCCAGCATTGACTGCATCATAGCACTTTTTTTCTTTAAGCCCTGTTGCTCTACAATATGCCTAAAAAAATTAAACAACGATAAATAGCATTCACATCCACGCAAGCTATTTGGCTTTATTTAATGCTTTTGTGGCGAACATGAGGGTTGGAGGGGGTGGGGGAACCGTGGAAGGAGGCAGCAACACTACAGATACTGGATTTAGACCCTTTGCTGCCAGGCCTTTTCCCCTCCTGTGCTGAGCCTTTTTTTGGCTATTTGGGGCAGTTCGCGATTATGCCCTCATAACATTGTGTTCACATAAGCTACCCATGCCAAATTTGTGTCCTTTTTTTCCAACATCCTAGGGATTCTAGAGGTACCCAGACTTTGTGGGTTCCCCTGAAGGAGACGAAGAAATTAGCCAAAATACTGTGAAAATTTAGTTTTTTTCAAAAAAATTTGAAAAAAGGCTGCAGAAGGTGGCTCGTGTTTTTTCCCCTGAAAATGGCATCAACAAAGGGTTTGCAGTGGTAAGATCACCATCTTCCCAGCTTTCAGGAACAGGCAGACTTGAATTAGAAAACCCAATTTTTCAACACAATTTTGAAATTTTACTGGGATATGACCCATTTTTACAATTTTTTGTGCTTTCAGCCTCCTTCCAGTTAGTGACAAAAATGGGTGAGAAACCAATGATGGATCACAGAAAGCTAAACATTTCTGAAAAGTAGACTAAATTCTGAATTCAGCAAGGGGTCACTTGTGTGGATCCTACAAGTGTTTCCTACAGAAAATAACAGCTGAAATAAATAAATATTGAAGTTGAGGTGAACAAAACAGCTATTTTTCTCCACGTTTTACTCTGTAACTTTTCCTGCAATGTCAGATTTTTGGAAGCAATATACCGTTACGTCAGCTGGACTCTTCTGGTTGTGGGGATATATAGGACTTGTAGGTTCATCAAGAACCCTAGGTACCCAGAGCCAATAAATGAGCTACACCTTGCAATGGGTTTTTATTCTATATCGGGTATACAGCAATTCATTTGCTGAAATGTAAAAAGTGAAAAATAGGTATCAAGAAAACCTTTATATTTCCAAAATGGCCACAAGATAAGGTGTTGAGAAGCAGTGGTTATTTGCACATCTCTGAATTTCGGGGTGCCCATACTACATGTGAATTACAGGGCATTTCTCAAATAGACGTCTTTTTTACACACTGTCTTACATTTGGAAGGACAAAAAATAGAGAAAGACAAGGGGCAATAACATTTGTTTTGCTATTCTGTGTTCCCCCACGTATCCCGATAAAAATGGTACCTCACTTGCGTGGATAGGCCTAGCACCTGCGACAGGAACTGCCCCAAAACAAAAAGTGGACACATCACATTTTCACAAAGAAAACAGAGCTGTTTTTTGCAAAGTACCTAGCTGTGGATTTTGGCCTCTAGCTAAGCCGGCACCTAGGGAAACATAGCAAACCTGAGCAGTTTTGAAAACTAGACACCTAGGGGAATGCAAGATGGGTGCTTTGTGGGGCTCTGACCAGGTTTTGTTACCCAGAATCCTTTGCAAACCTCAAAATGTGGCCAAAAAAACACTTTTTCCTCTCATTTCGGTGACAGAAAGTTCTGAATCTGAGAGGATCCACAAATTTCCTTCCACCCAGCGTTCCCCCAAGTCTCCTGATAAAAATGGTACCTCACTTGTGTGGGTGGGCCAGGTGCCTGCAACAAAAAAGGCCAAAAACTTGTAGAGATTGAGGGGATAGCACAGCGAGTTGATAAACACATATTTTTCTTTTATACATCTTTTAGGCTGACTCTGCTTTGGGGACCCATGCAAGTGAGGTATCATTTTACTTGGGGGACTGAGGGGAATGCTGGGTGGTAGGAAATTTGTGCCGCAGAAAATTGAAGGAAAATATGATTTTTTATGCAAAGTTTGAGGTTTGTCGAGGAGTCTGGGTAAGAATATGTTGGGGGATCCAGGCAAGCCACACCTCCTTGGACTCCTTGGGGTGTCTATTTTTAAAACATGTTTTGGTTTGGTAGGTTTCCCTAGATGAAGGCCGCACCGAGACCAAAAACATAGGTGCCCCCCCAAACACAGGTAGTTTTACAATAGATCATTTTGGTGTGTCCACATACTTATGTGATGTTCCAAACACAAAAATTGGGAAAAGAAACACACTTAGGTTATGTTAAAAAAAAACCTCACCCACCAACCAAGTTGGTGGCATGCTTCATCATCAGGGTCCCACTCGAGACACCTAGCGTGTCACAGGTGTGCTGCGACGCCGATTACAGCGGAGCAGGTTTTGTCATTTTTACCACACATACTGGTTGGATTTGGCACGAGGGTGAGTGATGGTTCAGTGGATCAAATTTTATTAACAAGAGATTTCACAAAAATGAAATGCTCTGTTAATAACTGAAAGGCCAAAAAACTGAACCAATGACTCACAGCTCGTGAGCTGTAAAGCCACGGCAAGGCACCAACCGCTTTACAGTCCATTCACACACCTTTCATACATGACATGCACAAGGACATTCACGCCGCCAGCCACGGGCCCAGCACATTACAACTCTCGCATCGTCAGACAGCGCCACTCAAGGGCCCATCACTTACATACACCCACATGCCTGATACAGCAATCACACCAGCTGATGGGAGTGTGTGGACTGGCGTTTGGCTGGCAGTGTGTTGCTGTAGCCAACAGCAAATCAATATGTACACCGTCAGCCAAGCACCACTCCACACACAATGGCATCACTTTTCTTTTTAAACAAAGAAACCACTAACTAATTAGAAATAATTACAAAACTACAAACACAAAAGTTCTAACTAAGTACATGAAAATACAAAACAGGCAGTTTACACTCATGGTTGTTCCCAGTAATTCTTCTGGGTGTGGTAATTCTTGAAACAACCACCCACACACAACCCAGGCTTTGAAGGACAATCTGGGCAGTACATTCGAGTCTCACTCCGGATACCTCTTCGAAAACACACTCTACATTTCTTAGCTGGAAAGTCTTTTTTGGGTGTGGGAAGAATGTGCTCAGCAAAGTGGCGATCTTTCAATCTAGCCACATCCTCCACCACTGCTTCTCTAGGAACTCTGGCCTGTTCCACCACAATAAGGCTCTCTATCACTGACTCCTGAAATTTCACAAATGTCATCTTTGACTCTGGAGACCTATCCTTAAACATAATAAAAGCATTAAAAGTTGCTAAGTGGAAGAGGTGAATTGCTAACTTCTTATACCAAACGTAAGACTTACGAATAGCAGCATAAGTTTCCAACCTCTGATCAACTCTATCTACACCTCCCATGTTCTTATTATAATCTAAAATGCACACAGGTTTGTGCACTTCAGCAACCTGGCCCCAAACAGTCACAGGGGAAGTACTCTCATCATGGATGGTACTTAGCATGTAGACATCCCTCCTGTCTGAAAATTTCTAAGCTAGCAGCTCATCATTCCACAAGGCACTGCATTGTCCCCTCTCAAGTTTTTTACAGACAAGCTCCCTTGGATAGCCTTTCCGATTACAACGAATTGTGCCACAAGCAACAGTATCCACTCTAAACCAATTCCTTGAACAACTGCACTCCAGTGTAGAAGTTATCTACATACAAATGGTGACCTTCGTTGACAGTCGTCTACCAAGTTCTCACACAATTTTCTCAGTAACTCCAAAAGTGGGAGGACAACCAGTGGGGTCAATACTGGAATCCCTAACAGTGTAGACACGGAAACTATACACATATCCTGTACTACTTTCAGACAGCATATACAATTTAATTCCATATCGTGCCCTCTTGCTAGGAATGTACTGCCTAAAAACCAAACGACCCTTGAAGAGGACCAAAGACTCATCCACAGCTATTTCTTTGCCTGGAACATAGAGCTCTGAGAACCGATCTACAAAATGATCAAGGACAGGCCTAATCTTAAAAAGACGGTCTGAATCAGGGTGATCTCGTGGCAAGGGTAATGCATTGTCAACAAAATGCAGCATCCTAAGAAGAAGCAAATACTGATTACGACTCATGGTTGCAGGAAATATAGCTGTTGCCATCAAGAGACTAGTAGACCAATAAGAAGCCAGTGACGGCTTCATTATCAACCCCATCAAAAAAGTCAAGCCCCCAAACCTTTTCATCTCCTCCAAATTTGTGGGAATCCACTGGGTAGCTCTAGAGTGTGGCCTAAGTCTAGCAGCTTTGTCCCTCAAATACTGCTCCACATACAAATTAGTCTGCTCAACAATCTCTTCCAAAAACACATCATCCACAAATAACTCAAAGAAATTGACAAGCAAAAAGGTCTCTGTATTGTCTCTACACCCCAGGAGACCAGTAAAGGCAGGCAACTCTGGCTGCTCCATGTTTGGGGCAACCTAGAGTTCAGGTCTTCTAATGGGAAACCTTTCAGCCTCAGGTTGCTGTACTAATGGCACATCAGTGTCCTCCTCTAAAACAGGCCCTTCATCTGCACTGAGTGTGGCTTCCTCATCAGAAGATTCCTCTCCGACAGAAACTTCACTGCCAGAATCTCTCACTTCCTCTTCTGCCTCAGATGCAGAGTCCGTCTCATAATCATGATCAGACAATGACTCAAAAAGCATACCAGCCACCTGCTGAGCGGTCATCCTGCGGCTAGCCATGATCTTTCCTACGAAAATTAACTGGACAAATGCACCACCAACAGCCAGTAGTGTGTAAGATAAGTAATAAAGTGTAGCTTTATCAGTAAGAGTTATAAACTCAAAAACAATACCGCTCACTTGCCTGAAAAAGCTTGACTCACCAGCAACTACTCTTGTCAGACACAGCAATCACCAATGATATCCCACTAAAAAGAAAAATGAAAAGCAAATTAGAAATAAGACAACACAAATATCATTGTGCACAAATCTAAGGAAAATTTCACACACAAACCTGCATTTAGTGCACCACCTACAAACATGTCATTCATGCATGGCAACAATACTCCTTTGGAGTAAATTGTTTTTACTTACCTAAAACATGAAACAATGCAAACTGCAGGTCAACCACCACCAAAACCGCAAGGAGCCACAGCAAAAAAAGCAAAAGCTTTGAACTAGAACAAAAAGGAGATTTTCTTTTTTAGCACAAATGCAAATACTTCGTAAATTGACAAACACCCAACCATCAAGCATTTAGAAATTGGTGCCTAAGTGGATTCTACCATAGGGCAGATGTGCCTACTAAAAAATAGGCCTATCTGTCCCAAGAAGGGCAGAAAATACATTTAGTACTGTGTCCCCATGGGGAGCGACCCTTGCCCAAGGGGCCACCCCCCAAACAAAACAAAAAAAAACACACACACTATCCCTGGTGCCAAGGTGGCTTCTGACCCCCTTCGGGCAATGGGCCTAAAAAACAAAATAGGCCCATCTGCCCCCAAGGGGGCACAAATTCCCTTGGTACATGTGCCCACAAAGGCAGACGACCTTTACCCAAGGGGCCCCGCCCCCCCATCCACTAACACACACACATTATCCCTGGTGTCGAAGTGGCTCCTTCCCCTCTTGGGGGCAGATGGGCCTAAACAAAATAGGCCCATCTACCCCCAAGTGGGGCAGAAAAGGCCAACAGTTCAATGCCCCCCCCACATAAATAAACTTATTTAAAAAATCCCTGGCGTTTTAGTGGTTTCTGCCCCCCTTGGGGGCAGATCAGCCTAAAAATAATAGGCCGATCTGCCCCCAAGGAGGACAGAAATGGCCAACAGTTCAAAGCCCCCCTTGCCCAAGGGGACACCCCCCACATAAATAAACATACACAAAAAAAATCTGGCATCTAGTGGTTTCTGCCCCCCTTGGGGGTAGATCAGCCTAAAAATAATAGGCAGAAGTGTCCACAACAAACATGCCCCCCAAATGGGAGCAACCCTTGCCCAAGGGGCCACTCCCCAACACAAAAACAGAACACACAAAAAAAAAAAATCCCTGCCGTCTAGTGGGCATTCCTGCTGCCCGACAACAATGCGATCAAGCAGCAGGAATGCTCAAGGAGACACCGGGGAAAGGAAAAGCCTTTACTTTCCCCCGGTGCCTCTTTGTTCCAAACCCCCACCCGCCGGAGGAGAAACTCACCTGTTTCTCCCTTCGTCGCACTGGAAGCAAATGGCTTCCAGTGCGACCAGCACCCAGTAATGATCTCAGCTCGCGATCACACGCTGATGTCATTACAGGGGGGTAGGGGTGGGGGTGGAAGGGGAAGGGCTTCCCCTTCCATCCCTGCCTTTGGGGGGTGGGAGGGGAGCCCACAGAGGGAGCGCTAGCGCTCCCTCTGAGCTCAGTGCCCAGGACGTAATGGTTACGTCCTCGGCACATGAGCACTGTGCCGCGGGACGTAACCATTACGTCCGCGCCACAGAAGGGGTTAAGCAACATGTAGGTGTGGGGGAGGAGGAGGGAACAGGAACACAGCAAGGGTGAGGGCAGTGCAGGGGGCAAGCAACATGAGGGGGTGCAGGAGAGGAGAAAGGGAGCAGTATCACAGTGGAGGGTGAGGGGATGCAGGGGCAAGTAACACAATGAAGGTGTGGGGTGGGAGGGAAGGAGCAGCAACACAATAAAGAATAGGAGGAGAGCAAGGGTGTGAGGGCAAAACACAGACAGTGAAAGGGCCGGAGGGACTGGAGTTACATACACTCTTAGGGCCAGATTTATGGAAACCGAGTGCAGCGCCACTATCCCTGTGCCCCTTAGCACCCCCTACCGCCACCATGTGTGCGCTGTATTTAATATATGGCACACCCTGGTGCAGGGTAGGGGGCAGTAGAGTCATTTTTAATGACTCTATTGATGCACTCTGCAGGAGTAGCACCAAACTTACATAGGGGCCCATTCTAAAGAATGGAATGGAACCACCCTTTTAACGCCTGCTCTTGAGTAGGTGTTAAAAGTACCATAATAAATGGCACAAGGAAATCCCATAGATTTCCTTGCACCATTTCACTGGCTTCCCTAACGGGGGAATGCGCCATTTGCATACATTATGCATTTTGTAGGCATAATGTGGTGCAAAGGGTTACAGTGTGGCGCAATGCATGTATTGCGACACCCAGTAAATATGGCACAGGGATTTTGAGCTCGTTGGGCCACATTAACATCAAAATAAATAAAGTTATTGTGGCGCAAGGTGACTCTAGGGACCTATAAATATGCCCCTAAGTGCATGCAAAAAAAGTTAAATAAAAAGTACCTGCAGGAGCCTGCGGCCAGTGCAGGGACACTGGTCGCAGACAGGAAAGAGTACTTGGTCCATGCTTTAAGGCAGGGACTCACACACAAACTTCAGGATGAAGTAGATGGAGGAGACAAATAAGTAGTAAAGAAACAAGAGTGATATCAAAGCCAACAAATGGTAAGTAATGGTCGGGCTTTAAGCCCATTTTTAACTTTTTTTTTTTTATTAACGAAAGATTTTCCCCTTCAGTGCATGTGCTGTCTTAGGCGAAACCTAAGCATATTCAAAGCAGTTCAGAAACCCTGGAAAGATTACAAGGATGTTGATAAATAAAAGCAATCATACAAAAACAAAGAATATAGCTTCAGCTGGCTCACAAGACAAAGACACCTTACCAAAATAGTACACAGATGAAATACAGCAAAATATTGCAATTTTAGAGACTTATCTTTGCTGTCCAGTAGGAACATGACTGCCAGAAAATGTCATTACTAATAAAGGGACAATGGCGCAGCAAAGTACCACAGCTACAAGAGCAGGGCATACAACAAGAGGAATGGGGAGTAACCACCTCGAATGATTGATGAGTGGCTCATCAAATCAAAACAACAAAAAAAGTCTAAGCTGTCAACAAAAAATATAAATGGAGGAGAAATGAGCAAAAGAACTATAGCTGCACATTGGGCACAGAAGGTGAACTTTGGAGAAACTGATAAATAAGCAAAAAGTCTTTAGCACAAAAATGGGATTAATTACATTTGAACAGTATATTGCAGCTATGTTGGCCCATGAAGAACATCTAAAAGGCATCCATAATTGTGGTACAATTGGCCTCCTACACCTGTGAGTCCAAGTGCCACTGATCCTACTGTATAAATAATAGCTACGTCCTTGAAACATGTTTTTAAAAAAATCAAGTTTAGGTTGTTATGTGTATTTGTAAAGCGCACTATCACCCGAGAGGGTGTCCTGGCGCTGAGCAGGTGTTTGGGCCTAGCTTTGCCTATGGCAGGTTGGTTATTTGAAAAGGCAAATTCATCAGGTTCTTGCTGAATTCAACAAGAGAGGGGGAGGCTCTGATGTGCAATGGAAGGCTGTTTCACAGTTTAGGAGGGGGTGTAAGAAAATACCCATCCCCCTGATATGATCCTGTTTATGCGTGGGATGTGTGCGAGTAGGAGACCTGCATAGGGAAGGTGTATAGGTGTTTGGTGAAAGAAGATGAGGCTGTACAGGAAGGTGGGAACTAAGCTGTGTAGTGCCTTAAATGTGTGTGAAATGTGAAATTAATATGTATCAGGAGCCTCTGGACCTCCCTGTTAATTCTGTTTGGGCAGTCGAGGACGAGTCTGGCTTCCGAGGTTGAGCCTGGCTGCCAGGTTCAGGATGGTTTGTAGGTGAGTGGTAGAAAGTTTAAGGAAGACTCTTAAACCACGAAAAAGCACTTTCTAATTCAAAATTAATTGAAAACAGATTTTACACTTAACATTTATGTAATAAAAGTACATCTTCAACGTCTGAAGGTGAAGTAAAGGTTACACATTTAAATAATGCTTTATTGTGTACAGAAGGACAACAATGTGAAAAACAACTTGTTCCATGTTTTGCCATGGTGCAAATAGTTTTGCTCTATTGGTTACCACAATTGCAACAAAAATGGGGCTAATAGATTTCTGCTGCATATTTAGCAAACCGTTTGTGATATGGCCATCGATGTTTATATTTCGCAGTCTCTACTATGTTGCCATGCTTATATGAATGCCATGTTGTCAGCCCATATTTTAAAACCCCAGTTAAAAATCAACCATCTTATGCTTCAATGGAGTCGATAATTTGATCATACTGTGCTCATTAAAAGTAAAAACTCTTGGGCACTTTTTTCTGTCTAATTGCAGTCAGTTTAGGGTTCATTTCACTTGATGGTCTTCAATGATTACAAGTCAATACAGAACAATTAGGCCCGCATGAGAACTTATAAAGGTTGAGTGTTTATTGAAGTGAAAACAGTATACCACACTAGAGACATACATATAAGTAAAACAAATTGCAGGCAGATGGATTGAAATTGTAGTTATGGGAAATACTGGAAATAAAATGAAGACAAGTATTTTCTAACCTATTAATGAGGTACAAAAGAATTATTCCACCACACAGAATCTAGATTTTCTAAAGAAAACTGTTGCAAGAGGCCCAGTGTGCTTTTAATGAAGTATAATGTTTATTTCTGAAGCAGAGTAGTATATTGAACATAAAGCAACAATACATATAAATAACATAGAAGCAGTGGCAAACTTGGAGAGTAGATGAGTGGGGTTAAGTGGTTGAGTAGAAATGACCTGCCTCAATGTCGGCAAAGTACAATGGAGCACAAAAGAGGAGGAGAGCCAGGCTAATCAAATAGGTGTGATTAACTTTTATAATGTTACATTAATAAGTATTGGTGACCGAGGAGATTCATTGACAGTACAAATGTGTACGCTAAACCTTTTACTTTATTTATTTAACGTATATAAATATTAATAGATTTAGAATATACGAACATCACATGCTTCTAATACAGTTTACATAATTTGTCCAACATCCCCATCGCACAGTGGCCTCCAATCCCTCCTTTTGATGAATCCTTTTTGTTAAACTGGAGAACATAGCTTGGGCAAGGCAGTATCACCTCCCCATTACCAATTTTAGTTTTGCTGTTACAGGTTACTGATAGTTCTACCAAAAATGATTGCCAAAAAACTAGGGACCTTATGTTTGGAGTTTAAGTGCTCCTCTAGATCTGTGACACAGTTATAAAGAACGGTAGGAAACGCATGAAATATCAGGTCACATGGCATTAGCTCTCGCCCAGCAACCTACCCTCTCACATGTGCTCCATCAAGGACCTCATTAGGGGCCAGATGTAGGAAGCATTTTGCATGGTGCAAACTCCGAAAATCGCAGTTTGTGCCATGCAAAATGCTCATCGCGATGCTCATTCACATTTTGCGAGTTGGTACCGACTCGCAAAATGTGAATGCGACTCGCAAATAGGAAGGTGTGTCCCCTTCCTATTTGCGACTCACACCGCAATGCTAAATTGCTTTGTGACCTCGAGCGCGGTCACAAAGCAATTCGCAGTTACCACCAGTGTCACACTGGTGGTAACCTATTCGCAAAAGGGAAGGGGTCCCCATGGGACCCCTTCCCCTTTGTGAATGTTGCCAAAAATGTTTTTTCAGAGCAGGCAGTGGTCCAATGGACCACTGCCTACTTTGAAAAAACTAAACCAAATGGTTTCGTTATTTTTTTTGTATTGCAACTCGTTTTCCTTTAAGGAAAACGGGCTGCAATACAAAAAAAAAAAAAACTGCTTTATTTAAAAAGCAGTCACAGACATGGAGGTCTGCTGTCTTCAGCAGGCCACCATCCCTGTGAGTACAGGGACTCGCTATGGGGTCGCAAAATGCGACCCACCACATTAATATTAATGAGGTGGGTCTTTGCGACCCCATAGCGATTCGCAGACGGTCTCTGAGACACCGTTCAGCATCTGAATTTGCGATTCGGAAATTGGGAGTCGCACCAACTCGCAATTTCCAAATCGCAAATTCGGAAATTGTTACATCTGGCCCTAGGAGTCCTACAGAATTCCAGGTGGGGCTGGTATCTCTGTTACATAGCTTGTAAATTTACCTTGGATTTTTTGTGGTAAAAGTGTGAGAACAAAGTCGGAGGAGACAGTTGCAATATTCTAGATTCTTCTGGTTAATTCCTAATTTCTCCTTGAGGACCGTAGGGATTGGGTTGCCTCCAGTCAAGGGGTTTTATATGGGCTCTAAGTTTGAACACAAAGGCGCTCATTACGAGTGTGGCAGTCTCAAGACCGCCACACTCGCGATGGTGGTTGGACCGCTGCAGGCAGGGCGATCCGACCACCCTATTATGACTGCGGCAGAGCCGCCAAGATCTGACCGCCGACACTACCAGGCTGCCACCAGCCTGCAGCCTGGTGGTCCCGGTGGTTGTAATCCACCTGGGCAGTGCAGGAGCCCCCATGCAGAGCCCCGTCGTGCATTCCAGTGCTTGAATTATGGGCAGTGGAATGAGCGACAGGTGCTGCTGCACCCGCCGCACCACCATATTGCAGCCGGCTCGATTACGAGCCCTGTTACCCACAGGGCCAGTGGGCGGTAACACTGTTTCCACCCACCGACCCAGCGGGAAACTCAAAATAGGGCGGGCCGGGTGTAGCCCACAATGGCAGTATGGTGGCCTGATGAGTTTGACGGCGGCGGAATAAGGCCCAAAGTCTCACCTACAATGGGGTTTTAAACCAGGTTCATGTCCATATTCCAACTTCTCTTTCTGTTATTTTAGGTCAATGCAGCTATGATTGCAACATTTACTGGCTTCAGACTGACTGACATTTGTTTCCTCCCGCACAACCATTTGTTGTTCTTTAAAGGCCAAGATATGTCATCTAAATTGGTTATTTTTAAGGATCAACCTGAAGGATTTGTGAATTGCTTCTTTATCTTTTCCAAAATAAGCTGCACCAAGCATACATTGTACTTTATTATCAAAAGAGCCCCAGGTCCTGTGGACTCCCACAATAACTCCTGTACAGGTACGTACCATCACTCATTGCTCCCGTCTGTATCGGGGTGTCTGCTTCCTTTTCAAATACAGGCCTGGTTGCTGCCTCCACAGTAAAATGCAGTCCATCGGCTTCAATCAGTCAATCTGTCTTTTACTAATGTTCTGCTCTGAGGGCAGACATATGTTTGTGCTAATGCTGGAGTCAACTCATACATTGTGAGAAGTGCGTACTAACCAAGTTGAGCATAGTGCACGGTGGCGTAGAACAGGGCAGTATGTTCTATCTGCAATAAGGACCCTTATCTCTTTTCAAATTCCAAAAAGGCAATAGCTGCAATACGAGTTTTCTCCTAATCATAGAGTAATGCTTATCAATCGTGCCATCCAACCCCCTACACATCGGTTTGTTCATTGACAATAAGCCTAAAGTTGTGTCAACATTAGTCATAATCAGTGTTTTCAATGGGCCGGTACTCATTGATACTAAGTACTGGCATTTATCAGTGTTGTCCCCTTGAGTACTTCTCCTTTTGTCAAGAGAGTACCAGCATGTCTTGTGGCACGAAGGGGTCAGGCTCTGGGGTATGGGGTACGTGCAACTCGGAGATACTAAATAGAATACTTTCAGATGGAGCGTTCCTGTGAGGTGCTCTGACAGTCAATGGTGAGTGTAGTTCTAGAGCTAAATTACTGTTGCAGCCTTACACTCTGACAGCCTGACAGGAATGAGATGTGGCCTAACAGCTAGAGTTCCTGACATTGGAACTGTTGCACTGTTGAAGTGTAAGTCTGCAGCGCTGGAATATACTTGCCATTGGCTGTCAGATCTCCTGAGACCATTCTGTCAAGTTTGGCTCATGTGTGCAGTGCGCAATGCGCAATTGGCACTTATTTGCAGTTATATATAGCATGAACTTGCTACAAGGCCAGTAAAGTGTTTACATGAGAAGCACAAGTTCTACATGAAAGCATCCTGTGAGTCTAGGCATGTCACTTAGGGCCAGATTTAGAGTTTGGTGTGTGGGGTTACTCCATCACAAACATGGCTGATATCCCGTCTGCTGTATTACCATTCCATTATGTCCTATGAACATTGTAATACATCGGGCAGGATATCCATCACGTTTGTGATGGAGTAACTTGTCCGCCAAACTCGAAAATAGGCCCTTAATCTCCCTGTCCCATAAAAACATAAAAAGTATGCCTTCATGTAAAACTTCTGCTTCTCATGTAGAACACTTTAACGCTCTTGGGCCACGTTCACGCTATATAAAGCTACAAAAAACACAAATTCTGCTTAGCACCTTTGAGTGGAACTTGGTGGAAGGGCACTAGGTCACTTTACATTGAAGAAGAAAATATTGGTACTGTAAATGCCTGCCTCGAAGCCATGCCCCAGACATGCCTCTTACAGACCCACCCCAATCAATTTGGTGAGCACCCTCACATTTCTTTTTCCATTTAAAGCACTGGTCATGATAGTAGAGAAAACGAAGTTGTTTTGTTGAATTTTTGGGAGCAGGACAGATGCAGAGCGTCTTCCAGAAGTTAAAATATAAAATAAAAAAGTGCACAAAGTGATACATTCATAAAAAATACCATGCAGCACTTCTAAGGTGAGACTTCCATAGCAGGTCGCCTGATGTTCTTGGAGTTGGATCGTGAAATGGTCAAACATGTTTAGGGATGACGTGGGAGAGGATGTTTTAGGAAACGGAATGAAATAGCACGCATGAAGCTTGCAGCTCAGAGAATGCATAAATGAATTTGAAAATGACCACATTTCTCCAATAGAACTGCAGATCCTGTCGCCAAGTCAGGGTCTCCCCAAACACATGCCCCGGAAGTTCCTGTTGAAGAGGGAGCTCCTACACCCCATAAGAGGGTACCCTCAATGGATTACACACTGCAGCAAGTGGGTGTTTTGAGTGTGCCATGAATGGAGTCCAGAGTGATCAGCTTGACAACTCCTGTAGTAGTAAAAACTATATTGTTTTTAGTTAGTTAAAGTCATAGCATTATTCACGATACAAAACCACTCATTAAAACTAATTAATATATGGGCTCAATTGCAAGTGATTGCTTGCAAAAAATTCGTCCTTCACTATTGCACTATTTTCCTTACCAACATTATGCCCAAAAGTAAGTATACTCTTGTACCAATTAACATAATTCTATAAAACCTCACCAATGTAGTCCTAAAATGTAATTCTTATTGATTGCTATATATGCAATGCTGACAAAATAGCGTAGCAGCGTCAATCCTCGGAGTTACGGGGATTTGATTTCCAAATATGAATATAATCATTATACAGGGGGTCTTGACTGAACGCTGTTACCACAAATTTACACTGCAACCTGCTAAGCGACTACTGATTGATAGTGACTGACCCTTCGTTCAGAAGCTGCTCTCAAATGGTCAGAAACTTAATCAATTTGCAATTAATATGAGGTTCAGGTGGACCTAACCATTTTATTATCACCATTCTACAAGATCTAACGCCTCAACTATTAAAAGCCTTTTTCAACAATTCAACATGTAAGCTCTTTAAAGGTGGACGTACACATACAAGATGGACGATGTCTTTGACAGGGGCACCACAAACTCTACAAGTCCTGGAACCTATCTGTTTCCATGACGGAAGGTCGGCCAATGATGGCAGTACTCCAAAGGACAGAGTTTTCATTTTAAGTGAACTCGAAAGGGCATACTAAGGCATACTGCTGGTTACAGATTATTGTACGATTGAAGTACCATCCAAGCATGATTGTGAGCAGTTAGTGGTTGCTTGTCAACCGAAAATGAGTACATGTTTGCCGTTTTATTTAGCGCTTGACAAAAGGTCGAATGCAATAAGTTCAATTTCCATTGGTTTGTTGTTTTTGTTGTTTCCAACCATACACAGAGATATTCACTATGTGAAGATTTGGGATCCGCTTCCAACATCTGCCATAAGGCATTGATTAACAAATGACCTCTATTTGATCGTATTTTGTGCCATGCTTTAATCCTGGAGTATTTTCTCCCTAACACTTGATTCATGAGGCAAATCCTAAACAGAACTGTTGTCAGTGAGGCATTCTGTGGTGAATCAAACACATGCTTATATACCCTAATTTGAATTTTATCTGAAATAGTGGTGTTCTTACCATGCAGAACCAGACTAGCATATGAGATTGATGACAAGAGCTTGGCGACGATTACCGCAATTAGTGGTTTAAACGAAGGTGCAATCAATCTCCTGGCCAGGGTGTGAAAAGCGACTGACAGTGCAGAGCCTTTCTTCCCTATATACTGGACTTGATCATTGAAAATTAACTTCTTGTCCATGTACATCCCTAAGTAGCTGTCGACGCCCGCTGTAGATTTCGTGCCAGCTCCTACCCTGCTGAGGTGTGGGTATCTAAGTTGCAAGAGAAGACTCCTAAATCGAGGCTGATTGTCCTGCTGGTGAAGGGTTTGGCGGATAACTTTTGCAGTCTTTTCATCTGCTATTTGCAGTTTTGTTGGACAGAACAAAAATGTCACTGTCATGCTGAGCTGACGTAGAATGAGATCACAGCCGACACGGCCCAGCATCTGTCATGGGGGCCGCAGGCCTCAGACTATGCATTAATTCTCTTTATACAAACAGATGGACTGCATTTAATTCAAACATACTGAAGGAGCATTTTCAATAAAATGCGTGTGAGAATAAGTTGCATCTATGTGATAGCTGATCCTTACAGCTATATGCATTATTCTCACCCCTGTGTTTTGGCACCCACAGGCAATGCCTGCCCTGTCCGTGAACTCCCAGCAAGCCTCCCAGGAAGAATTTGCTAATATACGTTTTTACTTCAGGGAGGAATCAAAGCAGAGTATCAATGTGATCAGCGCTTCCATGTCGATCATGGTATCAAATGATTACTTCATCTGCACTTTCACAGACAGACTTGAGATGAAGTGTGACTCTATGGATAAACCAGCCAGCAGCTGGTGGTTGCTGATGGGGGCCACGGGCACTCAATTGTGGGGATCAGCACTTATTTTTCTGTGTCAGACCTCACATCCTTGAATGGTATTCCCCCAAACATTTTGTCTTTGCTCTTGTGTTTTGCTGGATTTCCTTTTGTCTGCCTGAATACCAGTTTTGTTAGAAATGGGGTTTTTGGTTGGCAGTTAGGTTGCCCTCTGTCCAAGCAAGAACCCTCACTCTAGTCAGGGTAAGTCACACACAATCCAAAATCAGCCTGTGCTCACCCTCCGGTAGCTTGGCACGAGTAGTCAGGCTTAACTTAGAAGGCAATGTGTAAAGCATTTGTGCAATAAATCATACAACACCATAGCATAACACCACAAAAATACACCACACAGTATTTAGAAAAATATATAATATTTATCTGGGTATCTTCAGGTCAAAACGATCAAAGTTGCAATATGAATTTGTAAAGATATCACTGAAAAGTGATATAAAGTGTCTTAAGTCTTTAGAAAGTAAACAGAGTCTCTTTCAAACACAAAGTACCTGGTTTCTGGTGGAAAATCTCCTCAGAGGGCCACAAAGGAAGAGGTGCGTGGAAAAAGGGTGTGTGCGTCGATTTCTCCCCAGCACACACAGACTTGCGTCGTTATTTTCCACGCGGGGAAGTCGGGCGTCGTTTTCCGGCGCGCGGACAGTCTCTTTCTGTGGGTCGCGGGGATTACCAGATGTCCCGGGTCTGTGCGTGGATTTTTCTGCTTGTTTTCTGGCTGCGCGTCGTTCTGCGGGGCTGCGTGTCGAAGTTTCGATCTCACGGCAGGCGTCGCGTCGATTTCTCCTGCGGAGTCGGGCAGCGTTGTCCTTGCGAGGCCGTGCGTCAAAGTTTTGATCTCACGGCAGGCGTCGCGTCGATTTCTCCTGCGGAGTCGGGCGGCGTTGTCCTTGCGAGCCCGTGCGTCAAAGTTTTGATCTCACGGCAGGCATCGCGTCGATTTCTCCTGCGGAGTCGGGCGGCGTTGTCCTTGCGAGGCCGTGCGTCAAAGTTTTGATCTCACGGCAGGCGTCGCGTCGATTTCTCCCGGGAAGTCGGGCGGCGTTGTCCTTGCAAGGCCGTGCGTCAAAGTTTCGGTCGTCCCGAAGGCGTCGTGTTGATCAGCGTCAGTATGCGGCGTTTTTCTTGCCGCGGAACAAGCTGTGCGTCGAAAAGTTCGGCGCACGGAGCGTCCAAGAGGAAGAGTGAAGTCTTTTTGGTCCTGAGACTTCAGGGAACAGGAGGCAAGCTCTATCCAAGCCCTTGGAGAGCACTTTTACAGCCAGGCAAGAGTTCAGCAAGGCAGCAGGCCAACAGCAAGGCAGCAGTCCTTTGTAGAAAAGCAGACAGGTGAGTCCTTTGAGCAGCCAGGCAGTTCTTCTTGGCAGGATGTAGTTTCTGGTTCAGGTTTCTTCTCCAGCAAGTGTCTGATGAGGTAGGGCAGAGGCCCTGTTTTATACTAAGTTGTGCCTTTGAAGTTGGGGTGACTTCAAAGAGTCTCTAAGAAATGCACCAAGCCCCCTTTCAGTTCAATCCTGTCTGCCAGAGTCCCAGTAGGGGGTGTGGCAGTCCTTTGTGTGAGGGCAGGCCCTCCACCCTCCCAGCCCAGAAAGACCCATTCAAAATGCAGATGTATGCAAGTGAGGCTGAGTACCCTGTGTTTGGGGTGTGTCTGAGTGAATGCACAAGGAGCTGTCAACTAAACCTAGCCAGACGTGGATTGAAGGGCACAACAAGATTTTAGTGCAAAGAAATGCTTACTTTCTAAAAGTGGCATTTCTAGAATAGTAATATTAAATCTGACTTCACCAGTCAGCAGGATTTTGTATTACCATTCTGGCCATACTAAATATGACCTTCCTGCTCCTTTCAGATCAGCAGCTGCCACTTCAACAGTGTATGAGGGCAGCCCCAATGTTAGCCTATGAAAGGAGCAGGCCTCACAGTAGTGTAAAAACGAATTTAGGAGTTTCACACTACCAGGACATATAACTACACAGGTACATGTCCTGCCTTTTACCTACACAGCACCCTGCTCTAGGGGTTACCTAGGGCATACATTAGGGATGACTTATATGTAGTAAAAGGGGAGTTCTAGGCTTGGCAAGTACTTTTAAATGCCAAGTCGAAGTGGCAGTGAAACTGCACACACAGGCCTTGCAATGGCAGGCCTGAGACAGGGTTAAGGGGCTACTGAGGTGGGTGGCACAACCAGTGCTGCAGGCCCACTAGTAGCATTTAATCTACCTGCCCTAGGCACATGTAGTGCACTCTACCAGGGACTTACAAGTAAATTAAATAGTCAATCATGGATAAACCAATCAGTAGTACAATTTACCCAGAGAGCATATGCACTTTAGCACTGGTTAGCAGTGGTAAAGTGCCCAGAGGTCAAAAGCCAACAACAACAGGTCAGAAAAAATAGGAGGAAGGAGGCAAAAAGTTTGGGGATGTCCCTGTCAAAAAGCCAGGTCCAACATGACCCCCTACCAGCCTAAAGCCAGGGGAGAACAATCACTATCCTGATGTACTTCCCTGTTTGAGGCGACAGAACAAGGACCCAGGCCCACAACAGCAGGGGCATGCTCCAGTTCTTCGCCTTCCTGACTCCAATTGGATCACTCTGTCCATACTCTCAGGGCCCACTAAGCCAACCCATGGGGAACCTTTCTCCTTACCTGCGGATCCCATCTGTGCAGCACCTAACCTTACTTTGCTCACAGATGTATCCCAGGAGCAGGATAGTACCACCATGACCAACACAGTGGTGTTGCCCACTCTACCCCTGGGGTGTGACACTTGTCCCCTCCCCAGGGATAACTCTGTCCACCCGGACAGCAAGCCACAGTGATTACTGACAGCTGCCAGGGATGAGAGCCAGGCCCCAGGCCTCTCAAAGCTCTCCAACCACTGTGGCTGAGGAGAGTGGGGGGCGGTAGCCCCAGGTGCTGGGCACCCTTTAACCACTCTCCCTTCCACCAGGTCAGGGATGACAGCCTGAACCTGGTCCTCCCCTCTGGGGCTTTGTACCCTCCCTCCTGGAGCGGTACCCCCAGAGTCCAACATGGTCAGGGTGCTTACAGAAGTCACCCTGTACCATTCCTCCAACAGTGCAGGGCTGTTAACCTGCAACTGGCCCTCCAACCTGGGGCCTGTACCTTCAGGTTGGACTAGGGCCCGGGGTGAGGCTTCCCTCCCCCTGCCCTCCCTTCTGGGGTCCAGCACCCTCCAACTAGGAGTGGCCTCCTCAGAAGACAACATGGTAGGGGCACTGTTATCAGTAGCCCCTCCCTCCAGGTCCGGGGGGACACCCTGAACCTGGTCTTCCAGCCCAGGGTCTGTACCCTCAGACTGGATCACTGCCTGGCAAACCAGGACCTCCTGGGAGGCACACCTACCCCCCACCAGGTCAGAGTTTAACCTCTGCACCTGACCATTCAACTCAGAGTCACCACCCTGAAGTTGAACAATTGCCTGGCACGCCAGGACTTCCTGGAGGGCACACTGACCCTCCACCAGGTCAGAGTTTAACCTCTGCACCTGACCATTCAACTCAGAGTCACCACCCTGAAGTTGAACAATTGCCTGGCACGCCAGGACTTCCTGGAGGGCACACTGACCCTCCACCAGGTCAGAGTTTAACCTCTGAACTTGGCCATTCAACTCAGAGTCACCACCCTGAAGTTGAACAATTGCCTGGCACGCCGGGACTTCCTGGAGGGCACACTGATCCTCCACCAGGTCAGAGTTTAACCTCCGAACTGGGCCATTCAACTCAGAGTCACCACCCTGAAGTTGAATAATTGCCTGGCGCACCAGGACTTTCTGGGAGGCACACCTACCTCCCACCAGGTCAGAGTTTAACCTCTGAGCCTGGTTCCCCAACCCAGGGTCACCACCCTGAGGTTGGGCAATTGCCTGGCACGCCAGGACTTTCTGGGGGGCACACCTACCCCCCACCAGGTCAGAGTTTAACCTCTGAACCTGGTCATCCAACCCAGAGTCAACACCCTGAGGTTGGACAATTGCCTGGCACAGCAGGGCTTCTTGGGAGGCACACCTACCTCCCACCATGTCAGAGTTTAACCTCTGAACCTGGGTATCCAACCCAGAGTCACCACCCTGAGGTTGAACAATTGCCTGGCACGCCAGGACTTTCTGGGGGGCACACCTACCCCCCACCAGGTCATAGTTTAACCTCTGAACCTTGTTATCCAACCCAGAGTCAGCACTCTGAGGTTGAACAATTGCCTGGCACGCCAGGACTTTCTGGGGGGCACACCTACCCCCCACCAGGTCAGAGTTTAACCTCTGAACCCGGTTATCCAACCCAGAGTCAGCACTCTGAGGTTGGACCACTGCCTGCTACTCCAGGACTTTCTGGGGGGCACGCCTACCCCCCAACAGGTCAGAGCTTATCCCCTGAACCTGGTTAGCCAACCCAGAGTCACCACCCTGAGGTTGAACCATTGCCTGTCAGGCCAGGACTTCCAGGGAGGCACACCTACCTCCCACCAGGTCAGAGTTTAACCTCTGAGCCTGGTTCCCCAACCCAGGGTCACCACCCTGAGGTTGGGCAATTGCCTGGCACGCCAGGACTTTCTGGGGGGCACACCTACCCCCCACCAGGTCAGAGTTTAACCTCTGAACCTGGTCATCCAACCCAGAGTCAACACCCTGAGGTTGGACAATTGCCTGGCACAGCAGGACTTCTTGGGAGGCACATCTACCTCCCACCAGGTCAGAGTTTAACCTCTGAACCTGGGTATCCAACCCAGAGTCACCACCCTGAGGTTGAATCTTTGCCTGGCATGCCAGGACTTCCTGGGGGGCACTCTCACCCCCCACAAGGGACACACCGTCCCCAAGGGCCACACAAGAGTCTGGTTGGCGCAGGTCTCCCGACCTCTGCCCATCCGGCAGAGTCTGGGTTTCCCCCAAACCAGAAACGGTTTCACCTGGGTCATTCCTGGGGGGCTCTGCTCTCAGAGCTGTCCCCTGACTCTCAAGGTCCTCCACTGGGGTCTGCAACCCCCTCTCAACCCTATGTCTGGACTTCTGCACCCCCTCACTAGGAGGGGTACTGCCAGACACCAGAACTGTTGGGATGCTGGCTACAGTCACCCCCCCCCCCAAGTTCTTCTGACACTGCGGGGCTTCCCTCAAAAGGTGGCCCTACGGTACAGGCTAGGCTTCCCTCCTGGTGTTCCCTCATGGAACCCTCTAGGACCTGGGACCTACCTGGGACACTACAATTCTTTCCCACCACACTCGGTTGGGAACCACCTAGACCACTCCCTTCAGGAGCACCCCCAAATGCCTCTTCAGACTCTCTGGTACTCACCCAGAAGTCTGCCTCCATTGTAAGTTCCCTGGGGTCAGAGAACTCACACTCCACCTGGTGTTGGCGTAGCTCTGGAAAATAAGGACCAGACGTATGCTCTCCAGCAATTAAATCACTCTGCCCTTCACATGTATTAACCACAGTACCCTTCACCCAACCACCCAGTAACTCAACCTTGGAAAAGCACTCTACTTCACCCTCCTGAGACTGGTGAGACAGTATCTGTCTGTTCCTGACACTCAACCCAAACTCTTCTGGGATGTCTCTACACTCTATATCCAGGACGTCCACCAGGGGGGAACCCTTTTCTCTGTCACTCTCTGCTAGAGTCAGTAAAGTGTCCCTCCCCCCAGTAGGAATATGACTCCCTGTGCCAGTTCCCCAATCCTTCTCAGGGACCCTGTGCATAACGGGAACTACCTCATACCCTTGAACTGCCTGGGGTGTGTCAACTCCCTTCTTCAAGTTGGGCACCACATCTCTGGGCTTGTGCCCTTCTTCAGCAGTACTAGATGCAAGATTTTTGCTGCCACCATCTGAACTGGACTCAGCCCTTCCGGCCTCCAGTTTCAGCTCTTTACAGCTCAGCTCTTGAGCTGCAATCTTTTCTTCTTCCAGGGCTAAGAGTCTTTTTGCCTCAACCTCTGCAAGATACTCCTCTAATTGTTGCTCCTGTCGCCTTTGACTTCGGAGCCATTCATCTATTTCTGGGTCACTGTCCAACTCTGAGTAGTCTTCCTCCTCATCTGAGTAGTCTTCCTCCTCATGTGCGTAGTCCTCCTCCTCATCTGAGGGGTACTTAGTCATTTGGTTTCTTGCTGCCTCTCTCTCTGCCCATCTTTCCTCCCCCCAGACTATGTAGTGATGGAGCATCTCCGCTTTAGTAGATCTCCTTGCTACAGGAAGGCCCCATTGTCTGCAAAGCTTCCTTAGGTCAGCCTTAGTGAGGTGGTCAGTACGAACAAAGAATGAGTAGGTACACAATCCCATTTTGATAAGATCTTATCAGCAAAAACCAAAATCCAAAGTCCAAAATATCAATAGTATATCCAAGAGGACATCAGAGAACCAAGAGCCAAAAAAGATGAAAAATCAAGTTGACCTTCAACTGTGGGTAGGTAGTGAAATACTTAGCTACTGTATGTCACTGCACAAACACAAGTCCTATCCTCACCGCTGATCACCAATGTTAGAAATGGGGTTTTTGGTTGGCAGTTAGGTTGCCCTCTGTCCAAGCAAGAACCCTCACTCTAGTCAGGGTAAGTCACACACAATCCAAAATCAGCCTGTGCTCACCCTCCGGTAGCTTGGCACGAGCAGTCAGGCTTAACTTAGAAGGCAATGTGTAAAGCATTTGTGCAATAAATCATACAACACCATAGCATAACACCACAAAAATACACCACACAGTATTTAGAAAAATATATAATATTTATCTGGGTATCTTCAGGTCAAAACGATCAAAGTTGCAATATGAATTTGTAAAGATATCACTGAAAAGTGATATAAAGGCCCTCATTCTGACCCTGGCGGTCGGTGATAAAGCGGCGGCCAACCCGCCAACAGGCCGGCGGTCCAAAATATGCAATTCTGACCCTGGCGGGAACCGCCAACACAGCCCGCCGCATTAACACTCCGCCCGCCACGGCGGAACAAACAAACAGCGCGGCGGTCCCCGCCAACAGCCAGGCGGCAGACAATGTACCGCCCACCCTATCACGACCCACCAATCTGCCACCTTTTCCGGGGCGGGAGCACCGCCGATAAAAACACGGCGGAAACAGACTACGAACGGGAAAACGCTCACCTCCACATACTCCACGCGAGATTCCGGCAGTATGGAACCCGAGTTGCAGGTCATCCCCGCACTCCTATACCTGCTCCTGTACCAGGAGCACGCCCGGCGGCGCGGAAGACATCGGTGAGTACTGCACCTACGACACATGGGAGGGAAAAGATTACCGGCACACACCCACCCACCCACACCCACTACAACACACACATCAATGCATTCCCACAGATCACTGTCACAACCAACAAACCCCCCCCTCCGAAATAATGCAAAGACCAAAAGAAGAGATCCTAAACGGGCAGATATATTGAAAAATGGACAGCAGTAATCCCAATAAATAAATAAACTATGTACAAAATATATACAGCTACTAAATGTAGTCCAACCACTGTCCGTGGACCACAGGGGTCCTGAGCAAAGGGGCAAGGCCCAGTCCCACGACAAGAACTCCACGGAGAGAACACTGCAGGGGCATCAGAAAGAAAAAAGGACAGGCACCTCAGGGGGAAGGGAAGGGGGGGCACCTCAGCCACTTGAGTACACGACGCCAGATCCACGAGGGGACTCCATGACCACTGGCCCATCCTGGGGAGAGCAAAGCCACAGTCCAAACAGTCCATACAGTGGGTGGCCTGCCCACTGGGCCATCCTGGGGAGAGCAAAGCCACAGTCCATACAGTGGGTGGCCTGCCCACTGGGCCATCCTGGGGAGAGCAAAGCCACAGTCCATACAGTCCATACAGTGGGTGGCCTGCCCACTGGGCCATCCTGGGGAGAGCAAAGCCACAGTCCAAACAGTCCATACAGTGGGTGGCCTGCCCACTGGGCCATCCTGGGGAGAGCAAAGCCACAGTCCAAACAGTCCATACAGTGGGTGGCCTTCCCACTGGGCCATCCTGGGGAGAGCAAAGCCACAGTCCAAACAGTCCATAACAGACTCCACTGCCACTGGAGGAGGCATGTTGGCCAGAGGACATCCTGCAGCCCTGCCCGAGACAGATCCTGCCCTGCCACGTCTGCCAAAGGGCCAGCGGTTCCTGCCTGGAAGGGACCAGTTCAGCGGTTCTTGCCTTGAAGGGCCCAGTTCAGCGGTTCTTGCCTTGAAGGGCCCAGTTCAGCGGTCCTTGCCTTGAAGGGCCCAGTTCAGCGGTTCTTGAGACGGCGGTCCCCAGCGGAGCGGTGCTGGAGATGGCGGGGCCCAGTTCAGCGGTTCTTGCCTTGAAGGGCCCAGTTCAGCGGTTCTTGAGACGGCGGTCCCCAGCGGAGCGGTGCTGGAGACGGCGGGGCCCAGTTCAGCGGTTCTTGCCTTGAAGGGCCCAGTTCAGTGGTTCTTGAGACGGCGGTCCCCAGCGGAGCGGTCCTGGAGACGGCGGGGCCCAGTTCAGCGGTTCTTGCCTTGAAGGGCCCAGTTCAGCGGTTCTTGAGACGGCGGTCCCCAGCGGAGCGGTCCTGGAGACGGCGGGGCCCAGTTCAGCGGTTCTTGCCTTGAAGGGCCCAGTTCAGCGGTTCTTGAGACGGCGGTCCCCAGCGGAGCGGTGCTGGAGACGGCGGGGCCCAGTTCAGCGGTTCTTGCCTTGAAGGGCCCAGTTCAGCGGTTCTTGAGACGGCGGTCCCCAGCGAAGCGGTCCTGGAGACGGCGGGGCCCAGTTCAGCGGTTCTTGCCTTGAAGGGCCCAGTTCAGCGGTCCTTGCCTTGAAGGGCCCAGTTCAGCGGTTCTTGAGACGGCGGTCCCCAGCGGAGCGGTGCTGGAGACGGCGGGGCCCAGTTCAGCGGTTCTTGCCTTGAAGGGCCCAGTTCAGCGGTTCTTGAGACGGCGGTCCCCAGCGGAGCGGTGCTGGAGACGGCGGGGCCCAGTTCAGCGGTTCTTGCCTTGAAGGGCCCAGTTCAGCGGTTCTTGAGACGGCGGTCCCCAGCGGAGCAGTGCTGGAGACGGCGGACATTCTATGGCCAACTGCTCATTGCCTGGTGGTGCCCTCCTGGGCAGCGGGGATGGTGCTCCTTCAATGCCCACCTGGGCTGTGGGTGGTGGGGCCCTCCTGGACAGCTGGGCTGGGTCCTCCCTGGGCAGCAGCTATGGGGGTGGTGGGCTCTCCCGGGGCAGCTGTGCCGGTTCCTCCCGGGGCAGCGGCTATGGGGGTTGCGGGCTCCTCCTGGGCAGCTGTGACGGGTCCTCCATGGGCAGCAGGCCTGCTGCCTGACTTCTCCGCCTTGCTGCCCTTGCCCTCCTTAGTCGGGAGTCTGTGGCCCTTTCCTCCCTTTGGAGCTGTGGCTGTTGACGGTGGCTGGCTAGTGTCCTGGGGGGATATAGAATCCGGGCTCCGGCGGCGGCCCTTCCGCCTTCTGCTCCTCTTCCCAGGGGGTGGGCTGGCTGTCCCCTTGCTGCTGGGCGAAGATCCAGACCTGCGGGCTGGTGGGCTCCAATACCCCTGCACCCTTGTCAAGGGGGCTGCAGGGCTGGTGGTGGCTGAGGTGCTCTTCTTACCCCGACGAGAAGGAGGGGGGGGCTCAGGGTCAGGAAAGAAGGTAGCAGTAGAGAGATAAATTTTCTTGGGACAATGGATAGTGGTAGGTACAGTGGGAATGGGAGTGGAGGGAGAGGATGTGGTTGTAGGCGAGACAAGTTTGCTGTCTTTGGGTGCAGGTGCAGGAGCGGGAGGCTGTCGTGAGGTGGATGGCTGTTGGGTGGGTGGGTGGCTGCGTTTGTGTGGTGTGGAAGAGGGGGTGACAGACACAGTGGGAGAGGACACAGGGGACGTGTAAATGGCAGTGGGGGTGGTGACTGCACGTGTGCGGACTGTACTGGAGGGTGTGCTGGTGATGGAAACACTGGCTGATGGTGAGGTGAATGAAGGTGTGAGTGTAGACGTCACAGGGAGGGAGGAGGGAGACGAGGAGGTGGGGGTCACAGAGGTGGTAGTGACTGTTGGCATGTCTGCATCGGAATGTTGCTTGTGTGAATGTCTGCGTGATCTGTGGTGCTTATGTTTGGATGAGCTGCTCTTGGGTGTTGAGGTGTGTGCAGGCTGGTCTGATGGTGTGGGTGGGACAGGCAGAGGAACAGGAGACTGGGAGGAGGGAGTTAGTAGAGGGAGGCAGGAGACAGGGACAATGGCTGCCGTCAGTGCTGAGGCCAGAGCCTGGAACGATCGCTGATGGGCAGCCTGACCCGAATGAATGCCCTCCAGGTACGCATTGCTGCGATGAACCTCCCTCTCCACCCCCTGGATGGCATTCAAAAGGGTAGTCTGCCCAACAATGAGCGTTCGGAGGAGGTCAATGACCTCCTCACTGAGGGCAGCGGGGGTAACAGGGGCAGGGCCTGAGGTGCCTGGGGCGAAGGAGATGCCCGGCTTCCTGGCAGAGCGGGCACGGGGCGAACGCTGAGGGGCTGCTGGGAGGGCGGAGATGGTGCGCTGGGTGGCGGCTGTACCTGTAATGGCGGGGGGCACGGATGGTGCCACCCCCGCAAGGGAGCTCCCTTCCGAGGACGTGTCCGTGTCGCTGCAGGGTCCAGTCGTCCCCGTTGTGGAGCTCCCCTCGCCCTCCGTCTCACTGGTCCAGTCAGACTCTGTGGCATGGCCCTCCTGGGCCATGTGAGATGCAGCTCCCTCCTGCCCCGATGCCACTTCTCCTCCGCCTGATGATGCTGATGCACACAAGCACAGAAAGACAAACAAAAAGGGGGGGGGAGAGAGAAATAAAGAGATTTTGAGTACATGGATCACCGGTACAGTTAGCGGACATGACAGACACAGATGCCCCCTGCACTAAGTTGCGCACTTGGGGTCCGCTACGCATTCCGTGGAACATGCCCTACACGCCTAGAGTTGACAACTGCACCCATGGATGACACTGCCCAGGGATGGCTGTACTGGCACACTACTGAGGGTGGTGGCTGGGGACACAGGGGCTTACGGGGGTGCCCAGCCTACAGATATCGCCCTGGCCTAGGGGGACCCACAGCCCTCCTCCCCCACCCAGACACCTCCACTGCGCGACAACAGAGTAGATTATGCTTGTACTCACCCCCTTGTGTCTGCTGTGCTGCCCTCACGCGCCCATCCAAATCAGGGTAGGCCACCGCCAGGATCCGGAACATCAGGGGGGTCAGTTGACGGCAGGCACCCCGCCTACGTTGGGAGGCCATCCCCAGCAGAGACCCGGCGGTCTTCTTGGTCCCGCGGCGGATGTCCTCCCACCTCTTGCGGCAGTGGGTGCCCCGTCGATGGTGGACCCCCAGGGTCCGGACTTCCTTGGCGATGGCACGCCAAATCCCGATCTTCTCATGGGCGCGGACCTATGTGACACGTACAGGGAGGGAGAAATACCACGTTCAAGTTTGTCTGCATTTTCGTTGCCAGTGGCCCAACGCCCCCCATCCCCGCCAGGCCCCCCGCCATGCCCCCGCCAGGCCCAAAATGCCCCCCATCCCCGCCAGGCCCCCCTCCAGGCCCCCCGCCAGGCCCAACATGCCCCCCATCCCCGCCAGGCCCCCCGCCAGGCCCCCCTGCCAGGCCCAACATGCCCCCCATCCCCGCCAGGCCCCCCTCCAGGCCCCCGCCAGGCCCAACATGCCCCCCATCCCCGCCAGGCCCCCCGCCAGCCCCAACATGCCCCCCACCCCCGCCAGGCCCCCCTCCAGGCCCCCCTCCAGGCCCCCCGCCAGGCCCAACATGCCCCCCATCCCCGCCAGGCCCCCCGCCAGCCCCAACATGCCCCCCATCCCCGCCAGGCCCCCAGCCATGCCCCCGCCAGGCCCAACATGCCCCCCATCCCCGCCAGGCCCCCCTCCAGGCCCCCCGCCAGGCCCAACATGCCCCCCATCCCCGCCAGGCCCCCCACCAGCCCCAACATGCCCCCCATCCCCGCCAGGCCCCCCGCCATGCCCCCCGCCAGGCCCAACATGCCCCCCATCCCCGCCAGGCCCCCCGCCATGCCCCCCGCCAGGCCCAACATGCCCCCCATCCCCGCCAGGCCCCCCGCCAGGCCCCCAAGCCAGCCAGTGGCCCCAAATCCATATTGAATTAAACTCACTTGTTGGTCTGGAGGACCGTAGAGTAGCGCATACTGGGGGAGGACCCCATCCACAAGTTTCTCCAACTCTTCTCCAGTGAAGGCAGGGGCCCTTTCCCCAGGCGCAGCAGCCATTGTCCCTTCCAGACCGAGGTCACAGCAACACTTGCAGGATAGGTCCTCTCCTGTGAAAGTTCAAGTCGCAAGTGAATAAGTAGATAGAAAATGGCGGTCACGTCCGCGGCGGTGCGTACCGCAGCGGTGCGTACCGCCACCGCCGGCACCCTTCGCCATTGGCTCCTGAAACCCATAGGCTTCAATGTTAACCAATGCGGCTTCGCGCCGCGGTCTTCGACCGCCGCGGTGTGCCACGCCAGCGCATTGACCTCACATCCCATTGTCACACTTCACAGGTCAGGCAGCCGCCATTTCGAGGGTCCACATGGCTCAATTTCAACTGCGTCACACAGGCCTAGGCCTTGCATAGCCACTCAGACACGCCATTCACTGCATAGAGAATCGTTTACTGTGCAAGCTGTGAGTACGTACCTGTGGGTTGCTTGACTGTGTGCTCCATGTTGTCCTTCCTAGGCACCGTCCGCTGGGTTTGGCGAGGAGACGGATGAATCCTCCCGTGTACAGGCCGCTGGTGGACCTGTCGACAATGGAAGCACGCCACATTATCCTGACCTACCGGCTTGACCGTGCCACTATACAAGAACTGTGTGCCCAGCTGGGGCCCGACCTGATGTCCCCCATCCGCCAACCCACAGGGATTCCCCCTCTGGTGCAGGTCCTGTCAGTACTCCATTTCTTGGCAAGTGGGTCATTTCAGACAACAGTGGGAATTGCTTCTGGGATGTCTCAGCCCATGTTTTCGAAGGTGTTATCCAGAGTGTTGTCTGCCCTGATGAAATACGTGAGGAGCTACATCATTTTCCCTGAGGTGGGCGAATTGGCTACAGTGAAGGGTGATTTCTATGCCCTTGGACATATTCCCAACGTCATTGGTGCCATTGATGGGACCCATGTGGCTTTGGTTCCCCCAAGAGACAGGGAGCAGGTGTACAGGAACAGAAAAAGTTACCATTCCATGAACATCCAGGTGGTGTGTTTGGCTGACCAGTACATCTCGCATGTAAATGCCAAATTCCCAGGGTCAGTGCATGACGCCTACATCCTAAGGAATAGCAGCATCCCTTACGTGATGGAACAGCTAGAGAGACACCGTGTATGGCTATTGGGGGACTCTGGGTACCCCAACCTGTCGTGGCTACTGACCCCAGTAAGGAATCCACGGACCAGGGCAGAGGAACGGTACAATGAGGCCCATGGGCGTACTAGGAGGGTGATCGAACGCACCTTCGGCCTCCTAAAGGCCAGGTTTCGGTGCCTGCATATGACAGGTGGATCCCTAATGTACTCACCTAAGAAGGTGTGTCACATCATCGTGGCCTGCTGCATGCTTCACAACCTGGCTTTGCGCCGCCAGGTGCCTTTCCTGCAGGAGGATGGTCGAGACGGTGGTGTTGTGGCAGCTGTGGAACCTGTGGAGAGTGACGAGGAGGAAGACGACGGGGCTGAAACAGACAACAGGGACAGAATCATTGAACAGTACTTCCAATAGGACACAGGTAACAATTCAAACATAATTGAGTAAATGTGAACTACTCTCCTGCATCTCTGCTGCCTGTCTATTTGCCCCAGTGTATGATGACTGAGTTGTGGCTTTTCCCTCCCTATTTCAGATCTGGGGTCCCCACTACGAGTCCTGTGCTTCGTTTCCCCATGGACTACAGCTTTGTGGCAGCTGTTTGTTGACTTCACTATGTACAAGGACATATTTGCACTGTCATGTCAATTACAATATTTTGAAATCACAGCCAGACTCCAGATAGTTTTGTGCAAAATAGGTGTTTATTTCAGTGCTCAAAATGGGATGGGTGGTTTCAAGTGGGTGGGGGCTATGGTGAAGGAATGTCCATGGCAGAGTCCAGAGTAACAGTCACACAGGTGCATTGTCCAGAGGCCTGTGGAGAGATGGAGCATGGGCAGTTCAAGGATGGACAGGGTGACAATGTGGGACAGTGGGATGACATCAGGTGGTATCCTTTGCTGGCGGGGGTCTTGACATCCTACTCTGTCTTCTTGCGAGATCTCAGGGCCCTCTTGCGGGGTGGTTCTTCTCCTGCAGGAGGTGGGGGTCTGGTGGGCTGCTGTTGTGCGGGGGCCTCCTGTCCACTAGCGCCGGCGGAGGTGGTTGGCTGTTCTTGGTCCAGGCTAGTGGCAGGGGCCCTTTGTTGTTGTTGAGTGTCCGTCCTGGTGTTGATGAGGTCCTGCAGCAGCCCTACCATGGTAACCAGGGTGGAGGTGAGGGCTCTGATGTCCTCCCTGTACCCCCGATAGTGTTCCTCCTGCAGTACCTGGATCTCCTGGAACCGGGCCAGTACCGTCGCCATCGTCTCCTGGGAGCGGTTGTATGCTCCCATGATGGTGGTGAGGGCCTCGTGGAGAGTGGGTTCCCTGGGCCCGTCCCCCCCCTGTCGCACAGCTGCCCTCCGAGTTGCCCTGTTTCCCTTGGCCTCTGCCCCCTGGCCGGTGTGCCCACTACCACTGCCCCCAGGTCCCTGTTGTTGTTGGGGTGGTGGGTTATCCTGGGTGCCCTGTAGTGGTAGACACACTGCAGATTGACGCGCCCTGGAGACAGAGGCATGGGCCCGCTGGGTGGGAGCTGTGCTGGTGTTCCCAGAGGGGTTTGGGTCTGTAGTGGCCTGTGCCTGTGTGAGGGGAACCGACTGTCCAGAGGTCCCCGATGGTCCGGGCTGGTCATCAGTGTCCAGGTCGACAGAGCTGCTGTCATCGCTGACGGCCTCTTGGGTGGGGGGTGTGGAGAATTCTGGGCCCTCCGTGGCGGTGTGTTGACGGTCGGGTCCTGCAGGGGTATAGAGGTATGGTTATAGTTTCAATGTGTGGCATATGGGTGTATCTGTGGGTTCCCGTGTCCCCAAGTGCTGGCATTCGTGTGTGGGGGCTTTGGTGAGGGTGGCTTGTGGGGGGGATGTGTATATGCATTGGGCATGCTTTGGTGATGGGTGTCCATGCTTAGTGGACGCATGCAGGCCTAGGTTTTGGGATGTGTGGGTTGTGATGGTGAGACATTGGCAGGGAATAGGTGTGCTGGGGGTGGGGGTGAGGATGGTGGTGGGGGTGAGGGTGTGGGTGAGGATGGGGGTGGGGGTGAGGGTGGGGTTCGAGGATGGGGGTGAGGGTTGGGGTATGATTTGGCATGCAGGTGGGGGGGAAGCAGTAGTGAAGCTTCAACTTACCAGAATCCATTCCTCCGCCGACTCCTGCGAGGCCGTCTGGATGCAGGATGTTCAAGACTTCCTCCTCCCATGTTGTAAATTGTGGGGGTTGAGGTGGGGGTCCTCCGCCAGTCTTCTGCACGGCGATGTTGTGCCTGGATACCATGGAACGCACCTTCCCCCGTAGGTCGTTCCATCGCTTCCTGATGTCTTCCCGATTTCTGGGGTGCTGTCCCACAGCGTTGACCCTGTCGACAATCCTCTGCCATAGCTCCGTCCTCCGGGCAATGCTGGTGTATTGGACCTGTGTGCCGAAGAGCTGGGGCTTTACCCGAACGATTTCCTCCACCATGACCCTGAGTTCTTCGTCTGAGAAGCGGGGGTGTCTTTGGGGTGCCATTGAGTGGTGTGTATGATGGGTGGGGTGGAGTATGTGTAGTTAAGTGTGTTGAGTGTGGTGGTGTGTGTTGTTTTGTGTGTGGATATTGTGTGGGTGATGGTGTAGTGTGCCTCTGTGTGATGGTATTCTGTGATCGCTGATGTGTCTCTCAGTGCTTCTTTTCGGATTTTGGTGGAAGGGGTTTGTGGGTGATGTGGGTGTGTGTTTTATATTGTATTGTGTGTGTGGGAGTGGTGTGTGTATGTGTATCAGCTGTGTGGAATTCAAATCGTCCAATGTGGCTGAGTTTTGTTCGTTTGTGTGTATTCTGACCGCGGCGGTGTGTACCGCCAATGGAAAACCGCGTTTGAAAGACCGCCGCGTGGATTCGTGGGTCGTAATGGCATGGGCGTATTTCTGTTGGCGTGACGGTGGAGGTTTGGTCACCTCCACTTTTCCGCCGACCGCTGGTCTGGCGGTCTGTTGTGGCTGTCGGATTTTCGGAGGTTTGGCTGCTGCGGGTCAGAATGACCGTGGCGGGTTACCGCGACCGCGGCGGAATTATGGAGGATTTCTGACCGGCGGTAGCCGCCTTTTACCGCCGAGGTCAGAATGACCACCAAAGTGTCTTAAGTCTTTAGAAAGTAAACAGAGTCTCTTTCAAACACAAAGTACCTGGTTTCTGGTGGAAAATCTCCTCAGAGGGCCACAAAGGAAGAGGTGCGTGGAAAAAGGGTGTGTGCGTCGATTTCTCCCCAGCACACACGGACTTGCGTCCTTATTTTCCACGCGGGGAAGTCGGGCGTCGTTTTCCGGCGCGCGGACAGTCTCTTTCTGTGAGTCGCGGGGATTACCAGATGTCCCGGGTCTGTGCGTGGATTTTTCTGCTTGTTTTCCGGCTGCGTGTCGTTCTGCGGGGCTGCGCGTCGAAGTTTCGATCTCACGGCAGGCGTCGCGTTGATTTCTCCTGCGGAGTCGGGCGCCGTTGTTATTGCGAGGCCGTGCATCAAAGTTTTGATCTCACGGCAGGCGTCGCGTCGATTTCTCCTGCGGAGTCGGGCGGCGTTGTCCTTGCGATCCCGTGCGTCAAAGTTTTGATCTCACGGCAGGCGTTGCGTCGATTTCTCCTGCGGAGTCGGGCGGCGTTGTCCTTGCGAGGCCGTGCGTCAAAGTTTTGATCTCACGGCAGGCGTCGCGTCGATTTCTCCCGGGAAGTCGGGCGGCGTTGTCCTTGCGAGGTCGTGCGTCAAAGTTTCGGTCGTCCCGAAGGCGTCGCGTTGATCAGCGTCGGTGTGCGGCGTTTTTCTTGCCGCGGAACAAGCTGTGCGTCGAAAAGTTCGGCGCACGGAGCGTCCAAGAGGAAGAGTGAAGTCTTTTTGGTCCTGAGACTTCAGGGAACAGGAGGCAAGCTCTATCCAAGCCCTTGGAGAGCACTTTTACAGCCAGGCAAGAGTTCAGCAAGGCAGCAGGCCAACAGCAAGGCAGCAGTCCTTTGTAGAAAAGCAGACAGGTGAGTCCTTTGAGCAGCCAGGCAGTTCTTCTTGGCAGGATGTAGTTTCTGGTTCAGGTTTCTTCTCCAGCAAGTGTCTGATGAGGTAGGGCAGAGGCCCTGTTTTATACTAAGTTGTGCCTTTGAAGTTGGGGTGACTTCAAAGAGTCTCTAAGAAATGCACCAAGCCCCCTTTCAGTTCAATCCTGTCTGCCAGAGTCCCAGTAGGGGGTGTGGCAGTCCTTTGTGTGAGGGCAGGCCCTCCACCCTCCCAGCCCAGGAAGACCCATTCAAAATGCAGATGTATGCAAGTGAGGCTGAGTACCCTGTGTTTGGGGTGTGTCTGAGTGAATGCACAAGGAGCTGTCAACTAAACCTAGCCAGACGTGGATTGAAGGGCACAACAAGATTTTAGTGCAAAGAAATGCTTACTTTCTAAAAGTGGCATTTCTAGAATAGTAATATTAAATCCGACTTCACCAGTCAGCAGGATTTTGTATTACCATTCTGGCCATACTAAATTGACCTTCCTGCTCCTTTCAGATCAGCAGCTGCCACTTCAACAGTGTATGAGGGCAGCCCCAATGTTAGCCTATGAAAGGAGCAGGCCTCACAGTAGTGTAAAAACGAATTTAGGAGTTTCACACTACCAGGACATATAACTACACAGGTACATGTCCTGCCTTTTACCTACACAGCACCCTGCTCTAGGGGTTACCTAGGGCACACATTAGGGATGACTTATATGTAGTAAAAGGGGAGTTCTAGGCTTGGCAAGTACTTTTAAATGCCAAGTCGAAGTGGCAGTGAAACTGCACACACAGGCCTTGCAATGGCAGGCCTGAGACAGGGTTAAGGGGCTACTGAGGTGGGTGGCACAACCAGTGCTGCAGGCCCACTAGTAGCATTTAATCTACCTGCCCTAGGCACATGTAGTGCACTCTACCAGGGACTTACAAGTAAATTAAATAGTCAATCATGGATAAACCAATCAGTAGTACAATTTACCCAGAGAGCATATGCACTTTAGCACTGGTTAGCAGTGGTAAAGTGCCCAGAGGTCAAAAGCCAACAACAACAGGTCAGAAAAAATAGGAGGAAGGAGGCAAAAAGTTTGGGGATGTCCCTGTCAAAAAGCCAAGTCCAACATGACCCCCTACCAGCCTAAAGCCAGGGGAGAACAATCACTATCCTGATGTACTTCCCTGTTTGAGGCGACAGAACAAGGACCCAGGCCCACAACAGCAGGGGCATGCTCCAGTTCTTCGCCTTCCTGACTCCAATTGGATCACTCTGTCCATACTCTCAGGGCCCACTAAGCCAACCCATGGGGAACCTTTCTCCTTACCTGTGGATCCCATCTGTGCAGCACCTAACCTTACTTTGCTCACAGATGTATCCCAGGAGCAGGATAGTACCACCATGACCAACACAGTGGTGTTGCCCACTCTACCCCTGGGGTGTGACAATTGTCCCCTCCCCAGGGATAACTCTGTCCACCCGGACAGCAAGCCACAGTGATTACTGACAGCTGCCAGGGATGAGAGCCAGGCCCCAGGCCTCTCAAAGCTCTCCAACCACTGTGGCTGTGGAGAGTGGGGGGCGGTAGCCCCAGGTGCTGGACACCCTTTAACCACTCTCCCTTCCACCAGGTCAGGGATGACAGCCTGAACCTGGTCCTCCCCTCTGGGGCTTTGTACCCTCCCTCCTGGAGCGGTACCCCCAGAGTCCAACATGGTCAGGGTGCTTACAGAAGTCACCCTGTACCATTCCTCCACCAGTGCAGGACTGTTAACCTGCAACTGGCCCTCCAACCTGGGGCCTGTACCTTCAGGTTGGACTAGGGCCCGGGGTGAGGCTTCCTTCCCCCTGCCCTCCCTTCTGGGGTCCAGCACCCTCCAACTAGGAGTGGCCTCCTCAGAAGACAACATGGTAGGGGCACTGTTATCAGTAGCCCCTCCCTCCAGGTCCGGGGGGACACCCTGAACCTGGTCTTCCAGCCCAGGGTCTGTACCCTCAGACTGGATCACTGCCTGGCAAACCAGGACCTCCTGGGAGGCACACCTACCCCCCACCAGGTCAGAGTTTAACCTCTGCACCTGACCATTCAACTCAGAGTCACCACCCTGAAGTTGAACAATTGCCTGGCACGCCAGGACTTCCTGGAGGGCACACTGACCCTCCACCAGGTCAGAGTTTAACCTCTGCACCTAACCATTCAACTCAGAGTCACCACCCTGAAGTTGAACAATTGCCTGGCACGCCAGGACTTCCTGGAGGGCACACTGACCCTCCACCAGGTCAGAGTTTAACCTCTGAACTTGGCCATTCAACTCAGAGTCACCACCCTGAAGTTGAACAATTGCCTGGCACGCCAGGACTTCCTGGAGGGCACACTGACCCTCCACCAGCTCAGAGATTAACCTCCGAACTGGGCCATTCAACTCAGAGTCACCACCCTGAAGTTGAATAATTGCCTGGCGCACCAGGACTTTCTGGGAGGCACACCTACCTCCCACCAGGTCAGAGTTTAACCTCTGAGCCTGGTTCCCCAACCCAGGGTCACCACCCTGAGGTTGGGCCATTGCCTGGCACGCCAGGACTTTCTGGGGGGCACACCTACCCCCCACCAGGTCAGAGTTTAACCTCTGAACCTGGTCATCCAACCCAGAGTCAACACCCTGAGGTTGGACAATTGCCTGGCACAGCAGGGCTTCTTGGGAGGCACACCTACCTCCCACCAGGTCAGAGTTTAACCTCTGAACCTAGGTATCCAACCCAGAGTCACCACCCTGAGGTTGAACAATTGCCTGGCATGCCAGGACTTTCTGGGGGGCACACCTACCCCCCACCAGGTCAGAGTTTAACCTCTGAACCTTGTTATCCAACCCAGAGTCAGCACTCTGAGGTTGAACAATTGCCTGGCACGCCAGGACTTTCTGGGGGGCACACCTACCCCCCACCAGGTCAGAGTTTAACCTCTGAACCCGGTTATCCAACCCAGAGTCAGCACTCTGAGGTTGGACCACTGCCTGCTACACCAGGACTTTCTGGGGGGCACGCCTACCCCCCAACAGGTCAGAGCTTATCCCCTGAACCTGGTTAGCCAACCCAGAGTCACCACCCTGAGGTTGAACCATTGCCTGGCAGGCCAGGACTTCCAGGGAGGCACACCTACCTCCCACCAGGTCAGAGTTTAACCTCTGAGCCTGGTTCCCCAACCCAGGGTCACCACCCTGAGGTTGGGCAATTGCCTGGCACGCCAGGACTTTCTGGGGGGCACACCTACCCCCCACCAGGTCAGAGTTTAACCTCTGAACCTGGTCATCCAACCCAGAGTCAACACCCTGAGGTTGGACAATTGCCTGGCACAGCAGGACTTCTTGGGAGGCACATCTACCTCCCACCAGGTCAGAGTTTAACCTCTGAACCTGGGTATCCAACCCAGAGTCACCACCCTGAGGTTGAATCTTTGCCTGGCATGCCAGGACTTCCTGGGGGGCACTCTCACCCCCCACAAGGGACACACCGTCCCCAAGGGCCACACAAGAGTCTGGTTGGCGCAGGTCTCCCGACCTCTGCCCATCCGGCAGAGTCTGGGTTTCCCCCAAACCAGAAATGGTTTCACCTGGGTCATTCCTGGGGGGCTCTGCTCTCAGAGCTGTCCCCTGACTCTCAAGGTCCTCCACTGGGGTCTGCAACCCCCTCTCAACCCTATGTCTGGACTTCTGCACCCCCTCACTAGGAGGGGTACTGCCAGACACCAGAACTGTTGGGATGCTGGCTACAGTCACCCCCCCCAAGTTCTTCTGACACTGCGGGGCTTCCCTCAAAAGGTGGCCCTACGGTACAGGCTAGGCTTCCCTCCTGGTGTTCCCTCATGGAACCCTCTAGGACCTGGGACCTACCTGGGACACTACAATCCTTTCCCACCACACTCGGTTGGGAACCACCTAGACCACTCCCTTCAGGAGCACCCCCAAATGCCTCTTCAGACTCTCTGGTACTCACCCAGAAGTCTGCCTCCATTGTAAGTTCCCTGGGGTCAGAGAACTCACACTCCACCTGGTGTTGGCGTAGCTCTGGAAAATAAGGACCAGACATATGCTCTCCAGCAATTACATCACTCTGCCCTTCACATGTATTAACCACAGTACCCTTCACCCAACCACCCAGTAACTCAACCTTGGAAAAGCACTCTACTTCACCCTCCTGAGACTGGTGAGACAGTATCTGTCTGTCCCTGACACTCAACCCAAACTCTTCTGGGATGTCTCTACACTCTATATCCAGGACGTCCACCAGGGGGGAACCCTTTTCTCTGTCACTCTCTGCTAGAGTCAGTAAAGTGTCCCTCCCCCCAGTAGGAATATGACTCCCTGTGCCAGTTCCCCAATCCTTCTCAGGGACCCTGTGCATAACAGGAACTACCTCATACCCTTGAACTGCCTGGGGTGTGTCAACTCCCTTCTTCAAGTTGGGCACCACATCTCTGGGCTTGTGCCCTTCTTCAGCAGTACTAGATGCAAGATTTTTTCTGCCACCATCTTAACTGGACTCTGCCCTTCCGGCCTCCAGTTTCAGCTCTTTACAGCTCAGCTCTTGAGCTGCAATCTTTTCTTCCTCCAGGGCTAAGAGTCTTTTTGCCTCAACCTCTGCAAGATACTCCTCTAATTGTTGCTCCTGTCGCCTTTGACTTCGGAGCCATTCATCTATTTCTGGGTCACTGTCCAACTCTGAGTAGTCTTCCTCCTCATCTGAGTAGTCTTCCTCCTCATGTGCGTAGTCCTCCTCCTCATCTGAGGGGTACTTAGTCATTTGGTTTCTTGCTGCCTCTCTCTCTGCCCATCTTTCCTCCCCCCAGACTATGTAGTGATGGAGCATCTCCGCTTTAGTAGATCTCCTTGCTACAGGAAGGCCCCATTGTCTGCAAAGCTTCCTTAGGTCAGCCTTAGTGAGGTGGTCAGTACGAACAAAGAATGAGTAGGTACACAATCCCATTTTGATAAGATCTTATCAGCAAAAACCATAATCCAAAGTCCAAAATATCAATAGTATATCCAGGAGGACATCAGAGAACCAAGAGCCAAAAAAGATGAAAAATCAAGTTGACCTTCAACTGTGGGTAGGTAGTGAAATACTTAGCTACTGTATGTCACTGCACAAACACAAGTCCTATCCTCACCGCTGATCACCAATGTTAGAAATGGGGTTTTTGGTTGGCAGTTAGGTTGCCTTCTGTCCAAGCAAGAACCCTCACTCTAGTCAGGGTAAGTCACACACAATCCAAAATCAGCCTGTGCTCACCCTCCGGTAGCTTGGCACGAGCAGTCAGGCTTAACTTAGAAGGCAATGTGTAAAGCATTTGTGCAATAAATCATACAACACCATAGCATAACACCACAAAAATACACCACACAGTATTTAGAAAAATATATAATATTTATCTGGGTATCTTCAGGTCAAAACGATCAAAGTTGCAATATGAATTTGTAAAGATATCACTGAAAAGTGATATAAAGAGGGTCATTCTGACCCTGGCGGGCGGCGGAGGCCGCCCGCCAGGATCCCGCCCTCCAAATTACCGCGCCGCGGTCAAAAGACCGCGGCGGGTATTACGAGTTTTCCCCTGGGCTGGCGGGCGGTTCCAGTTAAACCGCCCGCCAGCCCAGGGGAAAACGACCTTCCCACGAGGATGCCGGCTCGTAATCGAGCCGGTGGAGTGGGAAGGTGCGACGGGTGCTACTGCACCCGTCGCGTATTTCACTGTCTGCAAGGCAGACAGTGAAATACATTTTGGGGCCCTCTTACGGGGGCCCCTGCCGTGCCCATGCCATTGGCATGGGCACGGCAGGGGCCCCCAGGGGCCCCGCGACCCCCCCTACCGCCATCCTGTTCATGGCGGCTTTCCCGCCATGAACTGGATGGCGGTAGGGGGGGTCAGAATCCTCATGGCTGCGGAGCGCGCTCCGCAGCCATGGAGGATTCCAATGAGCAGCGGAAAGTCAGCGGGAGACCGCTGACTTTCCGCTTCTGACCGCGGCTGAACCGCCGCGGTCAGAATGCTCATTGGAGCACCGCCAGCCTGTTGGCGGTGCTCCCGTGGTCGGTGGCCCTGGCGGCCACCGGCCGCCAGGGTCAGAATGACCCTCAAAGTGTCTTAAGTCTTTAGAAAGTAAACAGAGTCTCTTTCAAACACAAAGTACCTGGTTTCTGGTGGAAAATCTCCTCAGAGGGCCACAAAGGAAGAGGTGCGTGGAAAAAGGGTGTGTGCGTCGATTTCTCCCCAGCACACACGGACTTGTGTCATTATTTTCCACGCGGGGAAGTCGGGCGTCGTTTTCCGGCGCGCGGACAGTCTCTTTCTGTGGGTCGCGGGGATTACCAGATGTCCCGGGTCTGTGCGTGGATTTTTCTGCTTGTTTTCCAGCTGCGCGTCGTTCTGCGGGGCTGCGCGTCGAGGTTTCGATCTCACGGCAGGCGTTGCGTCGATTTCTCCTGCGGAGTCGGGGGGCGTTGTCCTTGCGAGGCCGTGCATCAATGTTTTGATCTCACAGCAGGCGTCGCGTCGATTTCTCCTGCGGAGTCGGGCGGCGTTGTCCTTGCGAGCCCGTGCGTCAAAGTTTGATCTCACGGCAGGCGTCGCGTCGATTTCTCCTGCGGAGTCGGGCGGCGTTGTCCTTGCGAGGCCGTGCATCAAAGTTTTGATCTCACGGCAGGCGTCGCGTCGATTTCTCCCGGGAAGTCGGGCGGCGTTGTCCTTGCGAGGCCGTGCGTCAAAGTTTCGGTCGTCCCAAAGGCGTCGCGTTGATCAGCGTCGGTGTGCGGCGTTTTTCTTGCCGCGGAACAAGCTGTGCGTCGAAAAGTTCGGCACACGGAGCGAGGTCCAACACATATAATATGCATATTTAACTTACTTGTACGTCTCTAGTTAATGGTTCTACACGGTCTGTAATTTCAATACTACTTGTAGGCCTGTAGTGCTCATTGTGCCACCCACTAAAGTACCATTTTAAAACATGTCATAGGCCTGCAGCAACCATTTCCATCTCTCAAAATAAACCTTTTACCATGGCTAAACCTTCCTTTTTAATACTAATAAGTCACCCCAAAATTAGGCCCTAAAGGCTCATATGGTAGAGTATACTGTATTTAAAAAGTACGTCATGTGTGCTTCAGATTTACATGTCCTGGCAGTGAAAAACGCCTAAGATCATTTTTCACTGTTGTATGGCCTATCTCTCCCATTGACCAACATTGGATTACCTTGTTACTTTTAATAAGTGATTTTGGATTGTGAACAGATAGATATTCGCTGGTTACACTCAACGAATTGTAATTTTAAATCCTCTTTAATGGTAAAGTTGAAATTTAATTTACAATTCTGAAATGCTACTTTTAGAACTTTGTCATTTTTTTGTCCTGACCATTTGTTTTTTCTGCCATGTCCTGCGTTACATGATTATGAATGGCTCTGCTTTTGGAGTTTGTGTATTCCACCCAGACCATGGCACACAGGGGTCTAGATGTGGACAGGATAGGCCATCCTGCCAGGATGGTTCAGGAGGGTGGGGAGCTATGTCCTGCCCCACTTGCACTTCACAGGGTTTGCCTCCAGCACACATAAAGGAACCTGGCACCAGCCTTTTGTCACCCTTAGCTCAAGGCTGGCTTTAGGGCAGTTCAAGCGGTGAGGCTGCACCAGGTGCTGACCTGGATTGGGGGCGCTGACTTCAGGAGAGTGCTGTGTTTAGCAATAACTTACGAAGCCTGCAATTTAAAAGTACCTGCTGAAAAGTTCCTTGTGCGTCCAGCCTTCAAGAAACAATTAAAATGGCAAGATACCTCTTGTGATTAATGTTCCTGCTAGGGAGAGAGATGGTAGTTTTGTCTAGCCGCAGCTTTGACTTACCACAAAGTAGCGAAGAGGGTTAATATGCCTGCTGCAAAGTACAGAACTATATTTTGTTTGGCTAACTGGGTGGATTAGTAAAGCCAGCCTTTACAAGCGCTTTAGAAGAAATTAATGTATGTGAAAGAGGGGCTATGGAGAGATGATGGGCACATTTGCCAGGTAGTAGTGAGGGAATCCGAGGAGGTGGTCATAGGGTAGGGTGGGGGGGTGCAAAAAAAGACTGTCGCACAGGTTGCCACTAGCACCAAAGCCAGCCCTGCCTAGACTTCTTGGAGCCTTGAGAGAGGAAGGAAAGAACTTTTTGACACCTGATGTGGTGGGTAGAGCAGGATGTTCTACCACACAGAAAGGCTGCCACCAGGTATAAAAATTAGACCTATAGACCAAAACCTCAGAACACGTCTGGACCTGTGGACATTACAGAAGTAGGACTGCCATGCTGCCTGAAGACTTTCTTGCTGGCTGCTTGAGGACTGCGCTGCTCTCTGAGAAAAAAGACTGGACCTGCTCCCTTCATCCCAAGCTACCCTGAGTGACTCTAAGGGTCAACTGGCTGACCTCTTGTCTGAGCTAGAAGGACACAACCTTGTCCAGAGGCCTCCCTACAACTGCCTAGCTCACCTTCTGTACTGGTCCTGCCTGGACCTGCAACCGGACCTGCCTCAGCCCTGCTGGCTTCTGTTGGAGTGAGTTTCTGATCCCCAAGAAGTATCTCCCCAGGTCCTGGACCCTTGGCTGGCATCGGTTATGCTCCTTCTGTGAAGAAAGGTGAAACTCTGAAGGTTTGGGCTGTTTGTAATCATGAACGGGCTCATTCATGCCTAAACTTAGCAGCCCTAAATGAATGTCAACATGATGCTCCGGTGAACCAGACTGTTTGCACTTGAGCGACCACCAGTGATGATGGCAATGCAAGATATGCAATTTGCGCGATAGCAATGAAAACCCGCGGTGGCTAGATGCTCCGTCGACAACCCTCCATGATGCCCCCTAAACAGATTTTCGTGCCACATTGATGATCATCTCCAACACCAGGCCTGCTCTTCATGCTACAGTAAAGGCCATTCGCAAAACTTTCCCTGTTGCTCATGGCCTCCTCCAATGCGAATGAAACTCTTCACGCCATACTTTGAGTAGGTAACTTTTTCAGCTGGACTAACTTGCCCCTTGTATCTGGACTGTACTCTTTAGTCGTCAACATGAACTCTTGACTTTATCCCAGTCTAGCAACAACTAGATGACTGCCAGTAGAGCTTTGTACTTTTAGGTACTATAGCTACCTAAAACTCTAAAATTGAAAAATTTCCGGTTCAAATGTTTGGATTTTTGTTGTTCTTGTATCACTTAATGTATTCAAATTTGCCCTATCTTTCTAAATTGGCTTGGGATTTTTGATGTGTTCTTTTGTCACTTTATTATTCTTAGTGTGCTGCATAAATACTAACAGAGGGTTAAGACAAAGTTGATTTAATTGACTTTTGTGGTTCACCTTAGCAAGAATTGTGGTTGTTGCCTGAGTAAGACTTCCACCCCCTAAACAAATAGTCTGATTTTTTGCAGTTCACATTAAACATATGACAATAGCAAGAGAGGAAAAACACAAAGCAGAAAAACAGGAAGTTAAAGACAGGAAAACCATCACAGAGGGAGAAAGCAGGAACCTGAAAGAGTGAGATAAAGGGGCAGGGAGTATCTGGTAGTGGATGAAAAATACATGAGATGGATGTAAGGCTACATATCCTTCATATTTGGTGGTGTGGTATTTAATTTAACTGCTTATGTACCTTTGGGCAAAGCATTGGGCACCAGCACTCATTCGTTAACAAATTAAATACTGAGGAGCAGTGAAAGCTGACATTTGATTTCAACTTCCTGATTAAAACCATGGGAAAAGATTATGAAAATGTGCTGGAAAATGCATATATTTTACCCCACCTTTTAAAAATGTTCTAAGGTGAGAGGTCCCTAGAGACCTCCTTGGGAAAATCTTTATAACTTGTTTTGCTTGCTGGTGCAGATAAATTCAGGATTTGGTCTTACACCCCACCACTTTCAAAGTTCACCAGTCAATACCAATACAAAGTCTCATTCTTGTCTTGCTTATCAATATCGTTTTTATTTCTTGTCTGGTCTAACTTTTCATGTGACCAACTAACCCTTGTCAAGTGATGGCATAGTGTGGCCAAATTATTTTAAGCTAAAATACAAAAGTTCATGGTAAGGCTTTCATTCAGAACTGTGCACTAGTTGTTTAACTTAGAGCCACACATAAAAAAACAATTTGTAGCTGTGCCTACTTTGTGAAAATGATTGCACTGACGGAAATTATAGTTTTTTAACCCAACCAAAGTATCCTTACCCCTCCTTACTGCCAAAATGGGTGTAGGTGGCCATTTTGTATTGCAAAAGTTGTAGGAAAACATATTTGAGGATCCATTGCCATTCTCTCATGCCAATCAGCTATGACAAACAATGGGACATATTTACAAGAAAGTGATGCAATCGGTCCTGATGCGTCACTTTTTTTGCGTCACCCCTGCCCCACTAAACAACACCATGGTTGCGCCATATTTACAATATGGTGCACCATGGCGGTCATTGGGATAATAGCATCAACATTTTTGATGCTATTGTGGTGCTTTGTTACACTAACCTAAAAAAAGAATTGACAATAGTGCAGCAAAGCACAGCGAGGCCCATTGATTAAAATGGGTGCATCATTTTAACGCCTGCTCTGAGCAAGCTTTAAAAATGACTGAAAAAGTGGTGCAGTGAAATGTTGTAAATTCTCACTGCGCCATTTTCTTGGGTCTCCCTGCGTCAGAATGCCCCCTAGCATACATTATGCCTGACAAAGGCTTAATGTTGTGCAAGGGTTTACAAAGTAGCTCAAGTATTGTGCCACTTTGTAAATATGGAATAGGAAAAAGACCTCCTTAACGCCGCCTTAGCCTAGTATGTATCAAAATGACCTAATATAACACTTTGCTATGTGCAATAATGTTCTTCAGCAGGGATCTCTAACATTTTGTATAATGAAAACCACTGTTGATCAATGAAAATAGTCCTGAGAAACTAATGATTTTGATAATTGTTGCAGTAGTGACCACATGAGATACAATCACAATAGTGACCAAATAGATGTATAAAATGATACTGAGTGATAAAATACTATTAGCAAGCAATTTCCTATCCAGAATATTGATTAAATAATATAATCAAGGTGCGTATACATAGGCAAGTAAGGATTTACCGTTCTTGGCTCCATTTCTACCCACCTTAGACTTATTTAATAGATAGATATAGATATATATTATTTTGAAGGCAAAACATATAGAGTAAAGAATGTAAATATATTAATAATAACCTATTTATAATTTTCTTCATGATGTTGTGGCTGTCATTGTTTCGTATACTATATTTTGGCAGAATAATATTTAAAATTTGATACTGTGATAGCACTACCTACACCAACATATAAGACAGGGTTACCAGCGGCAGTGCAGGAAAAGCTTTATCAATATACACTTTCTGGAGCACCTTGCTGGCCAATGTAAAACACTTTAATGCATTGTAAAAGCTAATAAGTGATTTATAAATGCCATTCCAGTACAATATAATATATATCCCTCCTGACCACACTGGTATTAATGATATGAATGTCATACCGTACAGCTCTAAGACAATTGATTGCAGATCATGGAGGCTGCATAATAATTCCTGTATACTGCTTAACCCCTTTGCTGCCAGGCCTTTTCCCCTCCTGTGCCGAGCCTTTTTTTGGCTATTTGGGGTAGTTCGCGCTGAGGCCCTAATAACTTTTTGTTCACATAAGCTACCCAGGTCAAATTGGCGTCCTTTTTTTCCAACATCCTAGGGATTGTAGAGGTACCCAGACTTTGTGGGTTCCCCTGAAGGAGACCAAAGAATTAGCCAAAATAAAGACATCTAGGGGAATCCAAGATGGGCTGACTTGTGGGGCTCTGACCAGGTTCTGTTACCCAGAATCCTTTGCAAACCTCAAAATGTGGCCAAAGAAACACCTTTTCCTCTCATTTCAGTGACAGAAAGTTCTGGAATCTGAGTGGAGCCACAAATTTCCTTCCACCCAGCGTTCCCGCAAGTCTCCCGATAATAATGGTACCTCACTTTTGTGGGTGGGCCTACTGCCCGCAAAAGGAAATGCCCCAAAACAGTATCTGGACACATCATAATTATCAAATACAAAACTACCTGTTTTTGAGGGGGGGCACCTGCGTTTATGGTCCTGGGCTCAGCAGCCTTCTAGGGAAACCTACCAAACCCAGACATTTCTGAAAACTAGACACCCTAGGGAGTCCAGTGAGGTGTGACTTGCGTGGATCCCCCAATGTTTTCTTGCCCAGAATCCTCAGCAAACCTCAAATTTAGCTAAAAAAAATTCTAATTTTTCCCACATTTCTGTGTGGGATCACCGCACTGGGACAAATTTCATACCACCCAATGTTCCCTTTAGTCTCCGGTAAAAATGATACCTCAATTGTGTAGGTGGGCCAAGTGCTTGTGAAAGGGAAGAGCCAAAAACATGTTGATATTGAGGGGGAACCAAAAGGGGTCCAAAAGTGCAGTTTGCAAAAAAATATTTTTAGGCTGACAGGTGCAGCAGAATTTTTATCGGTACAGATGAGACAATGCTGGGTGGTAGGAATCTTGTGGATCCCTGCAGATTCCGGAAGCTTCCATCACAAAAACATGGGAAAAATGTGTGATTTCCAGGAAAGTTGGAGGTTTATAGGGGATTGTGGGTCCCAAAATGGTGCGGGGTGCATGTGAAACACACCACCGTGGAATCACCCAGATGGTTAGTGTTCAGATGTGTCTAGGTCTTGTGGATTTTTCTACATGGCAGCATCCCAAAGTCCATAAACTGCAGCCCTCACCATTCCAAGTGGGACGATTTTGAGAGTTAGCCAAGCTCTCATGGCCCATATGTCAAACTAAAACCCCAAATTATCAAATGTCCTCTTGCTTGCTGTGGGATAAGATGTTTTAGAGTGCGGGGGGAGAGCTGAAAGACTGTTACCCCCTGCAGTTGGGATGGGGGCGTAACTAGGCCCATACTGATTGGTAGCCACCACCCCAATATATATATATTTTTTTAAATTCCCTGGCATCTAGTAGACTTTCTGCCCCCCGGGGTGTGGATCAGGGGTAATTGTCCCATCTACCCACTGGTGGGCAGAACAACTTTGGCCCCATTTATTTGGGGTGGCCACCCTCTTATTTAAAAAAAAAAAAAACTTCCCTGGCCTCTGGTGGGCTTTCTGCCCCCTTGGGGGCAGATGGGCCTTCCAAAAATAGGCCCACCTGCCCCCAAGGGGGACAGATATGGCCAACAGTAATGTGCCCCCATGGAGAGCGACCCTTACCCAAGGGGCTGCCCCCAAAAGAAAACACACGCATACACACACACACCAATCCCTGGTGCCTAAGTGGTTTCTGCCCCAGATTGGTCTAACAAAAATCGGCCGATCTGCCCCCAGGGGGGGCAGAAATGGTCTAAATACAATTTTCCCCCCAGGGGAGCGACCCTTGACTAAGGGGTCGCTCCCCACCTCTAAAAAACTAAAACAAAAAAACCCAATTCTTTTTATCCCTGGCGCCTACAGGCCTAATAATAACAATAGACCGATCTGCCCCACAGGGGGGGCAGAAAAGGCCTAAAAAAAATCCCCCCCCGGGGAGTGACCCTTGCCTAAAGGGTCACTCCCATTGCATGAAATTGGCGCAAAAAAAAAAATTCCCCGGTGCCTAGTGGTTTCTGCCCCCCTTGTGGGCAGATTGGTCTAACAAAAATTGGCCGATCTGCCCCCAAGGGGGGCAGAAATAGTCTAAATGCAATGTGCCCCCCAGAGGAGCGACACTTGGCTAAGGGGTCTTTCCCCACCTCTAAAAAACAAAACAAAAACAAACAAACAAAAAAAAAAAAATGATCCCTGGTGCCTAGAGGCTTCTGCCCCCCCTGCCCTCCCCTCATGCCAGTTTCCATACACAAAGAAATCCCTGGTGTCTAGTGGGCATTTCAAAAGCCGGATCGCTTAACGATCTGGCTTTTGAAATGCTCTGAGAGACTTCAAAGGGAAGGAAAGGTGTTAGACCTGACAGCCTTAGGGTGGTCACCCCTAACTTTTTGCCTGCCTCCCTCCACTTTGTGGACACTGTTTTTGCTGTTTTTTTTAGACTCTGCGCACTTTACCACTGCTAACCAGTGCTAAAGTGCATATGCTCTCTCCCTTTAAACATGGTAACCTTGAATCATACCTGATTGGACTATTAATTTACTTATAAGTCCCTAGTAAGGTGCACTTTATGTGCATAGGGCTGGTAAATTAAATGCTACTAGTGGGCCAGCAGCACTGGTTGTGCCACCCACTTAAGTAGCCCCTTTTCATTGTCTCAGGCCTGCCATTGCAAGACCTGTGTGTGCAGTTTCACTGCCACCTCGACTTGGCATTTAAAAGTACTTGCCAAGCCTAGAACTCCCCTTTTTCTACATATAAGTCACCCTTAATGTGTGCCCTAGGTAACCCCTAGAGCAGGGTGCTGTGTAGGTAAAAGGCAGGACATGTACCTGTGTAGTTATATGTCCTGGTAGTGTAAAACTCCTAAATTCGTTTTTACACTACTGTGAGGCCTGCTCCCTTCATAGGCTAACATTGGGGCTGCCCTCATACACTGTTGAAGTGGCAGCTGCTGATCTGAAAGGAGCAGGAAGGTCATATTTAGTATGGCCAGAATGGTAATAGAAAATCCTGCTGACTGGTGAAGTCGGATTTAATATTACTATTCTAGAAATGCCACTTTTAGAAAGTGAGCATTTCTTTGCACTTAAATCCTTCTGTGCCTTACAATCCACGTCTGGCTGGGCTTGGTTGACAGCTCCTTGTGCATTCACTCAGACACACCCCAAACACAGGGTACTCAGCCTCACTTGCATACATCTGCATTTTGAATGGGTCTTCCTGGGCTGGGAGGGTGGAGGGCCTGCTCTCACACAAAGGACTGCCACACCCCCTACTGGGACCCTGGCAGACAGGATTGAACTGAAAGGGGACCTGGTGCACTTCTTAGCCACTCTTTGAAGTCTACCCCACTTCAAAGGCACATTTGGGTATAAAACAGGGCCTCTGCCCTAACTCATCAGACACTTGCTGGAGAAGAAACCTGAACCAGAAACTACATCCTGCCAAGAAGAACTGCCTGGCTGCTCAAAGGACTCACCTGTCTGCTTTCTACAAAGGACTGCTGCCTTGCTGTTGGCCTGCTGCCTTGCTGAACTCTTGTCTGGCTGTGAAAGTGCTCTCCAAGGGCTTGGATAGAGCTTGCCTCCTGTTCCCTGAAGTCTCAGGACCAAAAAGACTTCTCTCTTTCACTTGGACGCTCCGTGCGCCGAAAATTTCGACGCACAGCTTGTTCCTCGGCGAGAAAAACGCCGCACACCGATGCTGATTGACGCGACGCTCGTGGGACGACCGGAAATCCGACGCACAGCTTCGCAAGGACAACGCCGCCCGACCTCTAGAGGAGAAATCGACGCAACGCCTGCCGTGAGATCGTAATTTCGACGAGCAGCCCCGCAGAACGACGCGCAGCCGGAAAACAAGCAGAAAAATCCACGCACAGACCCGGGACATCTGGTAATCCCCGCGATCCACGAAAAGAGACTGTCCGCGCGCCGGAAAACGACGCCCGCCTTCCCCGCGTGGAAAATAACAACGCAAGTCCGTGTGTGCTGGGGAGAAAACGACGCACACACCCTTTTTCCACGCACCTCTTCTTTTGTGGCCCTCTGAGGAGATTTTTCCACTCCAAACCAGGTACTTGTGCTTGAAAGAGACTTTGTTTATATTCTAAAGACTTAAGACACTGTATATCACTTTTCAGTGATATCCCTACAATTTCCCATTGCAAACTTTATTCTTTTTGACCTACAATTATCCAGATAAATATTATATATTTTTCTAAACACTGTGTGGTGTATTTTTGTGGTGCTATATGGTGGTATTGTATGATTTATTGCACAAATACTTTACACATTGCCTTCTAAGTTAAGCCTGACTGCTCGTGCCAAGCTACCAGAGGGTGGGCACAGGATAATCTTGGATTGTGTGTGACTTACCCTGACTAGAGAGAGGGCTTTTGCTTGGACAGGGGGTAACCTGACTGCCAACCAAAAACCCAATTTCTAACTAAAGGGAAATCCCTTTCCTTCCCTTTGAAGCCTCTCAGGGCCCCATCACATGATCGGAAGAGAAATGCTTTGCTTTGCATTTCTCTTCCGATTGCGCTGGAAGCTGAGCTTCCAGCGCGATGGGGAAGGGGCCTCTGATGAGGTCAGCGCGCATTTGTGCGCTGACGTCATCAGACGTCACTGGAGGGGTCGGGGGGCGGTGGTGGAAGGGGAAGGGCTTCCCCTTCCATCCCTGCCTTGAGGGGGGTGGTAGGGAAGCCCACAGAGGGAGCACTAGTGCTACCTCTGAGCTCAGTGCCAAGGACGTAATGGTTACATCCTCGGCACATGAGCACTGTGCCGTGGGACGTAAACATTACGTCTGTGGCACAGAAGGGGTTAACACTCTTAGGGGCACCTAGTGCAGTGCCACTTTTCCTGCTCCCCTTAGCGCCCCCTAATGCCACCATGGTAGCGCCATATTTATAATGTGGTGCACCATGGTGGTAGCTAGGGTGACTAGTGTCATAATTTGTGACGTTAGTCTTGCGCTTTGCAGGACTAGCGTCACAAATGATGATGCTAATCCTGCAAAGCACACAGAGGCCCATTGTAATGAATGGGAGCCTCTTCTTAACACCTGCACTTAGCAGGAGTTAAAAAATACTAATAAAAATGGCATAAAGGAATCTCATAGATTCCTTTGTGCCATTGTTACAGCCCCCCCCCCCCCAGTGCCGGAATGCCCCCATGCATACATTATTCCTGGTGCAGGCATAATGTGGCGCAAGGGGTTACAAAGTGGCGAATGCAAGCATTGTGCCACTTTGTAAATATGGCACGTGGGAAATTCCACCTTAATGCCACATTTGCATCAAAATAAATGCTGCAAATATGGCACAAGGAGGCGCTAGGGGCTCATAAATATGCCCCTTAATCTCACATAAGACAAGAAACTAGCTTAGTCATGTCCATTGGCCAGTAGCCTACCAGTCCACACCAATAAACCACCCATCACCAACTGAACAGGTATGAAATATCTGACAATATCTGCCACATGCTGCTAACAGATGGAGGACTTTCATTTAATCTATCATTGCAGTTCTGACAAGCTATGCACTAAGACTGCTTCTGGACATCTAAAAATGACAATCAGCTATGGGATGATTTTAACAAAGTCTATCCCAGCAGATTTCTCCACCATTTCTTCCTCCAACCTAAGTCTGCTCAGGACCATAAGCGTTAAACAAAGAATCTCAAATGGACAAACCAGTGAGGTCACCACCTAAGTGGACTATGATCATAAAATATCATAAAGGGACCTGTAGAGCTGCCAAAGCTGGCAGCTTACTGAACACTGTAAACAGGGCACCTCTCTCTCACACTTCTTCATCCAGCACAGTGCTAAGAGCTGCATCCCATACAGTGATAACCACACCTCGGTGACAATTAATCACAACATGCAAATACTTTCCTAGTATGATGACAAAACAAAGACAATACAGTCCAGCCGCACACACTAGATGATGTATCATGCTAACCATGAAGGCAAGCTCTTCTGCCCCCACATAGGAGCAGTAAGTAGGATATGCATGTTGCAATACAATTTATTACAATCATTGACCCTAGCAGGGTTAGGAAGGATACGTTCACAGATTCATACCTAGAGACCAAGACTGAGGAGGTGATAAGATACCAAAACCGCCATTGGATACCAGAACATGCTTGTGGAAGGATATGACAGACACAATTAATGCTGCAACCATATATGAAATGTGCAAATTTGAGGACATCCAAAAGAGATTCTGCATTTTAAAAAGGAGAATATGTATGATACACACAAAGAACAAAAGTGACACAGTGACAGCTGGTCATGGTTCTTAGCTGTATGGGAAAAAGCAACCTTGACATGTCTGGGGTAGAGGGTATAAATGGTGGATCAAAATGGGAAAGAACCAAATTAGGAAATATGACTACAATGGTGGTATTATTGCTGAATGTGTGCAACAGATTTGTCAGTGTGAGTATCTTTCAGAGATTATTGCATGGGTGGGGATCACTGGATGACACACATTGAACATTTGTCAAAAATACGAGCTCAATCCCATCACTGTCAACACCCTTCACCATGGCACGTCCAATGAACATAGCATTGTGTGAAACTGATGACAGGACAAAAGGCATACAGATAACTATAGATCATGAACTAAATACTGTCATTCCATTGTGTATCCTGAAGGTCAGACATTATGACCAGAAGGCTGTGCCATAATCAGGAAACAACATAATACAGCATCCCACAGGGTGTCACTACTTTATCCGCCCTGTGCCACAAAAATCACAGTAGCAGGAGAAGTATCAATGCATAGTCTGACATGATGTATGTGGTGACTGTCACATATCCATCAAATATATGCTATCCATGTAATCAATACATCCTTGCTAATTATTAAGTCTTAACAAACAAACAGCAATTAGCATTGCACAGATTAGGGGCAGTAGCTTTCTGTTTACCCTCAACAATGATCTCTCAATGAAGGGATTTTTAGGTCATGGAATGAGAGCATATTGTACAGACTACCCTTCCCATGAACCTGTTGACTGTACAGATTCATGCATTGAGCACAAAAAGAAAACTGATGTGTAAGCATGACAAAATTGAGTATTCACTCTCTGTGGAAAACTGGGTTATTGATTGACTGGGATGTGAAGCCCTGGTCAAGCAGCACCCACAATCCCTGTCAGGGTATGCCACAAGCCAAACCTAAACTAACTTGTGCTGAACCCTCTGGTAGATTGACACAAAGCAGTCAGGCTTAACTTAGTGCAAGCTATATGGCCCTCATTACAACATTGGCGGTACTGACCGCCTACCGCCACGGCGTCTGCCGCCAACATACCGCCACTGTGGCTACCAGCCAGCAACACATATTTTGACTGCCGAGTATATACCGCCAGAAATCTGGCAGAACACCACCGACAGTCATGGCGGCAGACAGCAGTAAGGCGGTGCTGCTAACAGCAGCACCACCACGCCAGCAAAACACCGCCGACCGTATCATGACCAATGATATGGCCTGGCGGTGTTTTGCTGGCGGACGCTGCTGCGCCGTGGACCGTCTCCAGCCGGAGGACACCCTGCAAGCATGTAGGTCGGGTTCTCCGACAGGAGAGGGGGGTGTTGTGTGTATGTGGGTGTGTGTATTTCTTGGGATGCGTGCATACGGGTGAGAGTTGCGTTGGATGCATGCGTGAATGAGTGATTGTGAGTGTTGTGTGTTGTGGATGCATGTGTGTGACAAGCTATGTTGGCGTGTGTTGTGGTGTGTGGGTATGTATGTGTGCACGCATGGGTGGAGGTGAGTATGCTTGTGTGCATGTCTGTATATGGGTGCGCGTGTGGGTGTGTATATGTGCGTGGGCAGGAGTGGGTGGGAGAGGGTGGGGGAGAACTCTGTGGAGCGGTGGGGGACGGGGCAGACCTCTATCAGTGCCAGGGAAAGGATTCCCTGGCACTGATAGTGCCTACCGCCATGGTTTTCGTGGCAGTAAGTTTGGCACGAAAACCATGGCGGTAGGCCGGGTCGTAATCCCGAGGGTGGGAATGTGACGGCCGCCGGGCTGGAGACTGTAGTCTCCAGCCCAGCGGCCGTTAGGACTCTGGCGGTTGGTGTGCTAAAGTGGCTTTGTGGAATGGCGGTAACCGCCAGGGTCCAAATCCCATTTTTTTTAAAGCCGGCCTGTTGGCGGTATTACCGCCGCTTTAACTCTGACCGCCAGGGTTGTAATGAGGGCCTATGTGTGCACACTTGAAACAGTAACACAGTCAAAACACCACACAACGTCCAAAAGTAGAACCGGAGTTATGAATTTTCTAAAGATTAAAGTGTAAAATAGTGCCAAAAAGAAAAAAGCGCCAGTTGGGGATATCTGATCACTCTGGACTGATGGAAATCACACTTTCAGGTTGTCTGCAATGGAGCGTATGTCGGATACAGTCAACGGGTTAGGTCTGTTGAAATTTACCTTCTCAAAGTCTGTGCCAAGAGTCACATTTGCATTGGGGAGGCAATGAGGAGCAGGATGAGTGTCACAGTATGCTGTCAGTGTAGCCCAAATAGCCAACTGGTGTCATGGGTGGGCGTTGCAGGAGCTTAACATTGGGGCTACCCCACTGATGGTTTATGCTGTAACACAAAGAGAGCTTCCCATTGAATCATAGCACGAGCAGCAAGGTCTTGTTGTGAACAGGCTCATTCACAGTCATAAAGAGCCCAAAAGCTTGAATTCAGCTCCCATGAGCCATTCCAGGGGTCTAGGACCAAAGGGGCACCACCAGGGAGCAGGAACTCACTGCAGCTGGCTCCAGGGGCTGATGAATGATTTTGGGTAGCCTTCCAAGTCCCTGAGGCTCAGATCAGAAGGCCAGCAGACTAGCCATTGAGTCACACTGGTGTCATGGGTTCAAGATGAAGTTACAGGTCCAGTTCTTCCTCCCTAGGCAAGAGGGCAGCAGGCAGCAAGTCAGCACAGAAAGGCAGCAATTCCTTCAGAGTAGCAGTCCAGCAGAGTGGCAGTCCTTTCAGCAGCACAGCAGTCATTTCTCCTTGCAGCAAAACCCTATGCCCCGAGGTGTACTGAAGATTTGGTGTCTGGGGTCCAGCATTTATACACAGTTGTGCCTTTGATGTGGGGAGAAGCTTTTAGATGCATGCATTTGAAGTGCACAGGTGCCCTGCTTTTGTGGCCCTGGCCACAGACTAACTACAGAGGACTTGCAGTCCTTTGTGTGGTGGCAGGACACAGCCTATTCAATTGTAAGTGGGGCTGGGCTCAGATCCTCCCTCCCATCCCGCTAGTGATGGCCCATCTAGTCGCACCTGAGCTCCTTATTGGGTGTGGCTGTCTAGGAGGAATACACAAAGCCCAACTGCAAACTACACCTAGTCATGTGACTCAGAGACAGGCTGCAGCCATCAAAAGGCTAAGGCAAGAACATGCTACCTTTCTGAAAGTGGTATTTCCAAAATTGCAATTTAAAATCTGACTTTACCATAAGTTAGGATTTTAAGTTTCTGTTCTATAGACTCCAAATATTAAATGGTTAACTGGTCCCTTTTGAAATGGGACTTTTAAAATGTAACAAGCTAACTCCAATATTATCCAATGGGAGAGGTAGGCAGTTTTGAAAAACGTAAAAGTACAGATCCAACTTTTTAAATACATAGCACTCTGCCCTCTGGGCTATCCAGGGCCTACCTTAGTGGTAACATATGTATTCAAAGGGAAGGTTTGAGCCTGGCAAAGTGTTTACTTTACCAGGTCAAAATGGCAGTTTAAAACTGCACACAGGCTATGTAATGGCAGGCGTGAGACATGTTTAAAGTGCTACTTAAGGTTGTGGCACAACCAGTGCAGTGCGTCTAGGAGTAGCATGTAATTTGTAGGCCCTGGGCACATGTAGTGCCATTTTACTAGGGACGTAAAGTAAATATTGAAAATGTCAATTGAGTATAAACCAATTCTCACATGTTTTAAAGAGAGAGCACTTTAGCACTTGTTAGCAGTGGTAAAGTGCACAAACTCCTAAGGCAAACAAAACAAGTTCAGCAATTAATAGGAGGAAGAAGACAAAACGTCTGGAATTGACCCTGAGGAAAAATGGCCACGTCCAACACTCAATATGACATCCTTGCATTGCATGTGAGTCAGTGGAGTCACACTCCAAAGATGAAAGCACATCACAGTCCACTGGTATGTTTGCAAAATCTCAAGCACCTATCAGTGGTTCACCAAGTGCCCACAAAAAGGCTGCAGTACCTCACCAGCCACAGTGGATCCACAAGTGCACCTTAAAAGCCACTAACATCAATACAAGCCTAGAATAGATCCACAAGTGTAGGAAAAATGAGTAATACCAAGTGTAGTGTGAACTCACCCAGGACTTCTGATTGCAGCCCATGTACAAGAACCTATTTCTCCCAAAAATCTCAGTTGCTACCACTATGCTAAAAAAGCACAGTTCCCGAAGCCACACTCACCATGCAGCTGTCCACGAACAGTAGCTCATTTGTCATCATATTCATTGCCAAGGCTACACCTATAATGACCATGCATGATGTGGCATCTGTTACAGTGCCTGCTATCCCTACCCCAAGCAACTGGATCTGACACTGGCAAAGATGTTGGAAACACTGACCCTTAAAAAAAAACTATGTGGTGGCTACTCAGATATTGGAAGTGGTGAAGGCCCTATTCAACTTGAGAATGTCTTTCCATTGACACTTCACCCATTGAAGTGGAAGCCATGAAGGAAGAAACCATGGAGACAATCGCAATAACTGAGGGCCAGGATGTGTAACATTCTGCCAAGACTGAGAGAAGAGGAGGAGAAAGCTACAATTTCACAGGATGACGCCTAAGTTACTTGCAGTGGAGTAAGAGTTGAGCATGAACTGTGAAAGATAAGGAGGGAACAATACACTATTTTGGAAAAATAATGCAGACAAACTGGAAGTGTATCTGCAGTCGTTGAGCTAAAGGATCTTTTTTAAGAAGAGCTACAACACATATGCCAGTCAGAGTGGTCTGTTAGGCAGCATATAAAATGACAGAGGCACTTGTACCACTCACATTTGCATGCTCTGAATGGCCTGTCTCATTCAGACTTACATTGAGTCAGCAATGTTTGGAAGGATGTGAAGTGCTATTTAATATATTAGACAAATTGGGCAAGATGCTATAGAGACAGGAGCTTATGGGGGGTGACCAGGTGAACATGAGTGCAGTCAGAGCACCTCAGGAAATTAGGAAATTTCTCTAATGAATTACATTTTGCCTCAGTGGTATTGGCTGCATTGGCGTCAATGGAGAATTGTGTTTGCTATCCACTCACATTAAAAAATAACAAGGTGGTGGATGGAATGCTTGAATTAATCTCAGCCACTGTCAGGCGCTTGAGGCTGCATCCCAATCTATAATTTTTTTGCCCATCATGTCAACTCACTTTGAACTCAGCCTTATAGCCTTATGCAAATCAGTCTTGACCCTGTTCCTCATGGGAACAGTCTAGCCCGAACTGCCAGGCAAAGTCCTTCCTGAACCGGAACACAAGCAACCTAGGACTGGTTTCACCCCAGTTAGGGCTTTTTAGCAAGGTAGTTCTTGGTTACAGTGGCACAGTGAGCCAGAGAGTTGATGTGGTGGGAAAAATTATGTATTGGGATGCGGTCCGAGTGATTGCCAGTGGGGAGAAAGCAAGGATGAAAAATACCCTGCAAAAGTGTTTTGGTACTGAGCACCCTAACCTTCACTAGAGCCAGCCATTGGTTTCTGAGCAAAACTTTGGGCACTGGCAAGCACTTATTTTTTTACAAACTAAGCACAGTCTAATTCATACTCCATTCTATGTGTAAACTCAAAAGATTGTTGATGCCAGTTAATGAAGGAGTACTTAAAGCATAATGTGCAATTTTCCTCGGTCTGTCATTTTGATTTCCTGAAAATGAATTACAAAAATGCATACATATACATACATACACAATAGGGCTTCCAGCCAACCCTCTTCAGCCATTGTTCTTAATTTTTTACCCCCTACTAAAGCCTACCAAAACATATATCATGTGGTATCGGGTCAACCCGCTAAAACCATTGGTTCCCTTCTGAGTGAGTAATAGCATTTTGGTCAAGCACAGCGTCATCATCAAACACAGAAAATAGCCCCTATAAGTATCAGTGAATTGTGAGATAATGTAAAAACAATTTAACCCACACTTTATTTTCTGGTGCATACTTGTTTCTTTTAATTGATTTCTGCTTTAAAAAAAACTAAGTTAACATGGCGGACTTCAGTAGCTTTGCATGCACCATCCTGCATCGAGGGTCAGCCTGCACCTCTGTCATTATGAGGTATGGTGACTCACAATAATTACAGACATAATAATAGGACAGCTCAAGATGAACAAGGGCAGAGTTAAAAAGACACCCAACAACATAAATTAATTTGTGCTCTCAACAAAATGCTTATATTATTAAATTAAGTTTCAAATTACCTTTATAGTAGATGGTGAAGACAGTGACTGGGTGATGTACTGATATGCAGTTAATGTGGCTGCTGTGTTAGAGACTTAGGGCCTGATTTAGAGTTTGGTGAATGGGCTACACCGTCACAAATGAGATGGTTATCCCGTCTACCGTATTATGCTTCCTATAGGATATAATGGGATCATAAAATGGCAGACAGGCTACCCGGCACATTTGTGACGGAGTAACCCTATCCACCAAACTCTAAATCAGGCCCTTAAGGCTTGATTTATACTTTGATTGACAGATTGTGTACCATTGCCATGGTGGATTACTCTATTCCTGCCATGGCAAGGCTACTCTGCCCGCCAAATTTAGAGCTGTCCTCTGGCCAATTAGACATCTCTAGCAGTTCCAGAACCTGCTGTCATGGTGGTGGTTGTAAATGTATTGAACGTTTGACAGACGGCTCCATCAACATGAAGAAGTCAGATGTCAAACGCCAACATTTTTTATTTTATTTTTCAAAAACAAAATCTGAAAGCTGGGTTTTGTTTCAGAAAGTAAACCAAAAGAATGACCCCCCCCCCCCCACAGGGGTCAGTTTGCAGATTTCACTGCCTTTTACAGCCATGTCTTCACAGACTCTAAATTAGGGGTGGGCATAACTTGTGTAGCATAATCACACTGAATTAGCTAAGAATTCTGCGAGACTTGGCTTGAATTATCCAAGAAGAGTGATTCTGCATTTAGCACTATTTCTTAGCACACAAATGCTGCATTGTGTCCAAAGTGGATGTGAGGATGCATTTGCGATAAGAAATAGAACTAAATACAACAGAAAACCAGTAGTGAACTGGAGTAGCCACTTGTGCTCGCTAAATGTGCTCTTATTGTAGGATTTCCCCCTTAATTACTACCAGCATTTAGCTCTATTTTCTCACATCTGAAATAGATGTGAGGATGCTTTTGGCATGGAGAATAGGGCTAAATGCAGCAGAACACAAATAGCAAGCACATCCTGCTGCTCACTAAATTTGCTCTTGTGGTAGGTTTTGTTTCCCAAAATTACTCTTAATTAAGTGAGCAGCAGTAATTGCATATTTATATGTCTGTCCGTGTCAAAGAGTAACGCAGAATTACTGAAATTACTCCAATTACTCCAACGTAATCAAAATTCTGCCATGCCCTATGCCAAATAGGGCAGGCAAACAATTGGCCAAACCACATTCTAGCCATCAGAGATGGATGTAGGCGCCAGAGATGGAGTAGTCTCCCCTGTCTACACATTGAAGTTCCTCCCCCCCTCTAAATGAGGTGGAAGGAACATCACTTTGGCAAACAAGGTACTCTGTCACCATTGCGACAGAGTATCCTCTCTGCCAAAGTGTGAATCATACTCTTAGAATTCTAGTCCTTTCTTTGTCTTCATGCTGCTCAGTTCATAGACTTCAGCCCCAAAACATCAGAATGGCAATAGGTGAGCACTGGAGCATCATCTTCACTGAAAGTGCATGTCTTGACTTGTCTGCTAAAAGTTGCAATGCCAAGCTATTCAAGGTTGTGGAAATTGATCACTTCCTTCTTTCATAAGTATTAACAGAAAGATGTGCCATAGGTAAGACCTGTACACTTTCTTATTAAGCCAGTGTTTATACATCAAGCAGGACCCCCCAAAATTTTTTTGTTGTGCGATATCCTGTATTTGTTAACCACTTTTGCCTCTCAAAGAAGGTGCTGTGACTTTAATTAATACAGAATTAAAGGCATTATAGGCTTAATGTATCTGAATAAAAGAGTGATGTGTTTGTATAAGGCACTGCTGGATACAGAATAATGGAAAATAAACAACCTTGAAACTGCTGAGACAGAATGTGAGCGAGCTTTGTATTGCTGCACTGCATGAAAGGCATTTACTGTGATTTTGCATCTGGGTTGTATCACTTTAGTGGCACTGTCTCAACACAAATTAATTTTTGGTACTACTAAGCCATGCAATCCCACATTGGGTGGCTTTGTGTGGTTTACCTTTTACAAAAGGAACGCAGTGCATAGCACTGCCTAGTGTTACTTTGCATCGAGTAGGCTTTACATAGATGAAGCATAGGCATTCCCATGCATACACCCACGTATTTTGATGTAAACCCCGATTTACAAAGGCTTGTGTACCACACTATGGCCCTCATTATGAAATTGGCGATAGATCCCGCTTACCGCCATGCCGACTGCCACCAACATAACGCTGCCGCAGCAGATAACTGGCAAGCATATTATGACACATACATACCAATCCGTCACTATATAGCCACACACACAAGTCCGCCAGCCCAAAGGTCAGTGATAAACTGGCAGTAGCAAAACCCACACCGTTACGCCAACAGAACTACCCCCACAGCATTATGACCCACAAATCACTGCGGGGGACATTCAATGGTGGTAAACCATTGGCGGTACATACTGTTGTGCTCAAAATACACACACTCAAACAAAACTACACCATATTGGACAATTCAAACTACACACACCTGACACACATACCAACACCACACCCACACCACTATAAAACACACACCCACATTACCCACAACCCTTTACGAAGACAAACCATTGCCAACAGAGAGAGAGAGAGAGAGAGATCAAGAGCAACCACATAACCAGAGCCACATAACCACATTGCCTATACACCATCCACACACCTTACAGCACACACACCAACACATCACCCCACACACCCACACCACTCACACCATGGCACCACAAAGACACCCCAGATTCTTTGAGGAGGAGCTAAGGGTCATGGTGGAGGAAATCATATGGGTAGAGCCACAGCTATTTGGATCACAGGTGCAGCAGACATCCATTGCTAGGAAGATGGAGCTGTGGTGGAGAATCGTGGACAGGGTCAACACGAGGGGACAGCACCCAAGAACAAGGGTCAACATCAGGAAGAGGTGGAACGACCTACAGGGGAAGGTGCGTTCCATAGCAGCAAGACACCAACTCGCTGTACAGAGGACTGGCGGTGGACCCACACCTCCTTCCCCCACAACTAACAACATGGAAGGAGCAAGTCTTGGCAATCATGCATCCTGAGGGCCTGGCAAGAGTTGGAGGAGGACTGGACTCTGGTAACTCAAATCTCTATTACTATCACCCCCTACCTGCATGTCATCACAAACCTCCACCCTTACCCTCACTCCCATCACTTCACCACCTCCCACATACCCCACCATCACAACCCACTCATCTTCTAACTAGGCTGAATTTCATAACCACAAGCAGGATTACTCCTGGCTGCTTTTCACAACTAGACTGAACTCCATAACTACAATCAGGACTATTTCTTGATGGACTCACCATGGATTCTGTTGATTGTTCTTTGATTTTTGTGTAAATAAGTGTATCATTTAGTTTGTATTTCAATTGTTGAATAAGGTGTTGAAACAGGTGGTTTTCTATACTGATTGTTATTCAACGGTTTTGTAAATATATTTATTAAAAGATTGTTTATACATAATTGCCACATACAAGCCATTGTATAAGTTAATTTTAGGATTGTTGTGTCATAATTGAATGAATTATATAATTTTGTGAATCCATTATTTTTGAAAGCAAATTACTTATATCTGTTGAGTGCTCCACATGATGTTTTATATATAGATGCATTTACTGATCCCAATACCACGCCCTGCATGTAACTCCAATGTATGGACACCCCTCACAGACATGTATGGACACCTATCACCACTGCATGCACACTGGAGAGAATCACCTAGCCCACCAAATAGTAATTCACACAAAGGCAAATCTGCCAGGGAAACAACAACCATAGAGGGCAACACACCCATGCACATGATGTCACACGCAGAAACAATAACACTGCATTTACCTCCCCACAGGTCCCCCAGCCAATTTCACCGGAGAAGAGGTGCCAGCAACATCCAGTCTACCCACAGAAGAGGCCCACAGTGATGACAGCAGCTCTGCTCGCCTGGATCTGAAGGACCAACCTGGCCCATCAGGGATCTCTGGACAGTCGGTTACCCAGGCACACTCTCACACCACCACAGAGCTGCTTCCCTCAGGAAACACCACCACAGCACCCACCCAGAGGACCCATACCTCTGTCCCCAGGACATGTCAATCAGCAGTGCGTCCACCACTACAGGGAACCCAGGCCACCCCGCAAACACAGGACGATCAGGGACCTGGGGTCAGTGGCAGTGGACACACGATTCAGGGGGCAGAGGCACAGGACAACAGGGAAGCTGGGAGGAGTGCTATGCACCAGGGGGAGGACAGGCCCAGGTAACTGACTCTCAAGGAGGCACTCACCGCGACCCTGGGAGCATACCAACATTCCCAGGATACGCTGGGCCAGATACTGGACAAGTTGCAGGAGAACATGCGGCTGCAGGAGGAACAGTACCTGGGGATCAGGGAGGACTTGAAGGACATCAACACCACCCTGGTCTCCATTGCAGGGGTGGTGGCAGACATGGCCAACACTATGAGGGAGGCAGTGGCACCCCACTGGGCCTCTGCGACTAGCCAAACCAATGAACAGCCCTCCATCTCCGCTGCTGCTAGTGGACAGGATGCCCTGCCACAGGACCAACAGGCCACCAGCACCCCTCCCCTGCAGAAGGAGAACCACCCCACAAACGTTCCCTGCGATCCAGGCAGAAGCCAGAGACTATTGCAAGACCCCTGCCAGGAAATAAAACTCTCCTGATTGTCACCCTTATGTCCAACCCTGTCATCCTTCCCACCTTGAACTGTCATTGCGCCCCTTCCTATGCCCCCTTTGACAATGCACCTGTGATACAAATAGACTGGACTCTAACCTGGACTTTCCTCCACCATCACCCCAGCCCATTGCACATCCCCCTCTATTTCTCAGCACTTAAATAAACACCCTTTGAAAAAATACAAGTATGGAGTATATCAAATGATTCAAGTATGTATTTGTTTAACAAGGTTTAAACATTGAAAATCAACTGTACAGTAACGTACAAGTAGGAATGACCTGTAGGTGGCTGCAGTCAACAGCCCAGGAGCGATAGTGGGGCATAAATATCTGCAAATAGAGATGCCAAAGGGTAGAGTGAGTCATTTAAATGTGAAGTTACACTGTTTTACCTGTGTGTCATTGGAGGTATTGTCGAATTACTGCACTTCTGTTGTCCTCATCCTTTGCCTACTGATCTTCACTGTCCACAGAGTCCACTGCTGCCACGCAGCCATCTCCAGCCTCATCCTCCTGCAGAAAAGGCACCTGGCGACGTAAGGCAAGGTTGTCCACGATGATCTGTCAGTCCTTCTTGGGTGAGTAGTATAGGAATCCACCTGTTAGATGGAGGCAATGAAACCTGGCCTTCAGGAGGTCCTCTCTATAATTCTTCTTGTTCACTCATGTGCCTCATTGTAATGTTCCTCTGCCCTTGTCCTGGGATTCCTTACAGGGGTCAGTAGCCATGAGAGGTTGGGGTAACCAGAGTCACCTGCAAATATCAAGGAACAACTGTTAGCCACACACCAACCCTTAGGGCCCACACCATACCCATACACCAACATCCACTAGGTGGGAACCAGGGCTTACCTATGAGCCACACCCTGTGCCTCTGGAGTTGAGCCATCACATATGGGATGCTGCTATTCCTCAGGATAAAGGCATCATGCACAAACTCAGGATATTTTGCATCGACGTGGGAGATGTACTGGTCCGCCAGGCACACCATCTGCACATTCATGGAGTGAAAGCTCTTTCGATTTCTGAACACCTGTTCATTTCGCTGGGGGGGACAAAAGCAATATGTCCACCTTCAATTGCCCCACTAATGTTGGGGATATGTCCCATTGCATAGAAATCAGCTTTCACTGTGGCCAAATCCTCCACCTGGGGGAAAACAATGTAGCTGTGCGTGTGTTTAAATAGGGCAGACACTCTGGTCAGCACTATTGAGAACATTGGCTGAGACATTCCGGGTGCCAAGCCCACTGTCACTTGGAAGGAGCCAGTTGCCAGGAAATGGAGCACTGATAGCACTTGCACAAGAGGGGGGATCCTGGTGGGGTGACGGATATCTTAGATTAGGTCAGGCTCCAATTGGGCACACAGCTCTGTGATTCTGACCATGTCCAGCCTATAGGTAAGGATAATGTGCCTGTCCTCTATTGTTGCCAAGTCCACTACTGGTCTGTACATGGGGGTATGTCTCCGTCTCCTATTCATCTGCAGCGGTTGCAATCTATGGGGCAAAATGGTGAGCAGCCGGTCAGTATCTCTTATTTCCAACCACTACACTTCACTGCATGTTGTGATTGTTACAGTCTTTCGTTGGAAATGTCCAAATGGTGCATATGTGTACTGTGACGCAGTTAGGAGGCACGGCCTGCACCCCCCCCGAAATGGCATCCGCCTGTCCTGTTTGGAGGGGCAGGTGGGAATGAGGTAATTCCGCTGACGTTGTGCGCCATTGCGGGAGGCGGTCGAAAACCACCATGCAACTCCTCATTGGTTACCATTGGGCCCAATGGGGTACAATGGCCAATGGTGATGTACGCCGGCAAAGACGGTATGCACTGCCATGGACGTCACCGCCATTTGCGTTCTGTTCACTCACTTGCTACCTGACCTTCAACAGGAGAGGACCTACACTGCATGTCCTGCTGTGACCTGAGTCTGGAACTGACCATGGCTTGTGTCACTGGGAAAAGGGCCCCTGCCTTCACCTCGGCGGAGTTGGAGGGATTGGTGGATGGGGTCCTAACCCCGTACCGAATGCTGTATCGTCCTCCAAACCAACAGGTGAGTACACCGTGAGTATGATGCATGGGGCGTGAATGCATGGCGTGCTGCGTGTGAAGGCCTCATGTAGAGGGGGTGGTGGATGGGCCCTGGGCGGCATGCAGCATGTATGGTGGGCCATGTCCATGCTAATGGGGATGTGAAGGGGCATAGTGGGCCATGAGTGTAACAGGCAGGACGGTCGGACTAATACCTTTCACTGTGTCCATTTCCCTGAAGGTCAGCGCCCATCAGAAAAAGGGTATGTGGTGTGTCATCGCCAAGGACGTGCGGGGCCCTGGGGGTGTACGGCAGGCGGAGCACCCACTGTCACAAATGGTGGGAGGACCTGAGACACTGGGCACGGAAGACGGCGGAGGCCCAGCTGGGGATTGGCTCCCAATGAGGAATCCCTGTGGATCCCTGGCCCCCCTGATTGCCCGCATACTGACAGTGGCCTATCCGGAGCTGGATGGGTGCTTGGGGGCATCACAGCAGCCACAAGGGGGTGAGTACAGTGCCCCAATATACAACTTGCGCCTGGTGGGGTGGTATCCTGTTGGGGAATGTAGGCCTGTGGGTGCCCCTAGGCCAGGCCTGACAGTGCAGAGTAGGTCCCATGTCGGGCACGGTTCTGATGTAAAATGGTGCTGGTGGCAGTGCTGGTGGCGGTGCTGGCAGTGTTTGGGGGAGGCTCCAGCCCTTCCCCTGCAGCCTCGGATGGCTGCCCACTGGGGCTGCTGGCAGTGGTGCTGGTGACGGTGCTGGAGGTGGTACTAGAAGTGGTGGAGGGAGGCTCCAGCCCTTCCCCTGCAGCCTAGGACAGCTGAACCACCATGGTTGGTGGTGGGGACTTCGACTGAGTCCCAGCATCAGGCCTCTTGTCCTTTTTGCCTGCTGGTGCAGGCCCCTTGCCCTTCCTGCCAGCAGCTGGGGATGGCTCCTTGCTCCTTTGGCAGCAGCTGGGGACTTGTCCTTTCCCTTCCTCTCAGCAGCCGGGAATTGCTCCCTGCCTTCCTTTTACCAGCTGGGGGTGCCTCCTTGCCCTTCCTTTTTGCAGCTGGGGGTGCTTCCTTGCCCTTTCCTTGCAGCACTTGGTGCAGGCACCCTATCAGTGTGGCTGCCTGTTGCCCAGGATCCTCTCCTACCTGGTGTAGTTGTGGACACTACTGTGCCCCTGGACTGGGTGGCTGAGGTCTTGCCTGGGTTTTGACTACCCTGGCCTGTGGTGAGGGATGGGGGAGAGCTAGGGAAGAGGTAAATGTTGGCGACAAAAAGCTTCTTAGGGACATTGGGGCGGGGAGAAGGAGATAGTTTGGAGTGGAGGAAGAGGGAGTGGTTTTAGGAGGTGTCAGTCTGTTGTGTTTGAGTGCAGGTGCATGGGCTGGATTCTGCTGTGAGGTGGATGGCTGTTGGGTGTCTGAGTGCTTGTGTTTGTGTACTTCGGAAGGAGGGGGCACAGACAGTGGAGTGGTGAGCGGGCATGGGAAACTCGCTGAGGGGCTACTGGGAGGGTGGTGCTGGTACAGGGGTGGTGGCTGTACCTGTAGCTGGTGTGGTTACAGACGTGTCCGCCACCACCAGGGAGCTTCCATTGGAGGAGTTATCTGTGTCCGAACTATCCCCGCCAGTCTCCGCCGTGGTGCTCCCCTTGCCCTCTGTCCCACTGGTGCCCCCACCGTCGGTGGATTTGGCCTCCTGGGTCCTGTGGGATGCAGCTCCCTCCGTCGCTGGTGCCTGTGCTCCTCTGCCAGATGATGCTAATGCACATAAGGACAGGGTGGCAAAACAAAAAGGGGGGGACAGACAAGGATACACTTGGTCAATGGCGGCGACAACAGCACCGTTGGCGTACACGACACACACACACACAGGGAATAGCCCTTCACACTAGGCAATGCACTACCAGTCACAATGCTAGTCACCAGGCCATGGATAGGGACACCTAATGCAGCATACCTGAGACCCATAGACTCCTGCCCAGTAGTGGATGCCTACTAGCTTGGTTAGCCTCTGAGGCTGCAGGGGAAGGGCTGGAGCCTCCCCCACCACTGCCAGCACCGCCACCATCACCACCACTGCCACCACTGAGCAGCCATCACCGCCTGCAGTGTGTAGTCCTGCGTCCATGGGCTGTAGTCCGGCCTGGCCCCAGCAAATCCTGTGGGTCTGACACCCATGTGAGAGACTGTGACCTTCCACTCCCCAAGATCTGCATCACAGGGCATGTTGCACCCTCCAGAACCAGTAGATCAGCCATCCACTCACCCCATCCTTCCCAGGATGAAACTCACTGGGCACAATGCCTCCTCCAGAACCAGTGGAGAAGCCATCCTCTCACCCCATCCTTCCCAGGAGGAAGCTCACTGGGCACAATGCCCCCTCCAGAACCAGTTGGAGAAGCTATCCACTCACCCCATCCTTCCCAGAATGAAGCTCACTGGGCACAATACCCCCTCCAGAACCAGTGGAAGAAGCCTTCGACTCATCCCATCCTTCCCAAGATGAAGCTCACTGGGCACAATGCCCCCTCCAGAACCAGTGGAGAAGCCATCCACTCACCCAATCCTTCCCAGGATGAAGCTCACTGGGCACTATGCCCCCTCCAGAACGAGTGAGCAAATCACCCACTTAAGAGACTGTGGCCGTGCACTACCCAAGACCAAGCAGTGGGCAAATCACCTACTTGAGAGACTGTGGTCTTGCACTCTGCAGGACCAAGCAGTGAGCAAATGACCCACTTGAGAGATTGTGGCCTTGCACTCCCCAGGACCAAGCACAGGGCATGTTGGTCCCACCAGGACCAGTGGCATTGTACCATCTTCCGGCTGAGGTTCCCCCCCATTTCCCGTTCCCCTGAGGTGCCTGTCTATTTTTGACCTGATGCCCCTGCAGTGTTCTCTACGTGTTGTTGCAGGAGTGAGGTTGGGTCTTGGACTTTGTGATGTGGCCCTGTGGCCCACTGACATTGAGGACTGGGCAGTGTCCCTTGCATTGTAAATATGTATATACTTTTTGATTTGGATGCATGTATTTCACCTATATTTGTCTTGTTACAGCCTTTTTACCCTATAGTAGTTGTCCTTGCATTATTCCTGAGAGGTAGGGGGTGTATATGTTATGTTACTGCAACTGGTTGTGTGTGTGGTGTTGGGGATGGGGGTGTTGCGTGTTGCGTGTGTGTGTCACTCCTTTTTCCTCCCCCCTCCCCTGTGTGCTAGGTGGCAGTTCTTACCGTGGTCGTCTTCGCCAATGTTGGTGTTCGTAATGGAACAGAAGGTAGAAGAGCATGGGGAAGACATGCACCTCGGGCTCCATGGCGGCGTGGTTCTTCCCTGAGTGTCCAGAGGTGAGTTGTTTCCCTTCTGTGCAGTGTTTCCGCCAGGCTTTTGATGTTGTTGGTACTACCCCGGAAAAGGTGGCGGATAGGTGTGTCATTTTACTGTGGGCGATACGTTGTCTTTTGCCTAGCTGTTGGCAGCTACCGCCGTGGTGCCTGTTGATTCCTCCCTGGTGGGCGGTGTGTTTAAGTGGCTGTCTGTCTGAGCGGTTTCCGCAGTGATCATAATTTCATATTTATTACCGCCGGCCTGTTGGCGGTATTACCGCCGCTTTATCACCGACCGCGAGGGTTGTAATGAGGGCCTATATGCTAAAATGGTGGGACTGGCTGAAAGAGGCGTAAGAAGGAGACATTTTTTCCCATTGCTTCCTATATCCGTGTATGTTGCATTCTGCAGCATACATAGAAAGAGTAATATGCTTCTAAAGATTGTTTTTGTGCAGGAGAAGAATCTTTGTCCTATTGTAAAAAAAAATTCTGCAGAGACTAAAAATATGTGTGGAACATAATAGACACAAGTTTTCAACTGTCACCTCCACATCAGTGTAAACATTAATAACATGTTCAATACCTCTGCACACCTGTGATGAATTAGAAGCACATGCGTTTTGTGAACACAGTCATTAGCTGGACCTAGGTGGTTGAAAATGAGGCAGAAAAGTAATATGGTAGTTTCCAGCTACTATGTAAACTATAAAGCAAACTGGTACACTCATTGCATGATGTCATCAGTGATAATGTCAGCAGTGATGTCATCAATGATATCATAGAACATGTCATGCGTGATGTAATAGGTGAGGTAGTATATATATATATATATATACATATTTGTTATGTTATCCCACAATCACCTCCTAGACTTTTCCTGGGTCAAATCGCAAAGAATAATGACAGCACCACCAAGTCAAAAATTAAAAATTCCATTTATTTCATCACTCCTTAAAGTGCAAGGTGCAAACAGGAAAAATGGTGACACATTTTGGCCTGAAACCTCCTACTGGCCATAGAGTTGTGCAATACCAGAGTGTATTTAACATGTGAGTTGCCAACCTCCACCAATTAAAATGCTACTGACACTAGACCACTAACTGTTTGCTGTTTGATCATATGATCACCTAATTAGTTATTTTCAGTGGAGGAAGAGTTACTTTTCATAATTTCTATTTAATGCTCTGTTTCAACTATGTCAATGATCATTTGCATCTTATTATAAATTTCCTTAAATTGTCTTTTTCTTTCTTTTTGTTAAATATGTATATGATGCTTTCTTTCATTTGTATATTAATTTTAAGTAAAGTACTACATGTTCACCCTACAACAGAGTGCTATGTATAGTCAAACATGTTACCATGTTGTCCATTAGCCATCCTTCTGACTGACTCAACATTCTTACGGCTCTTGTTATAAAAAGGTGACCATTCTGGCCAGTTGGACTGCCAAAATCTACCGCTTGTCACTAAGATTATTAGTAAAGTACCCAATGGCTCTTTCAATCTAGTTTTTGACCTCCATGCCATATTCTTTATCTAGGAGAAAAGAAAAGGACTTCATGGTCACTGAGATCCAGTTTCTATCACTGATCTCAGAATCCCATAGAAACAATGCAAGGGGATACATTTTAGAGCAGATCAAAAGAGGACCTCCATAAACTTCACAAGATGAGATACAACAAATACATACTCCTCTATCATAAAGGCAAGAGGATATATCAAATCACCCATACCACTAAAGTGCTAAAACGGTACTAATAATAATAAATTACATTTAAAAGGTATTTTATTCTTTTTACCATTACAAAATTAAACATTATACCAAACCCAATTTCCTACTTCTTCTAAATACTATCCCAATCAGAGCTCTTTAAAGTGTAAGTGCTTTGTTTTAACAGCCTATCTCTGGGCATTTCCCTCTCTTTTTCTAATACTACCCATATCTTCTCCCATTGGCTATGTTGTTAAATTACTCATGCATTCAATCCACAATGCATCTGATTCAGAGTGCATTTTGTACAATATTCTATCAACAATTGAGGTGGTTCATAGTAGACATATGATTATTATCTTTAGCCATCATTGCATGGGCACAGAGGAAACACTGCCTACTAGAGCATGGGGCATGTGCATATAAGTTCTAACTGTGCCTAGTTCTGCATCTCACCTCAGAACTGCCGGGCACTCTTTCCGAGGGCAGAAAGTGGGACTCTACTGCACTTACTCTCGGAAACAACAGTGGTTTTCTGGTTCTGGTTAGGCGTGTCGGAGAGATGTGCTGCAGCCGAGTGGAGTTCCCCCCGGCAGTGGAAAGCCGGAAAGCCAAGCCAAGCTGAGCAGCTCCAAACCCTGCTCCAACCATGCTCAGGGGAGTCACGGGGAGTGGCCTCACAGTCGGCCCACTGGAGCATTATAGCACCAACCCCGCAGCAGGAGCGGGAGCAGCAGCAGAAGCAGCAGTGGCGACAGCGGGCTCCTCTGCAGACCCCTGCGGAAGCTGCCTGATGGCTGGTGTGGCTTGCGGGGGCATAGGGGCAAGGGCGAGAGCAAGGCAAGGCAAGGAGGGACCCCCCCATTTTAACCTGAGAGGAGGTACCACAGACCACGGACATCAGGCACCAGGCACTAGGCACCAGGCATAAGAAAACTCACCCATCTGCCAGAGACACTTGCTGTAGTCTGTTCGGGTACAGAGGTCCAAAACTACAAGCCGCCAACCGCTAACCGCCAGTGGCTCCCAGTGGATCAGCACGTCCGTCAGTGTATCTAATCGCTACTAAATTACAACACACCAGGAGCAGCAGGAGCAGCAGGCGTTTGGAGCCCGGAATACGGAGTACGGTGCCTCGCCTCCACAGAAGCTCCCGTGGAAGCGGCCGGACCGGGTGAGGCTTGCGGGGGGGCCGGGCCCTGCCTCTCTCTTCACCATCAGCTGCCAGCCTCCCTGTCTCCCTGCTGATGCTGGAAGAAGACGCAAGGGGGTCCAGAGGCCCAGAGTGTGGCTCCATCCCTCAGCAGCCTGCCAGCAACCCTTTAGTAAGCAGTGCTCCTGCCCCTTGTGTCCTTGTGCCCCCCTGGTCCCTGGGTCACAGAGCAGCATCGCGGCACAGTCCTGTACAGCCTAGCACAGCCCTGCTCAGCCCAGCCTACAACGAGACCGGGAGCAGGTTTCAGGCTGCAAGGGGGAGAGTAAGTGGTAGAGGAGGGGGGCCCGAGGTCCCTCGTGGTACCTCATGGTCCCACCAGGGCCAGCAAAAGAGCCTGAAGCGCTGGGGGTAGGGTGCGGGGCAGCCAGGACAGTGCTGTTGCACTCCCCCACTGTCCACTCACCTCACCGCCTTTCCTATCAGCGCATCAGCTGACCAACCCATCGCCACAGCTCCAGTCACCGTGCTCGTGCCCCTCCCTGGCTTCTTCCACTCATTGAGTGCTTGGCTTCCAGTGCCAGTCGCATCTCACAGACGTGGAGGAGAGGCTGCGCTCAGCAAAGTAAGCCGGTTTGGCCAAAAGCACACGGCGCAACAGAGTGACAGAGACAGCGACAGGGGGAGCCAGGGGCCAGGAGCTCGCTAGGTGTGGTGCGGGTCGCTAAGACCGCCCTGCACACCAACCTCTATAGCGACATGCGACGCTCGAGGGCAACGCCCAAAAGGAAATACAATACACATCGACAAGGAATGGGGGATTGTTCGACCCCACAACCAAAACGTCCGGGAGAGCGAGCCACTAACCCGTCAGCCAACAGGGAGCTCGAACAGACAGGCCACTCCCGGAGCAAGCGGCTGCACAGGCACAAGCCAAACAGGTCCGACTTGAAGGAAGGGACTCGATAGTCCGATTCCTGTGTAGAACGGCAACAGGGAGTCCAGAGTGGGGAAGAGTGTATGTAAGGTCGCATGCAACAGAGGAGGAAGCCAACAGTCGGACTAGCATAGAGGAACAAATCCTTGCACATGGCATGAGCTCGCCAGACACATCTATAGACACAGATAGTCCTACAGAAGGGACCAGAGCCCACAGATCTCTTTCATGCCCAGCTCTGCTAACAACTGGCCGCTACGACTCGTCAGTCTCAAACGCCTCCCTGTTGCAAGCTCACATGGCACCGCTGCACCCTTGACCAGTGTCTTCTCCACCACAGTAGATGGTGCCATTCAGTGTTACAATTCTGCGGTGGATTGCCCCCTCCAGCAGTCTCACTGCAACCATCGCTGTGCAAAGATCTATTTTTCACAGCAGACTCGGCCAACCAGTACGCCAATAAACCAGAGGAACACAATCCAGCAATGAACAATGTCAACACAATTGCACAAGTAATGGGCGAACCTGAGTGGTCACCGGTGCAAGCGGAGCAGATGGAGACAGCCAACCCCCCAGAGCTTTCACCTTGTGGCAAACCAACAATTTTGTCAATCATCAAAGGGTGGTCCAGCCTCACAGATCTGGAGCTAGGGGCACTATCCAAGCAGTTCCTCAGCAACTTAGGGCCGTTTGGTCAGCACAACCCCTGAGTGTTCCAGAAATGCACAAGAGCTGGCGGCCATCAGAGCCTCCCAGGACATCAAGGCCAGGGCACTGCTATGCCAGTCTAACAAGATGGAGCTCCACCTGGACCTATTTCAGACGCTGGCCACATATCTGCTTGATGTTAGAACAAAGGTAACAAATATCGAGAACCTCCTTGACGCTACAATGGTGGGAGCTCAATGTCTGTCATCTTCGATCCTTGAAAAACTATGTGACCTACCGGCCATTCTGTGTGAACTAGTACAAGCAGTCAAGCTAACACCAAGCACTGATAAAGCCACAATACCCACATTGCCCCACCAAAGGGGTCACCTCTCCCAAACAGACCACATACAAGGCCAAAACATCACCATAGCAAGAGCGAATACAAGCAGCTCACTAGGTCAAGACCCTGGGGCGAATGGCCTCCCCTTCAGCACCATACCCAGCCCAGGAAGAGACACAATGTCCCGCGTAGGCGAAAAACTTGCAAACATTGCTGAAGGTGAGACCACAACTCTCCGTGAATCCATGATATCACGTACCCTCCCCACTAAGTTCACCAAAGAGCCATCTACAGCCCTTACAAAGAGAGCAAGAAATAAATAAAAAAAACAAGCCAGGAAACACAGGACCCAAGTTAGATCAGTCAAAGGGCATAAAACAAGCAACGTCTCAGAAGCAACAGAAATCAAGGGCACGGTGGAGTACTTCCCAATGTTTCAGGCACGCACCTCACCAATAGCCCAGCAACACGAACACGAGGAGGAACTGGAAATGGCCGTGCGACACGGGGAAGGGCAAATTTCACCTTCCTCTCTGCGGTCTCCACCCCAGGCTCAATTACAAGATCAAACAGTAGCTCAAATAACGCTGACCTCTGGGGGCCATGACGCAGGTGAAACAATCGGGTCGGGCGCGACCTCAGCGACCAGGAATAACGGCCCATTCACGTTACCCACCAGCCCAGGGGCCCAGCCCTCCTCCAAGGGCCAAAGGACTCAACACGCAAGGCCCTCCCCGCAAACATTTGCGGAAACGCCCATAACTGATTGTACCCCCATAGAAGGGGCTAGGGAGAAGACAATGTCACATAGTACACATATTAATTACCAGGAGCAGCAAATGACCACAAGGAGGGCACAACTATTTCAGCCCACAGAAACAGCTGAAAGCACTGCTCGAGTGGTTAACAGAGAGCTTACTCTCCTCCCAGCGGTAAACTCAATACATTACGCCTCCAAGGGCAGAGGTCCCACTCACTGGGCTAGCTCGGAAGCACTGCCAGTGGGTCAGCTACATTAGACCCTGTGGAGCAGGATTCTCTGGACCTCATGTTCATTCCACATTATACCTCAAAAGGACTCATAGATACTCTAAAAAGAGGGAATTTATTGTGTCTAATAACTCAAATTCCTTCTCTCAGGCATATTACCTCGGAAGATATGAAATGGGTAAGGTTTGTGCCCCCGGCACTGAATGGAAAAAATATTATCACTAAAACATCTTGGAAAACGGTGGCACAGAGTACAGCAGTCTGGGAAGCAAGGGAGCTGTTCGCAGGCTGGGACATCGAACCATACATCCCCTCACTTGATAAATACCCATATATCCTCTTAAATACTACTCCCTCACAAGAGCGGAAATCAGCTCTAAGAGGCTCAGGTGGGAGGCAGAATCACGCGAACAATCGAACTGTGGCTCCGCAGACCATAACCATAGTCTGCACACAAAACAGAAGAGAAGTCCACACGGATACACAAACACACCCGCAATGCAAGTGGAGGGATCAGTAAGAGCCAAGGTCTTAGCCCTAGCACCATGGGGACCATAGAGCACCACCTTGCACAAGCACGGAAAACTCTGTCCATTCTGTCATGCAATGTGGCAGGCTTCAGGAGTATCTGCAGATCTGGGGTGGCCATGTCCTATTTAAACTCGCTCCTTCTCTTTTGCCAGGCTATTATGAAATCTTCCAGTCAGCCATGCGTCCCAGCATTTTTGGTCGACCGTCTGGTGGATTATCCATCTTTATTAAACATGCAGTTCGCCTGGTAACCACTGAGCTCACCATCAACAGCAAAATGGCCCAAGTAATAACAATCAGTGGTGTGACCATTGACAAGCAAAACGTTGATCTCATATTAATTAACTGCTACATAAATGCTCCAAGCAAATCCAACGCAGAATTAATTCTTGGACTCCTGAAAAGCTTGGAAAGGGTCATCTTCAGCCACCCCAGTCACGAAATAACTATGATGGGTGATTTTAACATATAGGGACTTGATGCAAGCACAGAGGACTTCCCTTTGGACAGAGGCCGTCAGCTATTCCAAAACATCTTCACAACCTTTAGTCTATCTTCAGCCCAACAGGAGCAATGGAACAATCGGATTGGGTGTCTCCTTCCTCCATCATTTAAGGGTGGTTCTATCATCGATTACATCTACCTATTGGAAAAGCTCAAGCAGAGCGTCAGCCACTTTGAAATTACTGAAAGGGTGGAGAGTGACCACAATCCACTAAAATGTACAATCAGACTTCAAACTGAAGCAGCCGAACAGCAGGTAGTGGTAGGGGTTTCAACGGGAACAGAGTTAGTTCATCTGGTGAAAAGAATCAAATGGAGACCTGAAGATGCTTCCAAAATAACCCTATGGCTAAGTGCCCAGCCGCGGGCACCAACAACATCCCTAAAATGGTGGACAAAGTCGGTGGATGATCTGCACACACTCCTGCTGGGCACCTCACGGCGCACTCAAGATACCTTCAAGGCCCAAAGAGACACAACAACACATAGGGACAACAACTTGCTCAAAAAAAGGCGGGCACTTCGCATAGCCCTACGCAGACATAAGCAAAAACCCACATTAGACACAGCGGTGCAGGTATCAAGCAGCAGAAACTACCTCAAGAAACTGGTATGAGAGCACAAGGTGGAAAATGATAGGAAGGAATGGGGTACCCTATTCCAGCTTCCTAAAGACCCCAATCATGCCTGCTTCTGGGACTATGTAAACAAACTAAGAAATAACCATAAGTCAAGAGAGAACAGGGTATCAGAGTTTGCATGGGTTTCGCACGTAAATACCCTATATACGAACACCGATACATCTTTAAGTTTCACCAGCAACAACCTGGATAGCGTTCAGCACCCTCTGACCCCCCAAAGCCACAATCTTTCACCTACAACTTCATCCACCTTTTCCATGAGCATGACTGTTGAACATCATAAAAAGGACTAGAAAGGATGGGGCTCCGGGACCCAACGGTCTACCTGCTACACTGTTTAAATGTGCTCTGTCGTACTGGGAAGAGAAGCTGACAGACCTTTTTAATAATGCGTACTACCTGACCACAGTCCCGGAGTCCTGCAGAGGTTCTATACTGTTTCCAATCTACAAAAAGGGGGACCACTCTCTAGCAACCAACTACTGATTAATTGCCCTCCTGGATGTGGAGGCCAAAATGTATGCCCAACTACTCTTTCGATCAGCTGGAAGCCTGGGTAGAAGAATGCCAAATTCAGCCATTTTTTCAATCCAGTTTCAGAGCGGGGGCCTCAACAGTGGACAACATCGTAGTGCTTGCATACTTACAGCATCAGGCAGTCAACTATGGTCGCCAGCCGCTATTTTGCTGTTTTGTTAATTACAGCGCAGCCTTCAACAGGGTTGATCGCGATACCCTGAGGAAAAATCTATCACTTTGGGGCATTCCTGCACACCTCCTAAGTGCCATCATTTCACTCTATTCCACTACATGGGTCCGGGTCCATACTGGGCCTGCGTCACTATCATGGAAAATAGAAAAGAACAGAGGCCTAAAGCATGCTTGTTTTTGTGCCCGCTACTGTTTAATTTGTACACTGCAGATTTGGAGAAATACTTGAAAGCTAGCTGTTTGGTTCTACCCAAGTTGGGCCCCACAATACTCCAAATCATTCAGTATGCGGATGACATTGTGATAATGGACTGTACGAAAACTGGGCTACAGTGAGCTTTAAATGCCCTGAATAGTTTTAATAAGAGCAATCAGTTGTAGGTCAACTATGAAAAGACCAAAGTCCTAATATTCTGAAGGTATAAGCATAAAAAACTCACAACATGGCAATTGGGAAGTCATATCATTTGCACAGCCAGGAAATACAACTACTTGGGGGTGTGGTTCACAGAAAATAATACGGCAGGGGCACAGAAAAACACAATCAGACAAAAAGCCGCTGTCATTGCACACAAGCTTGCCAAACTGAAAAATAAACTCAGAAGTGCCTCGGCTGCACCAATACTGAGAGTGATGAAGGCCACATTATTACCAGCTCTGCAATATGGTCATCTGGCATTTCTGGGGTCCTTGGAATCCACCATACAACAGGCCTATTGCAGGGCATACTTAAAAATTCTACAACAACCAAAGTACACACGTCGCACCAAAGTCAGATTTGAAATGGGCCTAAAGTCACAACTAATAGACTGCCAAATCGGAATCTTGAAATATTACATCAGTCTCAGGAAGGCCAACTCGCTCACATTAAAACCATACCTGAGAACGATATTCGAGACCCCTGGCAATTCAGGGCACGTGCAATTATCTAAGGTGCAGAAGACCTTCGAAATGGGCAATTCCATCCAGCTATCGGACTTATTGACTTACTCTGTCTGTAAAACACTAAGGCCCACATTACAATTTTGGCAGTAAATGCCACCTACCGCCGTGCTGACGGCCGCCAAAATACCGTGACCCTGGCAGTATACCGCTACGGGTATTATGACCCACACAGAGAAATCCATCACTATACAGACATCCACACAAGTCCGCCAGCCCAAAGGTCAGTGATAAACAGGCGGGACCAAAACCCACACCATTATGCCAACAGAAATACGCCCACAGTATCAGAACCCACAAATCACTGCAGCGGTCTTTCAACCGCGGTACACACCACTGCACTCAAAATACACACACACTTACAAAACTACACCACATTGGACAATTCAAACTGTACACACCTGCCACATATACACACACCACACCCACACACCCACACGACTATAAAACACACACCCACATTACCCACAACCCTTTCAATGAAAAAAGATTGCTAACAGAGAGGGAGACAAGCCGGGAGCACCCACTCAATCTGAGCCACAGAACACCATCATCCATACACCATCCACGCACCTCACAGCACACACTACAACACATCACCCCACACATCCTCACACATATCACTCACACCACATCCACGGCACCCCACAGACACCCCAGGTTTTCAGAGGAGGAGCTAAGGATCATGGTGGAGGAAATCATCCAGGTAGAGTCACAGCTATTCAGATAACAGGTGCAGCAGACGTCCATTGCAAGGAAGATGTAGCTATGGTGGAGAGTCGTGGACAGGGTCAACGCCGTGGGACAGCACCTCAGAACAAGGGAAAACATCAGAAAGAGGTGGAACCACCTATGGGGGAAGGTGCGTTCTGTGGTTGCAAGACACCAGGTAGCCGTACAGAGGACTGGCTGTGGACCCCCACCTCCTCCCCCACAACTAACATGGGAGGAGTAAGTCTTGGCCATCATGCATCCTGAGGGCCTTGCAGGAGTAGAAGGAGGACTGGACTCTGGTGAGTCAAATCTTTACTACTACATCCCCCACCCTGCCTGCATGCCATCACAAACTCCTACCCCTGCCCTCACCCCCATCACTCCTCCACCTCACATATACCCCGCTATCACAACCCACCCATCCCAATACCAAGCCCTCCATTCAATGCCAATGCATGGACACCCATCACAGACCTGCATGGACACCCATCACTAAAGCATGCCCATTAGAGAGAATCACCTAGCCCACAAAATCACACAAAGCTGACAGGGCTATCACCACCAAACAGGGAAACACACCCATGCACAAGATGGCACACGCAGATACAATAACACTGCATTTACATCCCCACAGGACCCCCACTCAACGTCACCGGAGAAGAGGTGCCACCACCATCCAGTCCCCCCACAGAAGAGGCCCACGGTGATGACAGCAGCTCTGCACACCTGGATCACGATGAACAACCTGGCCCATCTGGCACCTCTGGACAGTCGGTTACCGTGCACAGTCCCATACCTCCAAAGACCATCCCCCTCAGGAAACACCAGCACAACTCCCACCCAAAGGCCCATACCACTGTCCCCAGAACACATCAGTCAGCAGTGTGTCCACCACTACAGGGACCCAAGGCAACCCCACAAACCCAAGACAATCAGGGACCTGGGGTCAGTGGCAGTGGGCACACGGTTCAGAGGACAGAGGCACAGGACAACAGGGAAGATGGGAGGACTGCTGTGCGACAGGGGGAGGACAGGCCCAGGGAACCCACTCTCCACGAGGCACTTGAAGGGATCCTGGGAGCATACCACCATTCCCAGGAGACCTTGGGCCAGATACTGGCCAAGTTGCAGGAGACCCAGCAGCTGCAGAGGGGACAGTACCTGGGGATCAGGGAGGACCTCAAACACATCCACATCACACTGGTCACCATTGCAGGGGTGTTGACTGACATGGCCAACACCATGAGGGAGGCAGTGGCACACCAACGGGCCCCTGACAATAGCCACACCAAAGAACAGCCCTCCACCTCTGCTGGAGATAGTGGACAGGAGGCCCCACCACTGGAACAACAGGCCACCAGCACCCCACCTCCTGCAGAAGGAGAACCACCCCCCAAACAGTCTCTGTGATCCAGGCAGAAGCCAGAGAACATTGCCAAGACCTCCGCAAGGAAATAAGACTCCTGATTGTCACCCTTGTGTCCCACTCTGTTACCCTGTCCACCTTGAACTGCCATTACTCCCCTTCCTATGCCCCCTTGGGCAATGCACCTGTGATACAAAGAGACTGGACTCTAACTGGACATTCCTCCACCATCACCCCAGCCCATTGCACATCCCCCTCAATCTCTTAGCATTTAAATAAACACCCTTGGAACAAATACAAGTCTGGAGTCTGTCAATTGATTGAAATATGTATTAGTTCAACAATCTGTAAACATTGTAATTCATGAGTACAGTTATATATACATTGGTATGACCTGTAGTGGGCAGCAGTAAACACAGCCAGAGTGGGGCACAGAGATCTGAAAATAGAGATGCCAAAGGGTACAGTAAGTGGCCATAGACATAGGGAAATCATGCTGCCATGTCCAGTGTCCAACACAAAACTGCAATGTAAAGTGAAGTTACAGTGTCTCACCTGTGTGTCACTGGAAGTACTGCTGTATGAGAGAACTTCTGTTGTCCACATCTTCATCCTCTGCCTCCTCTTACTCACTGTCCACAGGCTCCACCGCTGCCACAAGACCATCTCCAGGCTCATCCTCTTGCAGAAAAGGCACCTGGTGTCTGAAGGCCAGGTTGTGCAACATGCAACATGAAACGATGATCTGGCACACCTTCTTGGGTGAGTAGTACAGGGATCCACCAGTCAGATGGAGGCACCTGAATCAGGCCTTCAGGAGGCCAAAGGTTCTCTCAATTATCCTCCTTGTTCGCCCATGTGCCTCATTGTAACGTTCCTCTGCCCTTGTCCTGGCATTCCTCACTGGGGTCAGTAGCCATGAGAGGTTGGGGTAACCAGAGTCACCTGCAAATATCGAGGGATGCCTGTTAGCCACACACTCACCCTTAGGGACAACCCCATACCCATACACCAACATATACTGGGTGGGGACCATGGGCTCACCTATTAGCCACACCTGATGCCTCTGGAGTTGAGCCATCACATATGGGATGCTGCTATTCCACAAGATAAATGCATCATGCACAGATCCAGGATACTTGGCATTCACATGGGAGATGTACTGGTCCGCCAAACACAACATCTGCACATTCAGAGAGTGATAGCTTTTTATATTCCTGAACACTTATTCATTTCTCCAGGGAGGGGACAAATGCTACATGTGTACCATCAATGGCACCAATGATGTTGGGGATATGTCCCAGGGCATAAAAGTCAGCTCTCACTGTGGCCAAATCCTCCACCTGGGAGAATATGATGTAACTGCGCATGTGATTCAGCAGGGCAGACAACACTCTGGTCAACACTATGGAGAACATTGGCTGAGACATCCCTGGTGCCATGGCTACTGTTGTTTGGAAGGAACCACTTGCCAGGAAATGGAGCATTGACAGGACCTGCACTAGAGGGGGGATACCTGTGGGGTGGCGGATAGCTGAAATCAAGTCTGGCTCCAATTGGGCACACAGTTCTTGGATTGTGGCCCGATCAAGTCTGTAGGAAAGGATTATGTGCCTGCGTCCATAGTCGCCAGGTCCACAAGTGGTCTGTACACAGGGGGATGTCTCCATCTCGTATTCATCCTCAGCGGTTGAACTCTAGGTTGGAAAACGGTAAGCAGAGGGTCATAGTCACGCATATGTTGCAATACAAATGCATTTCTTCCTGGGTAAAGGGCTTCCCTCCTTCACTTCGGAGGAGTCGGAGAGACTGGTGGATGGGGTTCTACCCCAGTATACTTCACTCTATGGTCTTCCAGACAAACAGGTGAGTACACTGTGAGCATGATGCGTGGACCATGAATGTATGGAGTGCTGTGTGTGTATGCCTCGTGTGGGGGGGCTGAGAGGTCCTGGGTAGAGTGGTGCATGTCTGGTGGTCAATGTCTGTGCGTAAGGGGATGGGATGGATATTGTGGGACTTGAGTGTAACAGTCCCAACGGTATTACTAATCCCTTTTTTCTACGCATATTTCCCTGCAGGTCACCGCCCATTAGAAAAAGGGTATTTGGCGTGCCATTGCCAAGGAGGTGCGGACCCTGGGGGTCTTTGACAGGCAGAGCACCCACTGCCACAAACGGTGGGAGGACCTGTGCCGCTGGGCAAGGAAGATGGTGGAGGCCCTGCTGGGACTGGCCTCCCAACGAGGAAGGGGTGCCCGTCTTACCCTGAACCCCTGATGTTCAGCATCCAGGCGGTGGCATCCGGAGTTGGATGGGTGCTTGAAGGCATCACAGCAGCCACAAGGGGGTCCCCCGATGGGTGCTCCCTGGTGGTGGTGGACATCCCTGGAACCACCCCAGCTACAAGTACAGCTGTCACCCTCTGTACCAGCACCGCCCTCCCAGTAGCCCCCACTGAGTTGCCCGTGCCCACTCACCCAGGAGGGTGGACATTTCCTTCGCTCCAGGCACCTCAGGCCCTGCCACAGTGAGCTCTGCTGCCACCATTGAGGAGGCTAATGACCTCCTGAGATCCATCTCTCTGTAGGGCAGTCAACCATTGTGAATGCCATCCAGGGGCTGCCGGCCCAGATGCAACAGACTAATGCATTCTTGGAGGGCATACCCACTGGCTTGGTGGCCTAACAGAGATCAATCCAGGCTCTGGCCTCCTCTCTAATGGCAGCCATTGTCCTTGTTTCCACCATCCCCCCTCCAACCTCCTCTTCCCAATCCCATTCTCCTCAACCTCAACCTATCCCAAGCACACAAGCAGACGAGCATGCACACAAGACAACACACAAGAGTGGTTCAGGCAAACACAAGCACCACACTTCATCCCACAGGCACTCACACAAGCACCATCCAGATGCAGACATACCAACATCCACAATTTCCACTGTGTCCCCTCCTCCACCTCCCTCCTGCATGCACTACATCATCATCCGATAGACAACCACTTTACTACACCGACCGCCAGGGCAGAAAGAACCGGTAGCTGCCTACATCCAGGCCGAAGTCAATGTTCTGCCAACCATATTATGACCTAGGAAACCGCCACCTTTCCGGGGTGGTACCAACAACATCAAAAGCCTGGCAGAAACAGAGGTCAGAAGGGAAAAGACTCACCATTGGAGACACAGGGAACAACCACGCCGCCATGGAGCCCGAGCTGCATGTCGTACCCATGGTCTTCTATATGCTGCTCCACCACGAACACCAACAATGTCGAAGATGATGATGGTGGGTACAGCCGCCTAGCACACAAGGGAGGGGGAGGAAAAAGAGAGTGACACACACATGCACAACACACACCCCATGCGCACACCCCATACACACAACCAGATGCACAAGAAAACAAGACAGTCCCCCTAAATCGGCTGAATAATGCAAGGACAAAACAAATTTACTGAAGTGAGTGTAATAATTTCAACACAGTATAAATAAAAATGCAGGCAATGTAACAGATATTTCCAAATGTACAGAACAAGGGACACTGCCTAGTCCTCAGTTCGCATGGGCCACATGGCCATAGGGCAAAGTCCAAGTCCCCACTTGTCACCTGCATCAACACGGAGAGAACACTGCAGGGGCATCAGTTGGTAAACAGGATGGAATCTCAGGGGGATGGGAGACGGGGGGCACCTCAGCCGGCAGATGGAACAAGACCACTGGTTCTGGAGGGGGCAACATGCCCTGTGCATTCTCCTGGGGAGTGCAAAGCCACAGTCTCTCAAGTGGGTGATTTGTTCACATGCTCTGGAGGGGGCAACATGCCCTGTGCTTGGTCCTGGGGAGTGCAAGGCCACAGTCTCTCCAGTGGTTGTATTACCCGCTGGTTCTGGAGGGGGCATCGTGCCTGTGCTCTTGATCCTGGGGAGGCTGGGGTAGGTGGGTGTCTTACCCACTGGTTCTGGAGGGGGCATTGTGTCCTGTGCTCTTGATCCTGGGGAGTGCACGGTCACAGTCTCTCAGGTGGGTGTCATACTCACTGGATTTGCAGGGGCCAAGCCGCACAGCAGCCCATGGAGGCAGGATTACATACCGTCTACCTGCGGTGACAGCTGCTCAATGGTGGTGGTGGTGCTGCTGGTGGGGAGAGGCTCCTACCCATCCCCTGCAACCTCGGGTGGCTGCCCACTGGAGGTGGTGGTGCTGCTGCTGCTGGTGGGGGGAGGCTCCTGTCCAGCCGCTGCAGCCTCGGATGGCTGCCCACTGGAGATAGTGGTGCTGCTTCTGCTGGTGGGGGGAGGCTCCTGCCCATCCCCTGCAGCCTCCAACGGCTGCCCACTGGAGGTGGTGGTGCTGGTGGAGGGAGGTTCCTGCCCATCCCCTACAGGCCAGACGGCTGCACAACCATGGTTGGTGGTGGGGGTCCGTCATAGTTCCTGCCCCAGGTCCCTTGGTCTTCCTGTCTGATGGTGCTGGCTCCTTGCTCTTCCTGGCAGCAGCTGGGGCAGGCTCCTTGCTCTTCCTGGCAGGCTCCTTAGTCTTCCTGGCAGCAGCTGGTGCAGGCTCCTTAGTCTTCCTGGAAGAGGGAGAAGGTTTGGGAGTGGAGGGAGAGGGAGTGGTTGTATGATGTGTCTCCCTGCTGATTTTGGGTGCAGGTGCATGGGATGGATACTGTTGTGAGGTGGACGGCTGTTGGGTGTCTGAGTGCTTGCGTTTGTTTACCTTGGGAGGTGGGGACCGACACAGCGGGAGAGGACACAGGGGGCGTGTGCATGGTTGTTGTGGGGGTGTCTGCCAGTAAGGTGTGTGTTCTGCTTTGTGTGGTGAAGCTGATAGTTAATGTGGATGTAGTTCATGCAGGTGTGAGTGTGGATGTGACTGGGAGGGAGGTGGTGGAGAGGGAGGATGGGGAGACAGTGGAGGCAGTGGACGTTGTTGTGTCTGCAACTGTATGGTGTTTGTGTGAGTGCCTGTGGGATGAAGTGTGGTGCTTGTGTTTGTCTGTACCACTTTTGTATGTTGCCTTGTGTGCATGCGCGTCTGTATGTGTGCCTGGGATGCGTTAGGGTTGAGGTGGGTGAAAGTGGGAAGTGGGAGTTGGAGGGGGGACGGTAGAAACAGGGACAATGGTTGCCGTCAGAGAGGAGGCCAGAGCCTGATTCGATCTCTGTTGGGCCGCCAATCCACCGTGAATGACCTCCAGGAATGCATTGCATTGCTGCATCTGGGATGCCAGCCCCTGGATGGCATTCACTATGGTTGATTGCCCTACAGAGATGGATCTCAGGAGGTCAATAGCCTCCTCACTCAGGGAAGCAGGGCTCACTGGGGCAGGGCCTGAGGTGCCTGGGGCGAAGGAGATGCCCACCCTCCTGGGTGAGTGGGCATGGGCAACTTGCTGAATGGCTGCTGGGAGGACAGTGCCGGTACAGGGGGTGGCGGCTGTACCTGCAGCTCGGCTGGTCACAGAGGTGTCCGCCACCACCAGGAAGCTCCCATTGGAGGAGGTATCTGAGTCTGTGTTGTCTCCTCGTTTCTCCGACGTGATGCTCCCCTCGCCTTCCGTCCCACTGATTCCCTCAGTGTTGGTGGACTCTGCCTCCAGGGTCCTGTGGGATGCAGCTCCCTATGTCGCCGGTGCCCCTGCTCTTCCTCTGGATGATGCTAACGCACAAAAGGGGGGAGAGAAACAAAAGAAAACACTAGGTCAATTACTGCACCAACACCACCGTTGGCGTACACAGCACCCTCACACACAGAGAACAGGCCTAAGCGATATGTATTGCACTACCAGTGATATGGCTAGTCACCAAGGCATGATGAGAAGCACACACCGCCAACTGCAGCACACCTGGGACCTGCGATGCCCTGCCTGAAAGTGACTGCTAACAAGCTAGGTTACCTGTATTTGCCATGCAACTATTACCCTAGAGATGACCCATGCTGCCATGTCTGGCCTGGCCCCTTAGGGGCACCCACTAACACAAACCCATCACCCGGATACCACCGCACCAGCCAAAAGATGTAATGATACCTACTGTACTCACCCCCTTGTGGCTGCTGTGATTCCCTTCAGCGCCCATCCATCTCTGGGTAGGCTACCGCCAGTATGCAGGCCATTGGGGGGGCAGGGTCCGATTGGCAACCCTTCCTCATTGGGAGGCCATCCCCAGCTAGGCCTCCGCAGTCTTCCGTGCCCAGCGTCTCAGGTCCTTCCACCGTTTCCGACAGTGGGAGCTCTGCCTGCCATAGACCCCCAGGGTCCGCAAGTCCTTGGCGATGGCATGCAATGATTCCTTCTTTTGATGGGCGCTGACCTGCAGAGGCAATAAAGACAAGAGAACACCATTACACTAACAGTCCACCCTGTCACACACATGGCCCACCATGCCCGTTTCCATCACTTTTGGGACACACATAGCCCAGCTCACAACATGTACACCACCAACAGATAATCCCCCCTTACACAATGCCTTCACACACATCCCCGTGCATCCATGCCACATGCATTGTGCCCCCAGTGTACTCACCTGTTGGTCTGGAGGCCCATACAGCAGTCCGTACTGAGGTAGGACCCCATCCACTAGTCGCTCCAACTCCTCCGAAGTGAAGGCTGGGGCCCTTTCCCCGGTCACACGGGCCATGGTAGGTTCCAGACACAGGTCACAGCAGCACATGCAGGGTAGGTCTTCTCCTGTTGAAGGTCAGGAAACAAGGGCCAGATGTAAGAAGCATTTTGCATGGTGCAAACTGCGTAAATCGCAGTTTGCGCCATGCAAAATGCTCATCGCGATGCTCATTCACATTCTGCGAGTCAGTACCGACTCGCAAAATGTGAATGCGACTCGCAAACAGGAAGGGGTGTTCCCTTCCTATTTGCGACTCGCATCGCGATGCTAAATTGCTTTGTGACTGCGAACGTGGTCGCAAAGCAATTCGCGGTTACCACCAGTGTCACACTGGTGGTAACCCATTCACAAAAGGGAAGGGGTCCCTATGGGACCCCTTCCCTTTTGTGAATGTTGCCCAAAATGTTTTTTCAGAGCAGGCAGTGGTCCAACAGACCACTGCCTACTCTAAAGAAACAAAACCAAATGGTTTTGTTATTTTTTTTGTATTGCAACTCGTTTTCCTTTAAGGAAAACGGGCTGCAATTAAAAAAAAAAACTGCTTTATTAAAAAAGCAGTCACAGACATGGAGGTCTGCTGTCTTCAGCAGGCCACCATCCCTGTGAGTGCAGGGACTCACTATGAGGTCGCAAAATGTAATATTAATGAGGTGGGTCTTTGCGACCCCATAGCGATTCACAGACGGTGTCTGAGACACCGTTCTGCATCTGATTTTGCGATTCGCAATTTCCGATTCGCAAAATCAGAATTTCCTACATCTGGCCCCAAGTGAGGAATCAGATAGAAAATGGTGGTCACGTCCAGAACGGTGTACACTGTCACCGCCGTCGTACATCCCCATTGGCCACTGTACTCCATAGGGCCCAATATTATCCAATGAGGAATTGCACGGAGGTGCACGACCGCCTACCGCCATGATGCCCTATATCGGCAGAATTACCTCACTTCCACCTGTCCCTCCACACAGACACGCAGTCACCATTGCAGGGAGAGGGGTGAGCAGGCCTATTGAGAATTGCTGTGTCACACGATTAATAGGCACATACTTCGACATTTTCACTGTCCCAATACATAAGTGCAGGATGTGGACTGCTTTTGTGGTTTATTTGTTCAAATTGTGACAGCCTTCTCACTCTTGTGTCCCTTAGATACCTACCACTGTGGATGAATAGGAGATGGAGACATACCCCTGTGTACAGACACCTGGTGGACTTAGCTACACAGGAGGGCAGGCACATTATACTCACCTATACACTGGACAGGGCCACAATCACCGAGCTGTGTGCCTAATTGGAGCCAGACCTGATCTCATCTATCCGTCATCCGACTGGGATTCCCCCCTCTTGTGCAAGTGCCATCAGTTCTCCATTTCCTGGGAAGTGATTCTTTCCAAGTGACTATGGGGTTGGCAGCAGGAATGTCACAGCCAATGTTCTCAGTTGTGCTGGCAAGAGTGTATTCTGCCCTGGTAAAACACATGTGCAGCTACATAGCTTTCCCCGAGGTGAAAGACCTGGCCACTGTGAAGGCCGGATTCTATGCAATGGGACATAAACTCAATATTATTGGGGCAATTGATGGTACATATATTGCGTTTGTCCCCCCCGCCAGAATGAACAGGTTTACAGGAATCGTAAGAGTTTCCACTCCATGAATGTGCAGATGGTGTGCCTGGCGGATCAGTACATCTCCCACGTCAATGCTAAATATCCTGGGTCGGTGCACGATGCCTTTGTCCTGAGGAATAGCAGCATCCCAAATGTGATGGTACAACTACAGAGGCACAAGGTATGGCTTATAGTTGAACCTCGGTCCCCACCCAGTGGATGTTAGTGTATACCTCTGATGTTAAACTCATAGGATAGTGTGTGGGTAAATGTTGTCCCTCACTATTTGCAGGTGACTCCGGCTACCCAAACCCATCGTGGCTGCTGACCCCTGTGAGGAATGCCAGGACAAGGGCTGAGGAATGTTATAATGAGGCACATGGGTGAACCAGAAGGATCAGTGAAAGGACCTTCAGCCTCCTGAAGGCCAGGTTCAGGTGCCTCCATCTGACAGGTGGATCCCTGTGCTACTCACCTGGAAAGGTCTGCCAGATAGTAGTGGCATGCTGCATGTTGCACAACCTGGCCCTCAGACTCCATGTCCCTTTTCTGCAGGAGGAGGAGACTGGAAATGCCCCTGTGCCTTCAGTGGATCCTGAGGACAGTGAGGATGAGGAGGATGAGGATGTGGACAACATCAGTTTTCTGTCAGAACTTCCAATGACTCACAGGTCACATTTCTATGACTATTGGTGTATTCTGTGTGGCTTTGGCATGATGGCATTACCCACTTTTTACCTCTACTTACTGTCACCTATGGATTATTATTTTAAAGATGTTGGTGATATGACAACACTGTCCTGATGTGATCACTACAGCCAGCTACAGGTCATTATTTCCAAGCTCTCACAATGTACAGTTCCTTTGGAATGGATGTAGCTGTTTCCATCAATACAAATTTCAAATACATGAAATACCAGTAGTCGGGTTTTGTCCATGGGTGTTTATTGTAGTGCTAAGAAATTGAAGGTAAAGTGCAATGGAATGGGGAGATGATGGAGGAAAGTCCAGGGTATTGTTCCAGTCTGTTTGTAGCACAGGTGCAATGTCCAAGGGGACATGGGAAGGGGAGCAATGGCAGTTCAAGGTGGACAAGGTGACTGAGTGGGACGCAAGGGGGACAATCAGGAGTCTCATTTCCTGGCAGTGGCCTTGGTCTTGGCAAGTGTCTCTGGCTTCCGTCTGGTTTGCAGGGAACGTTTGTGGGGTGGTTCACCCTCTGCAGGGGGAGAGGTGCTGGTGGCCTGTGGGTCCTGTTGTGGGGCCTCCTGTCCACTAGCTGCAGCGGAAGTGGAGGGCTGGTTAGTGGAAGGGGCCCACTGGTGTACTGTCCATTCCCTCATGATGTTCGCCATGTCTGCCAGCACCCCTGCTATTGAGATCATGGTGGTGTTGAGTGCCTACAAGTCCTCCCTGATCTCTTGATGGTGTTCCTCCTGCAGCCACTTGTTCTCCTGCATTTTGGTAAGGATCTGGCTCATCGTGTCCTGGGATTGTTGGTAGGCCCCCAGGAAATTGGTGAGGGCCTTGTGGAGAGTAGGTTCCCTGGGCCTGTCCTCCCTCTGGCGCATGGCGGTCCTCCCAGTGTCCCTGTTGCCCTGTGTCCCTGTCCCCTGAATGGTGTATCCGCTGCTACTGACCCCAGGTCCCTGATTGTCTTGGGTATGAGATGTGGACTGGGGTCCCTGTACAGGTGGGCACACTGCTGATTGACGTTTCCTGGGGACAGAGGTGTGGGTATGCTGGGTGGGTGCTGTGGTGTTGATAACTGATGGGGGAGGCTCTGTGGTGGACTGTGAGTGGGCTGGGGTGACCGACTGTCTAGTGGTCCCTAGTGGGCCAGGTTGTTGATCCAGAATCTGGAGTCCAGAATTACTGTCATCGCTGGGGGCATCTTCTGTTGGGGGACTGGATAGTCGTGGCACCTCCTCTCCACTAACATTAGCTGGGGCACCTGTGGGTATGTAAGAGATGTATTGTGTTTCATGCCTGTGACATGTTGTACATCCCTATCCTCCCCTCTATGGTTGCTTTTGCCCTGCCATCTTTGATTGTGTATGGTGATGTATTGTGGGATTGTTAGTTCCCTAATGCTTAGCATGCTTTGGTGATGGGTGTCCATTCAGGGCTGGGAAAGCTGTTGATGCACTGGTATGGCATGCAGGGCTTGGCATTGGGGTTAGTCATCTGCGCTTGTGCAGTGTGTGGAATGGAGTTGAGTGATGGGAGTGAGGGTATGAGATGAGATGGCATGCAGGTATGGGGGGTGATAAATGTTGACTTACCAGGGTCCAGACCTCCGGCTACTCCAGCAAGTCCCTCAGGATGCAGTAATGCCAATACTTGCTTCTCCCATGCTCTGAGCTGTGGGGGAGGAGGTGAGGGTCCACAGCCAGTCCTCTGTATGGCGAGCTGGTGCTTGCTGCCACGGAACGTACCTTCCCCCGTAGGTCGTTCCACCTCTTCCTGATGTCATCTCTTGTTCTTGGATGCTGTCCTACGGCGTTCACACTGTCCACAATTCTCTGCATTAGCTCCATCTTCCTTGCAATGGATATCTGCTGTACCTGTGCTCCAAACAGCTGTGACTTTACCCTGACTATTTCCTCCACCATGACCCTCAACTCCTCATCTGTGAATCAGGGGTGTCTTTATGGGGACATGGGTGGTGTGCGATGTGAGAGAGTGTGTAGGTGTTGGGTGGTATGATTGGGTGTGCATAGTGGAGTGCATGAGAGATGTATGGGTGTGTGTGTATTTGTCGCAGTAGTCTTGATGTCTGTCTGGTGGCAAGGATTTGTATATGTAAAGGGTTGTGGGTAATGTGGGTGTGTGTTTGATAGTGGTGTGAGTGGGTGGGTGTGGTGTGTGTATGGGGGTCAGGTTTGTTGTTTGAATTGGCCAATGTTGTATAGTTTAGTTTTTGGGTGTCCATTCTGAGCGCGGCGGTGTGTACCGCCAATGGTTTACCGCCGTTGAATGTCCGCCGTGGTGATTCGTGGGTCCTGATGTGGTGAGTGTTGTTATGCTGGCGTAACTGTATGGGTGTTGGGACCACCACTTTATCACTGACCTTTGGGCTGGCGGAATTGTGTATGTGGCTATATTCTGTCGGTTTGGTGTGTGTGTGTCATATTATGCAGAACGGTTATCCGCCACCACGGCGGTATGTTGGTGGCGGTAAGCGGGATTTACCGTCAATGTCATATTGAGGGCCTACATCTTATCTAAGATTGAATTTCTAACATCATCCTAGGAATGTTTGATAAAACCAATGAGCATCAAGATGTTCATCTAAGATGCATTGTTTTAATTAAGGTAAAAATATGGCAATTCAGACTACCCTGTTTTGGCTATTGTTCCTATTGGATCTTGAAATTGAGATAACAAGGCACTTGTTTCAGACTGATATCACATCAGGTGTCTTGTTGATGTCTATATCTAAATGACTTGACACTTTCACAGGTAAGATAAGGAGAAGGAAAGATAAGGAGAGACAACATCTGCATCAAAGGCAGACATGTCGATGATTTTGCAAAAATACAGAACATTTTGCCTCTAATAATAACTGTGGTGAAATAGGTGATGGAGGTTTCACAGGAGAGGGTGGATCTATATTAGGTCTTCTATTTGTAGATGTGGACCTACTCTTATGAGATATTTGAGATTTAGGAAGAACCATAGGAGCCACCTCAAAACCTTGACTAGATGATTATGCCATTATTGGAGTGCAATTAGTAGTTACTGAAACCTGTGAGACACCACAATATTTCAAACTACCAGTAGGTATCATATGTGGAGATTTCCATCAAAGTAGTTGCCCATACAACAAAAAGTATAGAATTGACAATAAATATGAAAGAAGATTCTCCAAAAATGTCTGATAAAATACTACTTTAAAACCCATCAGTATACAGTAAATATCTTTTAGATGGTTGAAGTCAATAAGTAATGAAGCACTACAACGTACTTCATGTCATGAAGAAAAGACACAGCAATGATACCTTAAACTGCTGTATCACAGAACCTTCATGTTGTTAGGAAATCCTGCAATTCCTCTGAAAAAATGTATATCGAATAGATCTCACATGAGGTGTAGGCTGAACAAAAAGATAAGGAAACATCAAAATAGCAGCCAGAAATTATAGAGTCTGAAGGCATATAGGAGTACAGAAATAGCCCGACAACCTGTGATATATCTCTAGAAAAGGCACACAGAGGAGTTATGAAGAATGCAAAGAATCCCAAAAATTGTTTGCGCATTAAAATCCAAGATGGCAGGCCAAACTTATGAAGTAACGGCACTGTCATGAAAATCCACATAATTCCAGGAAGCTGCAGCAAGGTAAGTCAAGGACTACTCAACTTATGAATCCTGATGAGCAATAAAAGGTTTATCTAAAAATCTCGAATAGCAGTGAGACTGCTGACATGGAGCACCGCATCTGCACCTGCATCCTGCTGGGTGTCCTAGCCACACCCAACATATTTTATTTTTTCATCTTTTTATTTTTGTGAGTCATGCATGGAGTAACAAATAAATTAAAACATTAACTGTTGCACTGCCTTTCTAGGGCCAGACCAAATGGCGTTGCAATGCTTGTTTTTATTTTGTTTTGTTTTGCAGCAGGCATTTTTAATGCTGTTGTCAGCAATCTAGAGCTAGTGATAAACCTATTTGTTATTTATCTGAATACTATTTGAATTATGTATTATAAGGAATAAAATGCCACTAACTGTACGTCATCAGGATGCTGCAAGTCACCTCGAAATTCCATTACCTTATAAATGCAACTGGTCTATGGCGTTGTTCCTCTATATGGTCATATAGCTCTTTGTGCATTGCAATATATTCTACCAGTTGAAATATTTTGCAATAGTCCTCTAATTCAGGACCTTACACATTTTTGTTTTACCTTTCTGAATTCAGGAAGACCACCAACCACAGGTTTTCATCTTTGCAAGCTGAAGACTTGTTTTGGTCAGGTGCAACACTGACCCTTTTGACTGTGTAGGTATTTCTCATGTGGTAATGTTGTCCCCTGAAGCCAACCACAGAAGCATCATTTTGATCTGTTAGTTATCATCCAATGCTGAAAATATAATCTTCCCAGAGGTTAGGGCAGACACGTGTAAGTAAAGTATTGCCTTAGCTGTGACAATTGTTTCAATCTCGTGCTTGCAAAGAAACGTGCTTTTTTTTACAAAAAGAAAATTCATAGTCAAGTACAAAATGTTATTGCACTCCCCTTTAAGAAGAACTAAGTGTGCCAAGGCTGGTCAATTGAAATCCTACTCCTCTTGTCAGAGGTGTAACTTCATGGTAGGTGTTTAGGATGTGACATCCTCCAAATAAATATATTCTTGGCATGGTAGTTCGGTCTGGGGGACCTGAGTCGGGCCTGCTCTGCCAGTGTTGGTTTTTCTTATAGTGCACCAAGAATAAAAGAAAAATATTTTTTTTTGACCTTTTGATGTAAAACAAGAGAGAGACAGAGATACACATCTGGTGGCTGAATTTCAAAGTGTGAAATCTTTTAACCTGGAATTGATTCAGGCTTCCCTGATTGTTCAAACTATTTGATCCTAGGCAAACATTTTATTTCACAAAACTTACTTTTACTTTATTATCACATATGAGAGCACTTTGAAATAGTTGGGTCCAGGATGTGCTCTGTACAAGCACCTCTTATGTTCGATTTATTATACTATAAAGTTGCTCCACCAGCAGTAAGAATCTAGGCCACGTTTAGGGTTTACATGATTACTAACTTTTCTCTCAGTTCAACAATAGAATTATTCTTGAGTGGTGAGCCATTCAAGTTCCTAAGTCGGTGAGTAAAAACTATCACTTTTAATAAATGTCTGTTCATGCAGTGATATAATCTGATGTACCAAGGCGGAATGCTTCAGCTCTCCCTACTATTTTGCTGGTGCGCTGTTAGGCTTCGCCCTTGGTGTAGGGTTACCCCAAATGTTTTGCCTTCACTCCATTCCTTTGCTGGAGCTGTTTTTGTTTACTTTTAGGAGTCTGTGCAATTTACCCCTGCTACACAGTGCTAAAGTGCTTGTGCTCTCTCCCTGAAACGTGATAAAATTGGCTTTGTAGGTCCCTCGTACGCGATACTACATGTACCCAAGGCTTGTAAATCAAATGCTGCTAGTGGACCTGCATCACACATTATGCTACTCACTGAGGGCCATATGTATGAAGAAATGGCATTGCGAATGGCAAATAGCGATTTTTAAGAAATCGCTATTTGTGGTTTGCGAGGCTGATTTACCGAATCGCAATTTGCATTTTCGCAAATTGTGATTCGGTAATTGAAAGTCGCAAATTGCGAGAAATTTTGAGAAAGCACACCTGGAGGAGCCTGATGACATCACAAGCAGGAAGTGAGTCATCCCAGGCAGATTCAGGTGCCACACCCAAACCAGCATCCAGAGAGAGCAGCCCAGCCACACTGAACATCACTCTGAAGGAGTCAGCACACCTGAACAAGGATGGACACCTCAGCCCCAGGAAAGGAGAAGGGAGAGAGAAAGAGGAAGCTCAAATTTAGCGAGCAAAAGCTTGAGGTGCTTACAGAGGAGCTGGTCAGGAGCCATGACCGCCTTTTTGGTAAAAGCTCCCTCCAGGTGCCAGAGAGTGAGAAAAGGAGACTCTGGGCAGATATTAAAACCAAAATCTGCGCAATTCGAGTGGCACAGCGCTCGGTTGACGAGATTAAGAAGAGGTGGTATGACCTGCAGTCCCATGCGAACAAGAGGGTGGCAAGAAGACTGCAGGAGGCCAGGGGCACAGGAAGCGGTCCACCCACAGAGGCACCATCCACCCCATTAGAGGACCTAGTGGAGTCGACACTCCTCCCTGAAGCTGTGACTGGGGTCACAGAGATAGACACCTCCGGCACACCAGGTACCAGCCAAGGTAAGTGCAATATTGAATTGTAACTCCATATGTGTATGCACAAAAGCCCCTTAGGAATTAGCAAGTAATGTAAAACATTGTGAGATGTAGTCCATTCCACATCTTAGTAGCAGCACAACAATGCATTATGGGAGTGGCAGTCCACAACCCAGAGCCGAAAGTAGCACATACAATGTAATTAAGTAGAGCAACACCCAGAGGAACACAACACCCACAACACAGTGAAGAGAAGTACCTGTACGTTTATTACTATTGTGTGCCCTTACTTGCAACAAACATAACTGACATGCTGTATATTGTCATTGCCGGTGGGCCAGGCCCAGCAGCCACAGCATCAGCCAGCGTAGGCGAGACTGACACCCATCCAGCCTCTGATTCTAACACAAGTGGGTCTCTCACCATTGCGCCAGTCTGACGCAGGCCCAGGGCATTGCCACTGCCAGAGCTCAGTCAGGACTCGGATGAGCAGCAGGAAGGGCCAATTACACCATCCCCAACTGGCAGGTGCACCCAGATGCAGGAGGCCAGTTGTCAGCAGACTCCAGCACCCCGCAGGATGGCGACAAATGCCGGTGCACAGCAGAATGAGGCAGGTGAGGGTCCCTCCTTCTTTTGTGGGCTGGAAGCAGCTATGTTGCAGCAGCGGCGCCTACAAAACAAAAGGATCCATGGCTTACGAAAAAACATAACACCAACATGGGGGGCCTGCATCGCCAGCTTGAGTGCCTGAATGCTAATATAGAACTGCTGCATGAGTGACAGGTGCAGGCATCTCAGGACACAAGAGAGCTCACTTGTGCTGTGCGTGAACTATGCCAGGAGCTGCGCCATGAGAGGGTGAGCCACTGCAGACAGGAGCGCAGATTCATGAACATGTTCGGGGGCTTCTGTCGCTCTTTCAACAGGGTGGCTACTGCAACCTCACTGATTGCACGTCGTGCAGTGGCTGCACAGGTGGAGGCAGCACACAGCAGCAGGGATGTGGCTAAAGGACTGGTACAAATCACTAATGTGATTGATAAAATCATGGGACAGAGGTCAGCCACACCTAGTGAGCTTGCACTGGGGGACACAGAGGCCACTTCCAGCCTCAGCAGTCTAGCTATACTCGCAATGGACACCAGACGGCGCAGTGCCAGGCACAGCACTGCCACTGAGGCGGACAATCGAGGTGCCAGTGAGGTAACTGGGCACCCGAGAGGTGTGCGTGGCCGCAAAAAGTAACTGTAGCGGCCAGAGGGGTAATGTGTTCACTATGACGTAATAGTGCAGTACTCTGAACCTCTATTGTCTCTAGTTTTTTACCTAATTACCTTTGCTATTCGTTGAACGAACATCACCTGACATTAAGGTAATAAAGGTAATTCACTACAAGTACATTTGTCAGTGCATTTGTGTTATTCATACTTACATCTGAAATGATGTGTGTGATGTCAGCACACCTTTGCCTTCCCTCTGCTGCACTGGTCCTGTCTGCTGGCTGTAAGGGTGGTAGGGGATCATCATCCTCATCAGAATCAGATTCACATATTTCTACAGGTATGCCCCTGGTGGTAGCTATATTGTGCAAGATTGCACAAGTAGCCACTATTCTACATGTGGTCTCTGGGCTGTACTGTATTGCCCCTCCACTTTTGTGGAGGCACCGGAAGCGACTCTTCAGCAGTCCAAAGGTGCGCTCCACCACGTTGCGGGTCGCCCTGTGTGCTGCATTGTATCTCCGTTCAGCAGGTGTTGCAGGACTGAGGTAGGGCGTCATCATGTAGGTGTGCACTGCGTGGGCACTGTCTCCTGGAAGGGACAGAGGGTATGATGAGTAACTGAGCCATCTGACATCAGCACGCCATCAATGCGCCATTGTGTAGAGGGATATTACCTAGTAGATATCCTTCTCCAAACTCCCCAGCTAGCAGTCTTGTGTGAATGCCGCTATAGCGAAAGATGTACGAATCATGTGTGCTCCCTGGGTACCTGGCCACGAGATCAGTTATGGTGTAGGAAGCATTGCAAATCACCTGTATATTCATTGAATGTTGGTATTTCCGGTTGCGGTACACATACTCTGTGGCTGATGGCACCTAGGACGTGGGGGAACTGTGCTATCTGGTAAAAATCAATTTTTGTCTGCTGTATATCCTGTGGGGTGTGGGGGAATCTGATGTACTGGTGTAGTTTGCTCAGCATGGCGTTGATAAATGCATTGAGAAATCTAGAGAGGGTACTCTGTGAGACCCCTCCAGCTGCTGCTATGACCCCTTGATAGCTCCCTGAGGTGAGTACGTGGGGGGAGCATAATACCTGCACATGGGTGGGTATGCTGTGAGTCCTTAGTGTTCTGAGCTGCAGTATGGGTTGTAGCTCAGCTATCAGATCAAGTATCATGGCTGAGATCAACCTATACCTCTCATATATTTCCTCCTCTGTCAGGTTAAAAAGTGTAATGCGCACTCTGAAAATGCGCTCCTGTCTCCTCCTCCCTCTCCTGAAACCTGCCAAGATCCTCATCCTCCTCGCCATGACGTAGAGTGCAGCCATTGTGGAAAAGAGCCTGAGGCATTCTGGGCCTCTTTATATAGGTTGCACCTGGTTTCACTTAGTGGTATTTTGCATGTGCAAAATGCCATTCTGCGAAAAATCGCAATTTGTGATTTTTTGACGCATCGATTTGTGACTTGGATTTTGCAAATCGCAATTTGCGCCTCGCAATTTCCTACTGGAAATACCGAATCGCAAAATGCGACTCACAAAACCAGGTCGCAACGGAAAAAAACGCAATTTTTGCGATTTCTTATTTTTGGTCTGCGAATGCCTTTCATGCATCACAGACCACGTTTGTGCACTCGCAAACGGACGATTTTTGCAATTCGCACTGTTTGCGAGTCCAAAAAAGTGTCATACATCTGGCCCTTAATTAGCCCTATAAGACATGTCTCAGGATTGCCACTGAAGCCTGAAATTGTGGTTTTAAAATGCCATTTTGACCTGGCAAAATAAACCTTTTTGCCAGGACTACACCTTCGTACTAATGCAAATGTCACCCCGAATGTAGGCCCTAAAAGCAAATAGGGCAGGATGGATTGTATATACAAAGAAGGGCATGTGGATTTAGGTTTTTCAAGTCTTAGTACTGAAAAACTCAGAAAGTTGTTTTTTACTACTGTAAGGCATATCTCTCTATTTGACTAACACTTGGTTACCTTATTACGTTTGTGCTAACTTTGGACTGGGAGCAGGTAGAGATGTCATGTTTAGACTCAAATTATAATTTTACATTTTCTTTAATGTGATGTAAAAATGCTAAGTCACAATTCTGCAAAAGTCACTTTAGAAAGTTGGCATTTTCTTGTCCTAATCATGTGTTCCTTCTGCCAGTGCACTGGGTCACGTGATTTTGAATGGCTTTGCTGTCTGGCTTTGTGTATTCCCGTCAGACAGTGAGACAAAAGGGGACTAGGTGTTTGCAGGATGGTCCATCCTGGCAGGATGGCTAGGGGTGGAGCTATTCCTTAACTCATTTACACTTCAACCCCCCCACCCCCATTCCCCTCCAGTGCACACAGACAGGAATCTGGCACTAACCTTTTGCAACCTCAGACTTCTTGGAACTTTGACAGGGGAAGAACCTTCCAGAAACATAAAAGAGAGTGTGCCTAGAATATTTCACCACTTCAAAGGCTGGCATTAGGTGAACATTTCGGACCCCTAGAACACTTATGCAGTACACTCCTGGAACTGTGGAAGATCAGAAGCACTACTCTGCTGCCAAAAGGACTACTTTGCTGCTTGGAGGATTGCCTTACTGCTTGAAGGACTGCCTTGCTGTCTGAAAAAGCAATGGACTTGCTTGCTTTCATCCCGGGTTTCCCAGAGTGATTCCACCTGCTTGAGCTATAGGAAGTCAACAATATTCCAGAGGCCTTTCTGTAGCTACTCAGATGACCAGCTACAACTGGAGCTTCTTGGACCCTGTTGCTGGCCTCTACAGAAGTGAGTCCTGATACCCAAAAGGTGCCCCCAGGTCCTGGAGGATTGACTAGCATCAGTGGAAGCTCCTTCAAGAAGAAAAAGGTGAAAATCCTGAAGTTGGTCTCCTCGCAGCCTCTTTCAACATAAATGGAGCACTCTGTGCGAAACTTAAGAAGGTAACGCTTCAGTGGGACTAACTTGGTCCCTGTATCCAGCCTGCGCTCCATTGCAGAAATTGAGATTCACACCCTCCAAATCTCACTGTCTAAGGTATGCCCCACCCCAGCCATACCAGTCCGAAATTGATCAACCCTCTTCTTTTTGCCATGTTTTGCCAGGTTTGCAATTCGGTATTAGGAAGGGGCGGGTTTACGGCATCCCTTCCTAATACAGAATCTCAGTGGTCTCTGTGAATGTTTTGCAACTGGAATGTGGTCTCAAAACATTTACATTTTGCCACCAACAGATGGTGGCACCAAGGTGATGGTTACCTATTCACAAATGGGAAGGGGTCCCCAAAGGACCACTTCCCCTTTGTGAATGTTTGTAAACACATTTGTTTAGAGCTGCAAGTGGCCTCATGGACCACTGTCCACTCTAAAAATTCAAAAGAAAACTTTTCATTTTTCATTTTGAAATGCATCCTGCTTGCCTTTATTTAAAAGCAATCACAGGCATGGCGGTCTTCTTACCCCAGCAGGCCACCTTCCCTTTGAATTTAGTGATTCCCAATGGGTCACAAAGCTAGACCTATCTCATTAATATTAATGAGGTATGTCTATTTGTGACCCACTGATATTCGCACAATGTGTGAAACACACATTTCTACATAGGTGTTTGTGATTTCCAACTAGCGAATCACAAAAATTCGTTATTTGGTAATCACAAACCATTCCCTATGCACATCTGGCCCATAGCTCTTACTTTGCCCTTTTCTTTCTGTGCTGTTTCTCCCAGTGAGCAGAGGACAGCACTGCCTCTCTACCCGAGAAGAACAACCCAAGTTACTCAGGGCTGATCAGAGACCATCTAGACCAATCCGAAAAGAAGTACTGCTAGGACTGCACTGCAGGCCCCCAAGCTAGCAATTCCCTGCTGGCATACTAAAACTGGTCATAGAGGCTGCCTCGCAAACCCCTCACCTCAACATATCAACACAAGGTAATTTGAATTTGAGTGACAATGAACCTTGATGCCCAACACACAGTCACTCCATGCTGGTAAGACAAAAACAGAACGGGATCAAATCAAATCAAATCATTAACATTTATAAAGCGCGCTACTCACCCGTGCGGGTCTCAAGGCGCTAGGGGAAAAGGGCGGGGGGGGGTTACTGCTGCTCGAAAAGCCAGGTTTTTAGGAGTCTCCGGAATGCGGAGTGGTCCTGGGTGGTCCTGAGGCTGGTGGGGAGGGAGTTCCAGATCTTGGCTGCCAGGAAGGAGAAGGACCTCCCACCCGCAGTGGAGCAGCGGATGCGAGGGACGGCAGCGAGCGCGAGGCCCGAGGAACGAAGGAGACGGGTGGGGGCGTAGAAGCTGAGGCGACGGTTGAGGTAATCCGGTCCCTTGTTGTGGAGGGCTTTGTGTGCGTGGGTGAGAAGTCGGAAGGTGATCCTTTTGCTGACTGGGAGAAGTGAAGTGTAGAAGGGAGGGGTTGTAATTTTGGTTTAGCATGGCTACTATTGGTTCTCTGGAGCGTCAGGACTGCCTCCATTAAGGAAGGAAAGGGAGGGATGAATAATGAGGAAATGCACAAATTATGTTAGTGTGTCCACAAAGCTGTAAGTATAATTGTAAATCTGTGACTTGTGTGAAATGTACTCTCATGTGAATACATTGTGCACATACAGAGAGGCCTGTTTACAAAAGTGGTGTAACTTATTACACTTAAATTCCATTTACTTCCTTTTCTAATGTTTTGCATCATTCTCAATCGGAATGAGACATAATTTAAGAATGACTTAAGTTTAGAACATAAAGGTGGTCATTACAACCTTGGCGGACGGTGTTAAAGCGGCGGTAAGACCGCCAACAGGCCGGCGGTAAAATATTTGCAATTACGACCGTGGCGGAAACCGCCGACAAAGACAGCCACTTTAACACTCCGACCGCCACAGCGGTACAGACAAAGAGCTTGGCGGTCACCGCCAACAGACAGGCGGGAGACAATGTACTGCCCACACTATTATGACAGGCCAATCCGCGGATAAAAACACAACGGAAACAGGCATTTCGAAGGGAAAAAGCTCACCTCTACACACTCCACGAGGAAGGAGCGCACCATGGAGCCGGAACTCCATATTCTTCCTGCAATAGTCTTCCTGCTCTGTACCAGGAGCACCAACGCCAGCGGCGAAGACCACGGTGAGTACTGCACCTACGACATAGGGGAGGCAAAAAACAGGGACACTCACACGCAACACCCCAACCCCTACCCCCTCCCTCACCCACTACAACACACACACCAATGCATATCCAAGCATTACAGTAACACCCACCAACCCCCCCGGAAGAATGCAAAGACAAAAGGAAATGAGTGTAACCATTATAATATATCAAAATAGAGTAAGCAAAAATATACATATATACACTATTAACAAAATATACACCACGAATAGTAGTCCAGGTAATACACCATTCATAGTCAGTGGGCCACTGGGCCCAAAATGCATGGGCAAGGCCCACACAAGAGACCCGAACATGACGGAGAGAACACTGCAGGGGCATCAGATAGAAATACAACAGGCACCTCAGGGGGAAGGGAAGGAGGGGCACCTCAGCCGGATGAGTGCACAACGCCAGATCCACGAGGGGCCTCCATGCCCATTGATGTATCCTGGGGAGTGCAAAGCCACAGTCTCACAAGCCTCTCCAGTGGGTAATTTGCCCACTGCTTTCTCCTGGGGAGTGCAAAGCCACAGTCTCACAAGTCTCTCCAGTGGGTGGTTTGCCCACTGCTTTATCCTGGGGAGTGCAAAGCCACAGTCTCACAAGTCTCTCCAGTGGGTGGTTTGCCCACTGCTTTATCCTGGGGAGTGCAAAGCCACAGTCTCTCAAGTTTCTCCAGTGGGTGGTTTGCCCACTACTTTATCCTGTGGAGTGCAAAGCCACAGTCTCTCAAGTCTCTCCAGTGGGTGGTTTGCCCACTGCTTTATCCTGGGGAGTGCAAAGCCACAGTCTCTCAAGTCTCTCCAGTGGGTGGTTTTCCCACTGCTTTAACCTGGGGAGTGCAAAGCCACAGTGGGTCATTCCAAGCCTGGCGGTCGGTGTTAAAGCGGCGGCCAACCCGCCAACAGGCAGGCGGTAAAAAAAATGGAATTCTGACCCTGGCGGGAACCGCCAACACAGGCCGCAACTTCAACACTCCGACCGCCACGGCGGGACAAACAAACAGCGCGGCGGTCACCGCCAACAGACAGGCGGCAGACAATGTACCGCCCACACTATCACGACCCACCAATCCGCCACCTTTTCCGGGGCGGGAGCCCCGCCGATAAAAACACGACGGAAACAGACTACGAACGGGAAAACGCTCACCTATACACACTCCACGAGGAATCTGGACAGCATGGAACCCGAATTAAACATCCTACCAGCCATTGTCTTCCTGCTCCTCTACCAGGAGCATGAACGCCGGCGCAGAAGACAACGGTGAGTACTGCACCTACGACACAGGGGAGGGGGGAGGAGAAAAGGTTACGGGCACACACATACGCGACACACCCACCCCCATCCCCCCCCAAATCCCTACACACCAATGCAGAGCAACAAGTCAGAGTGACACCCCCCAAATCCCCCGGAATAATGCAAAGACAAAATAAAATGATCATTAAAATTGAAGTATATTATAGCATATTTGAAGTTAAGTGAAATATGAAATATATAAAAAAAATATATTACAACATGAACAATATATACATAGTCCAAAAGTCCGGCACATATTGGCTACATTCCATTGTTCGTGGGCCAATGTGCATAAACACATGGGCAAAGCCCACACACGAGACCCGATTCCATTGGAGAGAACACTGCTGGGGCATCAGATAATAAAACCACAGGCACCTCAGGGGGAAGGGAAGGGGGGGCACCTCAGCCACATGAGTCCACGACGCCAGATCCACGAAGGGCCTCCATGCCCACTGTACCATCCTGGGGAGTGCAAAGCCACAGTCTCTCAAGTCTCTACAGTGGGTGGATTGGCCACTGTACCATCCTGGGGAGTGCAAAGCCACAGTCCATCAGGTGGATTACAGACTCCACTGGTTATGGAGGAGGCATGTTGGCCAGAGTGCTTCGTGAAGCCCTGCCCGACACAGATCCGGCCCTGCCAATGGGCCAGCGGTGCTTGAGATGAAGGGCCCAGCGAAGCAGTTCAGAGACGGCGGTGCCCAGCGGAGCGGTGCTTGACAGGAAGGGCCCAGCGGAGCGGTGCTTGACAGGAAGGGCCCAGCGGACCAGTTCAGAGACGGCGGTGCCCAGCGGAGTGGTGCTTGACAGGAAGGGCCCAGCGGAGAGGTGCTTGACAGGAAGGGCCCAGCGGACCAGTTCAGAGACGGCGGTGCCCAGCGGAGCGGTGCTTGACAGGAAGGGCCCAGCGGAGCAGTTCAGAGACGGCGGTGCCCAGCGGAGCGGTGCTTGACAGGAAGGGCCCAGCGGAGCAGTTCAGAGACGGCGGTGCCCAGCGGAGCGGTGCTTGACAGGAAGGGCCCAGCGGAGCGGTGCTTGACAGGAAGGGCCCAGCGGACCAGTTCAGAGACGGCGGTGCCCAGCGGAGCGGTGCTTGACAGGAAGGGCCCAGCGGAGCAGTTCAGAGACGGCGGGGCCCAGCGGAGCGGTGCTTGACAGGAAGGGCCCTGTTCAGCGGTGCTTCTCACGGCGGGGCCCTGTTCAGCGGTGCTTGTCTTGTGTTCCTAGGGAACCAGATCTGGCCAATAATTCCCGCTCAGTCGCCATCCGACCTTTCGCTTGAGGGGCCCTCCTGTGCTGGAGTCCTGGGCCCGTGGGTGTCCTCCGTCACACCCCAAATGGGGCTGGTGGGGCCCTCCTGGGCAGCTGGCCTGCTGCCGGACTTGTCCCCCCTGCTGCCCTTGCCCTCCTTCGCCGAATCTCTGGGGCCCTTGCCTCCCTTTGTGGATGTGCCAGGTGACGGTGCAAGGGTGGTGTCCTTGGGGGCAGCCGTCTCAGGCCTGTCACGCCAGCCCTTCCCTTTTTTGGTTCTTTTCCCAGGGGGTGGGCTGGCTGTCCCCTTGCTGCTGGCCGATGTTCCTGCCCTAGGAGCTGGTGGACTCCAATAGCCCTGAACGATGGTCATAGTAGGTGCAGGGCTTGTGGTGGCTGAGGTGCTGTTTGACTCTTACGAGATGGAGGGGGTGGGTCAGGTGATGCAAAGAGGTTAATTTTGGAGAGGAACAACTTTTTAGGAGCAATGGGAAGGGTAGGTGCAGTGGGTATGGGAGTGGAGGAAGAGGATGTGGTTGTAGGAGAGTCAAGTGTGCTGTCTTTGGGTGCAGGTGCTTGTGACGGAGGCTGTCGTGAGGTGGATGGCTGTTGGGTGGGTGGCTGCCTGTGTTTGTGTGGTTTGGAAGAGGGGGTGACAGACACACTGGGAGAGGACACAGGGGACGTGTAAATGGCAGTGGGGGTGGTGACTGCACGTGTGCGGACTGTTCTGGTGGGTGTGGTGGTGATGTACGTACTGGCTGATGGTGGTGTGCATGCAGGTGTGAGTGGAGACGTCACAGGGAGGGAGGAGGGAGACGAGGAGGAGGGGGACACAGAGGAGGCAGTGGCTGTTGGCATGTCTGCATGTGGATGTTGCTTGTGTGAATGCTTGTGTGATCTGTGGTGCTTATGTCTGGATGAGCTTCCCTTGGGTGTTGAGGTGTGTGCAGGCTGGTCTGTAGGTGTGTCTGGGATAGGCAGAGGAACAGGGGAGTGGGACTGGGTGGAGGGAGTTGGAGTAGGGAGGCTGGAGACAGGGACAATGGCTGCCATCAGTGCTGAGGCCAGAGCGTTGAACGATCGCTGATGGGCAGCCTGACCCGAATGAATGCCCTCCAGGTATGCATTGCTCCGATGCACCTCCCTTTCTATCCCCTGGATGGCATTCAAAAGGGTAGACTACCCAACAATGAGCGTCTGGAGGAGGTCAATGATCTCCGCACTGAGGGCAGCAGGGGTAACTGGGGCAGGGCCTGAGGTGCCTGGGGCAAAGGAGATGGCCGGCTTCCTGGCCGAGCGGGCACGGGGCGAACGCTGAGGGGCTGCTGGGAGGGCGGAGCTGGTGCGCTGGGTGGCGGCTGTACCTGTTGTTGCGGTGGGCACGGATGTTGCCGCCACCACAAGGGAGCTCCCTTCCGAGGACGTGTCGCTGACGTCTCCACGGCTCCCCGTTGTGGAGCTCCCCTCGCCCTCCGTCTCACTGGTGTACTCGGAGTCGGTTGCATTGCCCTCCGGGGCCATGTGAGATGCAGCTTCCTCGTGCGCCGATGCCACTTCTCCTCCGCCTGATGATGCTAAGGCACACATGAACAGGAAAACCAAAAAAAGGGGGGGAAGAAGAAAGAAAGACATGTTGAGTGCATGCATTGGCGACACCGTTGGCGGAGAGGACAGACACAGAAGACCCCTGCACTACGCCGTGCACTCGGGGTACACTACTCAATTATTGTGACTTGGCCTACAAGTCTATGGACGACAAATGCACACATAGGTGAGCCCGGGCCATGGATAGCTGTACTTAGCACCCTACAGAGGTGGGGGGCGGGGGCACAGGGCCATGCCTTACGGAGGGGCCTAGCCTACAGGAACTGCCCTGGCCTAGAGATAGCCACAGCCCTCCTCCCCCACTCAGACACCTCCACTGTGCGCTAATATAGCAGAATGTGCTGATACTCACCCCCTTGTGTCTGCTGTGATGTCCTCACGCGCCCATCCAAATCGGGGTAGGCCACCGCCAGGATCCGGGAAATCAGGGGGGTCAATTGCGTGTGGCACCCCTCCTAGGTTGGGAGGCCATCCCCAGCAGAGCCTCGGCGGTCTTTCTGCTCCCGCGGCGGATGTCCTCCCACCTCTTGCGCCAGTGGGTGCCCCGTCTGTTGTGGACCCCCAGGGCCCGGACGTCCTTGGCGATGGCACGCCAAATGTCAATCTTCGGATGGGCGCTGACCTGTGTGACATGTACAGGGTGGGAAAAAAATATCATCACTTTTCTGCATGGTCGATAAGAGTGGCCCTCCCTCCCCAACCTTGCCATGTGGCACATGCTGTCATCTGTCGTGCGTTGCATTCCTCATTCGCTCCCCTCCCCACCATCTTACATCCACCCCACTCAACACAGGCATAGCCCATACAACGTGCTCCCTGTGTACTTACCTGTTGGTCTGGAGGACCGTAGAGTAGCGCATACTGGGGGAGGACCCCATCAACAAGTTTCTCCAATTCCTCAGATGTGAAGGCAGGGGCCCTTTCCCCAGTCGCAGCAGCCATTGTCTCTTCCAGACCGAGGTCACAGCAGCACTTGCAGTATAGGTCCTCTCCTGTGGATGATCAGGTCTCGAGTGATTAAGCAGATAGAAAATGGCGGTCACGCCTGCGGCGGTGCGTACCGCGACCGCCGGCGCACATCGTCATTGGCTCCTGAGACCCATAGGGTTCACTGTTAACCAATGTTGCTTTCCGCCGCGGTCTTCGACTGCCTAACGCCACGGTGTGCCATGCCAGCGCATTGACCTCACATCCCATTGTCACACTTCACAGGTCAGGCAGCCGCCATTTCAAGGGCCCACATGGCTTCATTTCTACTGCGTCACACAGGCCTAGGCCTTGCATTGCCAATCATACAAGCCATTCAATGCATAGCGAATCGTGTACTGTGCAAGCTGTGGTTACGTACCTGTGGGTTGCTTGACTCTGTGCTCCATGTTGTTCTTCCTAGGCACGTCCGCTGGGACTTGCGAGGAGATGGAGGAATCCTCCCGTGTACAGACCGCTGGTGGACCTGTCGACAATGGAAGAAAGACATGTCATACTGACATACAGACTTGTGGTGCAGGTTCTGTCAGTACTCCATTTTTTAGCAAGTGGATCATTCCAAACAACAGTGGCCATATCATCAGGGATGTCTCAGCCTATGTTTTCTAAGGTTTTGTCCAGAGTGTTGTCTGCCCTGATGAAATACATGCGGAGCTACATTGTTTTCCCTGAGGTGGGCGAATTGGCTACAGTGAAGGGTGATTTCTATGCCCTTGGACATATCCCCAACATCATTGGTGCCATTGATGGGACTCATGTGGCTTTGGTTCCCCCCAGTGGAAGTGAGCAGGTGTACAGGAACAGAAAAAGTTATCATTCGATGAATGTCCAGGTGGTCTGTTTGGCTGACCAGTACATCTCCCATGTAAATGCCAAGTTCCCTGGGTCAGTGCATGACGCGTACATCATGCGAAATAGCAGCATCCCTTATGTGATGGAACAGCTACAGAGACACCGTGTGTGGCTAATAGGTGACTCTGGTTACCCCAACCTGTTGTGGCTTCTTACCCCAGTGAGGAATCCCAGGACAAGGGCAGAGTAACGTTACAATGAGGCCCATGGGCGAACTAGGAGGATTATAGAAAGAACCTTCGGCCGCCTGAAGGCCAGGTTTAGGTGCCTGCATATGACAGGTGGATCCCTAATGTACTCACCAAAGAAGGTGTGCCATATCATCGTGGCCTGCTGTATGCTTCACAACCTGGCTTTGCGACGCCAGGTGCCTTTCCTGCAGGAGGATGGTCCAGATGGTGGTGTTGTAGCAGCTGTGGAGCCTGTGGAGAGTGAAGAGGAGGAAGACGACGGGGACGACACAGACAACAGGGACACAGTGATACAACAGTATTTTCAGTAGCACACAGGTACGAATCAACCCCGCCATTTTATATTTACTTAAAGTCACCTGCCTCTCTACTGTCTGTGTTTCCCCCCAGTTCATGTTAACTGAGTTGTGACTTTCCCTTCCGTTTTCAGAGCTGTGGGCCCCACTGCGTGACCTCTGCTTTGTTTGCCCATGGACTACAGCTGTGTGACAGTGGTATGTTGTCATCACAATGTAACTGAACATTTTGGCACCGTTATGTCTAATACATTTGTTCAAAATACAGCCAGACTCCTGGGGCCATATTTATACTTTTTGACGCAAAACTGCGCTAACGCAGTTTTGCGTAAAAAAAAATTGCGCTGTCTAACGCCATTTGGATGCGCCATGCGGGCGTCAAATTTATACTTTGACGTACGGCGGCGCAACCAACAGGTGGGAGTCATTATTTCGTGACGCAGACAGCGTCGGTCTGTCGTAAAGGAAACCAACGTAAATGCGACGCACATCACTGTGGGTCGATTTACGACAGCGCAATCGTGAAAACGCCGTTTTTTTTCACGCTATTGCGTCACATTTTTGCGCGAAAACTGCCCTTTCAGGAGAGGAGACCCAAAATGGATCCTAGATGCCCCAACAGACCCCAGGAGGATGAGAGCAGACCAGGAACCAGCCAGGAGGAAGCATACAGGAACCAGGACATTTAAAAAAAAAAAAGAAAGTGTCGCTTCAGTGCAGAGGAGCAGGAAATCCTGGTGAAAGAGGTGCCGGAACACCAGCACCAACTTTTCATCACCTCTAAATTGCCACTCAGTAGGAGAGAGGCCATCTGGAAACAAATTGTGGACAAGATTAACAGTGTGGCTGAAGAACGCCGGACAGTCACCGAGTGTAAGAAACGCTGGCATGACTGCAAACGTAGGACCAAAGAGAAAATGGCCAGGAACAGGAAGGCAGCAATGCAGACTGGAGGGGGGAGTCCAGCACAACAGGAGGCCCTGGACCACATGGAGGAGATGGTCGCAGCCGTCATCCCGGAGGAGATCGTCACAGGGATTCAAGGACTGGACAGCGCAGACTACCACGACACTACGCACATGCAGGGTAAGTCGCATGGGGAATCATAATACAATAATGGGGACTGTAAGCAGGGGGGGGATACCTACTACACAATGCATGTAAGTCAGCACATATATGAAGTGGCATGGGGAAAGGGGCACGGCAGGGGGGCATGCCCAGTACTGACCGAAGCTGGGGCACGACAAAATACAGCAACAACAACAGTCCCACGGGGACATCCTGTAATTACAACAAGAGAGCCAAGGGAAAGCAGTGACAGGTGGGAAGGACACTACCTCAAATCCACATCCAGGCACTTGTATTGCAAAATCTATTCCCCATCAACTAGGTCCCTACCTGTAATGCAGTAGGAAATACAACAACTGTAACTTAACTGCAACCACAGTTGACAATAACACCTCTCATCTCTGTGCAGCTATAGTACCAAATGGCAGGAACCCCACCCTGGAACATACATACCTAAATTAGGGGGTGAGGATGACATCTGCAATTACTCCTAGAAATAAGACAAAGGTACCAGTACACTCAAATGCCGAATGTCCATAACTGACACATACATAAGCCTAAGTAAACAGCAATAGGAGCCACACAGCACTAACGATACACACATGCTGCATACGTCAGGGTCCCTCACGTGCCTGGCTAACAAGGCTACATCACTAATGTCATACTGCTCAGACAACAACATTGAGGAGGGGACACAGGCAACTGGTCACTGAAACACACCTGCAAAGTCGGACAAACAAATAGGACATTTATACGATAAACAGGCCAATCCAATTAAATACACATCACCCAACATCATCTCAAAACATCAAGAATGTTTACATCCATACCACATCCTAACATTGACATGCATAGGTAATGCCACGTGACATGTACAGATCATGCAATGTGAATAAAAAGTGTATGGGGCAGGGCCTGAGAGGCAAGTGTGCTGCCAGGGCAGTCACAACACCCACAGTCAGTCAAAGTGTAGTGTTGTAAGTGTAACGTATACTTTGCGCATTAGCTTCAGGCTTTAGGCCTTTGTGCATCTTACCCTGATTGTACTTATACTCATTTGCTCACATCTAAGTGCCTCAGAGCAATTTGCACTAAATGATTCTCATTGCCCTTCCTATCAGTTAATGTAGCAAATAGTCAGTCCTAGGGTGTTTTTAATTAGTCAAATCACACTGTTTTGCCTACTTCTGCACTGGAGTTTGCCAGAACATATTCACTCTGTGCCCCAGTCAAGGATACCGTCTGGTACGTTGCTGATAGATGTGGTAGGGGTTAAGGTTTGGCATTCCTGCGTAGGGAAACTTTGTCATCACCATGACATATGTCGTTTACATTCACTTCCTTGTCCCAAGACACGCATGGGGGAGTTTCCAAACAGAAAATCACAACTAGATGCTGCCTGCCTTGCTGCTGATGCACAACCAGATCCCAGCCCATTCCTCTGATATGAGGGATGATGTCTCCCCTGTGATTCTGACAGGCAACCTCCAAACTTAACATGCTGTGCTATACATAGAACATGCAGAGGGAGAGTAGAAACTGTTAGGCTCCATGAAAGCTGTGTACTAATGTATTACTCTCCTGTGGACTATTTCAATTCTAACAGTGTGTATTGTTTGTGTAATTGGGGCTCACACCTAAATTCCTACAAGTCAGTTGTACAATGAAACTTCATATCAAACTAATACTGTCTTTGTCATTTGTGTATGGGAACATACCGGAAAAGATAGAAATGTGTAGGACCTGAGTGACCACCACTTCCCTGAGAAGTTCCAAAGATGTCATGCGCTCGGATGTGTAAACATTCCTTTGATGTGGGAGACCAGAGGCACTGCTAGTTAGTCTTAGCTAAATTGAATATCTGGGTGACAGAGTTATTTACAAGTGGGTCAAACTTAGTCCCCCACACCAGTAGCTATCCTGCTGCCTAGAAAGCCAAGACTCACATGTTGGATAATGAGAGCCCACCCTACAAAATGTCCCTCCATAACAATAGTGAAACACCGAGTGAGGAGTAGGAGAAAAAAACGCCTATTCCTAAATAATTACAAAGCAACAGCTAGAGGCGATCAGGCAGACATGTCTGATAGCTCCATATCAAACATGTGACACACAGGTGGGCCATAGGCCTACAACAATGCCCTATGACGGACAGCAGATACCTAGACAAACACAGAGTACAATGTTAAGGCATCCAAAGGCTTGTATCTTACTGCAAAATTGTCAGAACACAGACACACTAATTGTACCCTGTTTCATTGCAGAGGAACACGGATCTCCTGCTGAACTGCCTGTCCATGAGTTCCCTGATGACATGGATGTCGAGACCATCAACCTCCCACAAGAGACCATTGACATGGTCCTTGAAAGCCTCCAAACCCCACCTTCAGTCACAAGGAGGAGCACAGAAGAAGCAGCCACCACAGTAGAACCACCCGCCACCCCAATTGTAAGACCTGCCAGCTCCAACACAGCTGAGGACTCTGACGACACTGGCACCAGCTTCGAAAGAACTGTCGTTGGGGTCCAGCGGGAGCTGGCAAAGGAGGTGCGGGTGGGGATGCAAAATATGGCAGCCAGCCTTGAGGGGGTGCGTTCGTGCATGTTGTCAACTGCTGATCAGGCAGCTGCAATGCAAGCCAGAACTTTGCTCTTGGAGGACATTTCAAAAACACTGAAGGAAATTGGCACAGCTGTCATCCAGTTGACACAACAACTCCAACTGCAAGCCACTCAACGTGTGCATGAATGCAACATAGAACCCCTCAGGGCCGACCTGGCTGCCTACCATCGGGATGTGGCTGCCATTCTGAAAAACCAGCAGGCCCTCCTTGCTGCAGTACTGCCCTTCCTTACTCAACAGGGATCAGCCCCCGGGATGTCTGCCTCCATGTCTTCTAACACTGAGGTGTGTGGTGCCCCTTCACAACCAACAACAACAAGGACACACCAGGCAACACACACATCAGAAGAAGAAGACATGGAACAGATAACATTCACACGCAAGAGTACCCGGAAGCCCTAGTCCCTGCACCATGCCCTACTCTGACCAAGGTCCTACGTTTTGACACATGCCAGTCTCACTACAACTAACCTCAATGACTGTTCGGCAATCCACTGTATGACTTGTCCACCTTGCCAGTGAATGTTTCTCTCCTACCAATTGGCATTTCATGTTCCTCTGCACTGTCTGTGACATCACCCCAGCATGTCAGGAGCATCATCCACACCCCTTCTGTAGGATCACCATGTAATAATGCACCAGAAAGGAGTCAGCAAACATGGTGAATGGACATTTTGCACTACACCACCTATAAATAAATATCACTTGCACACCTATTGTGTCTCTGTGTCATTTCAAAATTCAACTGTGCAGTAGATAACTCCAAAGTGGCTGTGTGGCAACCATGTCGATTCTCTATACTACTGTCCTGATTTCATGTATACTGAAACATCTGTGCAGTGGCCAGGATTGCATCATAGCTTTACTATACTGAGGAAAATAACTGATGAAGGGACTAAGCACACACAATCATGCTGTGTTGGACAGAATGATGCACCATCTATAGCTATTCTACACAACTAATGGTGGCTGAGAAATGTAGGCACCATGCAATACTAAAATTTGAAATTATGCTGTAGAATGAAAGGAATGATAAACAAATTACACAGCATCAATCACCCTTACGGCGTATACTTCCATGAAGGAAATTAATGCTGAATCAGTACACACATGATGTAGGTCAGCAATGACAGCAACAAGACAAGAGTGTGAACAAATCATCATCTATAAAGCTCTCCCTGAACTTCACAATGCTGTCCGACCTATCTATTTACCTACAATAACAAGTCTGGAAGCACTCTTTGTGAAGTAGGATACATACCAACCCCAAACCTTGATGATCAATGCCCACTACCAATGGTGGCTCTCCAACATGGTGGATACTTACCAAGTTAGCACACGGGTAGCTGGCATGTTAAACCTCATAAGCCTGGGGATAGCGAGCATGGAACACAAATGTCATACTTAAACTTTCTGCTACACTGATGTCAAGGCCATGAAAAGGTAGCACCTAACGCATCAGGTAAAGGGTTAACAAATTTTTTATTTAAAAGTAGTAATAAAAGAGGCAACTAAGGGAAAGGTAAACCTACACTAATCTAACCTGACTACTACTAACCCACAACTGTCCCTAACTAACCTAAGCTAAACTTACTCTACGAAACAATCTAAACATCAACCCCCCACCCACCATTAAGAGACAAGACACATGCAGGACAACACTTACTAACCTACACACATACTATACTATCCTAAACAAACATATATATATATTTTTTTATTTTTTTTTTATTAAACAGGAATCCCAACATTGCCCCCCACCCACCCACCCACACAAAAATATTAGATAGAAAGAATAAGGACCCCCCACCCTCTTACCTAACACTAACTAAGCTAATTTCCTATACTTATCCTATAACTAACCCCCCAAACCCAACTAACAGTATGAAAAAGGAAAGAGGTGAGAGGGGAGGGGTAAAAGTTCAGGAGGGCAAAATGACTAAAGATTTGCCCTCCGAAGTGTGCGCCGGATGGAGCGCACCTTCTTCTTCACCTCAGCCATGTCCTCCGTCAGGTTGTCCACCTTGCGAATTAACCTGTCCAATTTTCTAGACAATGCCTGGAAGGCTGCAGGGTCAATAGGAGGGTCAGTGCTGGTCTGCGTGCCGGTGGAGGTGGATGTTGGTGCTGGAGTGGAGTGGCCACGGGACAGCCCTGCTCCCAACACACGGCTGGGTCCAGGTCTTGATGAAGATGCCTGGTCCGTCGCTGGGTCCCCTTGGGCAGACCTGGTGGTTGTAGTGGCGGTGGTTGTAGGTGGCACCGTTGGGGGAGCCTGTGGTGTGGCATACCACGCCCCGGAGGCCCGATCCGAATTATATCTGCGGGCCATCCTCCGATACCCACACTGCACCTGCAGGATGTGCCTGTACCTCACTGCACGGCGCTCAAAATTGTTGCGCTCTGCGGCACTCAGGTTTGCAGCTGTGAAGAGAAAAGGGAAATATTGAGCATTGAATTTACAGTGGGTTGAATACCACAATGGGTCATTTGTCCATTACTAGAAATGTATTGTTTGCAGCAATTGTTACAACATAGTTCACGGAAAGGCTCAGAGGAAGTACATGTGAATCATGCATACCTAAGGTCATATCACACATAGCATATCCATGTCTCTACATGATGGATGACATCACCCTAAACTACTCATCCAAATCATACCTAAGGCATTTGACATTATGGCACCAGCTCTTCCGCATACTGACTTCAGTACATATGTCATTCTATGTGATAACACTCACACTCCTCACTCAATGGCATTTGGAATTAGTTGTGTGCTAAGATTGAACCCCTGGCCCAGAATCATATGTCCACACTAGGGGTCAGATGTAGGAATTTAGAAAAATCAACTAGCAATTTGCAAAGCAGAACGGTGTCTCTGACACCGTCTGCGAGTCGCTATGGGGTCCCTAAAACCCACCTCATGAACATCAATGATGTGGGTTCCAAGTTGCCCCACCTTAGCAACATGGGCACTCACGGGGATGGAGGCCTGCTGGGACCAGCAGAACTCCATAGACGTGACTGCTTTTAAATTAAGCAAGTTATTTTTCCCCAAGTGTATGGCCGTTTACCGGAAAGGAAAATGAGCTGCAATTAGTTTTAAATCACAACAATTCAACTTGGAAATTTTCACTGTAATTATTGGTCCCTTAGACCACTGGCTGTTTTGCGCAGGATTATTTTAGTCCACTCACAAAGGTGAAGCTTTACAATGAGGACCCCTTCCAGTCAGCAAGTTGGTTACCATCCACTTCAAGTGGATGATAACAGCTACTCACTTTGCAACCACGTACTCGGTTGCAAATGGGATTGCCTACCACTGTGATTTGCAAGTAGGTCTGGTAAAACCCTTTAATATTTCAATTTTGAAAAGCATTTTGCTAATATGTACATGACCACCAAATACATTTTGGAATAGGAAACAGACGTTTGCAAATCCCACACATATATTTATGCCATTTGCAACGTGTAGACATTTTTCTCACTCTGGCCCAAGGTACTAACTCAAGTCACAAAAGGTGTTAAGGACGTGTAACATACTGGTTGCTACAGTCCTAGGTACCCTGTTTCACAGTAAGATCCCAGTCTTTGTGGGTGGTGTGGGAAGAACAACCAACAATCCCATGTTCAATGCACACCCAGGAGTGTACAGAAAGTTCAACAAGTATGTGCCTTCACACACAACACCTATGAAGGGCTAGCAACACGTTGTAGTCAGCCCAACCTTGTCACATCCCAGGTCCACACATGTCAAACTGGTATGACTTAGCCCAACATAACATACTATTAGTGAGGCATGTTTAACAACACACACAGAGGAGGTAGTACACCCATTCACATGATTCAACTGAACACCTAGGGCATTGCACTCAAGTCACACACACTTCGAGTTCACCTTGTGGAAGTACATGCCCCCGGAAGATCCAACCTACAGGGTACACAGTCCATCCTCAACTAGGAAGAAGCATTTGTCATCAAAGCCATGTGCCTAAGCTATCTGGGAGACTGTCAGTCTGATATGCAGACTCAGTTGATGGCAAGTCCCTGACCAAGTCTAACATTGACCAGTGTATTAAAATGAGTCATACCATTCCCAATTGCCGGCCTAATTGAATGGGCTACAGCCCCTCAATCTGAGAGATGACTACGTATTGCTTTGCAGAAACATAATTCAAATTTGATATCACACTAAAAGAACAAAGCCAATGAACGGCCAGCACATCAAATCATGAATTCTCTTTAACACACAGTAATCCATCATGCGTCATTACCAAACAATGTAAATAGCACTCAGGCCACACTCACTGTAGGTATCGGGGTCGTCAAAATGGGCCACCTCTCCCACGGTGTACGGGGCTGGTCCACCTCTAAAGCATGAAACAAAGATTATACTCAGACTGGGTGAACGGACAAATGATTTCTGTTACAATGACACTGTGTGAATATGACATGGTAATGATAGACTTTCACACATGCTCATCCTGCATGGATAACTTTGTATTCAACATTATCATTGGATGAGTCTCCTGCTCCAGTGTCACACCCTACTACACTCATGCAGTGGCCAGGACAGTCATGTGTCGTCCAAGTTAATCCTCCATTAGTATGCCCCAACAATAATGTTAACCATACATCTCAGCATGTGCATCCCAGAGAGACATTCCAAAACTGGTTCCATGAGGACTGCATGACCACTCACAATCAAACAGGCTATGTGGACAGGTTCAACACACAGCAACCAGACACACATGTGACATATGTGTGAACAACATGACTAACTTCATGTGACGTGAAGGCAACACACATGTATAGCATCATCATGTGTTTCCAATTTTCTGTCTAGCTATGGCGTCTGCATATGTAGGTATGTTGTTTCTACATGACGTACTCAGTGGCCATTATGACCAGTGGAGTACAAATAGAGCAGTTCACGTGTTGCTTTTCTGACCCAAATGCAACACTACATTACATGCAGCTACAGGCATCTGGTATGTGTTGCAAAAATGAGCCATCGGACTGGTAGCATAGGTCTTCATACACATTCTGCAACAAATACACATTATTGCGTGTACATGTGTTGCAAAATATGGGGATTTATGTGTATAACCATGGGCCTAGGTTTCCCTAGCATTACACACAGTCAGCTACTTATTTTGTAGATTGGCTAACAATCATCACATGTTCACACACAGATTTCTATCATTCCCATTTAATAGATTTTTACTCACCAACATGGCCACCAATCCGGAGTCCCAGGTGGTCCAGCAGGTCCTGTTCCCTGGTGACCAGATCTGCCCAGCGGTGCTTGAGTTGGTGTACATTTCTCAGACTCCCGTAGACCCGGACCAGGTGATGGCGCACTTTCTTCCACCGGATTTTCCTCGCCTCCGTGTGATACCCCTGTATCACACGGCCCCCAGCTTCCAGCATTAGTGGCAGGAAATGGCTTACTAGCCATAGGAACCCCCCCAATTGGTCTTCACCCATCCTGGACAGGCGAGGCCTACCTGACATATTGAGAGGACTAATGCTGGACAAAATAAATATGAAAGTAAAAGTGGGAAATGGGGAAAGGTAGAGGTGTGAAAGAAAAAGAAGAAGGATAAAAATAGCCCAAATAACCCCCCAAACTATGCTACCCACAACAGACTCCCACTGACAATACAAACTATCACAGGTATAGACAAAATAACACTAAACAGACTGAGACAATGTTATACAACAATAATAGATTGACACTAAGACAAAATACAAGGCACACAGGACACAAAAGCAGTAAAACACAGGACAACACCTTTCACACAACCACACAGTCTAGATAAATCTGAGACTGCAAAGTGAAAGTGAAAGTTAACTCCCAGTACAGATTTTGTAAACAGGATATCCTATTACATCACTTCCTGCAGAAAATGGCCGCCGTTTTTATTTTCCCGTTTTGCGTCATATTTTCACGCATACACAGTTGTGCGTCATTTTTTTTTTACGCATTACAGTGCACATGATGCGGAGTGAAAAAATATGATATGAATATTAATATTTTAGAATGTACATGAGATGACCAACATATTGTCCATGTAGCGTCAATTTTACCACGCATACAGCATGGGCGTCATTTTTTTTACACGTACAGTAGTGCACATGATGCAGAGTCAAAAATATTGTGGGTGTAAATTATACTTTGAAGGCAAAATATTAAGACACTTTTGGATACATTTGTATTTGACTCTGCATTGTGTGCACACATGCACGTGAACAAATTATGACGGCCATGCTGTATGCGTCGAATATGGAGCACATTTTTCCTTATGTCTTCATGTTTTTAGCTTTGGAAAGGGGATTTGTCATGGTCAAACGGTGCGATGTGATACACATATGTGTTTGTATATGACACATGTCCGTTGTTTTATGTGCGTGGGTGAGAAGTCGGAAGGTGATCCTTTTGCTGACTGGGAGAAGTGAAGTGTAGAAGGGAGGGGTTGTAATTTTGGTTTAGCATGGCTACTATTGGTTCTCTGGAGCGTCAGGACTGCCTCCATTAAGGAAGGAAAGGGAGGGATGAATAATGAGGAAATGCACAAATTATGTTAGTGTGTCCACAAAGCTGTAAGTATAATTGTAAATCTGTGACTTGTGTGAAATGTACTCTCATGTGAATACATTGTGCACATACAGAGAGGCCTGTTTACAAAAGTGGTGTAACTTATTACACTTAAATTCCATTTACTTCCTTTTCTAATGTTTTGCATCATTCTCAATCGGAATGAGACATAATTTAAGAATGACTTAAGTTTAGAACATAAAGGTGGTCATTACAACCTTGGCGGACGGTGTTAAAGCGGCGGTAAGACCGCCAACAGGCCGGCGGTAAAATATTTGCAATTACGACCGTGGCGGAAACCGCCAACAAAGACAGCCACTTTAACACTCCGACCGCCACGGCGGTACAGACAAAGAGCTTGGCGGTCACCGCCAACAGACAGGCGGGAGACAATGTACTGCCCACACTATTATGACAGGCCAATCCGCGGATAAAAACACAACGGAAACAGGCATTTCGAAGGGAAAAAGCTCACCTCTACACACTCCACGAGGAAGGAGCGCACCATGGAGCCGGAACTCCATATTCTTCCTGCAATAGTCTTACTGCTCTGTACCAGGAGCACCAACGCCAGCGGCGAAGACCACGGTGAGTACTGCACCTACGACATAGGGGAGGGGGGAGGCAAAAAACAGGGACACTCACACGCAACACCCCAACCCCTACCCCCTCCCTCACCCACTACAACACACACACCAATGCATATCCAAGCATTACAGTAACACCCACCAACCCCCCCGGAAGAATGCAAAGACAAAAGGAAATGAGTGTAACCATTATAATATATCAAAATAGAGTAAGCAAAAATATACATATATACACTATTAACAAAATATACACCACGAATAGTAGTCCAGGTAATACACCATTCATAGTCAGTGGGCCACTGGGCCCAAAATGCGTGGGCAAGGCCCACACAAGAGACCCGAACATGACGGAGAGAACACTGCAGGGGCATCAGATAGAAATACAACAGGCACCTCAGGGGGAAGGGAAGGAGGGGCACCTCAGCCGGATGAGTGCACAACGCCAGATCCACGAGGGGCCTCCATGCCCATTGATGTATCCTGGGGAGTGCAAAGCCACAGTCTCACAAGCCTCTCCAGTGGGTAATTTGCCCACTGCTTTATCCTGGGGAGTGCAAAGCCACAGTCTCACAAGTCTCTCCAGTGGGTGGTTTGCCCACTGCTTTATCCTGGGGAGTGCAAAGCCACAGTCTCACAAGTCTCTCCAGTGGGTGGTTTGCCCACTGCTTTATCCTGGGGAGTGCAAAGCCACAGTCTCTCAAGTTTCTCCAGTGGGTGGTTTGCCCACTGTACCATCCTGGGGAGTGCAAAGCCACAGTCACTCAAATCTCTCCAGTGGGTGGTTTGCCCACTACTTTATCCTGTGGAGTGCAAAGCCACAGTCTCTCAAGTCTCTCCAGTGGGTGGTTTGCCCACTGCTTTATCCTGGGGAGTGCAAAGCCACAGTCTCTCAAGTCTCTCCAGTGGGTGGTTTTCCCACTGCTTTAACCTGGGGAGTGCAAAGCCACAGGGGGTCATTCCAAGCCTGGCGGTCGGTGTTAAAGCGGCGGCCAACTCGCCAACAGTCAGGCGGTAAAAAAAATGGAATTCTGACCCTGGCGGGAACCGCCAACACAGGCCGCAACTTCAACACTCCGACCGCCACGGCGGGACAAACAAACAGCGCGGCGGTCACCGCCAACAGACAGGCGGCAGACAATGTACCGCCCACACTATCACGACCCACCAATCTGCCACCTTTTCCGGGGCGGGAGCCCCGCCGATAAAAACACGATGGAAACAGACTACGAACGGGAAAACGCTCACCTATACACACTCCACGAGGAATCTGGACAGCATGGAACCCGAATTAAACATCCTACCAGCCATTGTCTTCCTGCTCCTCTACCAGGAGCATGAACGCCGGCGCAGAAGACAACGGGGAGTACTGCACCTACGACACAGGGGAGGGGGGAGGAGAAAAGGTTACGGGCACACACATACGCGACACACCCACCCCCATCCCCCCCCAAATCCCTACACACCAATGCAGAGCAACAAGTCAGAGTGACACACCCCAAATCCCCCGGAATAATGCAAAGACAAAATAAAATGATCATTAAAATTGAAGTATATTATAGCATATTTGAAGTTAAGTGAAATATGAAATATATAAAAAAAATATATTACAACATGAACAATATATACATAGTCCAAAAGTCCGGCACATATTGGCTACATTCCATTGTTCGTGGGCCAATGTGCATAAACACATGGGCAAAGCCCACACACGAGACCCGATTCCATTGGAGAGAACACTGCTGGGGCATCAGATAATAAAACCACAGGCACCTCAGGGGGAAGGGAAGGGGGGGCACCTCAGCCACATGAGTCCACGACGCCAGATCCACGAAGGGCCTCCATGCCCACTGTACCATCCTGGGGAGTGCAAAGCCACAGTCTCTCAAGTCTCTACAGTGGGTGGATTGGCCACTGTACCATCCTGGGGAGTGCAAAGCCACAGTCCATCAGGTGGATTACAGACTTCACTGGTTATGGAGGAGGCATGTTGGCCAGAGTGCTTCGTGAAGCCCTGCCCGACACAGATCCGGCCCTGCCAATGGGCCAGCGGTGCTTGAGATGAAGGGCCCAGCGAAGCAGTTCAGAGACGGCGGTGCCCAGCGGAGCGGTGCTTGACAGGAAGGGCCCAGCGGAGCGGTGCTTGACAGGAAGGGCCCAGCGGACCAGTTCAGAGACGGCGGTGCCCAGCGGAGCGGTGCTTGACAGGAAGGGCCCAGCGGAGCGGTGCTTGACAGGAAGGGCCCAGCGGACCAGTTCAGAGACGGCGGTGCCCAGCGGAGTGGTGCTTGACAGGAAGGGCCCAGCGGAGCAGTTCAGAGACGGCGGTGCCCAGCGGAGCGGTGCTTGACAGGAAGGGCCCAGCGGAGCAGTTCAGAGACGGCGGTGCCCAGCGGAGCGGTGCTTGACAGGAAGGGCCCAGCGGAGCGGTGCTTGACAGGAAGGGCTAAGCGGACCAGTTCAGAGACGGCGGTGCCCAGCGGAGCGGTGCTTGACAGGAAGGGCCCAGCGGACCAGTTCAGAGACGGCGGTGCCCAGCGGAGCGGTGCTTGACAGGAAGGGCCCAGCGGAGCGGTGCTTGAGATGAAGGGCCCAGCGGAGCGGTGCTTGACAGGAAGGGCCCAGCGGAGCGGTGCTTGACAGGAAGGGCCCAGCGGAGCAGTTCAGAGACGGCGGGGCCCAGCGGAGCGGTGCTTGACAGGAAGGGCCCTGTTCAGCGGTGCTTCTCACGGCGGGGCCCTGTTCAGCGGTGCTTGTCTTGTGTTCCTAGGGAACCAGATCTGGCCAATAATTCCCGCTCAGTCGCCATCCGACCTTTCGCTTGAGGGGCCCTCCTGTGCTGGAGTCCTGGGCCCGTGGGTGTCCTCCGTCACACCCCAAATGGGGCTGGTGGGGCCCTCCTGGGCAGCTGGCCTGCTGCCGGACTTGTCCCCCCTGCTGCCCTTGCCCTCCTTCGCCGAATCTCTGGGGCCCTTGCCTCCCTTTGTGGATGTGCCAGGTGACGGTGCAAGGGTGGTGTCCTTGGGGGCAGCCGTCTCAGGCCTGTCGCGCCGGCCCTTCCCTTTTTTGGTTCTTTTCCCAGGGGGTGGGCTGGCTGTCCCCTTGCTGCTGGCCGATGTTCCTGCCCTAGGAGCTGGTGGACTCCAATAGCCCTGAACGATGGTCATAGTAGGTGCAGGGCTTGTGGTGGCTGAGGTGCTGTTTGACTCTTACGAGATGGAGGGGGTGGGTCAGGTGATGCAAAGAGGTTAATTTTGGAGAGGAACAACTTTTTAGGAGCAATGGGAAGGGTAGGTGCAGTGGGTATGGGAGTGGAGGAAGAGGATGTGGTTGTAGGAGAGTCAAGTGTGCTGTCTTTGGGTGCAGGTGCTTGTGACGGAGGCTGTCGTGAGGTGGATGGCTGTTGGGTGGGTGGCTGCCTGTGTTTGTGTGGTTTGGAAGAGGGGGTGACAGACACACTGGGAGAGGACACAGGGGACGTGTAAATGGCAGTGGGGGTGGTGACTGCACGTGTGCGGACTGTTCTGGTGGGTGTGGTGGTGATGTACGTACTGGCTGATGGTGGTGTGCATGCAGGTGTGAGTGGAGACGTCACAGGGAGGGAGGAGGGAGACGAGGAGGAGGGGGACACAGAGGAGGCAGTGGCTGTTGGCATGTCTGCATGTGGATGTTGCTTGTGTGAATGCTTGTGTGATCTGTGGTGCTTATGTCTGGATGAGCTTCCCTTGGGTGTTGAGGTGTGTGCAGGCTGGTCTGTAGGTGTGTCTGGGATAGGCAGAGGAACAGGGGAGTGGGACTGGGTGGAGGGAGTTGGAGGAGGGAGGCTGGAGACAGGGACAATGGCTGCCGTCAGTGCTGAGGCCAGAGCGTTGAACGATCGCTGATGGGCAGCCTGACCTGAATGAATGCCCTCCAGGTATGCATTGCTCCGATGCACCTCCCTTTCTATCCCCTGGATGGCATTCAAAAGGGTAGACTACCCAACAATGAGCGTCTGGAGGAGGTCAATGATCTCCGCACTGAGGGCAGCAGGGGTAACTGGGGCAGGGCCTGAGGTGCCTGGGGCAAAGGAGATGGCCGGCTTCCTGGCCGAGCGGGCACGGGGCGAACGCTGAGGGGCTGCTGGGAGGGCGGAGCTGGTGCGCTGGGTGGCGGCTGTACCTGTTGTTGCGGTGGGCACGGATGTTGCCGCCACCACAAGGGAGCTCCCTTCCGAGGACGTGTCACTGACGTCTCCACGGCTCCCCGTTGTGGAGCTCCCCTCGCCCTCCGTCTCACTGGTGTACTCGGAGTCGGTTGCATGGCCCTCCGGGGCCATGTGAGATGCAGCTTCCTCGTGCGCCGATGCCAATTCTCCTCCGCCTGATGATGCTAAGGCACACATGAACAGGAAAACCAAAAAAAGGGGGGGAAGAAGAAAGAAAGACATGTTGAGTGCATGCATTGGCGACACCGTTGGCGGAGAGGACAGACACAGAAGACCCCTGCACTACGCCGTGCACTCGGGGTACACTACTCAATTATTGTGACTTGGCCTACAAGTCTATGGACGACAAATGCACACATAGGTGAGCCCGGGCCATGGATAGCTGTACTTAGCACCCTACAGAGGTGGGGGGCGGGGGCACAGGGCCATGCCTTACGGAGGGGCCTAGCCTACAGGAACTGCCCTGGCCTAGAGATAGCCACAGCCCTCCTCCCCCACTCAGACACCTCCACTGTGCGCTAATATAGCAGAATGTGCTGATACTCACCCCCTTGTGTCTGCTGTGATGTCCTCACGCGCCCATCCAAATCGGGGTAGGCCACCGCCAGGATCCGGGAAATCAGGGGGGTCAATTGCGTGTGGCACCCCTCCTAGGTTGGGAGGCCATCCCCAGCAGAGCCTCGGCGGTCTTTCTGCTCCCGCGGCGGATGTCCTCCCACCTCTTGCGCCAGTGGGTGCCCCGTCTGTTGTGGACCCCCAGGGCCCGGACGTCCTTGGCGATGGCACGCCAAATGTCAATCTTCGGATGGGCGCTGACCTGTGTGACATGTACAGGGTGGGAAAAAAATATCATCACTTTTCTGCATGGTCGATAAGAGTGGCCCTCCCTCCCCAACCTTGCCATGTGGCACATGCTGTCATCTGTCGTGCGTTGCATTCCTCATTCGCTCCCCTCCCCACCATCTTACATCCACCCCACTCAACACAGGCATAGCCCATACAACGTGCTCCCTGTGTACTTACCTGTTGGTCTGGAGGACCGTAGAGTAGCGCATACTAGGGGAGGACCCCATCAACAAGTTTCTCCAATTCCTCAGATGTGAAGGCAGGGGCCCTTTCCCCATTCGCAGCAGCCATTGTCTCTTCCAGACCGAGGTCACAGCAGCATTTGCAGTATAGGTCCTCTCCTGTGGATGATCAGGTCTCGAGTGATTAAGCAGATAGAAAATGGCGGTCACGCACGCGGCGGTGCGTACCGCGACCGCCGGCGCACATCGTCATTGGCTCCTGAGACCCATAGGGTTCACTGTTAACCAATGTTGCTTTCCGCCGCGGTCTTCGACTGCCTACCGCCACGGTGTGCCATGCCAGCGCATTGACCTCACATCCCATTGTCACACTTCACAGGTCAGGCAGCCGCCATTTCAAGGGCCCACATGGCTTCATTTCTACTGCGTCACACAGGCCTAGGCCTTGCATTGCCAATCATACAAGCCATTCAATGCATAGCGAATCGTGTACTGTGCAAGCTGTGGTTACGTACCTGTGGGTTGCTTGACTCTGTGCTCCATGTTGTTCTTCCTAGGCACGTCCGCTGGGACTTGCGAGGAGATGGAGGAATCCTCCCGTGTACAGACCGCTGGTGGACCTGTCGACAATGGAAGAAAGACATGTCATACTGACATACAGACTTGACCGAGCCACTATACAGGAACTGTGTGCCCAGCTGGAGCCAGACCTGATGTCCCCCATTCGCCAACCCACAGGGATTCCCCCTCTGGTGCAGGTTCTGTCAGTACTCCATTTTTTAGCAAGTGGATCATTCCAAACAACAGTGGCCATATCATCAGGGATGTCTCAGCCTATGTTTTCTAAGGTTTTGTCCAGAGTGTTGTCTGCCCTGATGAAATACATGCGGAGCTACATTGTTTTCCCTGAGGTGGGCGAATTGGCTACAGTGAAGGGTGATTTCTATGCCCTTGGACATATCCCCAACATCATTGGTGCCATTGATGGGACTCATGTGGCTTTGGTTCCCCCCAGTGGAAGTGAGCAGGTGTACAGGAACAGAAAAAGTTATCATTCGATGAATGTCCAGGTGGTCTGTTTGGCTGACCAGTACATCTCCCATGTAAATGCCAAGTTCCCTGGGTCAGTGCATGACGCGTACATCATGCGAAATAGCAGCATCCCTTATGTGATGGAACAGCTACAGAGACACCGTGTGTGGCTAATAGGTGACTCTGGTTACCCCAACCTGTCGTGGCTTCTTACCCCAGTGAGGAATCCCAGGACAAGGGCAGAGTAACGTTACAATGAGGCCCATGGGTGAACTAGGAGGATTATAGAAAGAACCTTCGGCCTCCTGAAGGCCAGGTTTAGGTGCCTGCATATGACAGGTGGATCCCTAATGTACTCACCAAAGAAGGTGTGCCATATCATTGTGGCCTGCTGTATGCTTCACAACCTGGCTTTGCGACGCCAGGTGCCTTTCCTGCAGGAGGATGGTCCAGATGGTGGTGTTGTAGCAGCTGTGGAGCCTGTGGAGAGTGAATAGGAGGAAGACGACGGGGACGACACAGACAACAGGGACACAGTGATACAACAGTATTTTCAGTAGCACACAGGTACGAATCAACCCCGCCATTTTATATTTACTTAAAGTCACCTGCCTCTCTACTGTCTGTGTTTCCCCCCAGTTCATGTTAACTGAGTTGTGACTTTCCCTTCCGTTTTCAGAGCTGTGGGCCCCACTGCGTGACCTCTGCTTTGTTTGCCCATGGACTACAGCTGTGTGACAGTGGTATGTTGTCATCACAATGTAACTGAACATTTTGGCACCGTTATGTCTAATACATTTGTTCAAAATACAGCCAGACTCCTGGGGCCATATTTATACTTTTTGAGGCAAAACTGCGCTAACACAGTTTTGCGTCAAAAAAAATTGCGCTGTCTAACGCCATTTGGATGCGCCATGCGGGCGTCAAATTTATACTTTGACGTACGGCAGCGCAACCAACAGGTGGGAGTCATTATTTCGTGACGCAGACAGCGTCGGTCTGTCGTAAAGGAAACCAACGTAAATGCGACGCACATCACTGTGGGTCGATTTACGACAGCGCAATCGTGAAAACGCCGTTTTTTTTCACGCTATTGCGTCACATTTTTGCGCGAAAACTGCCCTTTCAGGAGAGGAGACCCAAAATGGATCCTAGATGCCCCAACAGACCCCAGGAGGATGAGAGCAGACCAGGAACCAGCCAGGAGGAAGCATACAGGAACCAGGACATTTAAAAAAAAAAAAGAAAGTGTCGCTTCAGTGCAGAGGAGCAGGAAATCCTGGTGAAAGAGGTGACGGAACACCAGCACCAACTTTTCATCACCTCTAAATTGCCACTCAGTAGGAGAGATGCCATCTGGAAACAAATTGTGGACAAGATTAACAGTGTGGCTGAAGAACGCCGGACAGTCACCGAGTGTAAGAAACGCTGGCATGACTGCAAACGTAGGACCAAAGAGAAAATGGCCAGGAACAGGAAGGCAGCAATGCAGACTGGAGGGGGGAGTCCAGCACAACAGGAGGCCCTGGACCACATGGAGGAGATGGTCGCAGCCGTCATCCCGGAGGAGATCGTCACAGGGATTCAAGGACTGGACAGCGCAGACTACCACGACACTACGCACATGCAGGGTAAGTCGCATGGGGAATCATAATACAATAATGGGGACTGTAAGCAGGGGGGGGATACCTACTACACAATGCATGTAAGTCAGCACATATATGAAGTGGCATGGGGAAAGGGACACGGCAGGGGGGCATGCCCAGTACTGACCGAAGCTGGGGCACGACAAAATACAGCAACAACAACAGTCCCACGGGGACATCCTGTAATTACAACAAGAGAGCCAAGGGAAAGCAGTGACAGGTGGGAAGGACACTACCTCAAATCCACATCCAGGCACTTGTATTGCAAAATCTATTCCCCATCAACTAGGTCCCTACCTGTAATGCAGTAGCAAATACAACAACTGTAACTTAACTGCAACCACAGTTGACAATAACACCTCTCATCTCTGTGCAGCTATAGTACCAAATGGCAGGAACCCCACCCTGGAACATACATACCTAAATTAGGGGGTGAGGATGACATCTGCAATTACTCCTAGAAATAAGACAAAGGTACCAGTACACTCAAATGCCGAATGTCCATAACTGACACATACATAAGCCTAAGTAAACAGCAATAGGAGCCACACAGCACTAACGATACACACATGCTGCATACGTCAGGGTCCCTCACGTGCCTGGCTAACAAGGCTACATCACTAATGTCATACTGCTCAGACAACAACATTGAGGAGGGGACACAGGCAACTGGTCACTGAAACACACCTGCAAAGTCGGACAAACAAATAGGACATTTATACGATAAACAGGCCAATCCAATTAAATACACATCACCCAACATCATCTCAAAACATCAAGAATGTTTACATCCATACCACATCCTAACATTGACATGCATAGGTAATGCCACGTGACATGTACAGATCATGCAATGTGAATAAAAAGTGTATGGGGCAGGGCCTGAGAGGCAAGTGTGCTGCCAGGGCAGTCACAACACCCACAGTCAGTCAAAGTGTAGTGTTGTAAGTGTAACGTATACTTTGCGCATTAGCTTCAGGCTTTAGGCCTTTGTGCATCTTACCCTGATTGTACTTATACTCATTTGCTCACATCTAAGTGCCTCAGAGCAATTTGCACTAAATGATTCTCATTGCCCTTCCTATCAGTTAATGTAGCAAATAGTCAGTCCTAGGGTGTTTTTAATTAGTCAAATCACACTGTTTTGCCTACTTCTGCACTGGAGTTTGCCAGAACATATTCACTCTGTGCCCCAGTCAAGGATACCGTCTGGTACGTTGCTGATAGATGTGGTAGGGGTTAAGGTTTGGCATTCCTGCGTAGGGAAACTTTGTCATCACCATGACATATGTCGTTTACATTCACTTCCTTGTCCCAAGACACGCATGGGGGAGTTTCCAAACAGAAAATCACAACTAGATGCTGCCTGCCTTGCTGCTGATGCACAACCAGATCCCAGCCCATTCCTCTGATATGAGGGATGATGTCTCCCCTGTGATTCTGACAGGCAACCTCCAAACTTAACATGCTGTGCTATACATAGAACATGCAGAGGGAGAGTAGAAACTGTTAGGCTCCATGAAAGCTGTGTACTAATGTATTACTCTCCTGTGGACTATTTCAATTCTAACAGTGTGTATTGTTTGTGTAATTGGGGCTCACACCTAAATTCCTACAAGTCAGTTGTACAATGAAACTTCATATCAAACTAATACTGTCTTTGTCATTTGTGTATGGGAACATACCGGAAAAGATAGAAATGTGTAGGACCTGAGTGACCACCACTTCCCTGAGAAGTTCCAAAGATGTCATGCGCTCGGATGTGTAAACATTCCTTTGATGTGGGAGACCAGAGGCACTGCTAGTTAGTCTTAGCTAAATTGAATATCTGGGTGACAGAGTTATTTACAAGTGGGTCAAACTTAGTCCCCCACACCAGTAGCTATCCTGCTGCCTAGAAAGCCAAGACTCACATGTTGGATAATGAGAGCCCACCCTACAAAATGTCCCTCCATAACAATAGTGAAACACCGAGTGAGGAGTAGGAGAAAAAAACGCCTATTCCTAAATAATTACAAAGCAACAGCTAGAGGCGATCAGGCAGACATGTCTGATAGCTCCATATCAAACATGTGACACACAGGTGGGCCATAGGCCTACAACAATGCCCTATGACGGACAGCAGATACCTAGACAAACACAGAGTACAATGTTAAGGCATCCAAAGGCTTGTATCTTACTGCAAAATTGTCAGAACACAGACACACTAATTGTACCCTGTTTCATTGCAGAGGAACACGGATCTCCTGCTGAACTGCCTGTCCATGAGTTCCCTGATGACATGGATGTCGAGACCATCAACCTCCCACAAGAGACCATTGACATGGTCCTTGAAAGCCTCCAAACCCCACCTTCAGTCACAAGGAGGAGCACAGAAGAAGCAGCCACCACAGTAGAACCACCCGCCACCCCAATTGTAAGACCTGCCAGCTCCAACACAGCTGAGGACTCTGACGACACTGGCACCAGCTTCGAAAGAACTGTCGTTGGGGTCCAGTGGGAGCTGGCAAAGGAGGTGCGGGTGGGGATGCAAAATATGGCAGCCAGCCTTGAGGGGGTGCGTTCGTGCATGTTGTCAACTGCTGATCAGGCAGCTGCAATGCAAGCCAGAACTTTGCTCTTGGAGGACATTTCAAAAACACTGAAGGAAATTGGCACAGCTGTCATCCAGTTGACACAACAACTCCAACTGCAAGCCACTCAACGTGTGCATGAATGCAACATAGAACCCCTCAGGGCCGACCTGGCTGCCTACCATCGGGATGTGGCTGCCATTCTGAAAAACCAGCAGGCCCTCCTTGCTGCAGTACTGCCCTTCCTTACTCAACAGGGATCAGCCCCCGGGATGTCTGCCTCCATGTCTTCTAACACTGAGGTGTGTGTTGCCCCTTCACAACCAACAACAACAAGGACACACCAGGCAACACACACATCAGAAGAAGAAGACATGGAACAGATAACATTCACACGCAAGAGTACCCGGAAGCCCTAGTCCCTGCACCATGCCCTACTCTGACCAAGGTCCTACGTTTTGACACATGCCAGTCTCACTACAACTAACCTCAATGACTGTTCGGCAATCCACTGTATGACTTGTCCACCTTGCCAGTGAATGTTTCTCTCCTACCAATTGGCATTTCATGTTCCTCTGCACTGTCTGTGACATCACCCCAGCATGTCAGGAGCATCATCCACACCCCTTCTGTAGGATCACCATGTAATAATGCACCAGAAAGGAGTCAGCAAACATGGTGAATGTACATTTTGCACTACACCACCTATAAATAAATATCACTTGCACACCTATTGTGTCTCTGTGTCATTTCAAAATTCAACTGTGCAGTAGATAACTCCAAAGTGGCTGTGTGGCAACCATGTCGATTCTCTATACTACTGTCCTGATTTCATGTATACTGAAACATCTGTGCAGTGGCCAGGATTGCATCATAGCTTTACTATACTGAGGAAAATAACTGATGAAGGGACTAAGCACACACAATCATGCTGTGTTGGACAGAATGATGCACCATCTATAGCTATTCTACACAACTAATGGTGGCTGAGAAATGTAGGCACCATGCAATACTAAAATTTGAAATTATGCTGTAGAATGAAAGGAATGATAAACAAATTACACAGCATCAATCACCCTTACGGCGTATACTTCCATGAAGGAAATTAATGCTGAATCAGTACACACATGATGTAGGTCAGCAATGACAGCAACAAGACAAGAGTGTGAACAAATCATCATCTATAAAGCTCTCCCTGAACTTCACAATGCTGTCCGACCTATCTATTTACCTACAATAACAAGTCTGGAAGCACTCTTTGTGAAGTAGGATAGATACCAACCCCAAACCTTGATGATCAATGCACACTACCAATGGTGGCTCTCCAACATGGTGGATACTTACCAAGTTAGCACACGGGTAGCTGGCATGTTAAACCTCATAATCCTGGGGATAGCGAGCATGGAACACAAATGTCATACTTAAACTTTCTGCTACACTGATGTCAAGGCCATGAAAAGGTAGCACCTAACGCATCAGGTAAAGGGTTAACAATTTTTTTATTTAAAAGTAGTAATAAAAGAGGCAACTAAGGGAAAGGTAAACCTACACTAATCTAACCTGACTACTACTAACCCACAACTGTCCCTAACTAACCTAAGCTAAACTTACTCTACACATGTAACGAAACAATCTAAACATCAACCCTCCACCCACCATTAAGAGACAAGACACATGCAGGACAACACTTACTAACCTACACACATACTATACTATCCTAAACAAACATATATATATTTTTTTTTTTTTTTTTTTTATTAAACAGGAATCCCAACATTGCCCCCCACCCACCCACCCACACAAAAATATTAGATAGAAAGAATAAGGACCCCCCACCCTCTTACCTAACACTAACTAAGCTAATTTCCTATACTTATCCTATAACTAACCCCCCAAACCCAACTAACAGTATGAAAAAGGAAAGAGGTGAGAGGGGAGGGGTAAAAGTTCAGGAGGGCAAAATGACTAAAGATTTGCCCTCCGAAGTGTGCGCCGGATGGAGCGCACCTTCTTCTTCACCTCAGCCATGTCCTCCGTCAGGTTGTCCACCTTGCGAATTAACCTGTCCAATTTTCTAGACAATGCCTGGAAGGCTGCAGGGTCAATAGGAGGGTCAGTGCTGGTCTGCGTGCCGGTGGAGGTGGATGTTGGTGCTGGAGTGGAGTGGCCACGGGACAGCCCTGCTCCCAACACACGGCTGGGTCCAGGTCTTGATGAAGATGCCTGGTCCGTCGCTGGGTCCCCTTGGGCAGACCTGGTGGTTGTAGTGGCGGTGGTTGTAGGTGGCACCGTTGGGGGAGCCTGTGGTGTGGCATACCACGCCCCGGAGGCCCGATCCGAATTATATCTGCGGGCCATCCTCCGATACCCACACTGCACCTGCAGGATGTGCCTGTACCTCACTGCACGGCGCTCAAAATTGTTGCGCTCTGCGGCACTCAGGTTTGCAGCTGTGAAGAGAAAAGGGAAATATTGAGCATTGAATTTACAGTGGGTTGAATACCACAATGGGTCATTTGTCCATTACTAGAAAAGTATTGTTTGCAGCAATTGTTACAACATAGTTCACGGAAAGGCTCAGAGGAAGTACATGTGAATCATGCATACCTAAGGTCATATCACACATAGCATATCCATGTCTCTACATGATGGATGACATCACCCTAAACTACTCATCCAAATCATACCTAAGGCATTTGACATTATGGCACCAGCTCTTCCGCATACTGACTTCAGTACATATGTCATTCTATGTGATAACACTCACACTCCTCACTCAATGGCATTTGGAATTAGTTGTGTGCTAAGATTGAACCCCTGGCCCAGAATCATATGTCCACACTAGGGGTCAGATGTAGGAATTTTGAAAAATCAACTAGCAATTTGCAAAGCAGAACGGTGTCTCTGACACCGTCTGCGAGTCGCTATGGGGTCCCTAAAACCCACCTCATGAACATCAATGATGTGGGTTCCAAGTTGCCCCACCTTAGCAACATGGGCACTCACGGGGATGGAGGCCTGCTGGGACCAGCAGAACTCCATAGACGTGACTGCTTTTAAATTAAGCAAGTTATTTTTCCCCAAGTGTATGGCCGTTTACCGGAAAGGAAAATGAGCTGCAATTAGTTTTAAATCACAACAATTCAACTTGGAAATTTTCACGGTAATTATTGGTCCCTTAGACCACTGGCTGTTTTGCGCAGGATTATTTTAGTCCACTCACAAAGGTCAAGCTTTACAATGAGGACCCCTTCCAGTCAGCAAGTTGGTTACCATCCACTTCAAGTGGATGATAACAGCTACTCACTTTGCAACCACGTACTCGGTTGCAAATGGGATTGCCTACCACTGTGATTTGCAAGTAGGTCTGGTAAAACCCTTTAATATTTCAATTTTGAAAAGCATTTTGCTAATATGTACATGACCACCAAATACATTTTGGAATAGGAAACAGACGTTTGCAAATCCCACACATATATTTATGCCATTTGCAACGTGTAGACATTTTTCTCACTCTGGCCCAAGGTACTAACTCAAGTCACAAAAGGTGTTAAGGACGTGTAACATACTGGTTGCTACAGTCCTAGGTACCCTGTTTCACAGTAAGATCCCAGTCTTTGTGGGTGGTGTGGGAAGAACAACCAACAATCCCATGTTCAATGCACACCCAGGAGTGTACAGAAAGTTCAACAAGTATGTGCCTTCACACACAACACCTATGAAGGGCTAGCAACACGTTGTAGTCAGCCCAACCTTGTCACATCCCAGGTCCACACATGTCAAACTGGTATGACTTAGCCCAACATAACATACTATTAGTGAGGCATGTTTAACAACACACACAGAGGAGGTAGTACACCCATTCACATGATTCAACTGAACACCTAGGGCATTGCACTCAAGTCACACACACTTCGAGTTCACCTTGTGGAAGTACATGCCCCCGGAAGATCCAACCTACAGTGTACACAGTCCATCCTCAACTAGGAAGAAGCATTTGTCATCAAAGCCATGTGCCTAAGCTATCTGGGAGACTGTCAGTCTGATATGCAGACTCAGTTGATGGCAAGTCCCTGACCAAGTCTAACATTGACCAGTGTATTAAAAATGAGTCATACCATTCCCAATTGCCGGCCTAATTGAATGGGCTACAGCCCCTCAATCTGAGAGATGACTACGTATTGCTTTGCAGAAACATAATTCAAATTTGATATCACACTAAAAGAACAAAACCAATGAACGGCCAGCACATCAAATCATGAATTCTCTTTAACACACAGTAATCCATCATGCGTCATTACCAAACAATGTAAATAGCACTCAGGCCACACTCACTGTAGGTATCGGGGTCGTCAAAATGGGCCACCTCTCCCACGGTGTACGGGCTGGTCCACCTGTAAAGCATGAAACAAAGATTATACTCAGACTGGGTGAACGGACAAATGATTTCTGTTACAATGACACTGTGTGAATATGACATGGTAATGATAGACTTTCACACATGCTCATCCTGCATGGATAACTTTGTATTCAACATTATCATTGGTTGAGTCTCCTGCTCCAGTGTCACACCCTACTACACTCATGCAGTGGCCAGGACAGTCATGTGTCGTCCAAGTTAATCCTCCATTAGTATGCCCCAACAATAATGTTAACCATACATCTCAGCATGTGCATCCCAGAGAGACATTCCAAAACTGGTTCCATGAGGACTGCATGACCACTCACAATCAAACAGGCTATGTGGACAGGTTCAACACACAGCAACCAGACACACATGTGACATATGTGTGAACAACATGACTAACTTCATGTGACGTGAAGGCAACACACATGTATAGCATCATCATGTGTTTCCAATTTTCTGTCTAGCTATGGCGTCTGCATATGTAGGTATGTTGTTTCTACATGACGTACTCAGTGGCCATTATGACCAGTGGAGTACAAATAGAGCCGTTCACGTGTTGCTTTTCTGACCCAAATGCAACACTACATTACATGCAGCTACAGGCATCTGGTATGTGTTGCAAAAATGAGCCATCGGACTGGTAGCATAGGTCTTCATACACATTCTGCAACAAATACACATTAGGACACATATGTATACCTTGGTAGCGCAGCATTTGCAACATTTTGTGACGCAGAGAGGGGGCGACTTAGCAAAATACAAATAGATGTTGGATTTTAATGCTGTTATTGCGTGTACATGTGTTGCAAAATATGGGGATTTATGTGTATAACCATGGGCCTAGGTTTCCCTAGCATTACACACAGTCAGCTACTTATTTTGTAGATTGGCTAACAATCATCACATGTTCACACACAGATTTCTATCATTCCCATTTAATAGATTTTTACTCACCAACATGGCCACCAATCCGGAGTCCCAGGTGGTCCAGCAGGTCCTGTTCCCTGGTGACCAGATCTGCCCAGCGGTGCTTGAGTTGGTGTACATTTCTCAGACTCCCGTAGACCCGGACCAGGTGATGGCGCACCTTCTTCCACCGGATTTTCCTCGCCTCCGTGTGATACCCCTGTATCACACGGCCCCCAGCTTCCAGCATTAGTGGCAGGAAATGGCTTACTAGCCATAGGAACCCCCCCAATTGGTCTTCACCCATCCTGGACAGGCGAGGCCTACCTGACATATTGAGAGGACTAATGCTGGACAAAATAAATATGAAAGTAAAAGTGGGAAATGGGGAAAGGTAGAGGTGTGAAAGAAAAAGAAGAAGGATAAAAATAGCCCAAATAACCCCCCAAACTATGCTACCCACAACAGACTCCCACTGACAATACAAACTATCACAGGTATAGACAAAATAACACTAAACAGACTGAGACAATGTTATACAACAATAATAGATTGACACTAAGACAAAATACAAGGGACACAGGACACAAAAGCAGTAAAACACAGGACAACACCTTTCACACAACCACACAGTCTAGATAAATCTGAGACTGCAAAGTGAAAGTGAAAGTTAACTCCCAGTACAGATTTTGTAAACAGGATATCCTATTACATCACTTCCTGCAGAAAATGGCCGCCGTTTTTATTTTCCCGTTTTGCGTCATATTTTCACGCATACACAGTTGTGCGTCATTTTTTTTTTACGCATTACAGTGCACATGATGCGGAGTGAAAAAATATGATATGAATATTAATATTTTAGAATGTACATGAGATGACCAACATATTGTCCATGTAGCGTCAATTTTACCACGCATACAGCATGGGCGTCATTTTTTTTACACGTACAGTAGTGCACATGATGCGGAGTGAAAAAATATGATATGAATATTAATATTTTATAATGTACATGAGATGACCAACATATTGTCCATGTAGCGTCAATTTTACCACGCATACAGCATGGGCGTCATTTTTTTTACACGTACAGTAGTGCACATGATGCAGAGTCAAAAATATTGTGGATGTAAATTATACTTTGAAGGCAAAATATTAAGACACTTTTGGATACATTTGTATTTGACTCTGCATTGTGTGCACACATGCACGTGAACAAATTATGACGGCCATGCTGTATGCGTCGAATATGGAGCACATTTTTCCTTATGTCTTCATGTTTTTAGCTTTGGAAAGGGGATTTGTCATGGTCAAACGGTGCGATGTGATACACATATGTGTTTGTATATGACACATGTCCGTTGTTTTATGTATAGAAGGCATTCACACTGTAATGTTTGGTATACGTTAACTAATGTATTGACCATACTGTATTTGACGACATATTTGGTGTAATTGCTGATGGCTATTTTGAAATGATGGATGGGATACCATTATGTATTCCGTCTCCAAAATGTGTCCACATTTATGATGGTGATGCTTTTATCTGTAGTCCTAACAGGGAGTGGGAGAGTCACTTTCAGTTTTTATGGGGCTGAGCATGTCCCATTATGATTTTGTGTTTCAGATTTGTGTTGGACTTGTGACATGGAGGCCACACATGTGCCTTATGCATGTGTGTGGTTCACAAGTACATGATTCTTGTATGTTTTGGGGGCGGTAGAGGTGGACTTAGGCCACCAGCACCCTAGGATTTGACCATCCAGAATAGCTACTGTATCCATGGAGTATATTTATTATATCATGGCAAACCTGCAGCAGCGGGCTAATGTAAGGCCATATGGTATGAATGACTGTTGACCATTCATTCATCTCATTAGCCCATTTGACGTTTGCAGTACTGATGAATTGGAGCAAACTTGTATACCATTTTACTATGACTATGTTTGCAAGACTCTCAGCGTTCCCGATGTGATAATGAGAAGAATATTTTGGTTGTCTGTGTCCCTTTCTGCATAAACTGGTTTAGTGTCATGTTACAATCTTCCTGCTAGGTTCAGACTGGGACACAACTGTGATGGTCTACTTTCAAATATTAGATTGATTGTATGACATATGTGTACATGTGTTATGGAATGTGGATCCACTATCACCTGTCTGGGTGTATGTTGTCACTGTAACTTCAAGGTCTCCTCCTGAGTTAGTGGCAGCTGATGTTGTAGCTATTGTGTATTGCTCATATCACACACTTGAGAGTAGCCATTGATGACATGGTCACGTACACATGGATGGTCCCACCCAGTCTCTGAACACGTGTAATGTGACTTTCAAATGATCTCCAATTTTGGGCTGGATGAGAGACTGTTTCAGTTGTTTGGATCCGGCATGTGTAATTGTCACATTTGTACTCTTGTTGGGCTCTGTGTATGGTAATGTATCATGTCACATCCTACCCTCTGTGCATACAGTTGTGATGTTTATTTTTGGTGTGATGAATTTTAATGGCATTCTTGCTCAATGAGACGACATTCATCTTCAGCTATTTCAAACTAAAGGTGGTCAGAAATGAATAGGCCAAGGCATGATGTGGTGTTTGTTATCTGTGTTTATTTACAAGTGTGGAATACAAGTGATTATAATAACTTAAGTAAAAAAATTGTTCACAAGCTGTTGGCGCCTACGCACTCCTGCTGCGGTGTTAGGTTGTTCCCCCTCCTGTTGCAGGCCAGCATCCTCCTCATCATCATCCTCAGGCATGTCTGGGTCCGGTTCAAGGAGGGGAATGTTCCTTTTTACACAAATATTGTGTAATATGGCACAAGTGAGTATGATCTTGCAGACCATCTCTGGGGAGTATAGTAGGCTTCCGCCAGTGATGTCAAGGCAGCGGAACCTTGACTTTAGGATCCCAAAGGTCCGCTCCACAATGCTGCGTGTCCTCTTGTGGGCGTCATTGTATGCCCGCTCAGCAGCAGTATTTGGGTTCCCATATGGTGTCATTAGCCAAGGCTGGATGCCATACCCCTGATCAGCTGAAAGAGAAACACAGAATGGTATCAATTAGATGTAGGAGGCACTGTTGTACGTATCTTTGATGGAAGTAGTTGTGTTGTGTTGTCTGTGACTATTTTGTGTACTAATGTGACAACCTATGGTTGTTGGTGGAAACTTTGGCATTGTTTTTTTTCCTTGGCTGAGCAAGTGTTTGTTGGCTAACTGTTTGTCAGCAGGATGTATCGGTTTCTCAAGTACAGTGTGCCCTCCCTTGCATTGTGACTTGTGACACAGGTGTCCGTGTGTCCTCACTGGGGGTGTGATGATAGTTCCATGCAGACTTGAAACATGAAAGGGTATTAGAAACGTTCAATTGAACATACCCAGGCCATCCCATCCCTTAAAAGTTATGCATTGTATTAGTGTACAGGTTATTGTGAGACTTCCAATTTGCAATGTGACATTTAGGCAACCACAGTCATGAATGTCTTCACACTAAGCTGTGGAGTAAATTCCAATGTGTGAGAGGTTCAATGGTGACTTGTGAAACATGGCTAGTGATGTGAGTACCTCAGTGTGTTCCTGTCTAGGTGTTGCTATTGTGGTGTATGGGTTGTTTATCCTAGAGGGTTTCTGTGCAGTGAGTATATAAGTAGATTTTTGTCCTTACCAACAAGTAGTCCATTGCCATACCGTCCATCCTGGAAGTGTTGGTTGATGGTGCAGTGACGGAAGATGAATGCGTCATGTACACTCCCAGGATATTTAGCCACAATGTTGCTGATCAGTCCTTGGTGATCGACTATGGCCTGCACGTTGATGGAATGTGTGTGCTTCCTGTTGCGGTAGAGGTGTTCACTCGCAGCAGGTGGCACAAGGCGTACGTGTGTGCAGTCGATTGCACCAAGGACGTGCGGAAAGCCACTGATGGCGTAGAACCCCTGTTTAGTTTCCTGCTGCTTCTGCACTGTGTTAGGGAAGCAGATGTGGCGGGGTGTCAGTCCAATGAGGGCATCCAGTACTTTAGGCAGGAATGCGGAGAAAGATGGTTGTGAGATTCCACCAACCAGGGCACCAGTTGTCTGAAAGGAGCCACTTGCCAGCATGTGAAGTACGGCAAGCAGCTTTGTTTCTGTTGGGATAGTACGTGGAGTCACTAAAGTGGGGGCCAATTGCTGTTCAATATTTGTCAGCAGCTGCTGAATGGCCTGCCAGTTCAACCGGTACCTCTGTATGATGTCTCGTTCCCTGAGGCCATGCAGGGTTGTTCGTGGGCGGAATATCCTCTCCTGCCTTCTGCGCTGTCTTTGGGGTCCCTGCTGTTGTTGTTGTGGCTGCTGTTGTTGCTGCAGGGCTCTGCGTCTACGTGCACGTTGAAGAAAAATCACCTCCATGTTTCCCTGTTGCTGCTCTGCTGCTCTGTTGTTTGTTCTGTGTGTTCTGATTAAGTACAGGTGTGTTTGCCCCATTTTAACGCCTGCCCTGACCCAGGCGTTAAAATTTCACGATATTCGTGCTTTGCGCCATTTTTTTGCGCCGCCTGCCGCGCGGGAGTGATTTTTGCCCTGAAGCATAAATACCACGCACCACTATGTGCGTCTGTTTTTGGACGGGAACGCCTACCCTGCATGTCATTAACGCAGGGCGGGGTGCCGCTTCCAAAACTGGCGCACATAGCGCCATTTTCCTGGTGCGCCGGATCGGGCGTCAGGGTTTAAATATGGGGCAACGTTTGCGCTGAAAGTGCGTCAAAATTTTTGACGCACATTCGGCGCAAACGGAGTATAAATATGCCCCCAGATTTTTTAAGTGCAATAAGTGAATTTATTAAAGTGCTAAATTTAGGAACATGATTGTAAAATGGTGATGGGTGATGGTGGAGTAATGTCCATGGCAGAGTCCAGTTTTCAGTCTCACAGGTGCATTGTCCATATGCCTGTGGAAGGATGGAGCAGGGGCAGTTTAAGTTTGGACAGGGTGACAATGTGGGACAGTGGGATGACATCAGGGGGTATCCTTTGCTGACGGGGGTCTTGGCATCCTACTCTGTCTTCTTGTGAGATATCAGGTACCGCTTGCGGGGTGGTTCTTCTTCTGCAGGAGGTGGGGTTCTGGTGGCCTGTCGTTGTGTGGGGGCCTCCTGTCCACTAGCGCCGGCGGAGGTGGTAGGCTGTTCCTGGTCCATGCTAGTGACAAGGGCCCTTTGTGGTGCCACATGGTCCCGCAATGTGGTGACTATCTGGTTAAGGGCCACGACGATGGTCCCCATTGCGGAACTAATGTTTTGCAGTTCCTCTCTGAACCCCATGTACTGTTCCTCCTGCAGTACCTGGATCTCCTGGAACCTGGCCAGTACCGTAGCCATCGTCTCCTGGGAGCGGTGGTATGCTCCCATGATGGAGGAGAGGGCCTCTTGGAGAGTCGGTTCCCTGGGCCTGTCCCCCCCCTGTCGCACAGCAGCCCTCCCAGTTCTCCTGTTTCCCTGGGCCTCTGTCCCCTGGACCGTGTGCCCACTACCACTGCCCCCAGATCCCTGTTGTTGTTGGGGTGGTGGGTCAACCTGGGTGCCCTGTAGTGGTGGACACACCGCTGATTGACGTGTCCTGGAGACAGAGGCATGGGCCCGCTGGGTGGGAGCTGTGCTGGTGTTCCCAGAGGGGGTTAGGTCTGCTGTAGCCTGTGGCTGTCTGTGGGGAACCGACTGTCCAGAGGTCCCCGATGGGCCGGGCTGGTCATCTGGGTCCAGGGAGACAGAGCTGCTGTCATCACTGGGGGCCTCTTCTGGGGGTGGCATGGACATCTCTGGACCCTCCGTGGCGGTGTGTTGGCGTTCGGGTCCTGCAGGGGTATAAGAGTATGGTTATTGCTTCTATGTGTGCCATTTCGTGTAATGGGTGGGTGGCCGTGTCCCCCAGTGCTGGCATTCCCTTGTGGGGGCTTTTGTGACGGTGGCTTGTGGGGGTGATGGGTGTGTACAGTGGGCATGCTTTGGTGATGGGTGTCCATGCTTTGGGGACGCATGCAGGGCTAGGTTTTGGGATGGGTGGGTTGTGATGGTGAGCCCTTAGCAAGGAGTTGGTGTGATGGGGGTGGGGGTGAGGGTGGGGGTATGATTTGGCATGCAGGTGGGGTGGGGGGAATGAAGTAGTGAAGATTTGACTTACCAGAGTCCATTCCTCCGCCTACTCCTGCGAGGCCCTCAGGATGCAGGATGTGCAAGACTTCCTCCTCCCATGCTGTGAATTCTGGGGGAGTAGGTGGGGGTCCGCCGCCAGTCTTCTGCACCGCAATGTTGTGCCTTGATACCATGGAACGCACCTTCCCCCGTAGGTCGTTCCACCGCTTCCTGATGTCGTCCCTATTTCGTGGATGCTGTCCCACAGCGTTGACCCTGTCCACTATTCTTTGCCATAGCTCCATCTTCCTGGCAATGGTGGTGTGCTGCACCTGTGTCCCGAAGAGCTGGGGCTCTACCCGAACTATTTCCTCCACCATGACCCTGAGTTCTACGTCAATGAACCTGGGGTGTCTTTGGGGTGCCATGGGGTGGTGTGGATGAGGTGAGGGGTGGTGTATGTGTTGTAGAGTGTGGTGAGTGTGGTGGTGTGTGGTGTTTTGTGCGTGGATATTGTGTAGGTGATTTTGTGATTTGCCTCTGTGTGATGGTGTACTCTATTCTGTGCTGTCACTCTCTGTCCTTCAGTCGCAATTGTGGTCGTAGGGGTTTGTGGGTGATGTGGGTGGGTGTTTTATATTTAATTGGGTGTGTGGGAGTGGTGTGTGTATGTGTCTCAGGTGTGTGTATTTTGAATTATCCAATGTGGATGTGTTTTGTAAAAGTGTGTGTATTTTGAGCGCGGCGGTGTGTACCGCCAATGGAATACCGCGGTTGAAAGACCGCTGCGGGGATTTGTGGGTCGGAATGGTATGGGCGTATTTCTGTTGGCATGACGGTGGAGGTTTGGTCATCGCCAGTTTCCCGCTGACCTTTGGTGTGGCGGACTTTTGTTGATGTCGGGTTTTTGGCGGTTTGCCAGTTGCGGGTCAGAATGACCGTGGCAGTTTACAATGACCGCGGCGGTGTTATGGCGGTCTTCTGACCGGCGGTAAGCGCCTTTTACCGCCGAGGTCAGAATGGCCCCCACAGTCTCTCAAGTCTCTCCAGTGGGTGGTTTGCCCACTGCTGTATCCTGTGGAGTGCAAAGCCACAGTCTCTCAAGTTTCTCCAGTGGGTGGTTTGCCCACTGCTGCATCCTGGGGAGTGCAAAGCCACAGTCTCTCAAGTGGATGACAGTCTCCACTGGCTCTGGAGGGGGACTGGTGCCCAGAGTGCTTCATCCTGTGCAGGACAGACGGAGTGGATGCATGTCTCCACTGGTTCTGGAGGGGGACTGGTGCCCAGAGTGCTTCATCCTGTGCAGGACAGACGGAGTGGATGCATGTCTCCACTGGTTCTGGAGGGGGACTGGTGCCCAGAGTGCATCACTCACCCCGTGACGGTCCCTGTTGCGTCACTGCCCCTGCCGCTCATGGGCTAGCGGTGCTTGAGTTGGCGCTCCTTGCCTTGTTCAGCGGTGCTTGCCCTGTTCAGCGGTGCTTGACTTGGCGGTCCTTGCCCTGTTCAGCGGTGCTTGCCCTGTTCAGCGGTGCTTGACTTGGCGGTCCTTGCCCTGTTCAGCGGTGCTTGCCCTGTTCAGCGGTGCTTGACTTGGCAGTCCTTGCCCTGTTCAGCGGTGCTTGACCTGTTCAGCGGTGCTTGCCCTGTTCAGCAGTGCTTTACTTGGCGGTCCTTGCGCTGTTCAGCGGTGCGTGCCCTGTTCAGCGGTACTTGACTTGGCGGTCCTTGACCTGTTCAGCGGTGCTTGCCCTGTTCAGCGGTACTTGAATTGGCGGTCCTTGCCCTGTTCAGCGGTGCTTGCCCTGTTCAGCTGTGCTTGAGTTGGCGGTCCTTGCCCTGTTCAGCGGTGCTTGCCCTGTTCAGCAGTGCTTGACTTAGCGGTCCTTGCCCTGTTCAGCGGTGCTTGCCCTGTTCAGCGGTGCTTGACTTAGCGGTCCTTGCCCTGTTCAGCGGTCCTTGCCCTGTTCAACTGTGCTTGACTTGGCGGTCCTTGCCCTGTTCAGCGGTGCTTACCCTGTTCAGCTGTGCTTGCCCTGTTCAGCGGTGATTGACTTGGCGGTCATTCATTGCCCAGCTGGGCTGTGGCTGGCGGGTCCTCCTGGGCAGCTGGGCTGTGGCTGGCGGGCCCTCCTGGGCAGCTGGGCTGTGGCTGCCGGGGTCCTCCTGGACAGCTGGGCTGTGGCTGGCGGGGCCCTCCTGGGCAGCTGGGCTGTGGCTGGCAGGGCCCTCCTGGGCAGCTGGGCTGTGGCTGGCGGGGTCCTCTTGGGCAGCTGGGCTGTGGCTGGTGAGGTCCTCCTGGGCAGCTGGGCTGTGGCTGGCGGGGCCCTCCTGGGCAGCTAGGCTGTGGCTGGCGGGGTCTTCCTGGACAGCAACGAGGGGACTGGCGGTGGCCTCCTGGGCAGCGACGATGGGGCTGGCGGTGGCCTCCTGGCCAGCGGGGATGATGGCGGTCTTCTCCGACGTGCTGCTCCTCCCAGACTTTGCGGATTTCTTCTGCCTCTTCCCCACCTTGGGAGGAGTCACAGCTGAGTCCACACTCCCCCGGGACCCCTGTGAGCGGCTTGGGTGGCTGGAGTCTTCCCCCTCTCCCGCCGGGCACTGGCCAACTTCTGGTGCTTCACGGGGGGGGACTGGGGGTGCTCTGGCTCCGTGATACACTGGCTGGCCTGGTGGCCGGTACACTCTACATACCTGTGACAACAGGCACCACTGGTCCCGGTGATTTTGTGGCTGAGGTGCAAGTACGGGACCTATGAGTTGGACGGGGGGTGGTGGGAAATAGGTTAAGGGTGGACATGAAAAGTTGTTTGGAGACACTGGGACGGGTAGCTGGAGGGGGTTTGGGAGTGGAGGAAGAGGTGGTGGTTGTAGGAGGTGTAACTTTTGTGGATTTGGGTGCAGGTGCATGTGCTGGAGGCTGTCGTGAGGAGGATGGCTGTTGGGTGGGTGTGTGGCTGCGTTTGTGTACCTTCGGAGGGGGCGTCACAGACACACTGGGAGAGGACACAGGGGACGTGTGAATGGTAGTGGGTGTGCTGAGTGCACGTGAGCGGGGTGTGGTGGTGGGTGTGCTGGTGCGGGACGTAGTGGCTGTAGTGGTAGTGCAGGTGTGAGTGTAGCCGAGACTGGGAGGGAAGAGGGAGACGAGGAGGAGGGGGACACAGTGGAGGCAGTGGATGTTGGTGTGTCTGTATGTGTGTGATGCTTGGGTGAGTGCCTGTGGGATGTGTGGTGCTTATGTTTGCCAGAGCTTCCCTTGTGTGTTGAGGTGTGTGCATGCTGGTCTGATGGTGTGCTTGGGATATGCAGAGGTACAGGGGATTGGGTCTGGGTGGAGGAAGTTGGAGAGGGGAGGCTAGATACAGGGACAATGGTTGCCATCAGTGCTGAGGCCAGAGTTTGAACAGTTCGATGAAAGGCAGCCTGACCAGAACGAATGCCCTCCAGGAATGCATTTGTGTGTTGCAACTCCCTTTCTACACCCTGGATGGCATTCAAAATGGTAAACTGCCCAACAGTGAGGGACCTGAGGAGGTCAATGGCCTCCTCACTGAGGGCAGCAGATGAGACAGGGGCAGGGCCTGAGGTGCCTGGGGCGAAGGAGATGCCCACCCTCCTGGGTGAGCGGGCACGGGGCGAAGGCTGAGGGGCTGCTGGGAGGGCGGTGCTGGTAGGGGGGGTGGCAGCTGTACCTGTTGAAGTGGGGGGCACAGATGTTGCCGCCACCACAAGGGAGCTCCCTTCGGAGGACGAGTCCGTGTCGCTGGTTGCAGATCCTGTGACTGCCGTGGTGCTCCCCTCCGTCCCACTGGTGTATTCCGAGTCCTTAGTGTGGGCCTCCATGCCCATGTGGGATGCAGCTCCCTCGTGCTCCGGTGCTACTGCCCCTCCGCCTGATGATGCTAATGCACACAAGAACAGGGAGAGCGCAAAAAAAGGGGGGGAACAGAAGAAAGAGAGGTTGAGTGCATGGCTTACCGTTACCGTTGGCGGACAAGACAGACACAGCAGCCCCCTGTACTACGTCACACTGTTGGGATCTACAGTGCAATTCTTGGGAAATGGCCTACAAGGCTATGGATGACATCTGCACACATAGATAACACAGGGGCATGAATAGCTGTATTTGGCACTCTACAGAGGTGGGGTGGAGGGCCACAGGGCCATGCCTTACGAAGGGGCCTAGCCTACGGAACTCACCCTGGCCTAGGGAAACCCACAGCACTCCTCCCCCACCCAGACACCTCCACTGCGCGCAAAGTCAGCTGAATGAGAGTGTACTCACCCCCTTGTGTCTTCTGTGATGCCCTCAAGCGCCCATCCAACTCAGGGTAGGCCACCGCCAGGATCTGGAACATCAGGGGGGGTCATGACGGGCACACCTCCCACGTTGGGAGGCCATCCCCAGCTGAGCCTCCGCCGTCTTCTTGCTCCAGGGGCGAATGTCCTCCCATCTCTTCTGGCAGTGGGTGCTCCATCTGTGGTGGACCCCCAGGGTCCGGACATCCTTGGCGATAGCACGCCAAATATCCTTCTTCTGGTGGACGCTGACCTACATGAAATGTACAGGGGAAGAAGAGAAGTCATTACCAACTGCACCGGCAAAGTGAGTGGCCCCCATCCCTACCCTTGCCATGTGGCACATGCACCCACCGTTTTCCATGCACGCAGAACTCTGTCCCGTTCCTTCTTACAACCAGCCCTCTCCACACAGACATAGCCCATACAACATCCTCCCTGTGTACTTACCTGTTGGTCTGGAGGACCGTAGTGTAGAGTGTGTACTGGGGAGGACCCCGTCGACGAGCTTCTCCAACTCTTCCGATGTGAAGGCAGGGGCCCTTTCCCCAGACGCACAAGCCATTGTCTCTTCCAGACCGAGGTTACAGCAGCACTTGCAGTGTAGTTCCTCTCCTGTCGAAGATCAGGTATTGAGTGATTCAACAGATAGAAAATGGGGGTCACGTCCGCGGCGGTCACGTCCGCGGCAGTGCGTACCATCACCGCCGGCGTACATCGTCATTGTCTCCTGGGACCCATAGGGTCCAATGTTAACCAATGCAGCATTACGCCGCGGTCTTCGACCGCCTACCGCGACGGTGTACAACGCCAGCGCAGTTACCTCACATCCCATTGTCCCGCTTTAGAGGTCAGGCAACCGCCATTTCAGGGGCCCACATGGCCTAATTACCAACTTCGTCACACATACCTAGGCCTACTCTCAACACACATACAGGCCAGATTTTGTGTATGAATCGTGTTCTGTGTAGCTGTGGGTACATACTTCTGAGTTGTTTGACTCTGTGCTCGCTGTTGTCCTTCATAGGCACCGTCCGCTGGGACATGTGAGGAGATGGCGGAATCCTCCGGTGTACCGACCGCTGGTGGACCTGTCGACAATGGAGGAAAGAAATTTGATCATCACCTACAGGTTTGACCGTGCCACAATCCAGGAACTGTCTACCCAGTTGGAGCCAGACCTGATGTCAGCAATCCGCCATTCCACAAGAATCCCCCCTCCAGTGCAGGTGCTGTCAGTGCTCCATTTCCTGGCATGTGGGTCTTTTTAAACAACTGTGGCTATGGTATCAGGGATGCCCCAGCCTATGTTTTCCAACGTATTGTCCAGAGTGTTGTCTGCCCTGCTGCAATACATGCACAGCTACATCATTTTTCCTCAGGTGGAGTGAAAGGTGACTTCTATGCCCTTGGACATATCCACAACATCATAGGTGCCATTGATGGGACCCATGTGACTTTGGTCCCCCCGCACAAGAGTGAACAGGTGTATAGGAACCGGAAGAGTTATCATTCCATGAATGTACAGATGGTATGTTTTTGGCCGACCAGTACATCTCCCATGTGAATGCCATGTTCCCTGGCTCAGTGCATGACGCCTACATCATGCGGAATAGCAGCATCCCTTAAGTGATGGGTCAACTACAGAGGCACCGGGTGTGGTTATTAGGTGACTCTGGTTACCCCAACCTGTCATGACTACTGACCCCAGTGAGGAATCCCAGGACCAGGGCAGAGGAACGCTACAATGAGGCCCATGGGCGGGCTAGGAGGGTGATCGAACCGATCTTCGGCCACCTGAAGGCCAGGTTTAGGTGCCTCCATATGACAGGTGGATCCCTATTCTACTCACCAAAGAAGGTGTGCCAGATCATCGTGGCCTGCTGTATGCTTCATAACTTGGTTTTGCGACGACAGGTGCCTTTTCTGCAGGAGGATGGTCTAGATGGCGGTGTTGTGGCAGCTGTGGAGCCTGTGGACAGTGATGAGGAGGAAGCAGAGGAAGAAGACATTGACAACAGGAACTCAGTCATCCAGCAATATTTCCAGTGAAACACAGGTGAGAATACATTCCTGCCTACTACAACTACTTTTACACTTCTACCTCTATCCTGTCTGTCGATTTCACCCAGTGTATGGTCACTGAGTTGTCACTTTCCCTTACGGTTTCACAGGTGTGGATCCCAACGTTTGTCATCTGCTTAGATTCCTCATGGACTAGAGCTGTGTGACATAGGTATGTTAACATTACTATTTCCTGGAGATTTTGTCACTGTCATTGCAAATACACTATTTCCAAATCACAGACAGACTCCAGATCTTTTGGTGCTTTAGGTGTGTTTATTTACATACAAAATATTGGAGGGGGAAGTTAAATGGTGAGGAGTGATGGCAGAGGAGTGTCCATGGCAGAGTCCAGTCTATTTGTCTCATAGGTGCATTGCCCATATGGGCATAGGAAGTGGAGCTGGGGCAGTTCCAATATGGACAGGGTGACAAAGTGGGACAGTGGGTTGACAATCAGGGTGGTCTCATTTCTTGGCGGGGGTCTTGGCATCATGCTCTGTCTTGTTCCTGGATCTCAGGGACCGTTTGGGGGGTGGTTCTCCATCTGCAGGGGGTGGGGTGCTGGTGTTCCTGTGGTGGTGCCTCCTGTCCACTAGCGACGGCGGGGGTGGTGGGCAGTTCATCGTTCATGCTAGTGTCAGGGGCCCCTTGGAGTGCCACAGTGTCCCTCCTGGTGTTGAGTATTTCCTTCAGCACCCCTACAATGGTGCCCAGGGCGGAGCTGATGGTTCTGAGTTTCTCCCTGAAGCCCAAATACTGTTCCTCCTGCATAGGCTGGGTCTCCTGAAACTTGGCCAGGACCGTTGCCACCATCTCCTGGGAGTGGTGGTATGCTCCCATGATGGAGGAGAGGGCCTCGTGGAGAGTGGGTTCACTTGGCCTGTCCGCCCCCTGTCGCACAGCAGCCCTCCCAGTTCCCCTGTGTTCCTGGGCCTCCGTCCCCTGGACCGTGTGCCCACTACCACTGCCCCCAGGTCCCTGTTGTTGGGGTGGTGGGTTATCCTGGGTTCCCTGTAGTGGTGGACGCACAGCTGATTGACATGTCCTGGGTACGGAGGTATGGGCCCGCTGGGTGGGTGCTGTGCTGGTGTTACCAGAGGGGGGAAGGTCTGTGGTGGGCTGTGCCTGTGTGAGGGGAACCGACTGTCCCGAGGCCCACGATGGTCCGGGCTGGTCATCTAGATCCAGTTGGACAGAGCTGCTGTCATCACTGTGGGCCTCTTCTGTGGGTGGGGTGGAGATGTCGTGACCCTCCTGTCTGGTGACGTTGGGTAGTGGTCCTGCAGGGATGTAAAAGCATGTTTTATTGCATCTGTGTGTGTCATGGTGTGCAATGGGTGGGTGACCATGTACCCCAGTGCTTGCATTCCTGTGTGGGGGCTTGTGTGATGCTGGTTTAGTGGGGTGTATGGGTATGTGCAGTGGGCATGCTTTAGTGATGGGTGTCCATGCGTTGGTTTTGCATGCAGGGCTTGGTGTTGGGATGTGTGGTTTGTGATATTGGTACATTTGTGAGGAGTTGGAGTGATAGCGGTGGGGGCGAGGTTGGGGGTATGTGATAGCATGCAGGTAGGGTGGGGGATATGGTAGTTAAAGGTTTGACTTACAGGAGTCCATTCCTCCACCGACTCCTGCGAGGCCCTCAGGATGCAGAATCGCCAAGACCTGCTCCTCTCATGTTGTTAGTTGTGGGTGAGGAGGTGGGGGTCCGCCGCCAGTCCGCTGAACCGCCTTGTGGTGTCTTAAGACCACGGAACGCACTTTTCCCCGTAGGTCGTTCCACCTCTTCCTGAAGTCGTCCCGATTTCTTGGGTGTTGTCCCACTGCGTTGACCCTGTCGACTATTCTTCGCCATAGCTCCATCTTCCTTGCAATTGAGGTGTGCTGCACCTGTGGTAGCGTGGGCGTATTTCTGTTGGCGTGATGGTTTATTACTGACCTTTGGTGTGGCAGACTTGTGTGGGTGTCTGAATTTTGTCGGATTTCGAGATGTGGGTCATAATAGCTGTGGCGGAATTCCGCGGGCGTGGCGGTGTGTTGGCGGTCTTCTGCACGGCGGTAATCGGCTTTTAACGCCAATGTTGTAATGACCCCCAAAGAGATGATAGTCACAGAAATAGCTGTTAAAGGCATTTCCATTGAATGAAAAGTTACATAGCCATGGTTAAAATATTCGAGTGGATTGAATAATAATCATGAAATTGAAGTATATAAAACATTAACCACTTTTCTCTCACTACAAAATATTTTTTCACAACACACCTTCTTTTCCCTGATCTTTGATGTGGAAATGGGTTGCTTGCAATTCATTCACACATGGTCCCCCACACAATTGCACTTTTAACTTAGCAACTTGCTAAGGTAACAGAAATGTGTTGCAAACGTTTTGTGAATTTCATTTACAGCTAGTACTGCCTTCAGTTTCAGCTTGAGTGTGCCCCTGTGTTCAAAGAATACCAAATATGCCCTTCCACCACATAACCATAACCCCACCTAGCACCTCTCATGAACGGTGGGTGTGTGCATTTGTAGAGATTCATGATGACAGACCACTCCCAATGTTATCCCTCATTCGTACCTGACAAAAGTTACATTAATGTACCGCTGCCTATTTATGCACACATGATTAAAAGCAGGGGCATAGCTTCAGGGGTGTGTGTGTGTGGGGTGTTACACCTCCCTAATAAAAGTATTTTGTGATAAATAGTTGAGTGCAGGTGCTTTCAGTTGGGTATGGTGATGTGTCTGTCGGATTTCAACAGGAATTTTTACACACAGAGAAAAACACATACACAGACTCTCTCCCTTTCTCTGCTTGGAAAGGCTTACAAAATGTTGGTTATTTCACTAAATAATGCACTTCTTTCACTCAGTACACCTACCAATACACATTCCTCTCCCTTTTGACTGCCCCTTAAGCCCTTCTCATGTATGATGTTGTATATTTAACATCATGTGTCAGAGTGATTGTCGAGAAATCTGGAACTAACACCCTCCCCACAATCATACTAAACAAGCTATCCTCCTGATTAAGATATACCAATATACAAATATAAGATACACCTTTGGCACGCTCATTCTTTTTTTCTGTATCCAGTGCCAGATGTTCCCTGTCATAAGATGTACATGCTTTATGCTTTCGGGAAATGTACTTGTGTGGGTATTATTATTGTGGGCCAGATATTCATGCATGACTTGTATTGAATGTAGGTACTTATGCATTGTTAGATTTGATTCGCCTGATTCTTTGAAAGTTAATGAGGTATGTGTATTTGAATTGATTGTGGTTCCAGATGGTGGCACTGGCTATGAAGTGTATGTTGCACATTCTACATGTCATGTGTGATATGAATATTTTAATTGAGTGTTTTGTAGCTACTGTTTTGTGTTGTATGGATTCTTTTTCCGTAACTTGCACAAACAAAGATAAGATATACCTTTCAATTGTACACTTTGTTGATTCCAAAAAATAAGAGCAGAATTACGTTTTTTCACATTTAAGAAAGAAAGAAGTCTGGATTTCTGCTTCATAAATTTACCCCATGCTCTTTTGAAAATGTTACCTTGCTGGTTCGCTGAAGGTGTGTCAGAAAAGAAGTCAGGGAAATAAATTAACTCTCACACTTAACTTAGTAGGTATTCACAATCTTATAAAACAAAAGCCTTCCCTATGCTTTCAGCACATTCAAGTTACTCCTGAAAATCTATGGTTAAGTGCTGCTACCAGTGCACCACTTACTTTAGGGGTGCTAGGAACAAGAATAAGATAAGGGCATATATTTGAAGTAAAAAGGAAAATATATAAACAGCAGGTTCTTATTTTTCACATTTGTTTATCACCAAATAAGTTAATTTGTGAACTGTGCAAATAATGCTCACAAAGCACTTCGAAAATGTGGGAGCCTCTCAGAACACCAGTGGCATACATGTGTTTCTATGGATATGCATAAATTATGTGGGGTGAAATCGGATTGTTTTGTAAACAAACCATACAAGCCTAATTTACACATCAGTGCAAACAAATAGGGGGTCATTACGAGTTTGGCGGCCTTTTGGGAAGTCCACTGCAGTGGCGGTTGCCAATATACTGCCATGTTGTTGGCCATCCGACCGCCGTATTAAGGCCCATATTTATACTTTTTTAGCACAAATGTACAAAATATAATTGTAATTTTTAAGTTTGCGCTGCTTTTGCGTAAACAAATTGCACACATGCGGCGCTAAAAAAGTATAAATATGGGCCTAAGAATCACACTGTGAAGTCCGCCAAAAAACAGCCACATTTTCTAAACACATGATGAAGGAATCATGGACTGATCCTGGATACATTGCACTGACTTGTGAAATGTTCTGGTCTGCCAAAAGCCACCCGAACATTGATGGAGTGGTATTTTTTTCCTGTTCGTATACATCTGTTCATTGGCACTGGGGGGAACTAAGGCTACAGGGGTGCCATCTATGGCTCCAACCACATCTGGAATTTGTCCCATAGCATAAAACTCTGCCTTTACATAGGCCAAATCTGCACATTGGGGAAACCTAATGTAGCTGTCCAGGTGTTTTAACAATATATACAGCACATCCTTCAAAACCAGACTGAATATGGACTGAGACATTCCTACAGTTAGGGCCATTGTATTCTGGAAGAACCCAGTGGCCAGGAAGTGTAGCACTGACATGACTTGAACAATGGGAAGTATGCTATAGGAATTGCTAATGGCAGATCTGGCTCCAATTGATCACAAAGATCAATAAATGTATGCCTATTCAGGCGATATGTCTGTATGGTATGTCTCTTCCCCATGGTGTGCAGGTCCACCAGTGGGTGGTACACTGGAGGTTGTCTTCCTCTCCTCATGCCAGGGTAACTATGTGGAAAAATGAAAATATCGTATGTGGCATGAACAATGCACACATAATAAATATGTACATATACAAGTCACACATATCTGCAGTCGAGGTCAGTTACAAATTCTGGCATCTACAGTACAGCATATTGCTATGCATCCTATGACATTCCCCTTGGTGCACATTCCCTGAATTATCTAATGTACTATACATGTATATTTAACTGTAACTGACAGTGTTTGATAGTCCAACCAAGTTAGCATGTAAAACACACTTTGTAGCACCCATTCTACATTAAGGACACACATAGGATGTTGAAAATATGTGTACATTTGTTTTACCACAAATCTCTCTGTTACACAGCTTTAACTACTCACATGCACAAATAGACTGCTAAAACTGAAGGCAGTACTAGTTAATATTAAGCACAATATAGGAAATCATACATGACGCAGATTTCAAACCTTTTCCATACATGAAATGTGCTCAAAATGGCAGCCGTCTTACCTACTGTGCTGGACATGTGGAAGTGCCTAACTCTACCGGTGGTTGTCGTCATGACGGTCACAACTACGTTGGAAATTGCCATTGGAACGCATTGCTGCCTGTGGTGGACTTGGGCCAATGGCTGTGTCCACCGGTGGTGACGGTCCTTTACGTGGCGGACGTGACCGCCATCTTCTGCAGTATTGCTCACTTGACTCCTGACACTGCTGCCAGCATGACCTCTACTACCTGAGCTGCTGTGTACTGGCTCTGGGAGCTATTATCAATCAATCAATCAATCAAGTAATTTATAAAGCGTGCTACTCACCCGTTAGGGTCTCAAGGCGCTGGGGGGTTATGAGCTACTGATCGAATAGCCATGTCTTGAGGCGTTTCCTGAATGTTGGGAGGTCCTGGGTCAGTCGTAGGTGGAGCGGTAGGGAGTTCCAGGTTTTGGCGGCAAGGTGAGAGAAGGCTCTTCCTCCGGTGGTGGTGCGGCGAGTGCGGGGGACGGAGGCGAGAGCAAGGCTGGCGGAGCAGAGAAGGCGGGTGGGAGTATGGAAGGTGAGTCTGTCGTTGAAGTAGGCCGGACCTGTGTTGTGGGGGGGCTTTGTGTGCAACTCACCCGTTAGGGTCTCAAGGCGCTGGGGGGGTACGAGCTACTGATCGAATAGCCATGTCTTGAGGCGATTCCTGAATGTTGGGAGGTCCTGGGTCAGGCGTAGGTGGAGCGTTAGGGAGTTCCAGGTTTTGGCGGCAAGGTGAGAGAAGGGTCTTCCTCCGGTGAGAGCGAGGCTGGCGGAGCAGAGAAGGCGGGTGGGAGTATGGAAGGTGAGTCTGTCGTTGAGGTAGGCCGGACCTGTGTTGTGGGGGGCTTTGTGTGCGTTGGGGAGGAGTTTGAAAGTGATCCTCTTCGATACGGGTAGCCAGTGTAGGTCTCTGAGGTGGGCAGAGATGTGGTCGCGGCGTGGGACGTCGACGATGAGGCGGGCGGAAGCATTTTGGATGCGCTGCATTTTCGTTTGTAGTTTGGCCGTAGTTCCTGCATAGAGTGCGTTTCCATAGTCCAGTCGGCCTCTGATCAGGGTGTGGGTGACTGTTTTAATGGTTTCCACGGGAATCCATTTGAAGATCTTGCGGAGCATGCGAAGGGTGTTGTAACAGGAAGAGGAGATTGCGTTGACCTGCTGAGTCATGCTGAGTGCTGAGTCCAGGATGATTCCCAGGTGTCGTGCTTGAGTTGTGGGTGTGGGTGCGGCTCCTAGGGAGGTAGGCCACCAGGAGTTGTTCCAGGCAGAGAGGTTGCTGCTGAAGATGAGAATCTCTGTTTTGTCGGTGTTTAGCTTGAGGCGGCTTGATTCCATCCAGTTGGCAATGGCGTGAAGTCTAGTGTGGAGGATGTTTTTAGCGGTTGTGGGGTCTTTCGTGAGGGAGATGATCAGCTGTGTTTCGTCTGCGTAGGAAACTATGTTGATGTGGTGAGTTCGTGCGATGTTGGCGAGAGGGGCCATGTAAACGTTGAAAAGCGTTGGGCTGAGGGAGGATCCCTGGGGGACTCCACAGATGGTCTTGGAGGATTCGGACAGGTAAGGCGGAATGCGGACTCTCTGGGTTCTGCCGGAGAGGAAGGAAGAGATCCAGTCAAGGGCCTTGCCGCGGATCCTGGTGTTGTGGAGGCGTGTTCGAAGAGTGTGGTGACAATCGGTATTGAAGGCTGCCGAGAGGTCCAGGAGGATGAGCGCTGCGGTTTCGCCTTTGTCGAGTATGGTCCTGATGTCATCTGTAGCAGCGATGAGTGCGGTCTCAGTGCTGTGGTTTTTGCGGAATCCTGATTGGGAGGTCTCGAGCGCTTTGTTGTCTTCCAGGAAGCGGGATAGTTGGCTGTTCACGATTTTCTCAATAACCTTTACTGGGAAGGGGAGGAGGGAGATGGGCCAGTAGTTCTTGGGGTCATCTGGGTCTGCCTTGGGTTTCTTCAGCAGGGTGTTGACATCGGCATGTTTCCAGATCTCCGGGAAGTTGGCTGTCTCGAAGGAGCTACTGATTATGGCACGCAGGAGGTGGGCGATGATGTCGCTGGCTTCATTGAAGATCTGGTGTGGGCAAGGGTCTGAGGGGGAGCCGGAGTGGATGGATGCCATGATGTTGATGGTGTCTTCATTCCTGACGTGGGTCCAGGTGCATAGGAGGTTGTTGTCAGTTGGTGCGTTGGGGTTGTGGCTGTCTATGGTTGGCTGGTGGGTCTGGGGGTTAAAGCTGTTGTGGATGTCTTCGATCTTTCGACAGAAATAAGTGGCAAGGGATTTGGGGAGCTCCTGTGATGGCGGGGGTTCGTAGGAGCAGGCCCTGGGGTTGGAGAGCTCTTTGATGGAGCCGAAGAGTTCTTTGTTGTTGTGAGCGTTGGTGTCTATGTGGCTTTTGTAGTAGGTTCTTTTGGTGGTGCGGATCAGCTGGTGATGTTTGCGGATGGCAGTCTTGAGGGCGTTATGGTTGGATTCGGTAGGTTCAAGGTGGCAGGTCTTCTCCATTTTTCGGCATTCCCATTTGGAGTCTGTAGGTTGGGGGTGAACCAGCTCGCCTTGGTTCTGTGGTGGATGTCTGAGGGTTGTTTGAGCGGCACGAGGGTATTGGCACAGTCGTCTATCCATTGATGCAGGTTGGTGGCGGCTGAGTTGGGGTCCCAGGTCGTGGGAGGTGGTGCCTGGGCAAGGGTGGAGATCAGCTGTTCCGTCGAATTTTTTTTCCAGTGGCGGCGGGGGGATGGGGTGTTGAGAGGTGTGGTGGTAAGTGACCGGCTTCTGGAAGGAGAAATAAATGCAGCGATGGTCGGTCCAGTGGAGTTCGGTGGTGTGGCTGAAGGAGACGTGGTTGCTGGCTGAGAAGATGGGGTTGAGTGTGTGTCCTGCGGTCTGGGTGGGCGATGTGACGAGTTGTTTAAAGCCGAGGTTGGCGAGTAGGTTGGTGGTGTTGATATCGTTGTTGTTCTCTAAGTGAAAGTTCAGGTCGGCGAGGAGGATGTAGTCAGTTGAGACGAGGGTTTGGGTACCGATGATGTTGGCGATGGCGTCGCAGAAGTGAGGTCGGGGACCCGGGGGTCTGTAGACCAGTGTTCCTCTGAGGGTGGTGTTGGCGTTGACGTGGATTTTGAAATGGAGGTGCTCGGCAGAGTTGAGGTTGTCGTGGGTGCTGGTAGAGACTCTGATGGTGCTCTTGTGGACAATGGCGATTCCTTCTCCTGGTTTGTTGGTGCGGTCTCTTCTTGTGATCTTGTAGCCTTCAGGTATGGCTATGGCTATGTCTGGTTCCGAGGCTGAGTTCATCCAGGTTTCAGTGAGAAATTTGACGTCAGGAGATGATGAGGTCAGTAGGTCCCAGAGTTTGATTGTGTGTTTGTGGACGGAGCGGGTGTTGAGGAGAATGCAGCTGAGGTGGTTGTCGGTGGGTCTGTGGCGGTGCTGGCGGTGCTTCGTAGTTGGGGTGCAAGTGAAGCTGCAGGCTCTCCAGGAGAAGGGTCCTTTGGTGTGGTTCGGAGTGGACTGGAAGAAGACGGAGGAGCGTCCTTGATTGAGGGTGTGGAGGTCACTGGCTGAATAGCGGCGTCTGGTGGTGCGGGGGCGCCGTGGGCCAGGCGGACTGATGCTGGGCACGGTCCAGGCTTGGACAGGCTTGTCTCTGGCGCATCAGCGGCACGGCCACGCAGCTGGCCGCCATTAAGAAGGGGAGGTGGGAGGGAGGAGCAGCTGGGAGGCAGGAGGGAAGAGCGAATGGGGGCACGAGGGGGGCGGGGCCGCAGGGACGCAGCGGCGGGAAGGCAGAGAGGCAGAAATGGCTCAAGGAGAGCCGGCAACGGAGCACAGGGGGCACAGAGAGCGCACAAGGGGCAAAAGTCACTAAATAAAACAGTGGAAATAAGGCACAATAAGGCACAATAAAAACAACCACAGAAAAAGCACAAGTCTAGGAACGCTCACCAGAGCAGCCCACTAGACACCAGGGATGAGGCGCAGGCGGGTGCCTGCGGGTGGTGGAGGGCCTCGAACACATGACAGCAGCGTGGGTGGGGTGAAGCACACGTGCACAACTTGGTGGAGCTGCGCGCATGGGGAGCGAGCTCTAGACCCTAAAAGCGACTTCATGCCACGACTTGCAGGTGATAGGGCCCCAGCCTTCATCCCAGAAGAGCTGGACAAGCTCGTGGAGGAGGTCTTACCCCTGTTTGGACAGCTGTATGGTGCACCAGAGGAGCAGGTGGGTCCAATGGTATACCAATGTGTGATAAGTGTGGGTGTATGAAGGTGTACCTGAAATGTTGAGTAATGATGGTTTAGCTGCCTGCAGATGCTAAATTGCTCATGAGCATGATCTGAGAGGATGGGAATATTTGCCTACTTGCAGTAACTGAAGAGTTCTGTCCACTTGTGATGGCATGGTGCATGTGGACATATCTTTTTCCTTTGGTCAGTGCCATCCATGCAGGTCAACGCCAACCAAAACAAGCATTTGCAATGCAATAGGTCTCGGATTTGGGAGAGTTAGAGCTATTAATTGGACTTTTCTTGCCATATAAATTGTTGAACCCTGCCTCATAATTTGTTCCTTTCCTGACACATAATTCCAGTGGGCCTGCATGTACCTAAAGCGCTTCCATTTACCTTCTTCCTCTATCTGCAGCAAAAAATGAAAATGTTGCCATTTAAAATCCTAATTTAAATCTGCCATGCTAATTACAATAGAATACCACTTTCACTACCGACCATCAGAGTTTCTGGCTGGCTAACACAATTCCCAAAATTATTGTGCATATGGATGGACTAAAGAAAAAGAAAGAAAGAAATGGATTGCTAATCCACCAAATATTAAACTTGAATCTAGCTTTCAGAACACCCACTATAAATATGCATGACATGAACTGATGCATAATTTATTTCAATGGAGATTACCTGCATTTTTGTTAATGTTTTTGAAAATACTACTAGATTTGATTCCGTGGGAACAAGATCCAATTGCAAGGCATAACAATTCTAGAAAACAGTTTGTGTTAAGATGTTGTTTAAGACAGATAAGTGTGTGCACATAAATAACACCACACCACACCTTCTTCTCAAGGTTTCCATACTTTCTCATAAAGAAATAGTGTGATATTTAAGCCTCCAGCATACTAGGTTATATATTGTATCTTTTAAAAAGTTTTCACAACATGGCAAGTATCAAACTGCTTCCAAAACACATGTGGTTTTCAAGTGAAAGGCCAATGAAGAACGTTACAGATCGGCAGTACACAAAGCGTGTGATGTGACTAGGTTCCTGGCAGCTAATTGGCACAGCTACCAATTAATGCCCATTAACACGAACCTGACGTGAACAGCTCTAAATATTGTTATCACGAATACCAAGAAAACAAGCAGTGTTGTCGGAGTGGTGAGGGGGACGGCACGGGGAGAGTAACTGAACTGCAAAGCTGAAAATCCATTTGGTAGCGATGGCTGACCACAGGAACCGTGTAACAGATAGGTGAAAACAGTCAAAATGCAAAATCTGCTAAAGCTATACAGTGCGCAATCCAAACAGAGCATTACGGAGAGAGCAAAAAATAATAGTAATGGCCTGTTTAAACCATAATAGGATTAATACAGAGTTATTTACTGAAACCTTACTTTTATTCAGTAACAATGTGAGGCAAATGGTGCTTATGCAAAGTGCACTAATACCTCTGACCCAGTTTGCTTGCCTGACGGGAAAGGGAGTGGGTGGCACTGATGGCACCTGTGAGTTCTGAGTTGCACACAGATGTGACTGAAGTGGTCGCATTCACTTTTGAGGTGCACACTGACAACGCACAGAGGTTGGGTGTAATTCTGATATAGTCTGAGGGTTTTGTGATGTTCACTCATGATGCACAGATATGGGGTGTCGCACTCACAGTGCACAGATGTAGGCAAACTCCATGTGCAGCTCCCGTGTCTTTTTACAGATGCGCGCTTGGAACAAGCACTCCCCTCGCTTCCCCAGGGCCCCTTTGTGGTGAAGCCTTTTTCTGTGTTGTTGCTTCGGATGGTTGCTCTGGTGCCCTTCTGGTGTGCACATATTCAGTGCCTTTAAATTGAATGTTTGTGGATCTGGTTGCCTGTGTTACTCGGAGTTTGCATACTGCGGCGTTGGGCGCTAGGTAGAAGCAAGTTATGAGTGATTGCTCAGAATAGAGTATGAAGTGTTTTGAATTCCCCTTGCCTCCAAGGCATTTTGGGTGGGAGTCCCTTGGACAGCAGCGTTGCTGATATAGATGTGGGGGGCGCTCCGTGTGGCTTCACTCCCTACAACCTTCCAGTAAACCCTGCACTCACTGTGCACGAGGGACCCATTTGTGAATTAGGGCATGCTTATGTTACACGGAGCCGTGTGGAAACCCAAGCGGAAAGAAAAGACGGAAGGCAAGCTTTGCGGAGGCTTGATTGCCAAGAGAGGAAAAACAAAGAAAATTTGCTTGTGTTGCCAAAAGAAGCCCAGACCAAACCCAACACTACATAACGTAAACAAGTTGTTAAACAAATATACACACAACAAAGCAGATAGAAACAAGCATATTCATCGTCCTTAATGTACACTTTAAAACAAGGCTGCAGAAAGGGGGGAGGATGGTGCTGAAAGCAGATGCTGAGTCCTAGGAGTCTTGTGGGCTTTAGAACACTAACCCGATCTCAGAATGGAAGGGTGGGTGGTGGCGGAGGACACACAAGAGCAGGAAACAAAACAAGATGAAAGCATGCCTGTATCCACTTAAAATACATTTTCATGTGTGAAATGCAGAAGAAAAAAAAAGTTCCTGAGCAGAACATAAAATTAAAAAAAAGCGGAAGCTGAGAAGTCATGTGGCGATGCTCCAGGCGAGTGAACAAATTACAAAAAGCTTTTGGAATGCAACAGTCTTGTGTTTGCTCGAGTTAGAGCTCATAGCGTTGTAAATTACTGACTAGACTTTTATTGCCACACAGACTGAAAATAACAAGAGGAAGAGAGCAAGAGCGAGAGTGAGGGTGAGCTGGCCCTGGAAAAGCCCCCCTCTGATGTTGGTTTATGTTTACAGAGGGAGCTGGTGTGGAGGAGGGACTGAACACAGACCCACAGTGCAAGTCAAGCAGGCCAATACTGAAAGAAAAAGTCCCCTTCAGAATAGATAAACAGGACATAGCGTAATTACACAGTACTTTGTACTGCTCCCAAAGTGAAAAAAGGCAGGACAAAGAGGCAGAACTGACCACTAGCAAGGAAGGATTTTTGAAGGACACTGCAACTAACACATCAAAACCCTGGAACTCACTCTATTGTATACTTTAGTATACAGCAGGCCGAACGCTAACGCTCGACCTAAAAAGGGAATATGGTGTGCCATCGCCAAGCAAGTGTGGACCACTCACAGAGGACCCACTGTAGGAAGCGGTGGGAGGACCTGAGATGCTGGGCCCGGAAGAATGCAGAGGCCCAGCTGGGGATGTCTTCCCACCGAGGGAGGGATGCCCTTTGGACCTTGACCCCCGTAAAGGCCCGCATTTTGATGGTGGCCTACCCTGAGGTGGATGGGCATTTGAAGGCACCACAGCAGCCACAAGGAGGTAAGTACTGAATACACAAATGTACATGCCTCTGCCAGCTAAGTGTGTGATATCTAAGTATCTCAGCTGTGACAATGTGGTAAGTGCTACAGGTAAAGGGTCTCCTAGGAAGACATAGTACTACAGTTGTCAACATTGATACATAGATGTGGACATTGTATTGTGTATAGGGACATATTACTCACCTATGTTGACCAAATTGCATGACAGAATGTGGTGATACACACGTGTCAGATGTGTACCTCTACACTGCTACAGATATGTGTAACCTGCTGTGTCATCCTTCCCACTTACTGATCCACAGTCCATATACCCAATTGGTAAGTTGTCCAGCTCTTTGGTCTCTGACCATTCCTATTCCACTGGATCCAGCTCTATGTGCAACATAGGGTCTGACAGATGAGTAACAGAGTCATAAATTCCTGTGTTTTGAAATAGATGGAAACTTCATGTGAGGGTGTTATCCCAATCAGGAATTTGACATGGCATGCATACTACAGTACCTCTGAGGCCCCCATTGTTATGTCTACACTATACATTTGCAAATGTGATGTTTCATCAGGGTGGACATCCCAAATGATGGAAAGCTTGACGGTAATGATACATTATAGTCCAGGACATATCATTGACGTGGGTTGAGACAATTTATAACATGTACATGGTAATGAGAAGGTAAGTGGCTAGCATGCTGATCCCTTAGGCCATGTATTTTGTGCATGCTACATAGTGCAGGACTGTACCTACATGGGTGCAACTTACACAGTTTGTTGCATGCATCATGTGTCAATTTGTACTTTGTGCCTTTTTTATGTTGATGGCTCTACTATGCCATACTTACCTTTGCAAATCTGTGGATGGTGTGACACATTTTGTAATGGATCAGCTAATTTCAGCCTAACTTCATAGTGTAGCAGGTGCCCTAGTTGACATTCACATGTTGGTGGAATGGGACATGTTGTCAGTAAATTTGCTGGACTCTAGGAGTGTGTATCAAACATGGTTACATTAGAAGTGGCTTATGTCAGTGTTACTTTAGTCCTAAGAGGTTAGGTTACACATGTCTGGACAGTTGGTAGTGATGTAGGTTTTTTATGTTGTCATGTAGGGGTTTCTACTCAGCATGAATAGTGAAATAGTATGTGGTCTTTATGCACATGATTGGTGTCTATTGTATTAAAGGTGTTGGTATGCTCCCTCTGGTTCTCTGTGAATGTATCCTATGTGCTAATTAGGCCTCTATTACTGGACATAACTTTGTTGTCTATGTGTCAATGAGTAAGGTAAGTGGGTCCAGAAACTCTATGTAAATGTTTTTTAAAGACTTTTGACAGATGTTTTACTGACATGGTATGTAATGTTACGAGCCTAACAATCTCAGTATGCCATATGTAGTGATTCCAACAAAGGTGTTTGACATTGTGAATGTTATGGACAGAGTCACATGTTAGTTATGTGAGTGCAAAATAACATACTGTGTTGTAGTTGAAGTGAGATGAGTTTACTTTCATGAGACATGGCTGGGACTGGGCAAGTGTGGATTAGGGGTAGGCATGATATTGTGATGTCAGTTAACAGCATTTGCTAATGATGATTTGTTGATACACAGTGTACATTCGTATAGGGAGAGACTTTTGATATTGCCAAATCATCTTGTGCATGAATAGTTTTGGTTAGAGCTGAATTGATGGGAAGGTGATGTAGTGATCAGATGGTTGGCTTACGTTGTTGTTGAGACTCTTGTCACATAGGCTCATTGGAAGTATTTAGATGTGACATGATGTAGGCTCTAAATGGTTCCTATCTGGGGCTTTCTTATACATAGATGTGATGTTACTGTTGTGAATGGTATAATGTATGTGTATGTTAAGAATGTGCTGACCCTCTCTGTCGCTCTCTGTTTCACTGAATTAGCATCAGCAGGTGAAGGAAACAGGGCACAGCTGAGTGGGGAAGCTGCTGGCCATGGGACCCGGAGTGCTGATACCACTGACACTGAGAAAACCAGTGGCCCAGAGGGCTAGGGGAGTTCCACGGGGGAGACAGGATCCACTTCATCATCTTCAGAAATCTCCTCCAGTGGATACGCCCTGGCGGTGGCAGACCCATCTGAGACCACCCCAGCACCATCTCTGTCTGACACCCCCCTTTCTATCACCGCCCTCCCTTTAGCTTCCCTCCCAGTTGGCTTTTCCTACTCATCCAAGAGGGTAGGCATCCTTTGTCTCCCATCCTCCCTCCACCTTCCTCTTCCCAATCCCAAACCCCTCTTCCCCGATCCAGTCAAAGCACAGAGACAAGCATGCATCCGCCTCAACATCCAAGGGTAGCGCAGACAAACAGAAGCACAACAAAACACACCACCGGCATGCAAACAAGCAACATACACCTGCACACACAGCAAAAGTCACAACCTGCACTAACATCCCAACCACTCCCAGCATCACTGACAGCACACCTGACACACCTGCAGACACCACACCAACATTCACAGATCCAGCCACTATACCTATCCTTCCCACTAACAGTACCACAGCAGACCATCAGACATCCACCCCAGCCAATGCACCTGCGGACACCATGACCACAGGCATGCCTACATGCAGTACATCCACCATACATGCAGTCACCATCCAAACAGTCACCCACCCACCACAGCATCTCCCAGCACCTCCACCCACTCCTTCCAAGACACATAAACTCCCTCATTCACCCAGACAACAAACACCCACCACCCACAAACATACCTCACACAAACATGTACCCAAGACATTTACACCAACACCTCAGACAACCGCTCCCTCTCCCTCCACATTCAAACCCTTTTGCTATGACTTTCCCTATGTGTCTAAAAAAGCTTTCCTTCCTGAGTTTGCCATTTTCCCTATTCCTCTCCCACCCTATGAAACCCCTAAACGGTCTGTGTCCCTACCCTTGTCTGGCCTTTCCAACTCCAAGACCTCTCCTGCCCCACCCTGCAAGTACCCATGCCCCTCCCCCTGCCAAGAAGTCAACCCTTCCACCAAAAAGCCAACCCTCCACCAAACCTAAGCCCAAGCCCAAAGCCCTCTCCAAGCTAGACCCCAAAGGCCCCCCTCTAAGACCTAAATCCAAACCCCCCTCCATCCCTCCACTGGATAACCCCTGGGGTGTCTCCCTGCCCCATAAATGCCCCGACCTTTGGAGGTTACATGGCAGTCAGGAGCCAAGTTTGTTGTTGACAATGATTTTAAAAGTAATAATAATCTCAAGCAACTTATAATTGGTTTCCAGGTTATATCTTTGTCATGCATTTCTTTCCCTAGTATGAAGTTGTTCCTGGCTAACATTAGTTGTGTCTATGTGTGTGTGTGTGCGTGTATGTGTGTTCTGCTTGAGCTACATGTGTTGTTTAGGCAGTATGTGAGGTAGTGTGCAGTGCTTTTGTCTGAAAGTGGTAGGGTGTGTGTTGTGTGATGGACATTTGTGGGTTCAAGAGTTTTTGTTGTGTTGGTATTGTGTGTTGTTTGTTTTGAGATGTGTTTGTTAGTGTGTTGTGTAGCTTTGTGTGCTTTGACTGTGCATGTTATGTACATGAAATGTTAGATACAGTGTTCTCTGTAAGTCAATCAGAAGGTAGTATGATTGTGTATTTTTATGTATTTTTTGGCTGTTGGTGTTACTTTGTGATGTATGTGTGGTGTGAGCTTGGGTAGTGTCTCCTGTGGGTCCCTGCCAAGAGATTGGAGATGGTTTGGTTGTGTTGTGCTGGTGATGTGTTGTGTTGTTGTATGGGCCTGTGCACTGTTTTCGTCCTTACCTGTGTGTGTTTGTGACATGTGTGTGGGTGTGTGTGCATGTGTGTGATGGCTGTGACGTGTTTGTCGTGTCTATGCGAGTGTGGATTTGGCTGTATGTGAGAGTGCATGTTAGTGTCTAGTTCAGGTTCCATGGTGGCTCCGGACGAGTTTTGCTTTCTGAAGGTGATTGTCTCCTTTTATGCAGTTGGTTTCCGCTGGAGTTTCCATGGTTGTGTGACCGCACCGGAAACCCAGGTAGTGTGCAATCTCGCAATCTGTCTGGCTGAAACATGGTCTCCACCGGCCTGCAGGTGGCTACCGTCGTCCGTGGCGGCCAGGCCGCTGTGGTGGTGCAGGCAAAGCTTTGGCTGTATTCTGTTGGGAATACCGCCATGCTCATAATTTGGCGGTCTTTTAGCCCAGCCTGTTGGTGGTACAACCGTCACCACCAACATGGCGGTACTGAGACCGCTAAACTCATAATGAGTTATACTTTGGCTTCTGTAAGGGTGGGTTTCTCTGCTTGTTTCAATGCCCATTTAATAAAGGAATTGCCAACAATCCGTATTGAATGAATTGCCGTGTAGGGTCCCGCAACACAACCTAAAAGAAACATAAAATGTTATCCTGGCCAAATTTATACCCCCTTCGGCTGCCTAATGTAACATATGCAACATTCTGATGACCACCTTCCCAGTTTCATAACACCTTTCAGGGAAAAACCCAACCTATTTGCTTCCATTGCTGCACTAATTCTGAATGAATGTGTTGTGAAATCTATTGGATTTCATTGCAAGACCGGAGGCTATCATTCTGCAAAATCCTTTATTGAAGCCCCACTTTTCAGGACTTTGAAGAACAAACATACATCATAAAGAGAAAAAAAAGTTTCACAGTGGAACCCCTTAATAGTATATAAGTCCAGAGCAACAATCATCTTCCTCTTTTATTAGCTGCTCCCAGACAGATGAGTACTTCTACTTTACTTATATGTGATTTCACTGTATTTGTCTTATGGGCTACTTTTAGACTATTCTAATTTATGGGATGTTCTCTAAACGCTATCCTCACCGTTGTGTATGCACCGTTATATACTTTTCTTCTTTTTTTTCCTGGTTTCCTTTACGCGGATGGCATCCTGCTGCATGATCTCTTGGTAGCAGGCTTGGGGCCAGATGTACTAAACATTTTGCACGTCGCAAACAGCGAATTTTGCTGTTTGTGATGTGCAAAAAGCACATTGCGATGCCCAAACCACGTTTTATGATTCGGTAACCTGGTTGCCAAATCGCAAAAAGGGAGTGCGAGTCGCAATTAGGAACGGGTGTTCCCTTCCTAATTGCGAGTCACAGTGCAATGTTGTATTGTTTTGTGACCGCGAACGCAGTTAGCACCCATTTGTGAATGGCATTACAAACATTTTTTTGCAGAGCAGGCAGTGGTCCTACGGACCACTGCCTGCTCTGAAAAAAATAAACAAAAACATTTAATTTTTAGTTTTGTAATGCATCTTGTTTTCCTTTAAGGAAAACGGGCTGCATTACATTAAAAAAAACCTGCTTTATTTAAAAGCAGTCACAGACATGGTGGTCTGCTGTCTCCAGCAGGCCAACATCAGAGACAGCAGACCAACATCCCTGTGAGTGCCATAAGTCTCAAGGGGGTCGCAAATTGTGACCCACCTCATGAACATACATGAGGTGGGCCTTTGCGACCACCTTGCGAGTCGCAGATGGTTTCAGGGACATCATCTTACATTCCGCTCTGACTCTGAGTCGCTCTGACTCGCAGTTTGCAAGTCGCAAATTGTAACCTACCTACATCTGGCCCTTGGTCTTTTTCTAACTTAGTTTTGAAGCGGGACTGCCGCACATGCTTTAATTCTTCCTAATCGGTTTGAAAATATCTGAAAACAAGACCGACTGGGAAGGAGAATCTCCAACACCACCTCTGAGGCTGTGCTGCCGGCATGCTCAATGGAGTGGAAGGGTGTGACTGTTAGAGGTGTGCTGTGCCTTTCCTTGATACTCTCTTTCTCAGGGGCAGGTTTCCCCATGACAGGGGGACCCGACCGGGAGTGGTGAGCAACCTCAAGTCGATCTGGGCCTACTGCGTTTGAGATAGGCGTCACACTTCATGGGCCTGAATTGCGCTGAGCTAGAGGCGTCACTTGTTTCTTTTACAATCCAATCTATTTTATTTCTCCTTACCTTTCATCAACCTCGTCTCAGCGGTGATCCTTTAGCCTCCATTACAGGCCACTGGAGCCTACCACACCCTTAATAAAAACAGAAAGGGGGCTATACGCTACCTCAAATTTAGTTTTTAGGGCTGGTTGTCATAATTATTTCAATTGAAACGCCAGAGTGCCAGTTGAAGCTCCAGTTACTATTGTGGTACAGGATCTGTTGACTGACCTCCCTTGCCCAAGTTATGCTAAATTGTTATTACTTATAGTAATTAGTAATTAGTGTTTTTTTTTTAGTAATTAGTGTTAGTAAAATTGTAGGAGGCATTATTTTTGTTCGAGGCTTGCATTTTATCAAATGTCTGGGGAGAGTAGTTTTCCTCAGATGGAGTTTGGGGAGCAGATGATTAAAAAAGTTTTTGAGGATGGATTGAAAAACTCCATTAAGGAGGCGGTAGAAGCCTCTATGAGTAAAAGAAAAAGGAGTACCCATAGGGAGGATGATTTCTTCCTCATTTCCAATGGGGAGACATCCATTGTTCCCAAAAAAAGGTGCTAAGGCCCTACACAAAACAAGGCTTATTGAGAAACCTCATGATTCTGGGTCAAGGACATCACAGGATGACACCCAGCTCTCAAGGCATGGTAGCCAAAATGCTACAAGAGACCAGGGTAGCCGCAGCGCTACAAAAGAGGTTGCTGTCTGGCACGGCTTAAGAGACCATGATGCCTTCCACAGCACAATAGATAACCAGGACGCACTTAGCCTGGATATGTTTGATGCCAGTGATAATTCAAAAGACCTTGAGTATTTTATTTTTTATATAAAAGAAGACCCATGCACTTTGGGCAGTCTAGCTGATGACTTACCTAGCACTTCTTGTAATAAACTAGTTAAGGACTTATTGGGTAATGAAATGTTTTCACTGGATTCCATTAAACACCCCCGAAGTTCAGAGTGGTGGCCTCTTTCACATGTGGTGAAGTTTATCAAACAGTGGGTCAGAAGATCCTTAGGGAAGCACTAGGGAAATTTGATGTAGGCGGAATGCCCAAGACCAAACATTGATGAAAAAGATAGTCAGGCACCTAAACTAGTTCTTATAAAAATCCAGTAAGGACCCACGGAAGGGTCTAGCATGATGACTTAAACTATGTCAAGACCGCCTTCTAGATATTATGGGGCCCCTGGCAGAAGGTGCTTCATTACTGACTCTGTAATAGATTTAGAGCTTCTCAGAGTTTGGAGACAGAGGGCAATCTGTATGCTGGGGAAGGCTAATACAGCCCTCATAACAGAAAGGAAGAAGGCCATCCTTTTGAGGATGAGTCCCAAACTAGCTCATTTAGGTAATAAGGAGGCAAAAAGGGAGCTTGGAGGTCTGCTGTCTGGTCAATACTTCATAAAATCATTGGGTAAATATCTGTCCACCTTTATCACTCTGAGTAAAGCTCAGTACAATCTAATATGCATGTTAGGGACACATGATTTTAACAGGGCTGACAGGAGGGGACTGACTACCAGCTGAGCTGTCAACAGGTCCCTTTTCTATTCCCAAAACCAGCAGTACTCTCAAGACTTTGGATACTATGGCAGAGTTTCCCAAACCTCAACAACATTTTACCACAAAGAGGAAGATCAAGGTTTAGATGAGGAAGGACGAGGCTACATGGATCAACCTCCAAAGGTAAGTGGAACGATTCATTCTGGTTCTTTCCCAGTAAAGGTAGCCAGTAGGATGAATATTTGTATTCACAGTTGGGAGGCTATAACAAACTACCCCTGGGTTCTAAAAGTTGTAGCAGATTTCGGTATTGATTTCTGGAAGCTTCCCTGCCAGGTATCTCAACCTAAAGAAATTGTCTTTGACAAAGAAAGAATGGACCTAGTAGATGTGCAGGTTTCCCAAATGTTACAAAAAAGTGGCAATAATAGAGGTGGCAGATTCCCGAGATAGGTTTTTAAGACCAATGTTTTTCTGGTGAAAAAGAAAGAGAAGGGATTGGGTCCAGTTATAAACCCACGAGAATTAAACAAATATCTGGGTTACCATCACTTCAAAATGGAAAGGGTACGCATGTTACGGGATGTTTTACACCAAGGGGACTGGCTCGTGAAACTAGACCTGAAGGATGCTTATTTTACGATCCCTATGGCAGAGAGTTCACAGAGGTACTTCCACTTCAGATGAAGAGGGGTGCTGTATCAGTTCTGTTGTCTTCCGTTTGGTCTCTCTTCCACTCAATGGTATTTTACCAAGTTGCTGAGACCTGTGGTAACCTTTCTAAGAGAAAGAGGAATTTGTTTAATTATATACTCAGATGACATTCTACTGATGAGTCAGATAATAAAAGAGCTGTTAGATCACTTACGCTTGAATAGGAAACTTTTAGAGATCCTGGGTTTTATTATCAATATAGAGAAGTGAGTTCTGGTCCCAAGTCAATCATTGAAATTCCTGGGTTTCAGGTAGATACAGAACAAGCTCAACTTCTGTTAGCTCCCAAACAAATATCCAAAATAAAGAAGGAGAGACACATTTTAGGAAGGCAGATTGTGAATATCGGAGGTTTAGCAAGGATCATTGTTCTACTATCCTCATCAATTCAGGCCATCACACCAGGTCCCCTACATTACAGGGCTCTCCACAGGTTGAAGACATCTGGTCTACACAAGGGACTCTGGTATCCAGATCTAGTAGATTTATCCCCAGAAGCACGCTCAGATTTGGAATAGCGGCTTGAACAACCTAGAGTGTTGGAACAGAAAAGTAGTTTTTGGGAATGGCCAGAGTTTACTTTGGAGACAGATGCCATTTCTTCAGGCTTCGTCTGAACGATTTAGAATCAGGTGGTCATTGGTTAACTTTAGAGAGTTCCTTACACATAAATCATATGGAATTATTGGCAGATTTGAACTAAGATGCTTCAAAGCTCATTTAGCCAATAGTGTGGTCCTAATTCGCATGGACAACGCATCAGCTGTAAATCATATCAATCATTTGGGCGGTTTGAGATCAAAGCAATTGGCAGAATTAGGACAAGATATAAGGATGTATGGTGCAGATGGTGTAGTTGGTGCATGGAAAGGGATATGGATCCCATGAAAGCTCCTGTGATTGCCTTAGCAAACTATTTAGCTGAAGTCTTTCAGTCAGGTTTTTCCTACAGGACGATTGATTACACAGATCAGGCATCTCAGCTGGCCACACTCTAATGGGTGGCAGTACAATTGGTAATGATCCTAGAATTTGTACAATGATGAAAGATATACGGATTAAAAGACCTCCCAGACCCCGCTATACATCCCTTTTAGATGTTAATGTTATTTTAAAGCTCTTCGATTCATGGCCAGGTAATTGTTACATTTCTTTGAAACAGATCTCACAAAAGCTTGTGACACTCCTTTGTTTAATATCATTCAGAAGGATTTCAGATATCAACATTTTAGAAATATGGAACAGGGTCTATTCTGTAGATGGTGTTCATTTTGACATTTGGAAAAGGACAAAGAATATGCCTAGTCATGTTTTTTATCCCTGTTTCCAGGACTGTTCCAAATTATGAGTAAGTTGCATGAAAGTTTGTGAAGAAAAAATGTTAGAGATTAGACATCATGGTGAGGACCAACTCTTGATATCTTATGTGAAACCGCATAAAGCTGTTTCGACAACCACAATTGCCAGGTGGATTCGGGCAGTGATGTGTGAGGCAGGCATAGAACGTTCACATTCCAGTGCCCCATTCGGCAAGAGGCACTATGACCAGTAAGATTTTTAGGCTGGTGTTACACTCTCTGAGATTTTAAAGGTGGAAGATTGGTCAAATGCCAACACTTTTGCCAATTTCTATCTGAAGCCTGTAAAGCCTGTTAGTAGCTTAGTTGTGGATAGCTTTAAACATGCATAGTGATAGCCTTCGGTCTTGTAATGAAATGACGATTCTCCAGCTGTATTGACACATCTGTTGAAATTTCCTGCTATGATGTATATTGTTTTCGTGCACGTTATTCTGGTGACAGTTTTTTTTCTCGTAGGGAATATTTCACAGCTGGGCGATGAAAGTGGATCTGCTTGTGTCATGCGAACTCAAACTTTAGCTTCATGTTGGTCTAAGTTAAAATTCAAGTTTTATATCCAGTATAGTAGCGTTAAAGAGGAAGATGATTGTTGCTATGGACTTATATACTATTACAGTGTTCTGTTAACACAAATGTCTTAATTAGAAATTATTAATGAATGTTTATGCATTTGAATAACGAAAAAATATAGAAAATGACTAATGTAGAAAAATAATGTGCATGTTTGAAATTTTGACCTGAGAGAGTGGTCGTCAAGATTCACAAATTATATTAAAAGAACGACTAACATGTGAAATATTGAAAATGTATTAGAATAACGTAGTGGTATGTCATATTGAGAGATATAACTTATGTTTTGCATTATATTGTAGTACTTAACTTAGCCAAAGTCGTGGCCTATTTTTACCAGGCCTCTTGCAGAAGCTGAATAGTAGCGTTCAATGAAAAGATGCTGACAAACCAGACTAACGGTGGACTGCTCATTGTCTAATAAAATTTGCTTAGCAGAAACCTTTGCATGAACCGATAGACAGGAAACTATGGAACTGAAATGTAACAAGCAGTGTGTAAAGCGCTCAGAGCATACTTTCCCAAGACTTGAACAATAGAGACACTGACTGGAGAAGAAAATGCAACATTTTTGATATCTGATGAGCCGGATGATGAGGACATCGCAAAGTGAACCAATCACCTACATGAGAACTGTACAATATTAAAATTCATAGATTTGGAGTAAATATACTATTGGATAGAGTCATAACTAGTGATTAACTGACCAATTAGGATTTAGGGGATAGTCTGGGTGACTTTGATATAACAACATGACTGAGGGGATAGTTCTCAGACCTTATTCCAAAATTAATGAGAGATCAAAGAAGATTCTAGATTCTGTCATTGGGCTCATGCATTTGAGAGCCTGATGTGATGCTGATCGATTGATGACCTGAGGAGGAAGACAGACCTGTTGCTGATCCATACAGAGGATAGGTAGATATAACAATGTGACTGAATTAACTTTTGTGCCTTTTCTTTCTAGGTACCAACTGCGCTGTTTAAATAAGTTTTCTCTTAGCTAGATGTTTTTCCAAATTCATGTTCTAAACTCTTTTCGCATGAAGTCCCACATGCTGATGCTAATCTGGGTTAAGTGAGGTTCCTACCCTATGACATTGACAAACACAGAGACAAATGCTTGACGAACTGATTTGCGGAACTCTGCGTCTTATGTTGACTTATTCGTTCCTGATTCTATTGTTGACTTATGCTACTGCTTTAGAATGTACACTGATGCAAGTTTTGATTAGGATATGTTTTTGCCGCCTTTTCATGAATTAATACGGATTTATTGACTCGAATAAAGTTTGAACTAATTTTCATTAATTAGTATTGTAACTAATAGGGAATAGAACTACTAAAATGTAGAGTGAGTTGTGGTTATTCATGACTGAAGGGTCATGGGGTGTTATGTTTTTGATTCATAGCTGATTGATGAATAATGTTTATTGAGTTGCATATTAATCACTAGTGTGACAGCCATTAGCCTAGCTAGGATACTCCATGCGAATCAAAAGTTTCATCGACCTATACACGTCCCCTTGTAAGTTTATTTACTAATGACCAGGCGCACTAGTAGTTTTTGGTAGCAGTTTGATTGTTAGTTTCCTTGGAGACCTAGTTAGGTGGTTATGGTAGTAGTTTAAGGTTGGTTAGTTATTCATTATTGAGATTTTCATTTTTTTTTTCTGAAATAGCAATTGTAGCAAAGATGATGTCCCCTTAAGCCCAGAAATAACTTTCCCAGATCCTGGATCCTGCAAGTAGAGTTGGGTGTGCTCTCAGCGTTTTAGTGATAATGTGAAAGTGATAAGTTGTGCTTGCACAGCTTATGCAAAGTGCAGGTGAATTGTGACATATGTGAGGGAATTAGGGCGTCTGCTACTCCAGCTGAAGTTTAGTTGGAGTGTGCGTACTCCGCAGTATGAGAGTAGGGAAGTTGTTGAACTTCATATGTGTGTGGTGCTTTGTGCTAAAAAATTGTCCACATGGTTGTCGTTGATGCACAGACCCTGTGTGGTCTGAGACTCTGGAGTATATTGACAAGTGTAGGAGACACTTGGTTATATGTTGTAATCTGGCTGGTTTAGTAGGTTGATCGGGCATGGACAGGAGACATTTTTGACAAAGATCTGGTGAATCCTATGTGCACCACTACAGACCCATTGATGAGTTAAGAGTAAAACTCGTCGGTCGAATTTTACTTGCGAATGCGGGAGACTGGGAAAGAGGAATAGCTGTATGAGCGAAAGGGCCATCAGTGAAAATCCGTAACGTCTCTGAAGCAATTGTGTTACCTTCCTGTAGTAAACCAGCAGATTTGTTTTGGTTATTGGTTTGGTTAGTGCTCGTAATAATTTGCATTAGGTTGTGTGAGCTGAAGGCGGACAAGCCGCAAGACTTTGTCAGATTCAGTGTGTGTGAGTGTGATGTCATTGGAGCTGTGCTGTGATAGGTTGGTTAGTGAGAAAGGTCGCGCACGGATTGGCAGCTGTCCGTGAGAGGCAAATGGTTGAGAACGCAGTTGAAGGGAATCTTGGGAGTAAAAGTCATTTCCTTATTTGATTCGAATACACAAAAGATAGAAAAGATTACGTTTTTCAAAGTGTCTAAGAGTGCCCTGAAGGGAAATACATACATTAAGGTGACTGTAGGGGAGCCCACCCCACCAGAAAATTATCTGGCTTATATTGTGATGAAGGAGCGAGGTGTCACGCCGTGTCTTTGGTTAAAGCAATGGTGCAAATTGACCAAGAAACAGAGAGTTTTAGCTTTTCCAGAGCATGGATTGTTTAATTTTAGAGTCTTGAATCAGTTGCGGATGACATAGTATGATACAAGACCTCTTCAGAGACCAGCAGAGTTTGAGGTGTTAGCAGTTTGGGAACTGATAGCGAGACAGCAGCAAGAAATAAAGTTTCATAGGAAAATAAGAAAGGTGGACTTCTGCTAAAAGTCTCTAGCAGAAGCGAGATGGGATTGGGAACAGAAGAAGTAGAGGACAGTGACATTACAGGATATTCAGTTGTTTCATGCTATCACAGAGGAAGATGAGGCAGAAGGAAAAGAGGAGACTAGCAAAAGTGATAAGAGTTTGACTGGGAGTAAAAAGGAGAAAAAGTCTTACATAGCAGAAGAAGACTTGGATGTCAAGGATCTTATTACACAAATGCTGAGGGACCGACCTCCACCATATGCGGCGCATGAAGGGGGTACGAGTACTAGTTCTGCTCCAACTGCCCCAGGACAAGTGTCGGGAACAGCAGGACTAGTGCAGACAGAAAATGGACAGGTACAAGGGGTAGTGCAGAGTATTCCTAATGCATTATCAGATTCGGTGGTCCAAGCACAGATGCATCTGCCACCGATACAGGGAGTTTATCCTGAAGTACTGATTCTTGAGACAACTTCAAACTTATTGGTACCTACAGAACAAGTAGTTCCAAGACAATTACTGGTGCAGACTAAGCCAACTCCGATACTGATGCCTCAGGCACAGCCACATGGTATGCTGAGGTTTACACCAATGACTCAGCATACCCTGATGTGACTCCAATGATGAATCAGAGTATGGGAGTAGCCCTTCCACAGAATATGGGTAGTAGAGTAGCCTCAGATGCAATATTGCTGCCGATTACAGTTGGTCCAGTGGTACCATTGTTTGTGCAGCAGAAATCAACCACTGAAGAACAAGGTGAAATGTCACAAAGTCTTGTGAGGAGGGGGGTGAGAGAACATGTACAGGTAATTTCTTCCATGGGTCAGACTTTTGATGGATCCAGACCACTGATGGATCTCAGTTCACTAGTCTCGCTTCCCAATACAGTAAACGGTCCGAGTGCAAGTCAGAGCTTGAAGCTTTTGACACCGCAAACTTCAGGTGCAGTGGTGCAGCAGGTGCCATCACCAAATGCGAGTAACATTACGTTACATGGATTAACAGCACAGCAGCTGAATGATTGGTTAGATAGTTTGAACACTCCACAGAATATGTCCAAGAATGAAGAGCAGATTGATCGAGTTAGGTTGAGTGCAGAAATAACGGAACCAGTCGAAGGGACAATGGGAGTGAATAGGTTGGAATCCTATACAGAAGAAGAGCTGAGATATTTATGCCCCAGAATTACGAGAGAGGTGGGCAGGATACATCAGAGATTGACAGATTAAGCAGAAAAGCACAATATTGAAATTGGAAAGACAAAACATTTGAAACGAAGTTACAGGTTAGATTTTGAGGCAAAGGATTTTGAACACATGAGGTCAGCCGGAATGAAGGTGCACCATAAAGAATTATTGCAGAGTCCTCAGATATGGGGAGCATTGGAGAAGTAGGAAGACAGATGGGCAAAGAAGAAGGATAAGCAGAAACGATATTCACAAGAAGGGTCTGAAAGTGTTAACAAATGAGGGAGATTCCAGGAGGGCAGTTTGTTCACGTTCCTTGGCACCGGAGTGATATTCTATCATTCACAAATGATTATCCAAAGCTGAGGGAGAAACCAGTTGGATGGTACCAGCAGACAGATAGATTTGTGAAGCTTTGAAAATGTTTGTGGGAAGATCTGAATACTTTACTAGAAATAGTGGTTCCGGCTAATTTGTGGGTGGAATGCAAAAGAGTTGTAGATTGGCCAACAAGTGAATCAGAAAGGGACAGGACTACAAGTGCACCATCTCCTGAAGTAATGAAGCATTATTATAAGTTGATTGAATTCCTGAAGACGAGAATTTCACTTAAAAATATTGATTGGCAGAGAATTGACAGAACAGTGCAGGAGGTAAAGGAGTTGATACATGCGTACCATGAAAGATTGTTGAAAGCGTTCAAGGAGTATAGTGGCAAGGAAGCGATCGAGCCAAAAGACATGTTGCATTTTTTGTTCAGGTTTATGGAGGGATTGAGACCTGAGATAGGTCAGATGATTAAGAGTCACTTGATTTGCTGGCAAGCGGAGTTGATTGATGAGGTGTTGCAGTATGCAAAATACTGTAGTGATGAGATTGAGTTAAAGAGGAAAAAGCTGAAGGAAAAAGCAATGGTGATACAGATTAAGGCAGAACAAACAGGAGTGCAAGGGGCTTTTCTTCAGCATACATCACAACAGCAGGGATCTGTCATGTTCCAGCCTCAGATGAGAGGGAGGTGTCGTGGAGTCAATATAAATCGTGGTCCGCATTTGTGTACCGTAGTGGTTCAAAATGATGTGCAAGGTATGACGAAGATGTTACCTTGTTACCTTTGCGAAAATGTGGGAAACTGGAAGCAGGAGTGTCCGATGATGGTGCAGGATGGTGTTGTTCAGCAAAGTGGTGATGTCAATACATTTCAAAATGTGAAAGTCCCAAGAATGAGAGGACTTAATCCAAATTTTCAGAATAATGCGAATCATATGCAGAATTACCAACCCATGCAGCAGGTGCAAATTCCACGTGCACAGTTGACACAGTTACAACTAGTCCAGCTGCAGGTTCCCATGGTACCTAGACAGAAAATGCAAATACCTAAAGCCCTGATAGAGCAGCAACAGGTGATGCTTCCTCAACAGGTCACGGGTCAGAGACAAGACATAAGTAGTAACATTGTGCACCAATTTCCATTACATATTGAGAATGAAATAAACGGTGACTGGTTTGGATGAGGAGCCATGCATGCTTGCAGCATCCCTAGAGGTAGATCAGAGAGGACCTTTCGTGAAGGGAAGAGTGATGGGTCATAAGGTATCATTTCTGGTGGACACAGGAGCTACACGTTCCACAGTGAGGAGTGTACAAGTTCCGAATTTACCTCTTTCAGGGAGAACAGTTCAGGTTGTGGGGGTAGCGAATAAGCATTTGACAAATTCAATCACAGATCCAGTACACAGTGAGACTGGCAACTTCCAGGGACTGCATAAGTTTGTAGTCTACGATTCCAGTCCAGTATCCCTACTGGAAAGGGAATTATTATCCAAAACTAAATGCTCGATTTCTTGCTCAACTGCTGGGATAGATTCAGACAAATAGTGATGATGAAAAAGAACTAACTCCAGAAAGAGAAAATGCCAATACCACTGAAGACTACCCATTGATTGAGCTTTTTCCAATGTTTACAGTAAAGGAGCTTCATTCAGATTTGCAGGGAACAGTACAGGAAAATGTGTGGAATCTAACAGGCAAAGAAGTGGGTTTGATCAAGAGAGTGGAGCCGATTAAGGTTACCTTGAAGCCGAATGTAGTGATTCCACAGCTTCCACAGTACAACATGCCATAAGATGTTTTGATGAAAGTAGCACAGATAATTGGAGATTCTGTGAAGCAGGGAGTCTTGAAAGAAGTGCTAAGCAACCCATGTAATTCAGCGATAATGGGTTTGAAAAAGGTGTGTGGAAAGGTGCGAATTGTGCAGGATCTCAGAAAGATAAATGACATAGTGGTCAAGTGTTGTCCTGTGGTGCCAAATCCAGCAGTAATAATGTTCCAGATTCCATGTGATGCAGAATGGTTTACTGTGGTTGATTTGGCACAAGCTTTCTTTTCTGTGCCTCTTCATGAGGATAGTCAGTTTCTCTTTAGTTTCAAATTTCTAGAAAGGGTCTACAGCTGGTGCAAGCTTCCTCAAGGGTACACAGATTCACCATCCTTGTTTAACCAAATCCTGAAAAAGAATCTGGAGTCATTGGAACTGCCATATCAATTGACTCTGGTACAATACATTGATGGCTTACTCATTGCCTCCAAAACAAGGGACAAGTGTAAATACGACTTGACTGCCCTATTGAATCATTTGGGAAAATTTGGTCATTAAGTGTCACCATTGAAATTACATTACTGTCAGACGTCGGTGAAATATCTGAGTCACCAAATTGAGAAAGGGTCAAGGAGAATTTCCAGAAAAATGATTACAATGATATTGCAGAGAAGTGCCCCGACTTCACAGAGAGATGTCAGGATGTTTCTGAGAATGGTAGGCTATTGTCGTCAGTGGATTCAAAATTTTGCTGAGATTTCAAAACCATTAAAACAACTGATGCATAAGGATGTCACTGATCCCATAACATTAGACCATGGCCAGATGAAAGCATTCACTGAGTTGGGAGAGAGTTTGTGCAGAGCTCCAGCGTTGGGCATGCCTGACTACACCAAGCCATTCACATTGTTTTGTCATGAATGTGATGCTTGTTCTTTGTCTGTCTTGACACAGGTCCATGAAGGTGCTTATCACCCAGTAGACTATTTTTCAGCTACCTTGGACCCAGTTACAGCAGCCTTACCTGGTTGTTTGCGTTCAGTTGCCGCAGTTGGTCAAAACCTTTCACAATGTGAGGGAGTAGTGATGGGATATCCCCTGACGGTAATGGTCCCTCACTCGGTTGAGATTTTACTGACAAGGATGAAAACACTGTATTTGACTGGTGCCAGACTGTCAAGGTATGAGACGAGCATCTTAGTTGCTCCACATGTAACGTTGAAAAGGTGTACAGTGCTGAACCCGGCAACCTTACTTCCAAGCGATACTGTTGAAATTGAAAAGGAAGAAGTCATTGAGCATGATTGTCTCAGGGTAACTGAGTTGTGCACCAAACCAAGACCTGACATCAGAGATACTCGATTGGAAGAAAATGATCAAATTGTTTTTGTTGATGGTTCATGTCTCAGAGATGGTACAGAGACATTGAGGGCAGGCTATGTCTTGTGCACCATTACAGGTACTTTAGAAGCTTCCTGGCTTTGAGGCGTATACTCTGTGCAAGTAGCAGAACTGGTTGCTCTTACTAGAGCCTGCCATGTATCTGCAAGATTAAGAGTCACGATCTATACAGATAGACAATATGGATTTGGAATTGGTCATGATTTGGTCAATTGTGGTCGCAAAGAGGTTTCCTGACCTCTACTGGTTCAACAGTGAGAAATGTCGAAAGAATAAAGGAATCGTTGTATGCAGTACAATTGCCTGAAGAAATTGGCGTGGTAAATTGCAGTTCACATCTGAAATCACAGGACTACGTATCACTGGGAAATGGATATGCGGATCAAGTCACAAGGTTTTGTGCATTGAACTATGTATCATTCAAAGACAAATGAGAACAGATGTCTAAAGAAGACACCACATGTACAAGTTATGCATTAAGGGGATTGACACAATTGAAGAATTGAAAAATTTGCATAGTAATGGAGGAGAAAAGAGGGTGGCTGATGATGAAATGCACACAGAGACAGGACGAGCTATGGGTATCAGAAGAGTGCCAAATGGTTCTGCCAAATAGTTTATCACAAATGGCCAGATATTACCATGGTCAGGCACACATTGGAAGGGATGCCATGGTTTGTTTGTTCAAAATCGATTGGCTGAATCCTAAGGTTAGACAAGCCGCAGAAGCAGTATGTCAATGCTGTGTTATTCGCCAGCAGTTAAATGCGTTAAAAGGGACAGTGGTACATTTGAGCCACATTGGAAGAGCAGGAGGTCCATTCAGCAGAATGCTATTGGATTTCATTGAAATGCCTGTGTGTGGAGGTGTGAAATACGTGTTGGTGATTTGTGCATTTTTAGTCATTGTATTGAAGCGTACCCTACAAGAAGAAATGATAGCCTCACAGTAGCAAAGCTGTTCCTTAGAGAGTTGATCCTGTGGTTCGGATATCCGAACTCTTTAGAATCAGATAAGTGAACACACTTCAATAACGAGGTGATTAAACTTTTGTGTGCAGCACTAAACATTGAGCAGAAATTGCATTGTAGCTATTGCCCTGAAGCATCAGGACTAGTGGAGCAGATGAATGGTACTCTGAAATCAAGAATTGCCAAGATGTGTGCAGCTACAAATCTGAAATGGCCAGATGCATTGCCTTTGGTGCTGATGTCAATGAGAAGTACACCGGACAGAAAGGCAGGACTGTTGTCCCACGAGAATCTCATGGGCAGGGCAATGAGATTACCAGCAGTTCCAGTCAATGCACTTGTTAACATTACAGATAATATGGTGTTGGATTACCGCAATGGTTGGCTGATGTCGTACGCTCTTTCTCTCAGCAGGTTGAGGCCACCACACTGCCACCAATTCACGATCATGGGCACAACTTGAAATCTGGCGATTGGGTTGTTGTCCGCAAGCACGTGCGCAAGACGAGTTTAGAGCTTTGTTGGCAGGGACCCTACCAGGTGATCCTGACAACCACGACAGCTATAAAGTGTGCAGAACTTCCGAACTTGATTCACGTGAGTCACACGAAGAAAGGGGCATGTCCACTGGATCATGAAGAAGCATTGTTGAGAGTACCAATAATCATGAAACAAGTCACAGCACCTGAACCAGAAAAAGAACAAGGAGAGCATGAAATTGATCAAGAGCTTGTGGGAGATGGTTCAATCACCCCTGTATGAGACGGAAGTGAAGAATTACAGGAGGGTGCTGGAAAGTCAATCTCAACGGACACAGCAGGAGAGCCTAGCTCAGCAGGAGTTCTCCCAGAAGCAGATTGTTCTGAGAAACAAACAGAGCAAGTGCCACACCAAGAAAGGGAGGGAGTAGAGTTGGATCAAAGTCAAGGTGATTTAACTCCTCCTGAGCCTGTTGCAGGTCCATCAAGAGAAAACACCATTAAAAAAGAGGGGACAAGTCCAATCCTGAGAAAAGTATTGACAGAAGGTTCGAGGAAGGGAGATAATTGGCCTGAGTTACGAATAGAAAAAAGAAAGGAAGTGGGTATACATGAAACAATAGAAGAAGAAGTAGATACCACAAGAAAAGAAGAATTAAGTGAAGGAGAGTGAAGTGGTGACCGAAAGTTGAAAAGAAAGAGAATAGCAAGTCGAAGATACGCGGGTCTTGAATGGGCATATGCAGCTACAAACTAATGGCAGTACGAGTTTGTGTCTTTTTGTTTTGATAGAGAGGTTCTGAGTCAGTATTTTGATGTAACCTGAAGGTGACCAAGAAGTTGAACTGTTGAATCAATCTGAAAACCTTTTGAGAAAAGAGACTGTTGAAATATAACTGGAAAAGACATTGATAATCTGATTTGACATTGAAAACCGGATATGACAAGCTGCTAATCGATATTGACAAGGATAAGGGTTCCTGGATGTGAAACTGAACTGTTGAAAGAAGAGTATTTTTTCTTTTTTATTTTGCTGTATTTTCCAAAAAGTTCCTGCTGCTTTCTGATTCTTTACAGATGATGGCTAAGTTCAGTAACCAAGTTAGGAATGCTAGGCGCTGTAAATATCTCAGCATTGGATTGGCAATTATGTGTGGGATTTTGTTTATTGTAGTGATTGTGGGAATGTCTCTTCTTGATGCGAAAGGAGCCATCAATGCTACTGCTTTTGAAACAACTACACTAACAGCTTTGGAGAAGTTTAATTCAGATGAGAAATATTTGCATGATTATACTAATGCTCAAGGAGAACTTTCTTCTAATGTCTTCTATTGGTTGTTGAGTGAGTATGTTGAGATGATGGATGCAAAGGATTGTCTCATGTGTACGCAAATTACTTCATCGGTAGAGAAAGGAGTTACATACCACAGTCTTCCACTAACCTATGTAATAAGCTGTAGCTCACTACTAACAAGGTTCTATGACCAAGAGTATTTTTAGTATTTTTACTCTAATTATGATGTAGTGTTTTCTCTTGTTCCTATCATTAGGTACCTGAGTAGAGTAGCTAAGGATCATGATATAGTATTGGTTAGAGAATTCTTTGAGCCCTCACTAACGTTTGGAACAGCATATTGTAATGAATCAAGATGTTCTTCCAGATGAACTAAAGATGTACAACGGCATGTAGTCACGAGGAAGCTTTATTCCAATATATAGGAGGTCCCATCCAGCCAAGATCCAACTGTCAGCCTCTCCTCACCAAGCTCTGTCTGTCTCACCTCAGCCATGACATCACCAGATTCCAATCCACTCTCAAGAGTTCTACATTCCTATGCATACTACACACCTCCCCCCTTTTACAAACAACAACAAAAAAAAATTAAACAATAAAATACATTAAGAGAGCAAAATAAAATTAAAGAGCCAAAAAAAACTAATTGAACATATTACATTTGAGAACCACCACTCGATTTAGATTCCACATCTTTGAATCTTCTGTTCTTACGGCATTCTTAAATAACTTCACCACTTTTACAGGCTTGGATTTATGTGTACTTCTGCCTTTGCTGACCGGGCCACGAATAAGTACCCAATCTCCTACTTTAACTTTGGTTACTCGTGCTGATTTTTTTGAGTCAAAATATCTCTTCCTAGCTTCTACTTTCTTTTGTTCACACTCTCTCCAGCTGTCATCTGACACAATCATTCCTGATCTTGACTCCACATCGTTCACCCAACTGGGAGCTACTAAGGTATTTGGGTGTCTGGCTCTAAATAATTCAAAAGGTGTTTTTCCCGTGGTGGTGTTCGGGGAAACCCTGTATGCCTCAATCCTTTTAATTACTTCTTTTTTCCAATCCATACCATTGTCTTTGGCCAACACAATTGTTTCTTTCAAAACTCTGTTGAAACGCTCTACCGTGCCATTGGTTTCTGGATGGTAAAGTGCACATTTCTTGTGTCGTATGGCACAGTCTGCTAAAAACCGTTCCATTTCCCTAGACACCAACTGCACATTATCGGTGAGGATGGATTTTGGAAACCCTTCTCTCCCAAACACTTCCTTCAGAAACTCAATTACATGCCTCGTCTCAATACCTCTGGTAAATTTGATCTCCGGCCACCTTGAAAAAACATCTACCAGCACCAGGAGATATACGTCCACACCCCTCCACGAATGGGTCCCAGAATGTCTAATGCAACTTCTTCCCAGGGTTGAGCGGGGCGTTCTCTAATCTCCATGGGTTGAACTCTAGGTTTGACTGTTTTCTCACTCAACACACATTGCAAACACTCCTTAATGGTCCTCTCCACCTGCCTATCCATTCCTGGCCACCAATATGTCATTCGCAAACGCCCTTTGGTTTTAGAAATTCCCTGATGACCCGAGTGGGCAAGAGAAATAAGCTCCTGTCTAAGCGTGGTAGGAGGAACTAACCTTGTGCCCCTAAACAGTAGGCCGTCTCTATTCGATAATTCCCCCTTTACATGCCAAAACTTCTGTGTCTCTGCACTCCCATTATTTTTGTTCCACCAATCTTTCTCTAGCAAAGAAAGCACTTCTATTACTGTATTATCCAAAGCGCATTCTCTCCTCCATCTCTCTTCTGTGACCACATTGTTATCAAAACTACTGCCTCCTATTTCACATACCGCTTCACCGTCTGAATCATCATCACTCTCTTCTCTTTCCTGACTATTACCTGTAGACTGTACCAACCTTGATAATGTGTCAGCGACCATGTTCTGTACTCCAGGAATGTATTTTACTTCAAAATCAAAATCCTGTAACGATATCACCCACTTTGTGATCCTGCTTGATATCGCATCAACCCCTTTCCTCTTATATATCTCACAAAGTGGTTTATGATCTGTCCTGACTTCAAATTTGCTGCCCCACAATAAATTTTTTAGTTTCTTCACTGCCCAATGCACTGCCAAAGCTTCTTTCTCTATAACAGAGTAATTCAGCTGAGCATTTTTCAAAGCTCGTGACAGAAATAAAACCACTTCCTCACACGTATGATTACCTTGTCGAAGCACAGCCCCAAGACCTTTCGCACTGGCATCAGTAATCAGAACTGAAGGAAGATTAGGGTTGAAATTTTTTAGCTTAGGAGCACAAATTAACTTCTCTTTGATGTCTCTGAATTCTCTTTCACAATTATTACACCACACAAATTCCACACCTTTTCGTAACAACCTCCTCATATTCACACAAAAATCCGCAAAATTCTTAATAAACTTGCCATAATACTCAGCCATTCCAATAAACTTAATCAGTTCTTCCTTATTTGAAGGAGATTGCAAATTCTTAATGGTGTCTACTAGTTCTCTCTTAGGTGATATGCCTTCTCCTGTGACCATGTGACCTAAGTATTCAATGGAGTCCCTCTGGAATTTGCACTTCTCCATTTTTATGGTTAGACCACACTCTCCCAGCCTCATCAAAACTCTACATACCCTCTCTTCATGTTTAGCATCATCTTTCCCAAAAACTAAAACATCATCTTGATTTATTCTTACACCTTCAAATCCCTTCAAAACCCTTTCCAACATTCTTTGAAAGACTGACGCTGCAGAAATCAGCCCGAATGGCAATCTTGTGTATCTGAATGTTCCAAATGGAGTTACAAAGGCAGTAAGATTTTTAGATTCTTCAGTTAGTCTGATTTGATGATATGCTGATGTTAAGTCTATGGTGGAGAAAACCTTCGCTCCTTGCAATAACATTAACATATCTGAAATGTTTGGTAGGGGATATCTATCCACAATCAAATTTTTATTCAGTTCTCTCAAGTCCACACACAAACGTAGACTGCCATTCGCCTTCCTGGCTGCAACGACTGGTGCCAACCATTCAGTTCCTTCAACTTCTTCAATAATTCCTTCTTTCTGAAGTCTCTCCAGTTCTACCTTCATTTCTTCACGCAAGGCCACAGGTACACCACAAACTTTACTACACACCGGCTTAGCTCCCTCCTTCAGGTGTATATGATGAGAATAGTTCTGAAGACACCCTAATTTGTTTTGAAACACGAAAGGAACCTTCAATTTTAGTTTCTCCACAAAGTCATTGTCTTTTTTAATTTCCTGGACAACAGATTCATCATGTTCCTTAATTTCGTTTATCTCATCTTGATCTTTGATCTTCACAGGAGGATCACTATTAGGATCAAGTATCACTCCAAGATCTTTCTGATGAAACCTACTCAGGATACTGTCTCCTTCTTTTGAAACATAGATCTTTGCATTGATCAACTTGTGTTTGAATTCCAGTAAACCTCTAAAGTAACCATACAGTTTGATAGGTTTTACACCATACGCACGAGGAGTGATATCAGGTTTGTATAACTTAACTTTGTTTAAGAGTTTTTCGAAATAGAACTCTTTTGATATGATGGTAAACTTCGCTCCAGAGTCAAAAAGAACCTTTGTTCTTTCACCATCTACCAGAATTTCATCAATGGGCCCTCGCCTCCCGATGCCGACTTGGAGAATAATTTGGCCACACTCAAAATCATCTCCATCCATGTTATTTGAATCATCATTAACTTCATAGATACCTCCTTTCCTACTTTTGGTTCTGCAAACACTGGCAAAATGACCTTTCTTTTTGCACAAATTGCATGTTACTTTAATGGCAGGGCAATTTCTATCATTCGCCATGTGGCCCTGCTTACCGCAACGAAAACATTTCCCTTGAAAGTTTTTCTGTTCCTTTCTATAATTTTGTTTCAGAGAGATTTCATGTTTGTCTCCATGACTCTTGATGAGATGTACAGAGTCACATTTGTTCTCCTCTTTCTTAATTGCCTCGACACATTTGAGGGAATGTTCAATTTTCTTTGCCAGTATTACAACTTCATCTAGTGTTGGATCATCTTTTTGCCAAATTTCCTCTCTGACCTTCTCAATGTTGCAGCCCAGCATAAACTGATCCCTGATTCCCTCATCCAAAAGTGGCCCAAATTTGCATGATGATGCCAGTTTCCTAAGGGCTGTAATATAGCTCTCTACGGTTTCACACTCTTCCTGGTTTCTCCTGCCAAAGTGGTATCTCTCAAGTATGGTGCTAACCTTTGGAAGATAATGTCTATCCAACTTTTCTATGCACGTCTCATATTCATTTAGGTTCTCGTCAAATATGTCTGGAAGATTATCAAAAACTTCCTGACCTTCTGATCCTAAACAATGTAACAATAATGCAGTTTTCCTTTCAACGCTAAGTGATGCACCACACACTTTTGTGTACCTCTCAAAAACTTTCTTCCACTTTTGACATTTTATAGGCGGTTCTCCTGGCAAAGCCAAGAAAAACGAGGGCGCAGTAACATTCTGCCTAATTGTGTGTTCCAACTCACAAACTCCTGTCTCTGAATCCTTAATTTTAAGGTCTTAAATAGTTTGTTATATTAGTTATATTAAACGTATCTTTGTGCTTGGTAGAAAAAAAAATGGTCTCCTTTTTTTTAATCTTTTAATAGCTGCATTATACATTGGCCAAACTATTGGTGAGCTTGAAACAGCTGACGCGGAAGTGTGTGCGTTTAAGCTGCCGTGTAGCTGACTGGTTGCTTTATAGTTAATATGAGCTGATCCGATCCAGATAACTCCGTAGGATTAGGGCTATGATACAAATGTTTATATATATTTATATCATGAAGAAACTGGCGCGCAGTGCTTGTGCGTTACAGTCGTTGTTAAGCTCATGTGCAGGTCCAAAGCTCTGCCGCTGTACGGTTTCTATAGAAACGCGTACACAGGCCAGCTAATTAGATCAAACGAAGCGCTCGCGTGGAGCCGGCGCGCGCTCAGCTGTTTAGTTAAGAAAGAAAGAAAAAAAAAACAACGCACGCTGGGAGTCAACGCGCACGGTCCTTCCTCTCAACAAACAAGCGTTCAAAGGACAAAATGAAAAACAGGAGAACAATAAAAACAAAAGTCACCTTCTCCCGTTAGTACTCATTGAGTTCTGAATCAAAATCCCTTGTTGAGACCTCCATGTAACCAGCCGTTTAGATGATGTAGAAGGCTAAAAGAAACGCATCCCATCCTCCGTCGCCAGTGTAATGAATCAAGATGTTCTTCCAGATGAAATAAAGATGTACAACGGCATGTAGTCACGAGGAAGCTTTATTCCAATATATAGGAGGTCCCATCCAGCCAAGATCCAACTGTCAGCCTCTCCTCACCAAGCTCTCTCTGTCTCACCTCAGCCATGACATCACCAGATTCCAATCCACTCTCAAGAGTTCTACATTCCTATGCATACTACACATATGCACTCAAAAATAATCTCACATGCTTGCTTACACCTTTAGAGAAAAGCTTTTTAGGGCATACTGACGATAGGAGAAAAGCGTTAAAGGATAAATTTGAAAAAGGCTTAGAGAAAAGGCCTTACAAGAATGACTATGCTTACACTGCAATTAAGACACAAGGAAAATTAGCTTTAGATGCATTACATGTAGGGAAGCTTTGTATATATAGGCATTACATGTAGGGAAGCTTTGTATATATAGGCCAAAGTCATGCACTGACACTTTATTTGTCGTAACAAGTGAATGTAGGCATGTTTTTTTGTTCCAGAGTAAATGGACTTTTATGTTGAATGGTCAGGATCCTGTGATTCTAGGTATTTACTATATTTGTGGACTTAATGCTTATTACCGTCTTCCAAGAGGATGGTACGGGACGTGTTATTTGGGAATAGTCTTCCCAAAGATTTACTTGAAAAAATTTCTGAAATCGACTGAAATACATCATAAAAGACAGGGGAGGGAAACCTCTTCTGCGATAGTGGGAGATATATTTGGTGCGGTGATTCCTTCGTTTGGAGTCATCCTGAATTCGCACTTCTCCATTTTTATGGTTAGACCACACTCTCCCAGCCTCATCAAAACTCTACATACCCTCTCTTCATGTTTAGCATCATCTTTCCCAAAAACTAAAACATCATCTTGATTTATTCTTACACCTTCAAATCCCTTCAAAACCCTTTCCAACATTCTTTGAAAGACTGACGCTGCAGAAATCAGCCCGAATGGCAATCTTGTGTATCTGAATGTTCCAAATGGAGTTACAAAGGCAGTAAGATTTTTAGATTCTTCAGTTAGTCTGATTTGATGATATGCTGATGTTAAGTCTATGGTGGAGAAAACCTTCGCTCCTTGCAATAACATTAACATATCTGAAATGTTTGGTAGGGGATATCTATCCACAATCAAATTTTTATTCAGTTCTCTCAAGTCCACACACAAACGTAGACTGCCATTCGCCTTCCTGGCTGCAACGACTGGTGCCAACCATTCAGTTCCTTCAACTTCTTCAATAATTCCTTCTTTCTGAAGTCTCTCCAGTTCTACCTTCATTTCTTCACGCAAGGCCACAGGTACACCACAAACTTTACTACACACCGGCTTAGCTCCCTCCTTCAGGTGTATATGATGAGAATAGTTCTGAAGACACCCTAATTTGTTTTGAAACACGAAAGGAACCTTCAATTTTAGTTTCTCCACAAAGTCATTGTCTTTTTTAATTTCCTGGACAACAGATTCATCATGTTCCTTAATTTCGTTTATCTCATCTTGATCTTTGATCTTCACAGGAGGATCACTATTAGGATTAGGTGATTCCTTCGTTTGGAGTCATCCTGAATTCGATCAAGAGTCTAAAGTTATCTACTATTGTGGATAACATGCTGACAAATTTTACAGGGGCAATACTCCTGATAGATACTGAATCGTCTTGCTTTAGACATACTACTAGCGAAGGACGGCAGAGTCTGTAAAATGATTAACTGTAGGCATTGTTGGGGGCGGAGCTTGCCTAGCTAAAATGGTGGCCTCTTAGAGCCGGAGCGCCGAGCCGGCCCACCTAAAATCCTGAAAATATCAGGCTCTTCGAGGGACCGCCCATGACACTGTGCGCAGGTGGGTGCCAACTAGCCAGGAGAGAATCAGGGGACAGAGTCCCTGGAGGTGCCGGGTGCCGCTGCGGGCTGCACCGGCCGGGCGAATACCCAGACCGACCTGCCACGTGGGCCGCTGAATTAGAGAGCAGCTGACGGCACGGGGAAACTGGTGGTGCGAACGTGCACCACCGCGCTTGGCGGCTATCTGGAAGTGCGACCGGCAGGGTGCTGGCAGTGTGGCTCGGCCGGACCCCTAAGGAGCCCCAAGGGGCGCTGAGTGCTGCTGCTGGCGCTGCTAGCCGAACAGACATCTTGGCTGATCGGAGCAACTTGGCCTGGAGTTGGCTGCCACCTTCCTGGAAAACCAGCTGCGAAGGGGGAATCTTGAGGTGCAGGCGTGCACCTGGATATTCAGCGGCCAGCTGACTGGAGCAATGCTGCTAGGGGGTACACTGTGACACCCCAAACGCGATTGGAGGAGTGCTAGGGGTGCGGCATGGCTCAGGTCCATGTGAGGGGGCGCAGCCACTGCTGCAACAGACGGGGACCCCCCTGGACTGGTCGTGAGGTGCGTGGGGAGCCTGGAGTGAGGTGAGGAGGCAGTGACGAAGTTGAGGACCCCTGACCTGGGGGGCATTGGAGACGTGTGACTGATGGAAGGTGATTCTTGCCTCGCCCTCCCCTACAAATGTTGGAGGGGGCGGCCTGGGGGTGCCTGACGCAAAGCCCAAGGATGCAGCTCCCCCCATGACACCCCCCCTTGTGTTCCTCCGCATGAAAACTGGACCCGTTGGAGTACCGATGGGAGATGCCAGCGGAGAGAAGCCTGTAGCGGTGCGGGAAGGGGCCCCCTTTTGTGGAGCTGACCTGGGGAACCCCCTTTCCGTGTGAGGAGGTCCGTGGGGCAGATGGTCGCAGGTGCTCAGTGCTGTAAGGCTCATCCACATTGCTGGACACTGGACAGAGGTGCATCCCGGGTGCTCCCAGAGCCTTATTGACTATGGGAAAACTCAGGCCCAAATCACAGGGGGCGCCGCGGGCAGAGCTGAGGCCCGCCCGACAGTTGACTATCGGTGAGTTTGGGGAGAACGCAGTGCCTACCACGATGCAGGACACTCTGAACAAGATCCTTGGGATGAGTGAAGATACTAAGCTAATCCCGAGCTAGGAAATTGGAAAGGTCTCTTCTGAACTAAGTCACTTACGAACGGACCACCACAAACTGGTTGACAGGGTGGAAGCTACTGAAACAACCCTGGAGGAGCTACAATCCGCGCACCGGCCCCTTCGAGTCCAGGTCACCCACCTCTCTGAGCTTGTTCAGATATTGGAACGCCACACGAAGGATGCGGAAGGCCGCAGTTGGCGCAATAATATAAGACTTGTTAGAATGCCAGAGGGCATCAAGGGCACTGATGCGGTAACCTACCTAGAGACCTGGCTTTGCACTATTATGGACGAACGCCCCCATACGCCCTTCTTTGCACTAGAGAGAGCACACCAATTCCCGAATCACAGGCCAGAGAGGGGAAGAGCACCCCAATCGACAGTGGCAGAACTTTTGCATTATCGAGACCGATATTTGCTGTTGCGGGAGGCCCGCGAGAAAGGCCCCTTCCATGTGGCAGGAGGCCGTGCCACCTTATTCCCAGACTTTACATTGGTGGTCCAGTCCTGACAAGCCACCTTCCTGGGGGTGAAGCGAGCCCTGCGGGAGGAGGGACTGTGATATTCTTTGTTGTTCTCATCCAAGTTGAAGATTATATTAGATGGCACTACACACTTATTTCAGGAACCTGATGAAGCGTAGGCATGGCTTGAGTCAGAGCAGGCACTACAGGCTCCAAACAGGTGGAATACAAACCACCTCGACCCCGTGGTAAGAGAAGACACACCAGAGACTCTCTGGGTGACCGCAGGTGACAAAACCCACAAACCAACAGGCGTACCAAGGGAAGAGAGGCGAGAAGTTATGATGACGGCCAGAGATTGGAGCCTGAGACTTTAGACAGGGGAGACTCCACAGATGTAGAATCAATAGCTAGTGTGGTGGAGGGACCCCCCCACGTGATACCTCAGACATCAGACGACATTATCTGAGTCCATGGTGCCTACATACTCTTAGCCCTGCTGTTCTCACACGGTTCAGATGCGGGCTGGCTAGAGCACGAACAGATCACCTTTGTGCATCGGACCACACCCAGATCACCCGTCGGACAATCCTATCAGATGTTTATACCACTTGTTCATCTACTGGTTATTATGGTTTGGGCGGGCACAATTGCTTGTCTGCTCTTGGGATGGGGAGTTCGGGATTGTTAGTATTCCCTGTTCTAGCCTGTGGTCCCTTAGACATATGTGATGTGCTATTGCAATGGTCAATGGGGAGCTGCGTGGGAAGAAGGTACATGCTCCCTGAAGACCCTTTTAGGTGGTATGGCTGTGACACAAACCTTCACTAAAATACTGTCTTGGAATATCAGGTGTATGGGTTTGATTGCAAAACGTCACAATATACTTTCCTATATGAAGCGTAAGGGAGTACGCATTGCCATGCTACAGGAATCGCACTTCACCCAAGTGGAAAAAGATCGCCTTTGGCGACGTTGGCGGGGACAATTGTTTGCAACTACATACTTGGCATATGCTAGAGGAGCAGCAGTATGGGTAAGAGCTGGCGTCCCCTTTGAGCCCACTAATATTGATAGAGATAAGAAGGGCCGCTATGTTTTGGTGGAGGGGTGACTGTATGGCAGGCCGCTGGTCCTGTGTAGCATCTACGCCCCGAATCAGGACCAGCTTCAGTTTCTACACACATTGGCCCTCATTACAACCATGGCGGTCAAAGACCGCCAGGGCTGTTTCGACGGAAGCTCCGCCAACAGGCTGGCAGTGCTTCACATGGGATTACGACAGCGGTAGAAGCGCCGTGGTTGCACCGCCGGGTCCGGCGTTTTCCCACCACATTGGTCCCGGCGGTTGTAACCCCCAGGGATTACGAGTCCCCCTCCCGCCAGCCTTTTCATGGCGGTATGAACCGCCATGAAAAGGCTGACAGAAAGGGGAGTCACAGGGCCCCTGGGGGCCCCTGCACTGCTCATGCCTCTGGCCTCTGGCCCCTGCCACGGCCCCATGGAGCTTTTCACTGTCTGCATAGCAGACAGTGAAAAGCACGCCGGGTGCAACTGCATCTGTCGCACCGCTGCAACACCGCCGCCTCCATTTGGAGCCGGCTCCCGTGTTGCAGACGAGATCCCCGCTGGGCCGGCGGGCAGAAACTAGGTTTCCGTGTTGCAGCCCAGCGGGGATCTCCAAATAGCAACCGCGGGAGTGCAGCCGCACTGGTCCAGACGGTTGTAATCCCCCAGGGATTACGAGTCCCCCTCCCGCCAGCCTTTTCATGGCGGTATGAAGCGCCATGAAAAGGCTGGCAGAAAGGGGAGTCACAGGGCCCCTGGGGGCCCCTGCACTGCCCATGCCCATGCCTCTGGCCCTCTGCCATGGCCCCATGGAGATTTTCACTGTCTGCATAGCAGACAGTGAAAAGCGCGACGGGTGCAACTGCACCTGTCGCACCACCACAACACCGCCGGCTCCATTTGGAGCTGGCTCCTGTGTTGCGGATGAGATCCCCGCTGGGCCGACGGGCAGAAACTAGGTTTGCGGCCCAGCGGGGATCTCCAAATAGCCACCGCGGGAGTGCAGCTGCATTGGCGGCCGTGCAGAGGTTTCAACTTGGCGGGCAGTGCTTGCCGCCCGCCAAAGTTGAAATGAGGGCCATTGTCTGCCCGGCTAGCACGTTTTACTAATGTTCCATTCATACTTGGGGGAGACTTCAATGGGATACTGGACCCTGATCTAGACCATTCCACAGCCTCGCTGCAGGGGGCAGCTGCTATTAGAGTGGCCAAGGGCATGTCGACCTGGATCACCCACTGGGAACTGGTGGATATCTGGCCCCACCTTTACCGTGTGCACACTAGAATAGATAGAATGCTCTGCTCAGCCTCTCTTAGCAGGTCAGCCACAAACATATTTGGCCGGACTGTATCTGATCATAGTCCGTTGTTGATCCATCTAAGCATGCTGGAGGCTCGCCAACCTGTCCTGACGTGGCGCTTGCACCCAGCAGCATTGGAAGATGACGTATATCGCACAGCACTCCTACAAAAGTTGAGGGAATACTTGACGCTCAACCCGGGGTCAGCGTCCAGTAGAGGCATTGAATGGGAGGCCTTAAAAGTGGTGGTGCGGGGTCATTGCCTTGGACAGATGGTGGGCACCCGATGGGACCTTAAATGGGACATTTCGCCCTTAAAGAATGACTTACATAACTGTGACAATGACCTAGATGGCTCACCAGAAGCACATGCCAAACTGTTGGAGCTCAGGGAGAAATACTCATCAGTGCTAGAACACCTTAGGTGTCATGACTATAAAACTTATATGACCAAAGTGCATGATAAGAAGGTAAAGCAGGGAGGCTATTGGCATGGCTAATCTGTCCTGAGACTGGGGGGATGCCGATCACTCGCCTAATGACTAGGGCGGGGCATTATTTATACACCTAGTCAGATCAGTGCTGAGTTCACGGCTTACTATAAATCCTTGTATGGTCCTCTTCAAGTGGACTCATCTACCATGAGGGAGAGCTTCTTGTCTGCACTGCCTCAGGATGTCCTGACCGATGAGGACAGGGAGGAGTTGGGTGTGCAAGTATCGGTGGTGGAGATTAAGGCAGCCATTAAAACGCTAGCGGCGAGTAAGACCCCGGGTGCTGATGGCCTGCCCTCGGAGTTCTATAAATTGGGCTGTGATGTCCTGGCTCCTAAGTTGGAAGAGATGTATGCTGAAGCCTATGAGAACAAACTGTTACCGGCTACGACCAGAGAGGCCATAGTGATCCCATTACCCAAATCTAAACATGCCGACAGGTGGGTTACCAACTTTAGGCCTCTGTCCATGCTCAACACTGATTTTAAAATCCTTAGTAAAGCGCTTGCCGCAAGACTACTCCCCCATATGAATACCCTCATCCATGAGGACCAGAGTGGGTTCATTCCAACCTGCAGCACTTTCAATTACCTCCGTAGGTTATACTCCCTGCTCTACGATGATATACATCCGATTTCCTCGGCAGCAATGGTTGTGTTGGTCGATCTCGAAAAAGCCTTCGACACGGTAAGCTGGGAATTTCTGGATGCCACTATGATGCGTTTGGGCTTGGGCAGGGCCTGTGGTGACTGGGTTAAGTTGCTCTACACGCAGCCTACGGCTCGAGTCAAGATGGGACAAACGATTTCCTGTAGCTATGACGTACATAGAGGAACCCGACAAGGATGTCCTCTGTCCCCCTCGCTATTCGCCATTGCCATATAGCCCTTGGCGGCGAGACTCCAAGATAAGGCCCAGGAATGGGGCATATGTCGACGTGGATATTTCCATGTAGTCTCATTGTACACAGATGACCTTCTTATCTACCTTCGCAATGGTCCAGAAACGTTGCCCCAGGTGTTCCAACTGCTGGAGGGGTCGGGGTCTGTTCTGGTATCCGACTAAATAAGAGGAAGACTTATATCTTCCTGGCAGTCTGTGGAACAAGCTGCCTGTCTACATGCCCGGAGGAGGTATCCTGGGCACCACATACCTTCCGCTATGTGGGCATCCAGATTTACCATGAGACACAGGACCTCAGAGAAGGTAACTTGGGGCCAGCGACTCAGGCATTGTGGTCCAGTGTCGCCTTTTGGCTCTTCCTCCGTTTGCCAACTATGGCCCGCGTATCCCTTATTAAGGTGGTTGTGATGCCCAGACTACTCTATTACTTTACTAATTTGCCTGTCACCCTGCCGCCTTCTTGGTTTTGACCGCTGGACATGCTGATTAGGGAACTGATTTGGGATGGTGGACGGCAGCGAATGGCACTGGTCACTCTGCGACTGACCCTGGACACTGGAGGGCTTGGAGTCCTTGACTTTGAGCTTTATTTTCTAGCAGCTCAGATGCAGTGGCTTGCGCGGTGGCTTAGTGGAGTGGGACTTACAGAACTGACAGCAGATGGGGGAGATCTCAGTAGCGACCGAATGGTGGATGGGCTGATTTTGCCTACTGCACACGACACTAGGAGGGGGTCTTACTGACAACAGCTCTGGCCAATTGGCGGAGACTCCTTAGAAGAACACATACGGGGGTGCCTTGTGCGCCAGATATACCACTAGTGGGAATGCCCCATGGTGACCCCCTCTATTGTTTTACAGCACGACAACTACACTGCTGGACAACCATAGACCTTCATACACTAGGTGCAGTGTATAGTCAGGGGATGCTGATGCCGTTTGAGGATCTTGTGGACCAGACTGGTTTGCCTCACAGGCAGTTTCTGACGTATGAGGTGATGGTAGAGACTATTCCGACCCTCTGGAGAGCAATAGAGGGTGAACCTCCCACACATAAGGTCTTACAGACTATGCTGTTTACTGGGGGGGCTCACACTTGGTCTCCTGGCTTTATAGGGCGCTGTTGTCAATGGTACATAACCCGCTAGATACTCTACGGGCTAAGTGGGGGGGAACTAGATAGACATCTCACTGGCGGGGAATGGAACAAAATTCTCGCGTATGCCCCCTCGGTCTCCTGCAACACCCGACTAAAATATATGTAGTATAACTACACACATAGGACTTACCTAACCCCACGGTGGCTGACGCTCATATAATGGGGGGGCTGGGATGTGTTGCCCACTGTGCCGATTACTGGATGCGGGATTAGGGCACATGACATGGTAATGTCCACAGCTGCAAGAGACTACAATGGAGACATGCCTCTTGGGGTTATTTACTAATGGGCAACAGATTTGTTGATCTGGTTCTGGTATTGGCTAAACGATGATTATCAAAGGCATGGAAACATGCTCAAGGTCCTAGCCTACAGACCTGGACACTAGATGTCACAAGATGGGGTAGGGCGGAGGAGAGAGCCCTGAAATGGGAAGAAAGCAAAGGGATGAGGCGTAGGCCATTGGCCCCACTGTAGACAGAGGTTACGGATAGCTGGGAGAACAGTGCTACAGGAATAGACACAGACCCTGAAAGCAATACAGGAAGCTCTACAACGAGTTTCTAGAGAGAGATGTAGGCAGAGTGCCCCTGTATTAACTCCAGGATCCCCAGGGGAATGGCACATGAGCGGGATGCTACCTTCCCTGCACACAACTCCGACCGCCACGGCGGTACAGACAAACAGCTTGGCGGTCACCGCCAACAGACAGGCAGAACACTAAGCACCGCCCACAGTATCACAACCTGCCAATCCGCCACCTTTTCCGGGGCGGATTCACCGCGGATAAAAACACAGTGGAAACAGGACTTTGAAGGGAAAACGCTCACCTCTACACACCCCACGAGGAATCCGGACGCCATGGAACCAGAGCTGCACATCCAGCCAGCCCTCATCTTCTTGCTTCTCTACCAGGAGCACGAACGCCGGTGGCAAAGACCACGGTGAGTACTGCACCTATGACACAGGGGAGGGGGAAAGGGAAAAAACAGGGACACACACATGCAACACCCCCACCCCCACCCCACCCTCACCCACTACAACACACACACTAATACATATTTATACATTATAGTTACACCCCCAACCCCCGGAAGAATGCAAAGACAAAAGGAAATGAGTGTAACCATTGTAATATATTAAAATCAAGTACGCAAAAATATATATATATATATACACCATAAACAAAATATACACCAAGCTTAGTAGTCCAGATAGTGCTCCAATGAAGTCAGTGGAACACTGGGCTCACACAGTATGGGCGAGGCCCACACAAGATCCCTGACCATGACGGAGAGAACACTGCAGGGGCATCAGAGAGCAAGAAAACAGGCACCTCAGGAGGAGGGAAAGGGGGGACACCTCAGCCAGTTGAGTGCACGACGCCAAATCCACAAGAGGGCCACATGCCCACTGTTCAATCCTGAGGAGTGCTAAGCCACAGTCTCTCAAGTCTCTACAGTGGGTGGGTTGCCCACTGCCATATCCTGGGGAGTGCAAAGCCACAGTCTCACAAGTCTATACAGTGGGTGGGTTGCCCACTGTTCAATCCTGGGGAGTGCAAAGCCACAGTCTCTCAAGTCTCTACAGTGGGTGGGTTCCCCACTGTTCCATCCTGGGGGGTGCAAAGCCACAGTCTCTCAAATGGATGTATCTCTCCCCTGGTTCTGGAGGGGGCCTTGTGCCCAGAGTGCTTCATCCTACTAAGGACAGAGGTAGTGGATGCCTTTCTCCACTGGTTCTGGAGGGGGCATGGTGCCCAGAATGCTTCATCCTTCTAAGGACAGAGGTAGAGGATGTATCTCTCCACTGGTTCTGGAGGGGACCTTGTGCCCAGAGTGCTTCATCCTACTCGTGATGGACTCAGTAGCGTCAGTGCCATTGGCGCTCATGGGCCAGCAGAGCTTGGAGCGGCGGTGCCCTGTTCAGCGGTGCTTGGAGCGGCAGTGCCCTGTTCAGCGGTGCTTGGAGCGGCGGGGCCCTGTTCAGCGGTGCTTGGAGCGGCGGGGCCCTGTTCAGCAGTGCTTGGAGCGGCGGGCCCTGTTCAGCGGTGCTTGGAGTGGCGGTGCCCTGTTCAGCGGTGCTTGAAGCGACGATGCCCTGTTGAGCGGTGCTTGGGGCGGCGGTGCCCTGTTCAGAGGTGCTTGAGGTGGCGGGCTCCTTTGCAGTGACTCAGCTGCTGGCGGTCCTCTCTGTCCCAGCAGGGCTTGTGCTGGCAGTCCTCTCTGCCCCCGCGGGGCTTGTGCTGGTGGTCCTCTCTGTCCCAGCGGGGCTTGTGCTGGCGGTCCTCTCTGTCCCAGCGGGGATGATGGCGGTGGCCTCCTGGCCAGCGGGGATGATGGCTGTGGCCTCCTGGACAGCGGGGCTTGTGCTGGCAGTCCTCTCTGTCCCAGTGGGGATGATGGCGGTGGCCTCCTGGCCAGTGGGGATGATGGCGGTGGCCTCCTGGCCAGCGGGGATGATGGCTGTGGCCTCCTGGCCAGCGGGGATGATGGCGGTGGCTTCTTGGGCAGCGGGGATGATGGCTGTCGCCTCCTAGGCAGCGGGGATGATGGCGGTCTCCTCCGCTGTGCTGCTCGTCCCAGACTTTCCTGGTTTCTTGTGGCCCTTCCCCACCTTGGAAGGTGTCGCAGCTGACTCCACACTCCCACCGGGACCCCTGGGAGCGGCTTTGGTGGTTGGAGTCTTCCCCCTCTCCCGCCGGGCACTGGCCAACTTTTGATGCTTGACAGGTGGTGGACTGTCCGTGCTGTGGCTCCGTGCCACACTGGCTGCCCTGGTGGCTGGTGCACTCCAGATTCCGGTGACTACAGGCACCACTGGTCCCAGAGATGTTGTGGCTGAGGTGCTAGTTCGGGACCTAGGAGATGGACAGGGTGGGGGAGGTGTGGGAAAGAGGTCAAGGTTGGACAGGAAAAGTTTTTGGGAGACACTGGGACGGGTAGCTGGAGGGGGTTTGGGAGTGGAGGAAGAGGTTGTGGTTGTAGGAGGTGTTCATTTGCTGACTTTGGGTGAAGGTGCATGGGCTGGAGGCTGTCGTGAGGTGGATGGCTGTTGGGTGGGTGTGTGCCTGCGTTTGTGTATCTTGGGAGGTGGCGTCACAGACACACTGGGAGAGGACACAGGGGACGTGTGAATGGTAGTGGGGGTGGTGACTGCACGTGAGCGGGGTGCGGAGGTGGGTGTGCTGGTGATGGTAGTAGTGGCTGTAGATGTAGTGCATGCAGGTGTGAGTGTAGGCAAGACTGGGAGGGAGAAGAGGAGGAGGCAGTGGATGTTGGTGTGTCTGCATGTGTGTGATGCTTGTGTGAGTGCCTGTGGGATGTGTGGTGCCAATGTTTGCCAGAGCTTCCCTTGTGTGTTGACGTGTGTGCATGCTGGTCTGAAGGTGTGATTGTGATAGGCTGGGGTACAGAGGATTGGGTCTGGGTGGAGGAAGTTGGAGGGGGGAGGCTAGAGACAGGGACAATGGCTGCCATCAGTGCTGAGGCCAGAGTCTGAAAAGCTCGCTGAAGGGCCGCCTGACCAGAATGAATGCACTCCAGGAATGCATTTGTTTGTTGCAACTGCCTTTCTACACGCTGGATGGCATTCAAAATGGTAGACTGCCCAACAGTGAGGGACCTGTGGAGGTCAATGGCCTCCTCATTGAGGGCAGCAGGGGTGACTGGGGAAGGGGCTGAGGTGCCTGGGGTGAAGGTGATGCCCACCGTCCCAGGTGACCGGGCACGGGGCAAAGGCTTAGGGGCTGCTGGGAGGGCGGTGCTGGTAGGGAGGGTGGTGGCTGTACCTGCAGATGGGGTGGGCCCAGATATTGCTGCCACCACAAGGGAGCTCCCATCAGAGGACGAGTCCGTGTCGCTGGTGTGAGCTCCTGTCCCCGCCGTGGAGCTCCCCTCACCCTCTGTCCCACTGGTGAAGTCCAAGTCTGTAGTGTGGCCCTCCATGGCCATGTGGGATGCAGCCCCCTCGTGCTCTGGTGCCACTGCTCCTCCGCCTAATGCACACAAGAGCAGGGAGACCACAAAAAGGGGACGACGACAGAAGAAAGACATGTTGAGTGTATGCATTACCGCTACCGTTGGCGGACACGACAGACACAGAAGCCCCCTGCACTACGCTGTGCTCTTGGGCTCCACTGTTGAATCCCCGGGAAATGGCCTACTATGCTATGCACAACATCTGCACACATGGATGACACAGGGGCATGAGTAGGTGTACTTGGCACTCTCCAGAGGTGGGGTGCCACATGGCCTGCCTTACGGAGTGACCTTGCCTACTAAACTCGCCCTGGCCCAGGGAAACCCACCTCCCCCACCCAGACCCCTCCACTGCACGCTAAATCAGCAGGATGAGAGTGTCCTCACCCCCTTGTGCCTGCTGTGATGCCCTCAAGCGCCCATCCAACTCCGGGTACGCCACTGCCAGGATCCTGAACATCAGGGGGGTCATGGTGCGATGGGCACCCCTCCCAAGTTGGGAGGCCATCCCCAGCTGAGCCTCCACCGTCTTCTTGCTCCAGTGGCGAATGTCCTCCCATCTTTTCCGGCAGTGGGTGCTCCATCTGTGGTAGACCCCCAGGGTCCGGACATCCTTGGCGATGGCACGCCAAATATCTTTTTTCTGGTGGGCGCTGACCTGCATGTATTGTACAGGGGGAAGAGAAAGTTATTACCAACTGCACCGGCACAGTCATTGGCCCCCATCCCTACCCTTGCCATGTGGCACATGCACTCACTGTCGTTTCATGCACGCCGCAATCTCCCCCCCTTCCTACATCCACCCCACTCCACACAGGCATAGCCCATACAGCATGCTCCCAGTGTACTTACCTGTTTGTCTGGAGGACCATAGAGTAGCGTGTACTGGGGGAGGACCCTGTCCATGAGTTTCTCCAACTCCTCCGATGTGACGGCAGGGGCCCTTTCCCCAGAAACTCGAGCCATTGTCTCTTCCAGACCGAGGTCACACCAGCACTTGCAGTGTAGGTCCTCTCCTGTCGAAGATCAGGTATCGAGTGATTGAACAGATAGAAAATGGCGGTCACGTCCGCGGCGGTGCATACCTTCACCGCCGGCGTACATCGTCATTGGCTCATGGGACCCATAGGGTCCAATGTTAACCAATGCAGCATTGCGCCGCGGTCTTCGAACGCCTACCGCGACGGTGTACAACGCCAGCGCAGTTATCTCACATCCCATTGTCCCACTTTAGAGGTCAGGCAGCCGCCATTTCAGGGGCCCACATGGCTTCATTTTTAACTGCGTCACACATACCTAGGCCAAGACACAACACATATACAGGCCACTTTTTGGATTATGATTTGTGTTCTGTGTAAGCTGTGGGTACGTACCTCTGAGTTGGTTGATTCTGTGCTCGCTGTTGTCCTTCATAGGCACCATACGCTGGGACATGTGAGGAGATGGCGGCATCCTCCGGTGTACAGATCGCTGGTGGACCTGTCGACAAAGGAGGAAAGACATGTGAGCATCACATACAGGCTTGACGGTGCCACAATCCAGGAACTGTGTACCCAGCTGGGCCAGCCCTGATGTCAGCTATCCGCCATCCCACAGGAATCCCCCCCTCAAGTGCAGGTGCTGTCAGTGCTCCATTTCCTTGCAAGTGGGTCATTTCAAACAACTGTGGCCATTGCATCAGGGATGTCCCAGCCTATGTTTTCCTTTTTTTATTTTTTTTTTATTTTAATATGTCGGAGGGAGGGGGTTACATAAGAAGAAGAAAAAAAAAAGAAGAAGACATAATATATCCGTGCGAAGAAAGCAGAGTAAACAAAACAACGGGAGAAAGAAGACCTTTAAAAATACAACAGTTATATATATCACATATCGAAACAATTAGCATTTTTTTTTTTTTTTTTTTTTTTAAACTGTGTCTTGATATTCCAACCATCTAGTCATTGGTGCCCACATTCGTTCTCCTCTATGTCTCTTCTTATGACCCTTTAACTTATAAAGACTTAATTCAGTATTATAGATGGTAAGTAATCTAGAGCGCCAACTCTCAAACGTGGGGGGTTCTTTTTTGAGCCAATCTGTAGCAATACATAAGCGGTATATTGCCATGGACAAAAATAAAAATCGCCTTATTTTATACAGTGCAGGTTCCATACTTTCAGGTGAGTCCACGACTCCCAATACTACCAGCATAACAGTAACCCGAATATTGCAATGCGTGATCTTCTTAAGGAATACCTCTATCTCGTTTAGTATTCCCTGCAACATTGGGCATACAAAAAACATATGCGTTATCTCAGCTTCAACTTCCCCACATCGATTGCAGCTTCCAGAGGATATCCCCCACTTTTTCAGTTTTGCTGGAGTATAATATAAATCCATCAGTGTTTTGTAATGCTGGGTTTTCAAATTAGCTGATAGAAATGTTGTCTCAGCCATGGCTAAGGATTGGTCCACCCACTCTCCAGCCACCCCAAATCGTGCAATCCATCGCTCATTCTGTTGTGCCATATCATCTACTTGTAACTCTGTTAGTAGCTTATATAACTTGCCAATCTTTGCCCCATTTATAACAGCCTCAACTACCGGGATCTCCGACAACTGTACCCTACCGTACTTCTGAGACTGTAAAAAATTTCATATTTGCAAAAATTTTAAAAAATGGGTCTTAGGTAAGCCAAATTGAGACTGCAAATCCGTAAATGATTTACAACCGGATTTACAATACAAGTCTCCGACTTTATTTATTCCCCTAGAACGCCAAAAATCTAATAGAGGATCCCTAAAGATATGATTTGGGATAGCTGAGAATTTCACTGGTGTATAAGCCGTAATCTTTCCCAGTCCCATACTCCGTTTTATCTGAGCCCAAACCTTGAAGGCGGACAAAAAAGGCTTAAATCTTACTTTTTTAAAGTAACTTGGTTCCTCAAATTTTGATAACCAACCACTTGCCTCCCCACCCGCCATCATAGTATAAATAGGGGTTGATTTTACTTCTTCATTACCCTTAAAACTTCCCCTTATAAGTTCATCCATATGTTGAAGACAACAGGCGTAGTAATACAGTGTAAAATTAGGGACTGACCACCCGCCTCGATCTTTGGGAAGTGTAATATACTTCATTGCCCTTCTCGTTTTAGCATATCCCCATAAAAAATGATTCCCCATCTTTTCCAATCTTTTAAGCCATTTTTTATCAACCTCACGGGAATAGCCCGAAATAAATATAGGATTTTTGGCAGAACCATCATTTTCAATACATTGCAGCGACCCTCTAGCGATAAGTGCAAATTATGCATTCGGTCTAAATCCCTCTTTATTCTATTTAATAGTGGGATAAAATTGATTTCCACCAACCGATTAACCACTGATGTAATCTTCACCCCCAAATACACTGCTTCAGATACCAATTGTCTATCTACTAGTGAAACGTGCCCAGAACATACTATTTGTGTTTTATCTGAGTTCAGCTTATATCCGGAGTATCTTCCAAACTCTCTTGCCTCTATTTCTATTGCCTTAATAGCTTCCTCCATGTTACTTGTCACTATAGCTACATCATCAGCATATGCAAACACCTTATATGTTTCTCCATGATATAATAGAGGTTGAATATTTTTGCATTCTTCTAATCTCAGCAAGAAAGAGTCAATATATAAAGCAAAGAGCAGGGGGGAACATGGACACCCCTGTCTAGTCCCCCTAGAGATTAAGATAATATCTGATTCCAAACCAGCAATGCAAATTCTAGCTTTTGGGGCTACATATAAAGTTTTTATAGCTGTAATATATCCACTCCCTATACCTTTCCAGCGCATGACTTCCCATAGAAACTTCCATGATACACGATCAAATGCCTTCTCGGCATCCAAAAGTAATAATTCTAAATTTGTTTGATATAGTTCTGCAAGATCAAACATGGCTATTATTCTTCTTATATGATCTATTGTATCTCTACCCGGAATAAACCCATGTTGTTGTTTTCTAACCAACCTGACTATCACATTTGCCAATCTACTGGCCAAAATCTTTGCATAAATCTTTCCATCTACGTTTAACAAAGATATGGGTCTATATGAACTGGGGAGCTCTGTTGATTTATCCTTTTTTTTTAGCACTATAATACTTGCACATTCCCACGATAAAGGTGCCTGACCTGCCTGCGCTATACAAAAAATGCTATGCATATCCTTTTTAATATCTGTCAGGAAGGTCTTATAAAATTCAAGTGGTATTGCATCCGGCCCAGCAGCTTTCCCTGTTGCCAGGGAGCTTACTGCCTCAATTATCTCATCAATACAAATTGGTGCATCTAATGTAATTTGTTCCTCAGAAGAGAGCCTTGTACTTTTTAATCCCCCCAGAAATTCACTAACCTTTTTTTGTAGCTGTTCAGAATACACTATATCTTCACTATACAACTCCTGATAGTAACCCTTAAAAACCTCTAGAATTCCTTCTAGCTCTGTATGTTTCCGCCCATTACCATCAATTATATTCAAAACATTCTGTTTAACTGCCTTTTGTCTGACCCGTCTAGCTAGGACTTTTCCTGTGGATTCACCATACTCATAACACTCCAATCGGTGACTTTGATAGACGGCTGCCACTGTTTTATTCAAGTAAGCATTTATTTTAGCCTTAAGAATCGCCATTTGGGTCTGAGTGAGAGTAATGTCTTCTCTACTAGTAATTTTACTAGCTAATTCCCTCTCTTTTGTTATTAATCTTTCTTGAAGTTCTACAATTTCCTTCCCCCTAATTTTCTGTATTCCCAAACTATAGCTAAGAGTTTCACCTCTCACTGCAGCTTTAAATGAGTCCCATACCATCCCCGGATCTGCCGTATTCCTATTGATATCAAAAAAGTGGTGAATCCACTCTTTCATATGGGATATATATCCTGGGTCAACCAACAATTTCCTATCGAATGTCCATACACGACGCGGATTAGATGGTCCCTTAATTGTTATGGACAATATTAATGGATTATGATCTGATAAGAATCTGGGTTTGCATTCTATTTCAGCCCCATGGATTAAGTTTTGTGATACAAAAAAATAATCCAACCTTACCAATTTAGCATGTGGGAACGAGTAATAGGTATACCCTGGATCTAAAGTTTTGATATTTTCCCAGACATCTCTCAACCCATGTTCCCTTACTAACCTCCTTAGAGCTTTCCATACTTTAGGCTTTCGTCCCTGATATAAACTCTGGGTGCCCATGCTCCTGCTACCTACCTCTAAATGAATATTTAAGTCGCCACAAATAATTATTGGTAAGGGCCATCCAACTAGTTCCATGTTCAACGTATCCAGAGGCTCAGCCTCGTCCAAAACTGATCCATATATAGTGCAGAGGGTAAATTTAAATGTATTCACGGATAATTGTTTCCCGGTTGACTATTGAAGGCTATGAATATTGGCTAAAGTCGATTGACTTAAAAAGTGTATGGGGAACTAGACATTGGCAAATAAGGGGGAAGGAAGCTTTATTTAGTGCATGCCTGATACCTAGACAAATGATATTTTTAAATGAAACATTACAACAAACAAGTTGTCTAGGCTTAGCAAAGTTTAAAGAATTAAATACGTTTTGTATACCAGCCCCTGCAAACTTTTATATATGGCAAAAATATACAAATGCAACTGAAGATCAGCTCGATGAATGAGTCCAGAATGGTACATTTAATGTTTCACTGACATGTCCTGGCAGGTGGTTATTGTGGCCAGTAGATACCAATGGGTGTCACTGATGTTTTATTAACTCCTCAGGGGTTTTTAGAACTAATAGTCCGGACCCTGGCTATATATCATCAGAACATGCGGGTATAGTTACAACATACAGTGTAGGGAAACTATGCCAGCAATGGTTAAGAACTTCCTCACAAGGGGCCAGACGTAGGAACCGTTTTGCATGGCGCAAACTGCGAAATTCGCAGTTTGCGCCATGCAAAACGGGCATCGCGATGCACATTCCCATTTTGCTAGTCGGTACCGACTCGCAAAATGGGAATGCGACTTGCAAATAGGAAGGGATGTCCCCCTTCCTATTTGCGATTCGCACCGCGATGCAGAATTGCTTTGTCAACGCAAACGAGGTCGCAAAGCAATTCGCAGTTAGCACCCATGTGAAGTGGGTGCTAACTCATTCGCAAAAGGGAAGGGGTCCCCATGGGACCTCTTCCCCTTTGTGAATGGTGGCAAAAATATTTTTTCAGAGCAGGCAGTGGTGCAATGGACCACTGCCTGCTCTGAAAAAATGAAACCAAATGGTTTCATTTCCCCGAGTGTATTGCAACTCGTTTTCCTTTAAGGGAAATGGGCTGCAATACAAAAAAAAAACTGCCTCATTAAAAAAGCAGTCACAGACATGGTGGTCTGCTGTCTCCAGCAGGCCACCATCCCTTTGAGTGCATGGAATCACAAGGGGGTCGCAAATTGCGACCCACCTCATTAATATTAACGGGGTGGGTCTTTGCGACCCCCTTGCGATTCACAGATGGTGTCAGGGACACAATTCTGCATATGGTTTTGCGACTCGCAAAACCATTTCTACCTACATCTGGCCCTAGATGCGGTTAGAGAACACCTCAGTCTCCTGTCTAATAATACTGAATTACAGGATTTCCTGTTAGGCCCCACAAAACACTGCAGAAAGTGTTTCATATATGAAGTATATAATAACATTTGGAAGCTTTCCCAACAAGAAGCAGCTGCCTGGTTAAGGTAAATAGACCAGGAAAATCTAAAAAAGGCATTGGCTCTTGTGAATAATGGGATTAATATCCTGTCCGACCGAATATACTCCTTAAATAACATGGGGGGTTATTCTAACTTTGGAGGAGGTGTTAATCCGTCCCAAAAGTGACGGATTTACCACCAGCCGTAATACGAGTCCATTATATCCTATGGAACTCGTAATACGGCTGGTGGTATATCCGTCACTTTACCGTCACTTTTGGGACGGATTAACACTCCTCCAAAGTTAGAATAACCCCCATTGTCTCTTCTGCTATAGACATTATATAAACAGATATGTCTTCTTTACACCACGGACAGAGTCAGTTAAGATCCATTATGCAGTTGGGTTGGACACTTCAAACATTAAGGGTGGGTCACGTTCCCTGGCAGCATGTCAACGCAAGGGAAATATTTTCTTCCTTTAATTTAACACAACAACAACAACTAGTGGCTAAGAAAGAAGCAACTTATGTCATGCTAAACATTGAGAAATTAGAAAAGTTGCCTTTTACTGTGGCTGAAATACCATCTGCTGAGTGGCTAATACACAGGGTCATCAATCTGCCTATTTCTACACTTCAGTTCACCTGCTGTTTAAAACACATTCCTGAAGCATTGTCCTATGTAGATGATATTTATCTTACGGATGATGAATTGCTACAACATTTAAGACGGGTAGCCCACATTGCTGTCGGATTTGCTGAATTTGGCTACAAACTCAATTTAAAAAAAAAAAAAAATTGCCTTCCTCAGTATCCTGTTTCTGGGATATGAGCTACTGCAGCAACAGAAGCCAAAGCCACTGCTGACTTTGCAGCTTCATTAGCCAATGTATTCCCAGCAACGTGTATTCCAACACGCTTGTGTCCAAGTGTTTGTACAACATGGACATTTGGTAGCGTTTCTTTCAGATCTGCTACTTTCCCACACAGAACTCTGAACCTATTCGGGCACCGGTAGTGCAGGTATTCATTGAAGGACAGGACACAATAATACGGATCACAAACAATCAGCGTTGGCTGTGCAGGATCCGTATGTTCCAGTGCTATCAATGGAGCTTTTAGCTCTGCCAAATGTACAGTCCCGTAGGGTTTGCGTAAATGTATGTAGGGGACCAAATTTAGTGTACTCCATATAGCCACTTACAACTGTGCAAGCAGCAGAATTTTGGTGCTTTGTGCCAATTGCAGGTTGTGCAGATCCATCGGTGTACATGACTCTATGATATTATTCGATAGGTAGTGTGTTTGCTGGAACTGGGTATTCTAGTTCATACTGCAAAAATTCTTGAGTTTGTAATTTTGGGTCAAAAATGTAGTCTACATCAGTGGCTGTCAAAGACGTGGCCCATTGTATCCAGCATGGATGTAATGCTTTTGCGTTTGGAACGCTGGCTTTTGTAACAGCCTCTAGGGTTGGGATTAGGGAAACCAAAATTATGCGTTTGCCCTGGGCTAGAGGTCTTTCTTTAATGACCGCCATCTATACAGCGGTGAGTATTTTCTCAGTGGGAGCAAAGCATTGTTCTGCTGCTGAGTACAAGTGTGATTTGTTTGCAATCGGGACTGTCTCACATTCATTAAATGTCACATAGGTGAAACCAATGGCACCAGCAATTACTCTGATGACAAATGTGCTTTGATGTCCCTTGTGTGTAAATGTTGTGCTGCAAGCATGTCTGTCTGCAGTTCTCTGAGAATGCATGTATGTTCAATTGTCCAGAATTTACTTGAAAAATCAGGACGGATCAAGTCATATAAAGGTGTTATGCATGAAGCATAATCTGGAATGTAAGTTCTGCCAACATTTTGGAAACCCAATAGAGATTGGAGTTTTTTGATCATGTTTGGGGGTTGTAGCTGTGCACATTTTTCTAAGAATTGTGGCGCTAGGCTCTTTCCTTCACTTGACAGCTCATATCCCAGAAACAGGATACTGAGGAAGGCAATTTTCGTTTTTTTTAAATTGAATTTGTAGTCCAATTCAGCAAATCCGACAGCAATGCGGGCTACCCATCTTAAATGTTGTAGCAATTCATCATCCGTAAGATAAATATCATCTACATAGGACAATGCTTCAGGGTCAATCTTGTGAAAAATTGCAGTACACGAACTGCGAACAGCCCTGGGCTGTTCTTATACCCCTGGGGTAAACGACAGATTTTTTTCTGGGAGCCTAGTGCACTGAAACTTGTTAAGTCTCTACTCTCATGCACTATATTCTGGCAGAAGAAACCATTGGAAATGTCCAGTGTTCTTTTGTACTTTTTACGCACTATATTGTTCATTAGTGCTGTGCTATGTGAGTTTTGTATAGCATATGTGCGTGTATGACTGTTTAAGTGTCTGTAGTCTAAGACTATTCTATATGAATGGTCTGGTTTAGCTACTGGGAATAATGGATTATTCATTGGGGAGACACAGGGTTCAATTACGACCTGGTACTCTAGTTGTGTGAATATTTCCCTCACAGGTGCTTTAGCATCATGTTTTATTGGATACTGCAGTTGTGGTTGGGGTTGATATATATATTTTTTTAAAATATTTTTATTTTAATATGTCGGAGGGAGGGGGTTATACAAGAAATAAACAAAAAAAGGAAGACATAATATATCCGTACAGAGAAACGGAACAACAGAAAAAAAAAAAAAAAAAAAAAAAAAAAAGGAAATAAAAAAAACAAGCAAAACAAAGGGAGAAAGAGGACCTTGAAGAATAAAGCAATTGTATACATCACATATCAAAACAGTTAACACATTATTTTTTTTTTTTTTACAATGTGTCTTGATATTCCAGCCATCTAGTCAATGGTGCCCAAATTCGTTCTCCTCTATATCTCTTCTTATGACCCTTTAACTTATAAAGACTTAGGGGGTCATTCTGACCTCGTCGGTAAAAGGCTCTTACCGCCGGTCAGAAGTCTGCCATTCTACCACTGCGGCCGCGGCAAACCGCCACGGTCATTCTGACCCACAACTTCCAAACCGCCAATAACCCGACATCCACGGAAGGCCGCCTCATCAGCGGTCAGCGATAAACTGGAGATGACCAAACCTCCACCGTCACGCCAACACGAACACGCCCATGCCATTACGACCCACGAATCCACGCGGCGGTCTTTCAACCGCGGTATTCCATTGGCGGTACACACCGCCGCGGTCAAAATACACACACCTTTACAAAACACAGCCAGATTGGACAATTCGAAATACACACACCTGATACACATACACACACCACACCCACACATCCAATCAACTATAAAACACACACCCACATCACCCACAAACCCCCACTACTAGAAATTCGGAGAGAAGGCGAGAGAGAGAGAGAGAGAGAGAGAGAGAGCACAGCTATCGCAAACCCCAACACACAGAGGAACACAACATCATCACCCACACTACATCCATGCACAAAACACCACACACCACCACACACACCACACTCATCACCACAAACACCACCCCACACCACCCCATGGCACCCCAAAGACACCCCAGGTTCTCGGACCAAGAACTCAGGGTCATGGTGGAGGAAATAATCAGGGTAGAGCCCCAGCTATTCGGCACACAGGTGCAGCACACCACAATAGCCAGGAAGGCGGAGCTATGGCAAAGGATCGTCGACAGGGTCAACGCTGTGGGACAGCATCCCAGAAACCGGGAAGACATCCGAAAGCGCTGGAACGACCTACGGGGGAAGGTGCGGTCGATGGTGTCAAGACACAACATCGCTGTGCAGAAGACTGGCGGCGGACCCCCACCCACTCCACCCGAATTCACATCATGGGAGTAAGAGGTCTTGAACATCCTGCATCCTGCGGGCCTCGCTGGAGTAGGCGGAGGAATGGACTCTGGTAAGTCTAATCCCAAATACTTCACCCCCCCCAACCACCAGCATGCCAATCCGCACCCCCACCCTCACCCCCAACCCCCCAGCACACTTCCTCCCTGCCAATGTCTCACCAGCACAACCCACCCAACACAACACCAATCCCTGAATGCCAACACAAACCATGGACACCCATCACCCAAGCATGACCACTGCACAAACCCATCCCCCCCCCAAACCACCCTCACAACTCCTCCCACAAGGGAATGCCAGCACTGGGGGAAAAGGGCACCCACAAATCGCAAGCCATGGCACACACAGAATCAATAACCATACTCTTTTACCCCTGCAGGGCCCGAACGCCAACACACTGGCCAGGAGGGTCCAGATTTGTCCATCCCGCCCCCAGAACAGGCCCCCAGTGATGACAGCAGCTCTGTCGACCTGGAACCTGATGACCAGCCCGGACCATCGGGGACCTCTGGACAGTCGGTTCCCCACACACAGACACAGGCCGCAGCAGACCCAACCCCCTCTGGGAATACCAGCACAGCTCCCACCCAGCGGGCCCATGCCTCTGTCTCCAGGACGCGTCAATCAGCGGTGTGTCCGCCACTACAGGGCACCCAGGCTGACCCACCACCCCAACAACAACAGGGACCTGGGGGCAGTGGTAGTGGGCACACCGTCCAGGGGACAGAGGCCCGGGGAAACAGGGCAACTGGGAGGGCTGCTGTGCGAGAGGGGGTTGACCGGCCCAGGGAACCCACTCTCCAAGAGGCCCTCACCACCATCATGGGAGCATACCACCGCTCCCAGGAGATGATGGCGACGGTACTGGCCAGGTTCCAGGAGATCCAGGCACAGCAGGAGGAACGGTACATGGGGTTCAGAGACGAACTCCGGCACATCGGTACCGCAATGTGGACCATCGTCCTGGCCCTCAACCAGATAGTCACCACATTGCGGGACCATGTGGCACCCCAAAGGGCCCCTGTCACCAGCCCGGACAACGAACAGCCTACCACCTCCGCCGGCGCAAGTGGACAGGAGGCCCCCACACCACGACAGGCCACCAGAACCCCACCTCCTGCTGAAGATCAACCACCCCGCAAGCGGAACCTGAGATCACACAAGAAGACAGAGTAGGATGCCAAGACCCCCGCCAGCCTAAGATACCCCCTGATGTCATCCCACTGTCCCACATTGTCACCCTGTCCAACCTTGAACTGCCCCTGCTCCATCCTTCCCCAGGCATATTGACATTGCACCTGTGCCACTGAGAACTGGATTCTGCCATGGACATTACTCCACCCCCACCCATCACCGTTTTACTATCACGGACCTATACGCAGCACTTAAAATAAATCACCAATTGCACTTCAAATGTCAGGAGTCTGCTTGTATTCTTTACAAATGTATTACACATAACGGTGCAATAATGTTCATTTACATTGTGATGGCAACATACCAGTGTCAATAAGCATTAGTCCATGGGCAAACAAAGCAGAAGTCATGCTGTGGGTCATACAGCTCTGAAAAGGGAAGGGAAAGTCAAAAATCAGTGAAAAGGAACTGGGGGGAAACACAGAAAGTAGAGATGCAGGAGGCCAGAAGTAAATGTAAAATGGCGTGGGTGATTCTTACCTGGGTGCTACTGAAAATACTGTTGTATAACTGTGTCCCTGTTGTCCGTGTCGTCCCCGTCGTCTTCCTCCTCTTCACTCTCCACAGGCTCCACAGCTGCTACAACACCACCATCTGGACCATCCTCCTGCAGGAAAGGCACCTGGCGTCGCAAAGCCAGGCTGTGAAGCATACAGCAGGCCACGATGATATGACACACCTTCTTTGGTGAGTACATGAGGGATCCCCCTGTCATATGCAGGCACCTAAACCTGGCCTTCAGGACCCCGAGGGTCCGTTCTATAATCTTCCTAGTTCGCCCATGTGCCTCATTGTACCGTTCCTCTGCCCTGGTCGGGGGATTCCTCACTGGGGTCAATAGCCAAGGCAGGTTGGGGTAACCAGAGTCACCTATTAGCCACACACGGTGTCTCTGTAGCTGTTCCATCACATAAGGGATGCTGCTATTTCGCATGACATACGCGTCATGCACTGACCAAGGGAACTTGGCATTTAGATGGGAGATGTACTGGTCAGCCAAACAGACCACCTGGACATTCATCGAATGGTAACTTTTTCTATTTCTGTACACCTGCTCATTGTCTTTTGGGGGTACAAAAGCCACATGGGTTCCATCAATGGCACCAATGATGTTGGGGATATGTCCAAGGGCATAGAAGTCACCCTTCACAGTGGCCAAATCACCCTCCTCAGGGAAAACAATGTATCTCCGCATGTATTTCATCAGGGCAGACAACACTCTGGACAAAACCTTAGAAAACATAGGCTGAGACATCCCTGATGACATGGCCACTGTTGTCTGAAAAGACCCACTTGCCAAAAAATGGAGTACTGACAGCACCTGCACCAGAGGGGGAATCCCTGTGGGTTGGCGGATGGGAGACATCAGGTCTGGCTCCAGCTGTGCACACAGTTCATGTATAGTGGCTCTGTCAAGTCGGTATCGAAGTATAATATGTCGTTCTACCATTGTCGACAGGTCCACCAGCGGTCGGTACACGGGAGGATTCATCCTTCTCCTCGCAAGTCCCAGCGGACGGTGCCTAGGAAGGACAACATGGAGCACAGAGTCAAGCAACCCTCAGGTTCGTTCCCACAGCTTGCACAGTACACGAATCGCTATGCATTGAAAGGCTTGTATGAGTGGCAATGCAAGGCCCAGGCCTGTGTGACGCAGTAGAAATCAGGCCATGTGGGCCCTTGAAATGGCGGCTGCCTGACCTGTGAAGTGTGACAGTGGGATGTGAGGTCACTGCGCTGGCGTGGCTCACCGTGGCGGTAGGCGGTCAAAGACCGCGGCGCAAAGCAGCATTGGTTAACATTGAACCCTATGGGTCTCAGGAGCCAATGACGATGTGCGCCGGCGGTCGCGGTACGCACCGCCGCGGTACGCACCGCCGCGGGCGTGACCGCCATTTTCTATCTGCTTAATCACTCGAGACCTGATCATCCACAGGAGAGGACCTATACTGTAAGTGCTGCTGTGACCTTGGTCTGGAAGAGACAATGGCTGCTGCGACTGGGGAAAGGGCCCCTGCCTTCACTTCAGAAGAGTTGGAGAAACTTGTGGATGGGGTCCCACCCCAGTATGGGCTACTCTACGGTCCTCCAGACCAACAGGTAAGTACACTGGGTGCACGTTGAATGGGCTATGCATGGGTTGTGTATGGTGGATGTAAGATGGTGGGGTGGGGAGCGAATGAGGAGTGCAAGGCACGACAGATGAGAGCATGTGCCACATGGCAGGGTTGGGGAGGTGGGGGCCATCACATCTAACATGCAGAAAAATGTTGAAATTTCCTTTCCCACCCTGTACATGTCAAATAGGTCAGCGCCCATCAGAAAGTCGACATTTGGCGTGCCATCGCCAAGGAAGTCCAGGCCCTGGGGGTCCACACAAGACGGGGCACCCACTGCCGAAAGAGGTGGGAGGACATCCGCCGCGGGACCAGGAAGACCGCCGAGTCACTGCTGGGGATGGCCTCCCAACGTAGGAGGGGTGCCAGTCGTACCTTGACCCCCCTGATGTCCCGGATCCTGGCGGTGGCCTACCCCGAATTGGATGGGCGCGTGAGGACATCACAGCAGACACAAGGGGGTGAGTACCATCACATACTGCTATCTTTACGCGCAGTGGAGGTGCCTGGGTGGGGGAGGAGGGCTGTGGGTGACATTAGGCCAGGGCGCTTTCTGTAGTGTAGTCCCCTCCTTTAGGCATGGCCCTGTGCCCCCGCCCCCCACCTCTGTAGGGTGCCAAGTACAGCAAGCCATGGTCCAGCATCACCCATGTGCGCATATGTTGTCCATAGACCTGTTGGCCTAGTCACAAGTACTGAGTAGTGTACCCCGATTGCGCGGCGTAGTGCATGAGGCTCATGTGTCTGTCCTCTCCGCCAACGGTGTTGACAATGCATGCACTCAACCTGTTTTTATTTCTCCCCCCACCCTTTTTCTTTGTCTTCTTGTGCATGTGTGCATTAGCATCATCAGGCGGAGGAGAATTGGCATCGGAGCACGAGGGAGCTGCAACTCACAAGGCCCCGGTGGGCCATGCTACAGACACCGAGGTCACCAGTGATACGGAGGGCGAGGGGAGCACCACAACGGGGACCCGTGGTGACACCAGCGACACCGACACGTCCTCGGAAGGGAGCTCCCTAGCGGTGGCGGCAACATCCGGGCCCCCCGCCTCTACAGGTACAGCTGCCACCCAGCGCACCAGCTCTGCCCTCCCAGCAGCCCCTCAGCCTTCGCTCCGTGCCCGTTCGCCCAAGAAGGCGGGCATCTCCTTCGCCCCAGGCACCTCAGGCCCTGCCCCTGTTACCCCTGCTGCCCTCAGTGCGGAGGTCATTGACCTCCTACAGACCATCATTGTTGGGCAGTCTACCCTTTTGAATGCCATCCAGGGGGTAGAGAGGGAGGTGCATCGGAGCAATGCATACCTGGAGGGCATTCATTCGGGTCAGGCTGCCCATCAACGATCGTTCAATGCTCTGGCCTCAGCACTGACGGCAGCCATTGTCCCTGTTTCCAGCCTCCCTCTTCTGACGGCCTCCACCCTGTCTCTGTCTCCTGTTCCTCAGCCTATCCCATCCACACCATCAGACCAGCCTGCACACACCTCAACACCCAAGGGCAGCTCATCCAGACATAAGCACCACAGATCACACAAGCATTCACCCAAGCAACACCCAGATGCAGACATGCCAACAGTCACTACCACCCCTGTGTCCCCCTCCTCCTCGTCTCCCTCCTCCCTCCCTGTGACGTCTCCACTCACACCTGCATGCACACCACCATCAGCCAGTACTTCCATCACCAGCACACCCTCCAGTACAGTCCGCACACGTGCAGTCACCACCCCCACTGCCATTTACACGTCGCCTGTGTCCTCTCCCACTGTGTCTGTCACCCCCTCTTCCAAGACACACAAACGCAGGCAGCCACCCACCCAACAGCCAACCACCTCACGACAGCCTACGTCACAAGCACCTGCACCCAAAGACAGCACACCTGACTCTCCTACAACCACATCCTCTTCCTCCACTCCCATACCCACTACACCTACCCTTTACATTGGTCCTAAAAAACTTTACCTCTCCAAACTTAACCTCTTTGCCCCACCTGACCCACCCCCTCCATGTGCTAAGAGTCCCAAGAGCACCTCAGCCACCACCAGCCCTGCTTCAAGTGTCAACATAGTGCAGAGGTTTTGGAGTCCACCCTTTCCCAGCACAGATACATCGGCCAGCAGCAAGGGAACAGCCAGCCCCCCCCCCCCTGGGAAGAGGACCCGTAAAATCAGGGGCCGCCGCGAGAAGACTGACATGGCTGCCCCCAAGGAGCAAAGTCCTGGGCCCTCACCTGCCACAACATCCAGGGGAGGCAAGGGCCAGAGAGCCTCATCGAAGGAGGGCAAGGGCAGCAGGGCGGAGAAGTCAGCCAGCAGGGGCGCGGACCAGGAGAGCCCCACAAGCCCCATCCCGGGTGTGAGGGAGAACACCCACGGGCCCAGGACTCCGTCACAGAAGGGTCCAGCAACTGCACGGTCGGAGGGCGACTAAGCAGGGAGTCCTGGCCAGGTCTGGCTCCCTTGGATGACTGGACAAGCACCGCTGAAGAGGGCCCCGCCGTGCAGAAAGACACAGCTGAAGAGGGCCCCGCCGTGCAGAAAGGCACCGCTGAAGAGGGCCCCGCCGTGCAGAAAGGCACCGCTGAAGAGGGCCCCGCCGTGCAGAAAGGCACCGCTGAAGAGGGCCCCGCCGTGCAGAAAGACACCGCTGAAGAGGGCCCCGCCGTGCAGAAAGGCACCGCTGAAGAGGCCCCCGCCGTGCAGAAAGGCCCCGCTGAAGAGGGCCCGCCGTGCAGAAAGGCACCGCTGAAGAGGGCCCCGCCGTGCAGAAAGGCACCGCTGAAGAGGGCCCCGCCGTGCAGAAAGGCACCGCTGAAGAGGGCCCCGCCGTGCAGAAAGGCACCGCTGAAGAGGGCCCCGCCGTACAGAAAGACACCGCTGAAGAGGGCCCCGCCGTCTCAAGCACCGCTCCGCTGGGTCCTTCCTGTCAAGCACCGCTCCGCTGGGCCCTTCCTGTCAAGCACCGCTCCGCTGGGCCCTTCCTGTCAAGCACCGCTCCGCTGGGCCCCTTCCTGTCAAGCACCGCTCCGCTGGGCCCCTTCCTGTCAAGCACCGCTCCGCTGGGCCCCGCCGCCTCAAGCACCGCTCCGCTGGGCCCTTCCTGTCAAGCACCGCTCCGCTGGGCCCCTTCCTGTCAAGCACTGCTCCACTGGGCCCCGCCGTCTCAAGCACCGCTCCGCTGGGCCCCTCCTGTCAAGCACCGCTCTGCTGGGCCCTTCCTGTCAAGCACTGCTCTGCTGGGCCCTTCCTGTCAAGCACCGCTCCGCTGGGCCCCACCGTCTCAAGCACCGCTCCGCTGGGCCCTTCCTGCCAAGCACCGCTCCGCTGGGCCCTTCCTGTCAAGCACCGCTCCGCTGGGCCCCGCCATCTCAAGCACCGCTCCGCTGGGCCCTTCCTGTCAAGCACCGCTCCGCTGGGCCCTTCCTGTCAAGCACCGCTCCGCTGGGCCCTTCTTGTCAGGCACCGCTCCGCTGGGCCCCTTCCTGTCAAGCACCGCTCCGCTGGGCCCCGCCGTCTCAAGCACCGCTCCGCTGGGCCCTTTCTGTCAAGCACCGCTCCGCTGGGCCCCTTCCTGTCAAGCACCGCTCCGCTGGGCCCCTCCTGTCAAGCACCGCTCCGCTGGGCCCTTCCTGTCAAGCACCGTTGGCCCATTGGCAGTCCCGGTTCTGTGTCGGGCAGGCCTTCACGACGCACTCTGCCCACCATGCCTCCTCCATGACCAGTGGTCTCTGTAATCCACCTGATGGACTGTGGCTTTGCACTCCCCAGGATGTAACAGTGGGCAATCCACCCACTGTAGAGACTTGTGAGACTGTGGCTTTTTTACTCCCCAGGATGGCACGGTGGGCAACCCACCCACTGTCGAGACTTGTGAGACTGTCGCTTTGCACTCCCCAGGATGGCACAGTGGGCATGGTGGACCCTTCGTGGATCTGGCGTCGTGGACTCATGTGGCTGAGGTGCTTCCCTTCCCCCTGAGGTGCCTGTAGTTTTGTCATCTGATGCCCCAGCAGTGTTCTCTCCAACGGACTCAGGTCTCCTGTGTGGGCTTTGCCCATGTGTTGATACACTTTGGCCCACGGACAGTGGAAATTTAGGTGACTGTGCAGGACTTATTGCCTATGTTTATCGGTTTCGTAATTTTCTTACTTGATTTTTTACTATTCATATTGCTATTTTACCATGACTTCAAAGAACCTCTTATATACATAAATGTTGTTTCTCACTTTAATTATATCTTTGCATTATTCCGGGGGGTTTGGGTGGTGTCACTGTGACTTGGTGCTCTGCATTGGTGTGTAGATAGTTGGGGGGGGTCGCATATGTGTGTGCCCATAAGCTTTCCTCCTCCCCCCCTCCCCTGTGTCGTAGGTCCAGTACTCACCGTTGTCGTCTGCGCCGGTGTTCGTACTCGTGGTAGATGAGCAGATAGACAATAGCCGGTAGGATGTGTAATTCGGGCTCCATGCTGTCCTCCTTCCTCGTGGAGTGTGTATAGGTGAGCGTTTTCCCGTTCGTAGTCTGTTTCCACCGTGTTTTTATCGGCGGGGCTCCCGCCCAGGAAAAGGTGGTGGATTGGTGAGTTGTGATAGGGTGGGCGGTACATTGTCTGCCGCCTGGCTGTTGGCGGTGAAAGCCGAGCTGTTTGTCTGTCCCGCCGTGGTGGGCGGAGTGTTAAAGTGGCGGGCTGTGTTGGCGGTTCCCGCCAGGGTCAGAATACCTTTTTTTTGACCGCCTGCCTGTTGGCGGGTTGGCCGCCGCTTTATCACCGGCCGCCAGGGTTGGAATGACCGCCTTAATTCAGTATTATAGATGGCAAGTAATCTAGAGCGCCAACCCTCAAACGTGTGGGGTTCTTTTTTGAGCCAATCTGTGGCAATACATAGGTGATATATTGCCATTGACAGAAATAAAAATCGCCTTATTTTATACAGTGCAGGTTCCATACTTTCGGGTGAGCCCTCAACTCCTAATACTACCAGCATAACAGTAACCTGAATATTGCAATGCGTGATCTTCTTAAGGAATACCTCTATCTCGTTTAATATTCCCTGCAACATTGGGCATGCGAAAAACATATGCGTTATCTCAGCTTCAACTCCCCCACATTGATTGCAAGTTCCAGAGGATATCCCCCACTTTTTCAGCTTTGCTGGAGTATAATATAAGTCCATCAATGTTTTGTAATGCTGGGTTTTCAAATTAGCTGAAAGAAATGTTGTATCAGCCATGGTTAAAGATTGGTCCACCCACTCACCAGCCACCCCAAGTCGTACAATCCATCGCTCATTCTGTTGTACCATATCATCTAATTGTAACTCTGTTAGTAACGTATATAGCTTGCCAATCTTTGCACCATCTTTAACAGCCTCAACTACCGGGATCTCCGACAACTGTAACCTGCCGTACTTCTGGGAATGTAAAAAAATTCGTATTTGCAAAAATTTAAAAAAATGGGTCTTAGGTAAGCCAAATTGGGACTGCAATTCCGTAAATGATTTACATCCGGATTTACAATACAAGTCTCCAACTTTGTTTATTCCCCTAGAACGCCAAAAATCTAGTATGGGATCCCTAAAGATGTGATTTGGGATAGCTGAAAATTTCATTGGTGTATAAGCCGTAATCTTTCCCAGTCCCATACTCCGTTTTATCTGAGCCCAAACCTTGAAGGCGGCTAAAAAAGGCTTAAATCTTACTTTTTTGAAGTAACTTGGTTCCTCAAATTTTGATAACCAACCACTTGCCTCCCCGCCCGCCATCATAGTATAAATAGGGGTTGGTTTTTCTTCTTCAATACCCTTAAAACTTCCTCTTATAAGTTCATCCATATGTTGAAGACAGCAGGCATAGTAATACAGTGTAAAATTAGGGACTGACCACCCGCCTCGGTCCTTGGGAAGTGTCATATACTTCATGGCCCTTCTCGTTTTAGCATATCCCCATAAAAAATTATTCCCCATCTTCTCCAGTCTTTTAAGCCATTTTTTGTCAACGTCAAGGGGAATGGCCCGAAATAAATATAGGATTTTTGGCAGAACCATCATTTTCAGTACATTGCAACGACCCTCTAATGTTAGGTGCAAATTATGCATTCAATCTAAATCCCTCTTTATTCTATTTAATAGTGAGATAAAGTTAATTTCCACCAACCGATTAACCACTGATGTAATCTTCACCCCCAGATACACCGCTTCAGATACCAGCCGTTTATCTGCTAATGAAACATGCTCAGAACATACTATCTGTGTTTTATCTGAATTCAACTTATATCCGGAGTATCTTCCAAACTCTCTTGCCTCTGTTTCTATTGCCTTAATAGCTTCCTCCGTATTGCTTGTCACTATAGCTACATCATCAGCATATGCAAACACCTTATATGTTTCTCCATGATATAATAGAGGTTTAATATTTTGGCATTCTTCTAATCTCAGCAAGAAAGAATCAATGTATAGAGCAAAGAGCAAGGGGGAACAGGGACACCCTTGTCTAGTCCCCCTAGAGATTGAGATAGTATCTGATTCCAAACCAGCGATGCATATTCTAGCTTTTGGGGCTACATATAAAGCTTTTATAGCTGTAATATATCCACTCCCTATACCTTTCCAACGCATGATTTCCCATAGAAACCTCCACGATACACGGTCAAATGCCTTCTCGGCATCCAAAAGTAATAATCCTAAATTTGTTTGATGTAGTTCTGCAAGATTAAACATGGATATTATTCTTCTTATATGATCTATTGTGTCTCTACCCGGAATAAACCCATGTTGTTGTTTTTTAACCAGCCTGACTATCACATTTGCCAATCTACTGGCCAGAACCTTTGCATAAATCTTTCCATCTACATTTAACAAAGATATAGGTCTATATGAACTGGGGAGCTCTGTCGATTTATCCTTTTTCTTTAACACTATAATACTTGCACATTCCCATGATAAAGGCGCCTGACCTGTCTGCGCTATACAAAAAATACTATGCATGTCCTTTTTAATGTCTACCAAGAAAGTCTTGTAGAATTCAAGTGGTATTGCATCCAGCCCAGCAGCTTTCCCTGTTGTCAGGGAACTCACTGCCCCAATTATCTCATCGATGCGAATTGGTGCGTCTAATGTAACTTGTTCCTCAGAAGAGAGCCTTGTACTTTTTAATTCCCCCAAAAATTCGCTAACCTCTTTTTGTAGCTGTTCAGAGTACATTATGGCCCTCATTCTGATTCTGGCGGGCGGCGGAGGCCGCCCGCCAGAATTCAGCCCTCCATAATACCGCTCCGCGGTCAAAAGACCGCGGAGGGTATTATGAGTTTTTCCCTGGGCTGGCGGGCGGTCTCCAAAAGACCGCCCGCCAGCCCAGGGAAAAACTCCCTTCCCACGAGGATGCCGGCTCGTAATCGAGCCGGCGGAGTGGGAAGGTGCGACGGGTGCTGTTGCACCCGTTGCGTATTTCACTGTCTGCAAGGCAGACAGTGAAATACATTTTGGGGCCCTCTTACGGGGGCCCCTGCAGTGCCCACTGCAGGGGCCCCCAGGGGCCCCGCGACTCCCCCTCCCGCCATCCGGTTCCCGGCGGGAGAACCGCCAGGAACTGGATGGCGGGAGGGGGAGTCGGAATCCCCAAGCCGGCGCAGCAAGCTGCGCCGGCTTGGAGTATTCCTTGGGGGCAGCGGGAAACCGGCGGGAGACCGCCGGTTTCCCTTCTCTGACCGCGGCTAAGCCGCCGCGGTCAGAATGCCCCGCGGGGCACCGCCGGCCTGTCGGCGGTGCCTCCCCGTCCAGCGGCCCTGGCGGTTACAAACCGCCAGGGTCGTAATGAGGGCCTATATCTTCTCTATACAGATCCTGATAGTAACCCTTAAAAACCTCTAAAATTTCTTCTAACTCTGTATGTTTCCATCCATTACCATTGATTATATTCAAAACATTCTGTTTGACCGCCTTTTGTCTGACCCGTCTAGCTAGGACTTTTCCTGTGGATTCCCCATATTCATAACACTCAAATCGGTGACTTTGATAGGCGGCTGCCACTGTTTTATTCAAGTAAGCATTTATTTTAGCCTTAAGAATCGTCGTCTGGGTCTGAGTGAGAGTAATGTCTTCTCTACTAGCGATTTTACTGGCTAGTTCCCTCTCTTTTGTTATTAATCTTTCTTGGAGTTCTATGATTTCCTTCCCCCTGATTTTCTGTATTCCCAAACTATAGCTAAGAGTTTCACCTTTCACCGCAGCTTTAAATGAGTCCCATACCATCCCCGGATCTGCCGTATTCCTATTAATATCAAAAAAGTGGTGGATCCACTCTTTCATATGAGATATATATCCTGGATCCATCAACAATTTCCTATCAAATGTCCATACGCGACGCGGATTAGATGGTCCCTTTATTATTATAGACAATTATTATAGACAATATTAGCGGATTATGATCTGATAAGAATCTGGGTTTACATTCTATTTCAGCCCCACAAATTAAACTTTGTGATATAAAAAAGTAATCCAACCTTACTAATTTGGCATGTGGGAACAAGTAATAGGTATACCCTGGATCTAAAGTTTTATTATTTTCCCAAACATCCCTCAGCCCATGTTCCATCACTAACTTCCTTAAAGCTTTCCATACTTTGGGCTTTCGTCCCTGATATAAACTCTGAGCGCCCATGCTACTACTACCTACCTCTAAATGAATATTTAGATCACCACAAATGATTATTGGTAAGGGCCATCCGACTAGTTCCATGTTTAGCATATCCAGAGGCTCAGCCTCGTCAAAAACTGATCCATATATAGTGCAGAGGGTAAATTTGAATGTGTTCACGGATAATTCTATGAGAGCCCATCGTCCATCATTGCTTGCCTGGGATCTAAAAACATGCACATTGTTATTTCTGGTGAGTATCGTCACCCCACGTGTCGATACCTCCTGCCTGGTACAAACAAGAGGTATCAACCCAAGCTCTCGTATGAGCTCTCGCTTACTCCATGCAATGTGTGTTTCCTGCAAACAGTATAAATCTGATTTGATTAATTTAAGGCCAGCTGACACTCTTTTTCTTTTCTGAGGGCTATTAAGACCACAAATATTCAGCGTACAAATCCTTAATCTATTTGCCATCTCGCTCAGTTTGATGTACCAGTCTCACGTCATTACTTTCTCCCTTAAATAAACCAACTTGTTGATATTGAGTCCTATACATCCTCTTCTTTTGATATGTCTTCATTAAATTACTCTGAACGTTCCTGCCTAGTTTAGTACCCCCCCCTCTCCCCACCACCCCTCTCCCATCCTCCCCTCCCTTGCACCCCAGCCCTACTACTAACCACCCCCCCCACCCACCTGTACCCCCCCATACCCCTACCCTTACACCCAGTTTTTGGAGAGTATGGGATCTCACTGTCCCTGATGATGGTAAAGCTCCTGCTCCGACCGTCCCTACCCAGTGCTTGTTTTTATTTTTCTTTACTTTTTACCTTTGCTCCCTTTCTTTATCTCTATCTCTCTCTATCTGAACCCTGTTTTATCCCAAAAAAATTTATCTAAGTTTTTCTGAAGGGGGGATTAATCCTAAGAGGTTTCTTTCTTACCCCCAGCTCGACTTCTCAGGACTTAACTCCTAACCCTTTCCACTTTACCCCCACCCTGTGTCTTAATCCAAGAACTCTATCTTAAGAAACCGGACCATTAAGTCCACCCAAAAAAGCCCTTGCTTTCCCCTCTGACATGAAGTAGTGGGTCCTATTATCCATTACAACTTTCAATTTAGCTGGATTTAATTAAAAAAAACTGTGCCCCCTTACTTTGGAGTGGCTGAATTAACTGACGGAGCCTCCACCTTTTTTCAACAGTACTATGGCAATAGTCTGGTCTCACAAAAAACTCACATCCCTTAGCCTTACTTCTAGCATTGGGTCGAGCTCGGTCATATATAGCCTGTCTTGCCTGATAGTTAAGCAAAGAGATTAATATTACTCTAGGTCTACCACTTCCTCCTTCTGAGTTTGGCCCTATTTTGCTAAAAGGGAATCGATGGGCTCTTTGAACCTCTCTATCCCAGTCCCACTGTTGTAATTCCGGAAAAGCTTCCTTAAAGAGTGTCGACTATAAAGCTATGTGTGTCTGATCCTTCAAGTCCTTCTGGTACACCCAGGACGCGTAAATTATTCCTCCTCATTCTGTCCTCTAAATCTGTCAATTTCCACTGAGTGTCCTCAAGTTGTTTCTCCATCGCTTCTCGAGACGACTGGTGAGATCCGGCCTCATCCTCCAGACGCGAGATCCGGGTCTCTGCTTCCTCCATTCGTGTAGTAAACTCCGAACATGTCTTGGCTACTCGACGAATTTGGATTTGCATCTTACGGCAAGCCATTTGAGTCCTACGGCTCTCTAATTTGGATTCCTCTCGATGTTCCATAATGCTTTGATATATGGTTTCCAGTGACACAGGATTGGGCTGTTTTTCACCATTGTCGTATAGAGTTAAATCATCCTTGGAATACTCCCACTGAAGCCCCTGAGGGCCCTTAGTGTCCAATGGGTTAATGGGGTGCTTATTAAGTCCTACTTGCTCACTTCTTTTCCTCTGTTTTTTCCTAACAGTAGCATTCCTGCTACTCTCATGTGATTCCCTTCCCAGTGCCAAGGAGGACACCTCAGATTCAAATTCCGAAGAAGTTTTATCCACCTCTAAGTCCAGCTGCTCATTACTTGACCAACTTGAATGATCTGATAATGAAAAAAACTTGTCTCCTTGTATTGTCTCATTATCACGTAATATCACCGGCCTCTGCTTTAACACACTTGTACCGCCAGGGCGTGGCGAATCTCCACTACCACTAGGGGGTTCTTGTTGCAACTGTTGGTGATCTCCCATATCAACCTGTGGTAATATCATAACGCTTTGCACGCTCTCCCTCTGCTCCATCTGACTCCCAGTAACTTGTTTTTTTAAAGTCGCCACATCTACAACATCACTCTGCTTTTCCCCACCTTCATGCGGGGGGGCCCAACTGCAGCCGCCATCTCCTCGGTTACTAAGGGATCGACCTCCTCCACGGCGGTGGGGGGGGTATCTACACCCCCCACCAGTATGTCCTTCCCTTTCTCAAAAAACCTGTCCAATGAGGCATTCTTACTTTTAGAGACAACCTTCTCGCCTGATCCTTGTTTTATATCCATAATCCCCCCTTGCCGAGCTGACAAACTGGCTCTTACCGGCTTGCCTCGTCCAGATAAAGTCACATTTTTCGCTCCCTTAGGTGGCATTTTTACTTTTTTTTGTTTTCTGATGCAAAATACGTTACTATAATATATGCCCAATGTCAAACAATTATAATAGAGTAAAGAAACTCTGACCGTTTTTTGAGTCCACGTCGAGAATTGCCCCCAATTGGCACCCGGGAGCACAGACCTGTAGTTGTCTTCGGGTAGAAGCAGGAGCAGACCAGACCGCATCCCGGGGAGGCACTGTGCAATCCTTTATCCTCCGTCAACAAATCCACATAGTTTTGCTTCACCCCAAAAAAACGGGAGCCAAGTAACCTAGAGCACTCCTCACTTGAATAGCTTGCAGCCCTTTCACAACGACACCGTTTTCCTCAATATTTTCGTAGTGCCGCCTTTCCTGCCGGCTAAGAGATATTCAATTCCCCCCCAAAAAAGGGGGAACAGGCGAAATGAAACGAATAGAAACAATGCCGCTACATTGTATCCTGTGAGCGCCGCTGCCGAGAGGCTCCGGCCCGCGGGAGAGCTGCCGCTGCACTGGGAGGTTTCCCGATCGAAGCAGACGCTTCGCGGCTGAGTTATGCAGCCGCCATCTTGCTCTCCTTCCCGGTCAACCCTGGTTGGGGTTGATTTTTAATAGGGATTACATGGTAGCGGGATTCTTTATCCCATCCCACATGAGTGTGATATAATGCAGGTGCCTGTGCCAAAGCCCAATCAATTGCATAGGATTCAGCAAGTTCCTCTGGAACAAGGGGCGAGAAAGAAGGTTTAATAACATCTTCTCCGTATGGGCAGGTACAGACAAATTCAGGTGGCCAATGCTGTTCGGCCAACAAAACATCATGTATGTTTACTACGCGATCCCAAAAGACTGTGTCTATTTTGTGCTCAATGTCTCCTTCTAGCTGTACTTTATACACCCTATCAGGCATGGAGACATGCATGTCTGCAGTTTCTACTTGTATAAAGTCATCAGTTGCTTTCACCTCCAGATGCTCTAGAAGACTCTGGCGAACTATTGTGACCTCTACCGCACTGTCTAGCAGTGCTAGCGCTCACTTCCGGTTCTTCAAGAGGACCCTCTTCCTGAGTGGCATGTCGAACTGCGACCGCTGCCACTTTTTTCTTTTTGAATTGGGTTTTTTGTTGGGCAGGTTTCTCTTCCTTTTTAACAGAAACCTCAGACGAGCGTTTTGATTACGGCCTCGGTTTCACGTACTCTGATCTTCGCTCTGATCGCCCACCTCTCTCATTTCGTTTTTCCGAAGAGTCCTGAAAGGAACAAGATTGGCTGTATCAGTATATTGATATCTATTGGGCGTTTTTATATTATCTCTATTTCTAAGATTATATCTATTCTGTGGGGTCTCCATACGTGGAGATTATTCCCTCTCTTTTTTAGGAGTTTGTTGTGTTTTATCCCAGCGTTTCTTATTACCCTCAGGAGCTTGCTTGGAAAAATCTTTGTTAGATTTGCCCTGAAATTGTGATTTAGTTGGTCTGGCCCCTAAACTATCTCGACCAATGCTAGACAAGGTCCCTGCGATAATCTTAGGCAGCTCACATTCCTGATCCTGTTGAGGAATGTCATGGAGCCACATGTGCACTGCTAGTGCGAGTGCTTCCCCTTTAAGATGGCTTAAAATATTTGAGGATACTGTGGCAAAATTGCCCATTAGTTGCATCCCCAAGTCCAGGGCCGCGGCAGCCCCATATTCATCTTGAATTTGTTTCAACACTTCCGACAAATTGGCAAGTATTGGTGTACCGTGTGTGGTTGTATAGAGCATGGCAACTTCCGTGCCCCTAGTATTACAGTTATCTACTGTAGGGAACATCCCAAATCGCAAGCACATCATTAGAATTCTGTTTATCCTGAGGCCCCTTGTGGGAAAATACTGCTTTCAGCGCATTTATTTTTTGTGCTAACCAAAACGGAGTTTCCTCTCATTTGGCGGGTACTTTACCCATGCTCAAATGTACAGTCACAGGGTTTAGGTCTGACGTTACTGCATGTGGTTGTGCTGGCGCAGCATGCGCTGGGTTTGTATTTAATGTTTGCATCACAAACTGTATTAATCGTCTATATGTCGCTGTTAATTCAGTATATTAGCGACGAACCTCAGCTACTGCTACATTTGCTACTGCAGGATGTGGTGTATAGGTGGGCAATAAAGGCCAGGTAGGACCATCATTACTTAGAGGGCCTAACCTTACTGGTAATATTGTGTGGAGTAGGATGCCATCAAGCTAATTGTTATGTTCTTGATGAGATAACGGTATTTCTAAATATGCATATGCTCTGTATTGTCCAGGTACGTTTGCAAGTGTATAATAATGAAATGTGTTTGTGTTCCCATCAACTGCTGGAAATGTCACCCAAGAATAGAAGAGTTCTGTTCTAAAAGCTGGATGGGCGTCCACCATAAATGTGACTGGCCCCCCTTGGGCCGTTAGGCCATTTGCTAGTAAGTGTGTAGTCAGAGGTTGTCTCATATTGACTGCTATTGCTACCTGCTGCAGCTTCGCCATGTTACATAGAAGATATGTTCAGAGAAGGCACACCAAATAGGGTTTTTCCTTTTAAACTTCAAGATTGAACAACCTCCAGCCTGAGATAGGATAACCTATGTATCTGGAGTGGAAATCCTCACTACCACGGACGTCTCCGTATACGGTACTGTGGTATCATTGTATATATTGAGACAGAGATATTCCGGAGGACCTGAAAATTAGAGCCTGACCTAACGTTGGCAGTGCCATGTTGTGCAGCTCTCATTATTGTAATGAGACTACTGGATTTTGAGTGGCAGAATCACCCGGGGCGTGGGAGGCTAAGTCTGACCACCTGCGGGTGACACCTGTCGCTCCAATTCGGGTTTTGCTCTGGCTAACTAGCAGTGCCTCATCTCTACCCGAGGGCAGGGATGACTGGGCAGCCGAGGACATGACATAATTGGTTTCACAGGGAATCCGTGGTCACTCAGGGCTCATCCGTTTCTCTCAGTTTCCTTAGCCTCAAAATTAAATGACAAACAGAGGCAGTATATGTTTCAATAATGACTTTAATAAAATGACTGCATCTTAGATAGCAAAGCGTGAGCTGCAATAACCAGGATGACACAGCATGACAGTATTAAAATTGTGACGAGGATAGTGAAGCATAGAAATAATGCTATCATATTGTCACTATGGTCAATAGACTAACTGCTACCTAGCCTATGACAAAGCACAGCATGTTAAATTCTAATTCTGCCCTTCAGGTTCCCCTGGGAAGACATCATCCCCCATACCTGAGCAAAAGCCTGCGGTCTGCGTTAGCATCGGTAGTGAAGTCATGTTTTAGCAGGGTCACAGGATAAGCATCCGGATCTAACAATCATGAGAGCCCATCGGGTCCCTGCGGTCCAACCATCCAACTCGAAGTATCCTCAAACTATATTAGTGAACTTTGGGGACTTTCGTATCAAGGAACAGATTTTCCAGAACGCAATCAGAACTAAAACTTTTCAGATTCCCGGAGACTACTCATTCAAGATTTTTTCAGATATGTCAGTGGTGGCAGCACATCGAAGGAGAGAGCTAAAAGATATGATTCCAGCTTTCCAAAAAGCAGGGGCGCAGGCAGGCCTCGTGCAACAATCAAAACTTAAAGTGTTTTTTGAAGGCCATTCAAACTTCATTCATACGGTTGATGCTGCTAAATCATTATTGAATACAATTCAAAACTCCGAACAGCCGGCACAAGAGGGGGGGAGCGGGGGAAGAACGCGAGATAGACTATAAGGATCTATTGAATATTAGAAATGTCAGTCTCATAGTAGAGGCACCAACCTCTTTTTTTTGTTTTTTTGTTGTTTGTTCCCCCCCCTTTTTTTTTTTTTTTTTGTGTGTGTTCGGGTTTGTGTATTTTTTTTTTTTATTCTCTCGCAGCGTAAGGACAGACTACTCTAAATTTCTCCCTTCAGCCTCTAGCCCAGGGTGCTATGACAAGGCACCTTGTAAGGAAAGAAGTGGGGAAAAGGGTGGGGGAGGGATGTGGCCCCGGAACGTCCAGGCGGGAGGGCTCCAGGTGTGGGCCTCTAAAAAGAGGGGGGGAGGGGGGAAAGGGGAGTATGCATATTAAGATTTATTTTTTTCAATGTATAGGATTGTCACAATTGATTAGGAGTTTTGTCCCCAGATTTAGGGAGACTACAGGTATACGAGTCCAAAATTTAATTAAATGACACAAGTATTTTTGCCATTAAGATTCCTATCCTGGAATATTAATGGATTAAACAATCGTAGGAAGAAGTCCGCTATCGAAAAGAGGGTAATTGATCTCAATCCCTCAGTTTTATTTCTTCAAGAAACCCATATTCCATTTCATAAAGCTTCAGGTTTTCAAATGTTTAAAAGAATGGCTGATTTCAAAGTTCTTGCGGCAGCCTCAGCGGCTCATAGAGGGGTGGCAGTTTTTTTAGCTAAAACCCTGAATGCACAACCGCTGGATTTTCTTTCCGACCCTGAAGGGCGTTGGTGCTGGGTTCAGTGTACTATCGCAAGGGAGAGATTTATTTTTGTTAGCTTATATGCCCCTCTGACGGATGATCCGGTCCAGTATGTAGACTTGTTTCACTCCCTCCTTATTATTGGGGGGATTTCAATTTTCTTCAGGACCCAGCTCTAGACTCTACCGTAAAAGGTAAGAGACAGTATAAACCTAAAGTAGCCAAGATATTTAGAGATTATGTTAAGGTACTGGCATTATGTGATCCTTGGAGGAGAAACACCCCCGATGTAAGGGAATATACCTGCATCTCTTCCCGATTTAAAAGCTCTTCGCGTATAGATTTCTTTTTGATCTCTGAAACTCTGTGTTATCAATCTCAATACGTCCTGCATTCTGGTCTATCAGATCATGCCCTTCTTCTGTTGGAAATTTCATTCCACTCTATAATTAAGCCACTACAGATCAAAAGGTGGATTTTCAATCTCCTCCTTTTGACAGAAGAAGGGTGGATACAAACATCACAGGCGGAAATAAGAGAGTTCTTTCAACGCAATCAGGGGTCGTCAACCCCAGCAAAAGTCTGGGATGCATTTAAGGCTTACTTCAGGGGCCAGGTGATCGTTAAGGAGGTAGCTGATAGACGGGCTCTGAAACAGCAAACTGCGGCACTGGAAGAGGTAGTCCACAAGTGTCTAATCTCTTATTTGAAGGCCCCTTTGGATATCAATAGAAAGGCGTTCGAAGCTGCCAAGAAAGCGTTAGCGGGATTTTTTTTTTGAAAAGTTTATATAGAATATGGATCTTATAAACAGAAAAGTTATGAACAAAGCAATTTTACGGGAAAATTCTTGGCATGGCAAGCTAGAGATCGTATCGCTGGCAATGTTATTCACGTCTTAAGATGCCTGATCACTGGGGCCAGGCGTACTGAGCCTCGGGACCTTGATCAAATTATGCTGGAACACTATAAACAAATCTACAGTGACGTTTCTGTTACAGATTCAAGGACTACCAAGATATTCCTGTCGAGCCTCAATATTCCCTCTCTTTCAGAGGAGGACCGCAGGGGATTGTCTCAACCATTTACAAAGCCGGAACTAGATGTAGTCAAGGATCTCCCCACAGGGAAAACCTGTGGCCCGGATGGCTTTCCGGCAGAGTTCTACAAGACTTTCATAAATGTATTTGCTGAGGAGTTCTTAGCCCTCTTAAATGGTATATTACAAGGCGGGGATATCCCCAGAACATGGCACACAGGGAATTTGGTTAGTTTTCCTAAGAAAAATAAAGACAGGGAGGATCCAAATGCTTACCGTCCAATCTCATTGTTAAACACAGACTACAAAATCATGACAAAACTATTGGCTGATAGGCTTAATGGGGTTATTAATAAACTGGTGCATCCCGATCAAAATGGTTTTGTGGCTGGCCGACAGCTGACTACAAACACTCACTATTTAGCAGATGCTCTTGATTATTTTACGACTAATAAAGTCCCTGCCATTATTCTTCTGCTGGATGCAGAGAAAGCCTTTGATTTGGTAGTCTGGTATACGCTTTTTTAAATTTTATCCAGCTACAAGGTACCCACTCAAGTGATCTCTTTAATTCAAAGGCTGTACTCAAATGCTGAAGCTAATATTATTATAAACTCAAGGTCTGTGGGACAGCTTCAAATACAACGAGGGACTAGACAAGGGTGCCCACTATCCCCTATTTTATTTGCCCTTTTTATTGAACCACTCGCCATTAAAATTAGACAGAATACTCAGGTTCAGGCACCGCTAAAATCAATGGGAAAAATTAAACTTTATGCTGATGATATTATTCTGTTTTTGGACACAAAACATTCCTCTCAGGAAGCGACCTTTAATATATTCAAAGAATTTCAGCAAATTGGTGGCTATAAGATTAATAGGACCAAGACCGACATCATTCTTTGTGGTACTACTCCTAATTGTCTTCTTCCTGAATTAAGAGGATGTGTAAACCTCAACCCAAAGAGATATTTGGGGGTATTCTATTCGGCCAATATATGTGATCTTTATGAACTAAATTTCGCTCCTCTACTTCAGAAAACTCAGGCTTTGCTTACTCGTTGGAGGCCTCTATCTCTCTCGATATTAGGCCGCATCGCATTAATTAAAATGTCAATTTTACCACTTTTTAATTTCTTATTTGCAGCCATTCCGTGTGTTTTGACGCAACCCTTTTTTAAAACACTGGAATCCCTATTTCGTTCCTTCATCTGGCAGAACCGAAAAGCTCGAGCCGCCTTGAGTATACTGTATGCCGACAAGGAGAAGAGGGGACTGGCCTTACCCAATTTCAAAGATTATTATTATGCTTTCTTTGCACACTATTATGCTAGCTTTAAGCTAGAATACTTCACGGGCTCCAAGTTTTTTATTGATTTTCGGGTTTTAATATGTCAAGAGCATAATATTCGGAACCCAGCTCTTTTGACCAAATCGCCCAAAAAAGTTCGCTATAAAATTTTAAAATGGTTTCTTAAGAGAAGAGTGGATTTCGCTAGAAAATATTCAATTCCCTCTGTACATTTTCTCACCCCACTCTCCAAGATTTCTCTAGGTTCAGGGTCACAGCTTAACGAAATGACGGTGAAAAGGTGGGAGCGCGCTGGATATAGTAAAATTGGGGATTTTTGGGTTGAGGGTAACTGGGAAGCCCCATGGGAAATCATGATTACAGTCAATAATGATCTTTTGCTGGTTAGATCCTACAATATTTTGCTGAGGATTTTTAAAGACTTAGGCCCTCATTACGAGCCTGGCGGTCTGTGACCGCCAGGCTCGCGGTTGGCGGGAGCACCGCCGACAGCCCGGCGGTGCCCCGCAGGGCATTCTGACCGCGGCGCTTTGGCCGCGGTCAGTGCAGGAAAACCGGCGGTCTCCCGCCGGTTTTCCGCTGCCCGTTGGAATCCTCCAAGGCGGCGCAGCTTGCTGCGCCGCCTTGGGGATTCTGACACCCCCTACCGCCATCCTGTTCCTGGCGGTTCGCCCGCCAGGAACAGGATGGCGGTAGGGGGTGTCGCGGGGCCTCTGGGGGCCCCTGCAGTGCCCATGCCAATGGCATGGGCACTGCAGGGGCCCCCGTAAGAGGGCCCCGCTTGTATTTCACTGTCTGCATAGCAGACAGTGAAATACGCGACGGGTGCAGTAGCACCCGTCGCACCTTCCCACTCCGCCGGCTCGATTCCGAGCCGGCGTCCTCGTGGGAAGGTTGTTTCCCGCTGGGCTGGCGGGCGGCCTTAAGGCGGCCGCCCGCCCGCCCAGCGGGAAACTCAGAATGCCGGCCGCGGTCTTCAGACCGCGGTGCGGTATTCCTGCGGTGCAACTTTGGCGGGCGGCCTCCGCCGCCCGTCAAAGTTGTAATGAGGGCCTTAGATACTAATTCTATTATTAATACCCAATCACTGGTATCAGAATTAGTTACTCCTCTGCGGGTGAGGAGTGCAGGGGCATGGAGAAGGCTCTTGTCGGAAAGGTTTAAAGTGGATTTGGGGATAAGAGCTCAAAAGAAATGGGTCAGTCAGGAGGGCATGATGCTCTCAAGCGAATACTGGGAGACTATTAACCACCTACATTTCTCTGCGCTACGAGGGGCTAATTGGAACAGAATGATATTTTTTAGCAAATGGTTGCTATATCGAACCCCGCAAGCCCTATCCCGTATGGGGATCGGCCACCCAAATATATGTTTTCGGTGCAACAAAATAGGAGCAGCTGGCTGGATACATACGATAGCGACATTTAAATGTATACAGAGATACTGGGAGGAGGTCTTTGCAACGTTATCATCCATGGTGTTGGTACCCATGTCTCCGAGTATTCGTCTGCTGAGTCTGGGCTATGATCCCGAGGCAAGACTCTCTCCCCGGTTGGAGAAGCTCGTATTTATAGCCTCGGCAGTGGCTAGATCACTGTTGCTGAGAAATTGGCGGTCAGAATTATCTCCTACTAGTCAAGGGTGGTACAATAAAATGATTCAAGTTAGACTTCAGGAGATGAGATATGCTAGGAGAACAGGCAATGTCAAAAAGTTCTCTCTAATCTGGGGAAATTATTTCTTGGATAAGCCTGATTGATTCGCTTTTTTTTATTTATTTTTTTATTCTTCTTTTCGTTTCATTCTTCGAAAGTGACAATGTATCCTATTATGCACTGATGTAAAAAAAAAAAAAAAAAGTAGTGAAGCATTCAGCATTCAGCAATCAGCATACAGTCGTGGTTCTCTGGCTGGAATCTCCCTCTAACGTGTAAGGGACAAGGAAGTGGTTTTATAACAACACAGCTGATGTTCTGAGCAAATGTCCCTACGTAAGGATGTGTGTTTTCTACGAATTTTAGAGACTAAACTTCTACCACGTTCACCGGCAATGTACCGTGCTGCAGCCTTGGAAGAAGCACAGAGTGAGCAAGAATGTCTTGTTAGAGAACAGAGTGCTGGCCTGGGCAAAAACAGTTAGATAAATAGAAAATAAAACAAGACCGTAAAAGTGGCTATTGTAACAATAATAAAGTAAAGCCGAATAAAATATATCTAGGTTAGAGTGCACCACGGCTTAACCTAGTGTGTTAAAATAACATGCATGGAGCTATAGCTAAAATGGCTACACAACATCTCAAACTGCAACAAAACAAACCTTGCTCAAACCCCTAAGTAAAAGCACTAATATCTGCATTATAACTGGCTACATTTAATTATTTATTCATTTCTTCTCTTTTGTCTATCCTTTTAAAAGCCTCTTACACATTTCTCCTCCAGAGTTCATATCCCCAGGAGAATTTTCCATCGAAACTGATTCCTGCCAACCTGCCCCAGTTGATATACTTCATGATAAAATGCACCACATCATTTTGTTTGGCCTCCATACTTTTTTCATTTTCCCATCTCCTGCCTGCACCTCTGTTCAAAGTTTCCTCCCATTGCAGTCGGTATTCTGCTCTGGTTTTTGGTGAAATAGAATGTTCTTTAAGCGCCACAAGTATATCCTAGCTCCCAGATTTCCATTGGTATCACTTTCTTCATGATATCTGCTGGCGCCAAACCACAAAATGTCTGCCACTGTGAATGAGACAATATGTCTGTGATGTTATTGTCCACACCTGGCACGTGTTTGGCTCTAAACACCTGGACATTCAAGTGCTGCTACAATTTCAACAGCCCCCTGGCCTTTACTTTCTGGCCATTCACCAAATCAACTACAGTTCTATTGTCCACATGAAATGTAACTGTTTTGCTGGCTAATAGCTCAACCGACACTGCAAGTGCTACCAGTAATGGAAAGAAATCATAGACTTCCATGCTTCTGCCTTTTGAGGTCCATGTGCCTGGCCACCTTTCAGAGCACCATCTCCCTTCACAGTACCGTCCAAAACCATCTGAACCTAATACATAGGAGAAAATGTGATTCATCCAGACCAAATCATCAGCCTGGAACTACACCATCACTCCATTGAAGCTATTCAGAAATACCAACAAACCTCAAGATCTGGCCGTTCCACCACTGAAATCCTTAGCCTGTGGTGTGGTAGCTTTGTCCCTGTCATCTCAAAACCAAGTCTGGAGCAGAAGCCCTTCCTAATTTCACTACACCACAGGAAAAATTCAAATGACCTACTAACTTCTGTACCAGTCTAAGTTGCAGCTTAGGTGTAGCAATTGCTTTTGCTAATGGTTGTACTGGTTCATTAATTTGTTATTCAGCAATTGTGCTTCTATGAGCACAGTGTAGATCTCAATGCCTAGGAAAGTCAAGCATATATTTGTACCCTCAGTTTTTTCTGGTGCCAATGGTACTCCAAACACCTCTGCCATGTTCTGAAATTTGTGAAATGCTTCTTCACATTTCTCTGCACCACTCTTACCTAGTAAAAGAAAACCATCAAATAGTGCGTTCCCATCTTGTGATCAAACTTGAAAGTGAAGCCCCACCGTAAAAATGTGCTAAATACTTCAATTTACAAGACACTGTGCAGCCGACAAGTAGCAGCTCATCTTCATGTAGCTGATCATCAAATTGCAAACCTAAATCTAACTGATGGACTGGAAGTAAGCAGAGGGCTGATTTTATGTTGCATTTTGCCAATTCCACACCTGCCCCAAATTGTTTTACCAAAGCCATTGCAACAAACACAGAAGCAAACTCTACCACATCATCCTCTCTGGCAAAGAATTCATTTACTGACAAATCTTCCAACAGGACAGGTGATGAACCATTCTAAACTCATCTTCAGTCTTGTTTGGTACTGCTTCCAAATGATAGACAATCAGATCTGACAAACGCCCAAATGTGAATGGGCCTGCCATCCTACCTTCAGCCATTTCTTTCAAAATGTTTTCCCCCACCACCTGCGGATGCTCTCTAGCTGATTTTAAGTTTCCTGCAAATGTCTTACACCTGGGGCCTTGATAACCTAAACAAAAGCCTTCTTTAAACCCTCACTCTAAAATTAGAGCATCTTCTCTGTAAAGGTACAATGCGAGCTGGGTTTCTAAGACTTCCGTGCTAATTGGTATAGAAGTCCTTCTTCTTCTCTGCCAGTTTGTGGCTGTACACTTCTTTCCCTGTTTTGTCACTGAAACTATAGCTCATTTTGTCCCCAAAACATTGCAAACTGTGTGTGTTCCCCCACATTGTGGTTATTCATGTTTGCATTTGCATGGGTTTCTTGGGCAGTGCCCACTGGTAAAACTCCAGCGTGCCCCTGTGTGAATACTCTGAATCCGCTCTCAATAACCTCCTCCCTGAGGTGGGTCACCCCAGGAAGGGTTGATACTCCAAAGCTAAGTCACTGGCTGTGTGTATTGTCAGGGGTGGGTGAGTGAGATACATCGACTGCAATCATAATTCATTATCAATTTCCCCTCATGTGCAACCAGGCAAACCCACCAAAATCCATGTGTGCTTTTTTAATGATATCCATGTATTTAAAATTTGACAGAAGCCATTCTGGGAATTCTCTCAGTAAAGACTTGCATAAATCAAAATGCTGATGTCCATGTGTCAGTTGTTGTAGGTATGGTAGGCCTTTTAACTAACTCCCATGCTTCTTCTTTAAACCCTACTTTTCTTGCACTTCTGTGTTGTAATTTATAAACATCTACAAACTCTCCTTTCCATATTTTCTCTTTTGTGGTCGACAAAAGATGTGCCTCCAAAGGCATTGACACCCCCATGTTATGCAGCATTTGGAAACCTTTGCTTTACTTTTATCCTTTTCTTCCTTTGACTGTACCTCTTGCATTCTTGTCATCTGTATTAGTCTGTTCCTTCTCTGCATAGTGTCCTTGATCTTTGGTATTCCTTACCTCTAACTCCAGCTCAATCAACATACCAACCCCTTTTCTCTTCCCTGTTAGTTCTTATCCCTTTTTCCACACTTACAACATCACTTATGCCCCTGCCCATGTCCCAACATTCCCAGCAACTTTTCTTACCTTCCCACAATTTATGTTGCCTATTTGGAATCCTCCTTCTTTGGCCCCAATCATGTACCCGTTGTCTTCCAAAGCTTCTTCTATCCATGTTCTATGCTCTGCCATCAGATATTTTAAAGGAGTACTAGTATGGACATATTAGTTGCTCCCCTTCTCTCACTGAGCCACCCTTTAAGTGAACTGACATCCTTCCAATGTGGGATTTCCCGCTTTCAAACTGGTCATCCTCATAGTCATAGTCCAGCTCATGAATATCATCACCTCTCTCCGCATCTGTACTCATTACCAGTCTCTCCCCATCATGGACACCATCATCAAAGGTTCTCCAGTTAACCATGGGTGTTGCCCTGTCTGGTACCACACGTCCAGTCTTCTCCCACGTAGTTGGGATAGTTGCACTAAATCGCTTCCTCTCTTTGGCCTGGTGTCCCTAGGCCACTATAAACCTGACCAGTAGCTGCTCCAACACCCTGGACTCATATTCCAGGGTTGTCCTCACATCGCCGTGCAGGTTGCCCCAACCACAGGCGGGATGTTGTCATGGGTCTTGGCACACACATTTTTTTAGTCCCTTCCATTTTACTAGCTGATGTTGGAAACCATGTCCTGCTACACTTCTACTCTATTATTAACATAGCATCATTGTCTTCTTATAACAAAAATCATCTCTAGCCCCAGTAATAAAGCCTTGCTGATAAGCACTCGTGTGCTCTATTGACTGAGCCACTTGTGGCATCACGGCAAATTGCTTACCCACCTGCACACCATCTGCATGCTCCTGATCTTGAAATAGGAGTGCTCATGTTGTCCCCTCACAAGCACTCTACTACCCCTTGGTGGCCTTGTATGGTCATTGTGCACTCTGCAGTGGAAACCGACACTGCACAGAGGCACGATATTGCCTTATCGCACTCCATTCACACCACTCAGGCTGGTTGGCCACTTACCCTTTCACGTTGGGCAGGGAGTCTGACCATGCATCACCTGTTCACCTCCTGGCCCAACACTGATTCTTTGGCAGTGGGCAAGGCATTCTGCATTGATTCTCCTCCCAGCTTCTTTTCCCCTCGTGTCCCTACTGAGCATTTCTGTTTATGTTTTGGAGGCTAAACATGCTATTTCTGAGGCTGCAACACTCCTCGTTGCCCATCTTTTAGGATGTGACAGTCCCACCTAGGCTTGCAACAACATGACAGTCTTAATGAAATCATCCTCCTTGTCTCAAATAATGTTTTTGAAGCCTCTGCATTGAAAAGACCAATCCTGACCCCAGTAGGCCTGCACTGTACCAAATGTCTGAAGCTCCCCCGGGGTGGATATACCCCATGTTGATTGATGCGTATAGACATCTCTATTTCTCGATTGCAGGTAGATTGGCTTACCTGATTGGTGTAAAATTCCTGGATTTTACTTCTTATTTAATAGGGGTCAGAGTTTTGGGGCTTGTGCTTTGTGTCAACATAGAAGGCAAACAAAAGTGCAAGAGGATGGACGCATTTCAGCCCAGAGTGATACATTTTCTGTCTCTCCTCAGCCACAGGTGAATGAGTCGGCCTTTATGATGGCAGAGGGAGTACATAAAATCATAGATGCAGCAGTATTGAAAGCGTGGTGAGAAAAAGAGAAAAACATAAGAAGAAGACTAAAAGTTATTCATCTGCACCTTCCTTTGCATCTGATGATGAAGTCCTTTACGTCTTCAGGGAAATACATTAGGAGAGAGGAGATGCCAGAAATCCTTGGCCATATCGGGCACATTTTGGGATTCCATACTTTCTCATGACAGGATAATGATGACTTGCTGTTTCCTCAGTATGTGAACCCTGTAACTAATTTGTTTAATTAATTCTAAGATTTTAAAAAACTTGACTATTGAGGAATGGAAGGAGCCAAACAGGGTATCATGTTTATGTTTCTTCATAAGCTGTACCCTTTGGGTAAAACAAATCAGACTCTGCCTCAAGCTGTCAAAGTAGATTCTATTTTGGCAACATTAAATGGAACAATATCTTTAAACCCTGGGAATTGTCCTCCCTCTCATGCTACTAAAGAGAAGGTGGATTGTGCTTTAAAGAGAGGCTTCTCAGCTGAGAACATTTCCATAAGGGAGGCCACTTATGCAGCCTATTTAGCTCAATCTTTAGTAAAATATTTTGATGGGCTGGAAACAACTATTCAAGTTGGCAAGGACTATTAGAATGGACTGTTTGCTGTGGAGCAACAGGGATACTTTTGAGAGGACATTTCCTCTGATGTTCTGAGAAAAACGTCTGTGGCGGCTGCAGCTACAGTTGTGAGAGTGGATGCTTCAGAGAAGACATTGTTATTTAAAATACCCTTCATTGGCAAAAAGCTGTTGGGTTAGAAATTAGATAAGATGATAACCAAGGCCTTTAAGTATAGAAAGCATGTCCTCCCCTATAAATGTAATTCATCTTCATCTTCATTTTTGTATTCTCAGAGGTTTTGTGGTCACTTCCCTATGTCTCCTCTGAAGAAGTATTACAGATCTTCTTATTGGAAAAAAATATTCCAGCCAAGTAGGCAAACCAGGAAAGGTAACACAGGACAGAAAGACAGACAGTCTAGAAAAGGTCCTGACTTGTCTGTTTGTCTAGCTCCATTGGCTTCAGTTGGCAAATGGACTCGCTTATTCACAGATGTATGGACTCGATGTCGACTGATCAGTGGGTTTCAGGAGCAGTTCAGAAAGGGCACCAGATGGAACTTTCAGAGATTCTGCAAGGAAAATGTTTAGGTTCTACCCCTCTCCCAAGGAACCTAGAGAATGCAAAGCTCTGCTGGCAGGAGTGTTAGAACTTTTAAAGAAGAAGGCCATTGTAGGGGTTCCTTTTTCAGAGTACGGAGAGTGATCCTACTATATATTTTTTCTTGCATAGAAAGCATCTAGCTCTTTCAGCCAGGAGCTGGATTTAAAGAATGTGAACAATTGGGTTTGGTCAGTTCATTTCAAGATGGTAACACTACAGCTGATAGTCCCAGTGATGAGAGAAGCAGAATTTCTCACTACAGTGCATTTACAAGAAGCTTATCTTCATATCCCTATTGTAATGAAGCAGGAGAAACATCTGTTCTTCATAATAGGTGACAGCATTTTCAATTTGCAGTCTTTCCCTTTAGTCTGATGTCTGTACCATAGATACTTACAAAGGTGCCAACTCCTCTGTTTGATTTGCTTCATCAGGAGGGCATTTTCATACATATATATCTGGATCTCATCCAAACCTCAAAAGAGTTGGTCGAGTTACACACTTAAACGGTTTTAGACATATTGCAGTTCTCATAAACACAGAAAAATCACTTCACTTGACACAGACATATGGGCTGCTGTGACAGCTACGGCAGATGGTACGCCCTATCCAAAAGGATTTCCTGACAAATATTCCTACCAAATGGGAGGTATGCTGAACGCTGAAGTTAAGATACCAGGCGTAGGGGTACAAGATATTCCCAACAGAGATATAAGATCACAATTGATTAAAGCAGCGCATGAAGGGGTGGCATCTGCCCATGCCAGTGTGGCGGCTACAATCTCAATTTTACAAGCCCTTTATTGTTGGCCAGGCCTCTACAAAGAGACCAAGCAGTATTTCCTTTGCTGTGACATCTGCCAACAAATTAAGGTTTCAACTGCCAAACGCCCACCGCAGACACCCCTCTTGATTTCAAACAAACCCTTTACAATGTGTGTACTTGGACCATTGCGGTCCCCTTACACCGGATAGTGCATACAAGTATATATTAGTCGCTGTTGATTCTTGCTCCAGATTTTTATGGGCGTGGCCACAACGCTTGGCTGATGCTCGGACTGTTATTAAATATTTGCAAGTCTTTATCTGTACATATGCGGTTGCGGCTTTCCACTAGGACCAGGGCCCTGCTTACGCCTGAAGGGCATTCAGGGACGCCATGGCTTCGTTGGGGGTCCAACTCCAGTACTCGTCTCTATTTCAGCCCGAGGGACATAGTGTTGTGGAGCGATTAAACCGTGATTTAAAGCAATCCTTAACAGCCAGAGTCTTAGGTACAGGTCGTAGTTGGCTTAATCACCTGTATGGAGTTCAGAGAGAACTTAACAATCTGCCTAGAAGGTCCCTGGGGGGTCATACTTCATAGGAGTGCCTGTTCGGAACTCAAATGTATGTTCCAGATCTTGATGGTCCTGGCGTGGAGGCGGAAGAAACACCTTTTGACATAAATGAACGTGTCACTGTCTTACAAGAATTGCAACAGTTCTGTGATACTATTCTTCTATCAGTAGTGCCTCCACAGGAATCAAGGATGTACCTGTAATGCCTACTGGCTGGATTCCTAGAATTGGGGATCTAGTACGTGTAAAGGTTGCTGTAAAAAATGAATTTGGTCCTTCTCATCGAGCACCAGTCCCAGTCTTGAGGATACACGGTACAAGAACTGTAATTCTACCGCCCTTGGCAGGTGCCAAAGAAAATCGTTTTGTCTCCATCGACAATGTCAAACTACACCATGTGGCCGATCCTGCACAGCAAACCATAAGGAACAGCCAGTAGTTCCCGAATCCCTCTCACTACAGGTCAAGAAGTCCCTCTACAAATTATAAGCAGCAACACCAACACATCTCCGAGCTTGGGGAGGGTGGAATATGATCTTGCATTGGTTCCACTAACATCGAATAATACAGAGATAATTGATCGATTCGATACAGTTTCAAAATAAATGGATGGTGCTATTTATCCTGTGCCACCGTGAGAAACACCATCTCCGCCAATGAACACAGCTCCAGCTTTTGCACGAACTGCTTCTGGATATTTTGCTGACATCAATGACGACGTCTCATATTCATTCGCCTCTTAAACCCTTGAACTGTCAAAAATATGTAAGTTAATGAACTGGCTTAAAATAACATACTTTATTTTTCCATGGAACTATCTATGGCTTTCATTGAATGTACTAGCTTTCCTACTTTGGATTGGTTTTGTCATCACTTTCTTTTTATTAATACATGGTTATTTTCTTCCTGAAAAATCAACAGTTGAATTGGTGGATGAGGTCCGTATACCACGCTTTTCATCAGACAAGGTCCGAAGAGACTTATCTTTTGTGAACATTTCTGTGATACCAATTCCTGATGGGATTGTTTGGGATAAAGTAATATTTGATATATATGGTCTCACAGAGGTAATTAAATACCATATGTGTTCAAACTATCAATGAATGATATATTAATACCAGGCAGTTTCTGATCACTGGGATGTGAAAACAGTTGATTCTATGATGACTGAATTGCAGTTTTATACTGTATTTGAAAACGAAGATGTTTATCAATCTAAAAAAAATTATAGTGATATGTTTTGCTATAATTATTATGGGCACTATTTCATACACAGAGCGAGCAGCCCCAAAACAGTTTTTAATTATACACAATGGGAACATTGTCCGACTCCACCACAAGGGAGTTCCAAAACATATTCTGAAAAGTTTGCATATTTTTCTGGGCATGATGTAAAAAATGCTGAGTCGTATTATTTTAAATTGCCACCTTCTAAAGATATACATATATTATTGACAAATACGAAAGTTATATATTCGGAATCCTTTGTTTCCCGGTTGACTATAGAAGGCTATGAATATTGGCTAAAGTCGATTGACTTAAAAAGTGTATGGGGAACTAGACATTGGCAAATAAGGGGGAAGGAAGCTTTGTTTAGAGCATGCCTGATACCTAGACAAATGATATTCCTAAATGAAACAGTACAACAAACAAGTTGTCTAGGCTTAGCAAAGTTTAAAGAATTAAATACGCCCAGTATACCAGCCCCTGCAAACTTTTATAAATGGCAAAAATATACAAATGCAACTGAAGATCAGCTCGATGAATGGGTCCAGAATGGTACATTTAATGTTTCACTGACACGTCCTGGCAGGTGGTTATTGTGGCCAGTAGATACCAATGGGTGTCACCGACGTTTTATTAACTCCTCAGGGGTTTTTAGAACTAATAGTCCGGACCCTGGCTATATATCATCAGAACATGCGGGTATAGTTACAACATACAGTGTAGGGAAACTATGCCAGCAATGGTTAAGAACTTCCTCACAAGGGGCCAGACGTAGGAACCGTTTTGCATGGTGCAAACTGCAAAATTCGCAGTTTGCGCCATGCAAAACAGGCATTGCGATGCACATTCCCATTTTGCGAGTCGGTACCGACTCGCAAAATTGGGAATGTTACTTGCAAATAGGAAGAGGTGTTCCCCTTCCTATTTGCGATTCACACCTCAATGCAGAATTGCTTTGTGAACGCGGTCGCAAAGCAATTCGCAGTTAGCACCCATGTGAAGTGGGTGCTAACTCATTCGCAAAAGGGAAGGTGTCCCATGGGACCTCTTCCCCTTTGTGAATGGCGCCAAAAATATTTTTTCAGAGCAGGCAGTGGTCCATTGGACCACTGCCTGCTCTGAAAAAACTGAAACCAAATGGTTTCATTTCCCCGAGTGTACTGCAACTCGTTTTCCTTTAAGGAAAACGGGCTGCAATACAAAAAAAAAACTGCCTTATTAAAAAAGCAGTCACAGACATGGTGGTCTGCTGTCTCCAGCAGGCCACCATCCCTGTGAGTGCATGGAATCACAAGGGGGTCGCAAATTGCGACCCACCTCATTAATATTAACGGGGTGGGTCTTTGCCACCCCCTTGCGATTCACAGATGGTGTCAGGGACACAATTCTGCATATGGTTTTGCGACTCGCAAATTGCGAGTCGCTCCGACTCGCAATTTGCGAATCGCAAAACCATTTCTACCTACATCTGGCCCTAGATGCGGTTAGAGAACACCTCAGTCTCCTGTCTAATAATACTGAATTACAGGATTTCCTGTTAGGCCCCAGAAAACACTGCAGAAAGTGTTTCATATATGAAGTATATAATAACATTTGGAAGCTTTCCCAACAAGAAGCAGCTGCCTGGTTAAGGTAAATAGACCAGGAAAATCTAAAAAAGGCATTGGCTCTTGTGAATAATGGGATTAATATCCTGTCCGACCGAATATACTCTTTAAATAACATTGTCTCTTCTGCTATAGACATTATACAAACAGATATGTCTTCTTTACACCACAGACAGAGTCAGCTAAGATCCATTATGCAGTTGGGTTGGACACTTCAAACATTAAGGGTGGGTCACGTTCCCTGGCAGCATGTCAACACAAGGGAAATATTTTCTTCCTTTAATTTAACACAACAACAACAACTAATGGCTAAGAAAGAAGCAACTTATATCATGCTAAACATTGAGAAATTAGAAAAGTTGCCTTTTACTGTGGCTGAAATACCATCTGCTGAGTGGCTAATACACGGGGTCATCAATCTGCCTGTTTCTACACTTCAGTTCACCTGCTGTTTAAAACACATTCCTGAAGCATTGTCCTATGTAGATGAAATTTATCTTACGGATGCTGAATTGCTACAACATTTAAGACGGGTAGCCCACATTGCTGTCGGATTTGCTGAATTTGGCTACAAACTCAATTTAAAAAAAACAAAAATTACCTTCCTCAGTATCCTGTTTCTGGGATATGAGCTACTGCAGCAACAGAAGCCAAAGCCACTGCTGACTTTGCAGCTTCATCAGCCAATGTATTCCCAGCAACGTGTATTCCAACACGCTTGTGTCCAAGTGTTTGTACAACATGGACATTTGGTAGCGTTTCTTTCAGATCTGCTACTTTCCCACACAGAACTCTGAACCCATTCGGGCACCAGTAGTGCAGGTATTCATTGAAGGACAGGACACAATAATACGGATCACAAACAATCAGCGTTGGCTGTGCAGGATCCGTATGTTCCAGTGCTATCAATGGAGCTTTTAGCTCTGCCAAATGTACATTCCCCTAGGGTTTGCGTAAATGTATGTAGGGGACCAAATTTAGTGTACTCCATATAGCCACTTACGACTGTGCAAGCAGCAGAATATTGGTGCTTTGTGCCAATTGCAGGTTGTGCAGATCCATCAGTGTACATGACTCTATGATATTGTTCGATAGGTAGTGTGTTTGCTGGAACTGGGTATTCTAGTTCATACTGCAAAAATTCTTGAGTTTGTAATTTTGGGTCAAAAATGTAGTCTATATCAGTGGCTGTCAAAGACGTGGCCCATTGTATCCAGCATGGATGTAATGCTTTTGCGTTTGGAACGCTGGCTTTTGTAACGGCCTCTAGGGTTGGGATTGTGGAAACCACAATTATGCGTGTGCCCTGGGCTAGAGGTCTTTCTTTAATGATCGCCATCTGTACAGCGGTGAGTATTTTCTCAGTGGGAGCAAAGCATTGTTCTGCTGCTGAGTACAAGTGTGATTTGTTTGCAATCTGGACTGTCTCACATTCATTACATGTCACATAGGTGAAACCAATGGCACCAGCAATTACTCTGATGACAAATGTGCTTTGATGTCCCTTGTGTGTAAATGTTGTGCTGCAAGCATGTCTGTCTGCAGTTCTCTGAGAATGCATGTATGTTCAATTGTCTATAATTTACTTGAAAAATCAGGACGGATCAAGTCATATAAAGGTGTTATGCATGAAGCATAATCTGGAATGTAAGTTCTGCCAAAATTTTGGAAACCCAATAGAGATTGGAGTTTTTTTATCATGTTTGGGGGTTGTAGCTGTGCACATTTTTCTAAGAATTGTGGCGCTAGGCTCTTTCCTTCACTTGACAGCTCATATCCCAGAAACAGGATACTGAGGAAGGCAATTTTTGTTTTTTTTAAATTGAATTTGTAGCCAAATTCAGCAAATCCTACAGCAATGCGGGCTACCCATCTTAAATGTTGTAGCAATTCATCATCCGTAAGATAAATATCATCTACATAGGACAATGCTTCAGGGTCAATCTTGTGAAAAATTGCAGTACACGAACTGCGAACAGCCCTGGGCTGTTCTTATACCCCTGGGGTAAATGACAGATTTTTGTTCTGGGAGCCTAGTGCACTGAAACTTGTTAAGTCTCTACTCTGATGCGCTATATTCTGGCAGAAGAAACCATTGGAAATGTCCAGTGTTCTTTTGTACTTTTTACGCACTATATTGTTCATTAGTGCTGTGCTACGTGAGTTTTGTATAGCATATGTGCGTGTATGACTGTTTAAGTGTCTGTAGTCTAAGACTATTCTATATGAATGGTCTGGTTTAGCTACTGGGAATAATGGATTATTCATTGGGGAGACACAGGGTTCAATTACGACCTGGTACTCTAGTTGTGTGAATATTTCCCTCACAGGTGCTTTAGCATCATGTTTTATTGGATACTGCAGTTGTGGTTGGGGTTGATTTTTAATAGGGATTACATGGTAGCGGGATTCTTTATCCCATCCCACATGAGTGTGATATAATGCAGGTGCCTGTGCCAAAGCCCAATCAATTGCATAGGATTCAGCGAGTTCCTCTGGAACAAGGGGCGAGAAAGAAGGTTTAATGACATCTTCTCCGTATGGGCAGGTACAGACAAATTCAGGTGGCCAATCCTGTTCGGCCAACAAAACATCATGTATGTTTACTACGCGATCCCAAAAGACTGTGTCTATTTTGTGCTCAATGTCTCCTTCTAGCTGTAGCGTTACTTTATACACCCTATCAGGCATGGAGACATGCATGTCTGCAGTTTCTACTTGTATAAAGTCTTCAGTTGCTTTCACCTCCAGATGCTCTAGAAGACTCTGGCGAACTATTGTGACCTCTACCGCGCTGTCTAGCAGTGCTAGCGCTCACTTCCTGTTCTTCAAGAGGACCCTCTTCCTGAGTGGCATGTCGAACTGCGACCGCTGCCACTTTTTTCTTTTTGAATTGGGGTTTTTGTTGGGCAGGTTTCTCTTCCTTTTTAACAGAAACCTCAGATGAGCGTTTTGATTACTGCCTCGGTTTCACGTACTCTGATCTTCGCTCTGATCGCCCACCTCTCTCATTTCGTTTTTCCGAAGAGTCCTGAAAGGAACAAGATTGGCTGTATCAGTATATTGATATCTATGGGGCGTTTTTATATTATCTCTATTTCTGAGATTATATCTATTCTATGGGGTCTCCATACGTGGAGATTATTCCCTCTCTTTTTTAGGAGTTTGTTGTTTTTTATCCCAGCGTTTCTTATTACCCTCAGGAGCTTGTTTGGAAAAATCTTTGTTAGATTTGCCCTGAAATTGTGGTTTAGTTGGTCTGGCCCCTAAACTATCTCGACCAATGCTAGAATAGGTCCCTGCGATAATCTTAGGCAGCTCACATTCCTGATCCTGTTGAGGAATGTCACAGAGCCGCATGTGCACTGCTAGTGCGAGTGCTTCCCCTTTAAGATTGCTTAAAATACTTGAGGATACTGTGGCAAAATTGCCCATTAGTTGCATCCCCAAGTCCAGGGCCGCGGCAGCCCCATATTCATCTTGAATTTGTTTCAATACTTCCGACAAATTGGCAAGTATTGGTGTACCGTGTGTGGTTGTATAGAGCATGGCAACTTCCGTGCCCCAAGTATTACAGTTACCTACTGTAGGGAACATCCCAAATGGCAAGCACATTGTTAGAATTCTGTTTATCCTGAGGCCCCTTGTGGGAAAATACTGCTTCCAGCGCATTTATTTTTTGTGCTAACCAAAACAGAGTTTCCTCTCATTTGGCGGGTACTTTACCCATGCTCAAATGTACAGTCACAGGGTTTATGTCTGACGTTACTGCATGTGGTTGTGCTGGCGCAGCATGCGCTGGGTTTGTATTTAATGTTTGCATCACAAATTGTACTAATCGTCTATATGTCGCTGTTAATTCAGTATATAAGCGACGAACCTCAGCTACTGCTACATTTGCTACTGCAGGATGTGGTGTATAGGTGGGCAATAAAGGCAAGGTAGAACCATCATTACTTAGAGGGCCTAACCTTACTGGTAATATTGTGTTGAGTAGGGTGCCATCAAGCTAATTGTTATGTTCTTGATAAGATAACGGTATTTCTAAATATGCATATGCTCTGTATTGTCCAGGTACGTTTGCAAGTGCATAATAATGAAATGTGTTTGTGTTCCCATCAACTGCTGGAAATGTCACCCATGAATAGAAGAGTTCTGTTCTAAAAGCTGGATGGGCGTCCACCACAAATGTGACTGGCCCCCCTTGGGCCGTTAGGCCATTTGCTAGTAAGTGTGTAGTCAGAGGGTGTCTCATATTGACTGCTATTGCTACCTGCTGCAGATTCGCCATGTTACATAGAAGATATGTTCAGAGAAGGCACACCAAATAAGGTTTTTCCTTTTAAATTTCAAGATTGAACAACCTCCAGCCTGAGATAGGATAACCTACGTAGCTGGAGTGGAAATCCTCACTACCACAGACGTCTCCGTATATGGTACTGTGGTATCATTGTATATATTGAGACAGAGATATTCCGGAGGACCTGAAAATTAGAGCCTGACCAAACGTTGGCAGTGCCATGTTGCGTAGCCTCTCATTATTGTAATGAGACTACTGGATTTTGAGTGGCAGAATCACCCGGGGCGTGGGAGGCTAAGTCTGACCACCTGCGGGTGACACCTGTCGCTCCAATTCGGGTTTTGCTCTGGCTAACTAGCAGTGCCTCATCTCTACCCGAGGGCAGAGATGACTGGGCAGCCGAGGACATGACATAATTGGTTTCACAGGGAATCCGTGGTCACTCAGGGCTCATCCGTTTCTCTCAGTTTCCTTAGTCTCATATATAAATAACACACCGAGGCAGTATATGTTTCAATAATGACTTTAATAAAACAACTGCATCTTAGATAGCAAAGCGTGAGCTGCAATAACCAGGATGATACAGCATGACAGTATTAAAATTGTGACGAGGAGAGTGAAGCATAGAAATAATGCTATCATATTGTCACTATGGTCAATAGACTAACTGCTACCTAGCCTATGACAAAGCACAGCATGTTATGTTCTAATTCTGCCCTTCAGGTTCCCCTGGGAAGACATCATCCCCCATACCTGAGCAAAAGCCTGCGGTCTGCGTTAGCATCGGTAGTGAAGCATTCAGCAATCAGCATACAGTTGTGGTTCTCTGGCTGGAATCTCCCTCTAACGTGTAAGGGACAAGGAAGTGGTTTTATAACAACACAGCTGATGTTCTGAGCAAATGTCCCTACGTAAGGATGTGTGTTTTCTACAAATTTTAGAGACTAAACTTCTACCACGTTCACCGGCAATGTACCGTGCTGCAGCCTTGGAAGAAGCACAGAGTGAGCAAGAATGTCTTGTTTGAGAACAGAGTGCTGGCCTGGGCAAAAACAGTTAGATAAATAGAAAATAAAACAAGACCGTAAAAGTGGCTATTGTAACAATAATAAAGTAAAGCCAAATAAAATATATCTAGGTTAGAGTGCACCACGGCTTAACCTAGTGTGTTAAAATAACGTGCATGGAGCTATAGCTAAAATGACTCCACAACATCTCAAACTGCAACAAAACAAACCTTGCTCACACCCCTAAGTAAAAGCACTAATATCTGCATTATAACTGGCTACATTTAATTATTTATTCATTTCTTCTCTTTTGTCTATCCTTTAAAAGCCTTTTACCCATTTCTCCTCCAGAGTTCATATCTCCAGGAGAATTTTCCATCAAAACTGATTCCTGCCAACCTGCCCCAGTTGATATACTTCATGATAAAATGCACCACATCATTTTGTTTGGCCTCCATACTTTTTTCATTTTCCCATCTCCTGCCTGCACCTCTGTTCAAAGTTTCCTCCCATTGCAGCTGGTATTCTGCTCTGGTTTTTGGTGAAATAGAATGTTCTTTAAGCGCCACAATTATATCCTAGCTCCCAGATTTCCATTGGTATCACTTTCTTCATGATATCTGCTGGCGCCAAACCACAAAATGTCTGCCACTGTGAATGAGACAATGTGCCTGTGATGTTATTGTCCAGACCTCGCACGTGTTTGGCTCTAAACACCTGGACATTCAAGTGCTGCTACAATTTCAACAGCCCCCTGGCCTTTAATTTCTGGCCATTCACCAAATCAACTACAGCTCTATTGTCCACATGAAATGTAACTGTTTTGCTGGCTAATAGCTCAACCGACACTGCAAGTGCTACCAGTAATGGAAATAAATCATAGACTTCCATGCTTCTGCCTTTTGAGGTCCATGTGCCTGGCCACCTTTCAGAGCACCATCTCCCTTCACAGTACCGTCCAAAACCATCTGAACCTAATACATAGGAGAAAATGTGATTCATCCAGACCAAATCATCAGCCTGGGACTACACCATTACTCCCCTGAAGCTATTCAGAAATACCAACAAACCTCAAGATCTCGCCGTTCCACCACTGAAATCCTCAGCCTGTGGTGTGGTAGCTTTGTCCCTGTCATCTCAAAACCAAGTCTGGAGCAGAAGCCCTTCCTAATTTCACTACCCTACAGGAAAAATTCAAATGACCTACTAACTTCTGTACCAGTCTAAGTTGCAGCTTAGGTGTAGCAATTGTTTTTGCTAATGGTTGTACTAGTTCATGAATTTGTTCTTCAGCAATTGTGCTTCTATGAGCACAGTGTAGATCTCAGTGCCTAGGAAAGTCAAGCATATATTTGTACCCTCAGTTTTTTCTGGTGCCAATGGTACTCCAAACACCTCTGCCATGTTCTGAAATTTGTGAAATGCTTCTTCACATTTCTCTGCACCACTCCTACCTAGTTAAAGAAAACCATCAAATAGTGCGTTACCATCTTGTGATCAAACTTGAAAGTGAAGCCCCACCGTAAAAATGTGCTAAATACTTCAATTTACAAGACACTGTGCAGCCGACAAGTAGCAGCTCATCTACATGTAGCTGATCATCAAATTGCAATCCTAAATCTAACTGATGGACTGGAAGTAAGCAGAGGGCTGATTTTATGTTCATTTTGCCAATTCCACACCTGCCCCACATTGTTTTACCAAAGCCATTGCAACAAACACAGAAGCAAACTCTACCACAGCATCCTCTCTGGCAAAGAAATCATTTACTGACAAATCTTCCAACAGGACAGGTGATGAACCATTCTAAACTCATCTTCAGTCTTGTTTGGTACTGCTTCCAAATGATAGACAATCAGATCTGACAAACGCCCAAATGTGAATGGGCCTGCCATCCTACCTTCAGCCATTTCTTTCAAAATGTTTTCCCTCACCACCTGCGGATGCTCTCTAGCTGATTTTAAGTTTCCTGCAAATGTCTTACACCTGGGGCCTTGATAACCTAAACAAAAGCCTTCTTTAAACCCTCACTCTAAAATTAGAGCATCTTCTCTGTGAAGGTACAATGCGAGCTGGGTTTCTAAGACTTCCGTGCTAATTGGTATAGAAGTCCTTCTTCTTCTCTGCCAGGTTGTGGCTGTACACTTCTTTCCCTGTTTTGTCACTGAAACTATAGCTCATTTTGTCCCCAAAACATTGCAAAACTGTGTGTGTTCCCCCACATTGTGGGCATTCATATTTGCATTTGCATGGGTTTCTTGGGCAGTGCCCACTGGTAAAACTCCAGCATTCCCCTGCGTGAATACTCTGAATCCGCTCTCAATAACCTCCTCCCTGAGGTGGGCCACCCCAGGAAGGGTTGATACTCCAAAGCTAAGTCACTGGCTCTGTGTATTGTCAGGGGCAGGTGAGTGAGATACATCGACTGCAATCATAATTCATTATCAATTTCCCCTCATGTCTTGTCAGGTTTCAGTCCCAAATGTGCCCAGAACACTTCATCATAGTGCAACCAGGCAAAAATTTGACAGAAGCCATTCTGGGAATTCTCTCAGTAAAGACTTGCATAAATCAAAATGCTGATATCCATGTGTCAGTTGTTGTAGGTATGGGAGGCCTTTTAACTAACTCCCATGCTTCTTCTTTAAACCCTACTTTTCTTGCACTTCGGTGTTGTAATTTATAAACATCTACAAACTCGCCTTTCCATATTTTCTCTTTTGTGGTCGACAAAAGATGTGTCTCCAAAGGCATTGACACCCCCATGTTATGCAGCATTTGGAAACCTTTGCTTTACTTTTATCCTTTTCTTCCTTTGACTGTACCTCTTGCATTCTTGTCATCTGTATTAGTCTGTTCCTTCTCTGCATAGTGTCCTTGATCTTTGGTATTCCTTACCTCTAACTCCAGCTCAATCAACATACCATCCCCTTTTCTCTTCCCTGTTAGTTCTTATCCTTTTTTCCACACTTACAACATCACTTATGCCCCTTCCCATGTCCCAACATTCCCAGCAACTTTTCTTACCTTCCCACAATTTATGTTGCCTATTTGGAATCCTCCTTCTTTGGCCCCAATTATGTACCCGTTGTCTTCCAAAGCTTCTTCTATCCATGTTCTGTGCTCTGCCATCAGATATTTTAAAGGAGTACTAGTATGGACATATTAGTTGCTCCCCTTCTCTCACTGAGCCACCCTTTAAGTGAACTGACATCCTTCCAATGTGGGATTTTCCGCTTTCAAACTGGTCATCCTCATAGTCATAGTCCAGCTCATGAATATCATCACCTCTCTCCGCATCTGTACTCATTACCAGTCTCTCCCCATCATGGACACCATCATCAAAGGTTCTCCAGTTAACCATGGGTGTTGCCCTGTCTGGTACCACACGTCCAGTCTTCTCCCATGTAGTTGGGATAGTTACACTAAATCGCTTCCTCTCTTTGGCCTGGTGTCCCTAGGCCACTATAAACCTGACCAGTGGCTGCTCCAACACCCTGGACTCATATTCCAGGATTGTCCTCATATCGCCGCGCAGGTTGCCCCAACCACAGGCGGGATGTGGTCATGGGTCTTGGCACACACATTTTTTTAGTCCCTTCCATTTTACTAGCTGATGTTGGAAACCATGTCCTGCTACACTTCTACTCTATTATTAACATAGCATCTTGCCCCATTGTCTTCTTATAACAAAAATCATCTCTAGCCCCAGTAATAAAGCCTTGTTGATAAGCACTTGTGTGCTCTATTGACTGAGCCACTTGTGGCATCACAGCAAATTGCTTACCCACCTGCACACCATCTGCATGCTCCTGATCTTGACCAACCGCCACCCAAAAAAAAAGAAAAAAGTTCATTAGCCTTCATTAGCCTTAACCTACTGGCTGGCTCATTTTCCATCTCAAGCTGACTGCCACTGTGTTAAGTTTCTTTGCCTTAAAAGCTAAAGCAGGTACTCTCTGAAGTGATATTCCTGCCACTTTACATGACGAAATAGGAGTGCTCATGTTGTCCCCTCACGAGCACTCTACTACCCCTTGGTGGCCTTGTATGGTCATTGTGCACTCTGCAGTGGAAACCGACACTGCACAGAGGCACGAGATTGCCTTATCGCACTCCATTCACACCACTCAGGCTGGTTGGCCACTTACCCTTTCACGTTGGGCAGGGAGTCTGACCATGCATCACCTGTTCACCTCCTGGCCCAACACTGATTCTTTGGCAGTGGGCAAGGCATTCTGCATTGATTCTCCTCCCAGCTTCTTTTCCCCTCGTGTCCCTACTGAGCATTTCTGTTTATGTTTTGGAGGCTAAACATGCTATTTCTGAGGCTGCAACACTCCTCGTTGCCCATCTTTTAGGATGTGACAGTCCCACCTAGGCTTGCAACACCATGACAGTCTTAATGAAATCCTCCTCCTTGCCTCGAATAATGTTTTTGAAGCCTTTGCATTGAAAAGACCAATCCTGACCTCAGTAGGCCTGCACTGTACCAAATGTCCGAAGCTCCCCCAGGGTGGATATACCCCATGTTGATTGATGCGTATAGACATCTCTATTTCTCGATTGCAGGTAGATTGGCTTACCTGATTGGTGTAAAATTCCTGGATTTTACTTCTTATTTAATAGGGGTCAGAGTTTTGGGGCTTGTGCTTTGTGTCAACATAGAAGGCAAACAAAAGTGCAAGAGGATGGACGCATTTCAGCCCAGAGTGATATGTTTTCTGTCTCTTCTCAGCCACAGGTGAATGAGTCAGCCTTCATGATGGCAGAGGGAGTACATACAATCATAGATGCAGCAGTATTGAAAGCGTAGTGAGAAAAAGAGAAAAAACATAGAAGAAGACTAAAAGTTATTCATCTCCACCTTCCTTTGCATCTGATGATGAAGTCCTTTACGTCTTCAGGGAAATACATTAGGAGAGAGGAGATGCCAGAAATCCTTGGCCATATCGGGCACATTGTGGGATTCCATACTTTCCCATGACAGGATAATGATGACTTGCTGTTTCCTCAGTATGTGAACCCTGTAACTAATTTGTTTAATTCATTCTAAGATTTTTTTAAACTTGACTATTGGGGAATGGAAGGAGCCAGACAAGGTAACATGTTTATGTTTCTTCATAAGCTGTACACTTTGGGTAAAACAAATCAGACTCTGCCTCAAGCTGTTGGAGTAGATTCTATTTTGGCAACATTAAATGGAACAATATCTTTAAACCCTGGGAATTGTTCTCCCTCTCATGCTACTAACAAGAAGGTGGATTGTGCTTTAAAGAGAGGCTTCTCAGCTGAGAACATTTCCATAAGGGAGGCCACTTATGCAGCCTATTTAGCTCAATCTTTAGTAAAATATTTTGATGGGCTGGAAACAACTATTCAAGTTGGCAAGGACTATTAGAATGTACTGTTTGCTGTGGAGCAACAGGGATACTTTTGAGAGGACATTTCCTCTGATGTTCTGAGAAAAACGTCTGTGGCGGCTGCAGGTACAGTTGTAGCTAAAAGACATCTGTGGATGCATGAATGGAGAGTGGATGCTTCAGAGAAGACATTGGGGGTCATTCTGACCCTGGCGGTAAAAGGCAGTTACCGCCGGTCAGAAGACCGCCATAACACCGCCACGGCCGCGGTAACCAGCCACGGTCATTCTGACCCACAACTGCCAAACCGCCAAAAACCCGACCTCCACTGAAGGCCGCCACATCAGCGGTCAGCGATAAACTGGAGATGACCAAACCTCCACCGTCACGCCAACAGAAATACGCCCATGCCATTACGACCCACCAATCCACGTGGCGGTCTTTCAACCGCGGTATCCCATTGGCGGTACACACCGCCGCGGTCAAAATACACACACCTTTACAAAACACAGCCACATTGGATAATTCAAAATACACACACCTGATACACATACAAACACCACTCCCACACAATCAATACGATATAAAACACACACCCACATCACCCACAAACCCCCACAAATCGAAATTCAGAGACAAGGCGCAATACACAGAGAGAGAGCACAGGGAACGCAAACCACAACACACACAGGAACCCAACATCATCCCCCACACTACATCTACGCACAAAACACCACACACCACTTCACTCATCACCACAAACACCACCCCACACCTCATCCACACCACCCCATGGCACCCCATGGCTCATCCACACCACCCCCGGACCAAGAACTCAGGGTCATGGTGGAGGAAATAATTAGGGTAGAGCCGCAGCTCTTCGGCACACAGGTGCAGCACACCACAATAGCCAGGAAGGCGGAGCTATGGCAAAGGATCGTCGACTGGGTCAACGCTGTGGGACAGCATCCCAGAAATCGGGAAGACATCCGAAAGCGCTCGAACGACCTACGGGGGAAGGTGCGGGCGATGGTGTCAAGACACAACATCGCTGTGCAGAAGACTGGCGGCGGACCCCCACCCACTCCACCCGAATTCACAGCATGGGAGCAAAAGGTCTTGAACATCCTGCATCCTGAGGGCCTCGCTGGAGTAGGCGGAGGAATGGACTCTGGTAAGTCTAATCTCAACTACTTCACCCCCCCCAACCACCAGCATGCTAACCCACACCCCCACCCTTACCCCCAATCCCCCAGCACATATCCTCCCTGCTAATGTCTCACCAGCACAACCCACCCAAACCAATACCAACCCCTGAATGGCAACACAAACCATGGACACCCATCACCTAAGCATGACCACTGCACATACCCATCCCCCCCCCCCAAAACCACCCTCACAACTCCTCCCACAAGGGAATGCCAGCACTGGGGGACAAGGGCACCCACAATTCGCACGCCATGGCACACACAGAAGCAATAACCATACTCTTTTACCCCTGCAGGGCACGAACGCCAAGACACCGGCCCGGAGGGTCCAGAAATGTCCATCCCACCCCCAGAACAGGCCCCCAGTGATGACAGCAGCTCTGTCGACCTAGAACCTGATGACCAGCCCCGACCATCGGGGACTTCTAGACAGTCGGTTCCCCTCAGGCAGCCACAGGCCCCAGCAGACCTACACCCCTCTGGAAACCCCAGCACAGCACCCACCCAGCGGGCCCATGCCTCTGTCTCCAGGACAGGTCAAGCAGCGGTGTGTCTACCACTACAGGGCACCCAGGGCAACCCACCACCCCAACAACAACAGGGACCTGGGGACAGTGGTAGTGGGCACACCGTCCAGGGGACAGAGGCCCAGGAACAAAGGGGAACTGGGAGGGCTGCTGTGCGACAGAGGGAGGACAGGCCTAGGGAACCCACTGTCCAAGAGGCCCTCACCACCATCATGGGAGCGTACCACTACTGCCAAGAGACGATGGTGACGGTCCTGGCCAGGTTCCAGGAGATCCAGGCCATGCAGGAGGGCCAGTACATGGGGTTCCGGGAAGAACTGCGCAGCATCAGTTCCGCAATGGGTGCAATCGTGGTGGCACTCAACCAGATTGTCATCACATTGCGGGACCATGTGGCCCCCCAAAGGGCCCCTGCCACTAGCATGGAGGAAGAACAGCCCACCACCTCCGCCGGGGCTAGTGGTCAGGAGGCCACGACACAACAGCAACGGCCCACCCGGACCCCACCCCCTGCAGAACATGAACCACCCCGCAAGAAAGGCCTGAGATCGAGGAAGAAGACAGAGTAGGATGTCAAGACCCCCGCCATGCACGGATCCCCCCGGATGTAATCCCACTGTCCCACTTGTTCACCCTCTCCAACCTTGAACTGCCCCTGCTCCACCTTCCACAGGCATATGGTCAATGCACCTGTGCGAACGTGAGTCTGGACTCTGCCATGGACATGCCTCCACCATCAACCATCACCCTTTTTGAACTATACACCAATTTTTGCACTTCAATAAACACAATTATTGCACAAAAAACATCTGGAGTCTGCTATTTATTTTTTTAAACCAAATGTATTCGATATAACCAACCAAAAATGTCCAAATACATTGTGATGACAACATACCAGTGTCACACAGCGGTAGTCCATGGGGAAATAAACCAGAGGGCACTCCGTGGGGACCACATCACTGAAATAGGAAGGCAAATTCACAACTAAGTTACCATACATTGGGGTGAAAGGTCAGACAGTAGAGAGCCAGTACTGTTACAGATATAATAAAATGCAGGAGTAGATTCTTACCTGTGTGTTACTGGAAATACTGCAGTATCACTCTGTCCCTGTTGCCTGTGTCGTCCTCTTCGTCTTCCTCCTCTTCACTCTCCGCAGGCTCCACAGCGGCCACAACACCACCATCTGGACCATCCTCCTGCAGGAAAGGCACCTGGCGTCGCAAAGCCAGGTTGTGAAGCATGCAGCAGGCCACGATGATATGACACACCTTCTTTGGTGAGTACATTAGGGATCCACCTGTCATATGCAGGCACCTAAACCTGGCCTTCAGGAGGCCGAAGGTTCTTTCTATAATCCTCCTAGTTCGCCCATGGGCCTCATTGTACCGTTCCTCTGCCCTTGTCCTGGGATTCCTCACTGGGGTCAATAGCCAAGGCAGGTTGGGGTAACCAGAGTCACCAATTAGCCACACACGCTGTCTCTGTAGCTGTTCCATCACAGAAGGGATGCTGCTATTTCGCATGACGTACGCGTCATGCACTGACCCTGGGAACTTGGCATTTACATGGGAGATGTACTGGTCAGCCAAACAGACCACCTGGACATTCATGGAATGATAACTTTTTCGGTTCCTGTACACCTGTTCATTGTCTTTTGGGGGGACCAAAGCCACATGGGTACCATCAATGGCACCAATGATATTGGGAATGTGTCCAAGGGCATAGAAATCACCCTTCACTGTAGGCAAGTCACCCACCTCAGGGAAAATGATGTAGCTCTGCATGTATTTCATCAGGGCAGACAACACTCTGGACAACACCCTTGAAAACATAGGCTGAGACATCCCAGATGAAATGGCCACTGTAGTTTGAAATGATCCACTAGCCAAAAAATGGAGTACTGACAGCACCTGCACTAGAGGCGGAATCCCTGTGGGTTGGCGGATGGGTGACATCAGGTCTGGCTCCAGCTGGGCACACAGTTCCTGTATAGTGGCACTGTTGAGTCTGTAGGTGAGTATGACATGTCGTTCTTCCATTGTCGACAAGTCCACCAGCGGTCTGTACACGGGAACATTCCTCCGTCTCCTCGCAAGTCCCAGCGGACAGTGCCTAGGAAGGACAACATGGAGCACAGAGTCAATCAACCCACAGGTAAGTTCCCACAGCCTGCACAGTACACGAATCTCTCTGGATTGAATAGCTTGTATGAGTGTCGATGCAAGGCCTAGCCATGTGTGACGCAGTAGGAATTAAGCCATGTGGGCCCTTGAAATGGCGGCTGCCTGACCTGTGAAGTGTGACAATGTGAAGTGAGGTCATTGCGCTGGCGTGGCACGCCGTGGCGGTAGGCGGTCGAAGACTGCGGCGCAAAGCAGCATTGGTTAACATTGAACCCTATGGGTTTCAGGAGCCAATGACGATGTGCGCCGGCGGTCGCGGTACGCACCGCCGTGGGCGTGACTGACATTTTCTATCTGCTTAATCACACGAGACCTGACCATCCACAGGAGAGGACCTATACTGCAAGTGCTGCTGCGACCTCAGTCTGGAAGTGACAAAGGCTGCTGCGACTGGGGAAAGGGCCCCCGCCTTCAGTTCCGAAGAGTTGGAGATGAGAGCATGTGCCACCTGGCAAGTTTGGGGAGGGGGGGCCACTCACATCGAGCATGCAGAAAAGTGATGATGTTTCTTTTCCCCCCCTGTACATGTCACATAGGTCAGCGCCCATCAAAAGATCGATATTTGGTGTGCCATCGCCAAGGACGTCCGGGCCCTGGGGGTCCACAACAGACGGGGCACCCACTACCGCAAGAGGTGGGAGGACATCCGCCGCGGGAGCAGGAAGACCGCCGAGGCTCTGCTGGGGATGGCCTCCCAACCTAGGAGGGGTGCCAGTCGTACCTTGACCCCCCTGATGTCCCGGATCCTGGCGGTGGCCTACCCCGATTTAGATGGGCGCTTGAGGATATCACAGCAGACACAAAGGGGTGAGTACCAGCACATTCAGCTAAATTTGCGCGCAGTGGAGGTGCCTGGGTGGGGGAGGAGGGCTGTGGGTATCCCTAGGCCAGGGCGATTTCTGTAGGCTAGGCCCCTCCGTGAGGTATGGTCCTGTGCCCCACCCCCCACTTCTGTAGGATGCCTAGTAACGCTATTCATGGACCTGTGTATTCTGTGTGGGCAGTTGTCGCCCATAGGCTTGTAGGGCATGTCCCAGGGAATGAGTAGTGTACCCCAAGTGTGCAGCGTAGTGCAGGGGGCTTCTGTGTCTGTCCTCTCCGCCAACGGTGTCCCCAATGCATGCACTCAACTTGTCTTTATTTCTCCATCCCCCCCCCCATTTTCTTTGTTTTTCGGTGAATGTGTGCATTAGCATCATCAGGCGGAGGAGAAGTGGCATCGGCGCAAGAGGGAGCTGCATCTCACATGGCCCCAGAGGGCCATGCAACGGACTCCGACATGACCAGTGAGACGGAGGGCGAGGGGGGCTCCACCACGGGGACCCGTGCAGACGTCAGTGACACCGACACGTCCTCGGATGGGAGCTCCCTTGCGGTGGCGGCAACATCCGTGCCCACCGATACTAAAGGTACAGCCGCCACCCAGCGCACCAGCTCTGCCCTCCCAGCAGCCCCTCGGCCTTCAGCCCGTGCCCGCACGGCCAGGAAGGCGGCCATCTCCTTCACCCCAGGCACCTCAGGCCCTGCCCCAGTCACCCCTGCTGCCCTCAGTGAGGAGGTCATTGACCTCCTGAGGACCATCATTGTTGGGCAGTCTACCCTTTTGAATGCCATCCAGGGTGTGGAGAGGGAGGTGCATCAAAGCAATGCATACCTGGAGGGCCTTCATTCGGGTCAGGCTGCCCATCAGCGATCGTTCAACGCTCTGGCCTCAGCACTGACGGCAGCAATTGTCCCTGTCTCCAGCCTCCCTCTTCTAACTCCCTCCACCCAGTCCCACTCCCCTGTTCCTCTGCCTATGCCATCCACACCTACAGACCAGCCTGCACACACCTCAACACCCAAGGGAAGCTCATCCCGACATAAGCACCACAGAACACACAAGCATTCACACAAGCAACATACAGATGCAGACATGCCAACAGCCACTACCTCCTCTGTGTCCCCCACCTCCTCGTCTCCCTCCTCCCTCCCTGTGACGTCTACACTCACACTCACACCTGCATGCACACCACCATCAGCCAGTACACCCATCACCAGCACACCCTCCACACCAGTCCGCACACGTGCAGTCACCACCCCCACTGCCATGTACACGTCCCCTGTGTCCTCTCCCAGTGTGTCTTCCAAACCACACAAACGCAGGCAGGCACCCAACCAACAGCCATCCACCTCACGTCAGCCTCCAGCCCAAGCACCTGCACCCAAAGACACCAGACTTGACTCTCCTACAACCACATCCTCTTCCTCCACTCCCATACCCACTCCAGCTACCCTTCCCATGGCTCCTAAAAAACTAATCCTCTATAAACTGGACCTCTTTTCCTCACCTGACCCACCCCCTCCATCTCGTAAGAGTTCCAAAAACACCTCAGCCACCACCAGCCCAGCAACTCCCAAGAACGTTGTGGCTGGTTTTTGGAGTCCGCCCTTTCCTTGTGCAGGGACATCGGCCAGCAGCAAAGGCACAGCCAGCCCCCCCCCTGGGAATAGGAGCAAAAAACTGAAGGGCAGGCGCGACAGGCCTGATACGCCTGCCCCCAAGGAGGGTAGCCTTGCACCGTCACCTGCCACATCGGGTAAGGGAGCCAAGGGCCATGGAGAGTCTGCCAAGGAGGGCAAGGGCAGCAAAGCGCAAAAGGCAGGGAGCAGCCGACCTGGCCATGAGGGCCCCACCAGCCCCATTCCGGGGGTATCGGAGGAGACCCAGGGCCCCAGGACTCCATCACAGGAGGGCCCCGCAACGGAAAGGTCCGATGCTGACTGAGCAGGAAGTATTGGCCAGGTGTGGTTCACTCGAAACACAAGACAGGCACCGCTGAACAGGGCCCGCCAAGACAGGCACCGCTGAACAGGGCCCCGCCGTGAGGAGCACCGCTGAACAGGGCCCCGCCGTGAGGAGCACCGCTGAACAGGGCCCCGCCGTGAGAAGCACCGCTGAACAGGGCCCCGCCGTGGGAAGCACCGCTGAACAGGGCCCGCCGTGAAGGGCACCGCTGAACAGGGCCCCGCCGTGAGAAGCACCGCTGAACAGGGCCCCGCCGTGAGAAGCACCTCTGAACAGGGCCCCGCCGTGAAGGGCACCGCTGAACAGGGCCCCGCCGTGAGAAGCACCGCTGAACAGGGCCCCGCCGTGAGGAGCACCGCTGAACAGGGCCCGCCGTGAGGAGCACCGCTGAACAGGTCCCCGCCGTGAAGGGCACCGCTGAACAGGGCCCCGCCGTGAGGAGCACCGCTGAACAGGGCCCCGCCGTGAAGGGCACCGCTGAACAGGGCCCCGCCGTGAGAAGCACCGCTGAACAGGGCCCCGCCGTGAGGAGCACCGCTGAACAGGGCCCCGCCGTGAGGAGCACCGCTGAACAGGGCCCCGCCGTGAGGAGCACCGCTGAACAAGGCCCCGCCGTGAGAAGCACCGCTGAACAGGGCCCCGCCAAGACAGGCACTGCTGAACAGGGCCCTCCTGTCAAGCACCGCTCCGCTGGGCCCTCCTGTCAGGCACCGCTCCGCTGGGCCCTCCTGTCAGGCACCGCTCCGCTGGGCCCTCCTGTCAAGCACCGCTCCGCTGGGCCCTCATCTCAAGCACCGCTCCGCTGGGCCCTCCTGTCAAGCACCGCTCCGCTGGGCCCTCCTGTCAATCACCGCTCCGCTGGGCCCTCATCTCAAGCACCGCTCCGCTGGGCCCTCCTGTCAAGCACCGCTCCGCTGGGCCCTCCTGTCAAGCACCGCTCCGCTGGGCCCTCATCTCAAGCACCGCTCCGCTGGGCCCTCCTGTCAAGCACCGCTCCGCTGGGCCCTCCTGTCAAGCACCGCTCCGCTGGGCCCTCATCTCAAGCACCGCTCCGCTGGGCCCTCCTGTCAAGCACCGCTCCGCTGGGCCCTCCTGTCAAGCACCGCTGGCCCATTTGCAGGCCAGGTTCTGTGTCGGGCAGGGCTTCACGAGGCACTCTGCCCACCATGCCTCCTCCATGACCAGTGGACTCTGTAATCCACCTGATGGACTGTGGCTTTGCACCCCCAGGATGGCACAGTGGGCAATCCACCCACTGTAGAGACTTGAGAGACTGTGGCTTTGCACTCCCCAGGATGGCACAGTGGGCATGGAGGCCCTTCGTGGATCTAGCGTCGTGGACTCATGTGGCTGAGGTGCCCCCCCTTCCCTTCCCCCTGAGGTGCCAGTATTTTATTTTTGTGATGCCCCAGCAGTGTTCTCTCCAATGGACTCGATCTCGTGTGTGGGCTTTGCCCATGTGTTGCTGCACATTAGCCCACGGACATTTGGACTTTGCAAAACTGTGCCAGGCTTTTGCTACTTGTATATGTATAGTTCTAGATGTGTATTAATTCTTTATATATTGGTAAGTTCGCTATACTTAATTATTGATATAATATAGTTCTATTTTTACAATCATTGCCTTTTGTCTTTGCATTTTTGTTTTGGGGGTTTGGGGGTGTCACTCTGACTTTTCAATCTGCATTGGTGTGTAGGTATTTCGGTGGGGGTGAGGGTGGGGGTGGGTGTGTGGCGTATGTGTGTGCCCGTAACCTTTCCTCCTCCCCCCTCCCCTGTGTCGTAGGTGCAGTACTCACCGTTGTCGTCTGCGGCGACGTTCGTGATCCTGGAAGAAGAGCAGGAAGCCAATGGCTGGGAGGATGTGGAGTTCCGGTTCCATGCTGTCCCGATTCCGCGTGGAGTGTGTCGAGGTGAGCGTTTTCCATTGGAAATGTCTGTTTCCGCCATGTTTTTATCGGCGGGGCTCCCGCCCCGGAAAAGGTGGCGGATTGGTGAGTTGTGATAGGGTGGGCGGTACATTGTCTGCCGCCTGGCTGTTGGCGGTGACCGCCGCGCTGTTTGTTTGTGCCGCCGTGGCGGTCGGAGTGTTAAAGCGGCGGCCTGTGTTGGCGGTTCCCGCCAGGGTCAGAATTCTATTTTTTGGACCGCCAGCCTGTTGGCGGGTTGGCCGCCGCTTTAACACTGACCGCCAGGTTCAGAATGAACCCCATTGTTATTTAAAATACCATTTATTGGCAAAAAGCTGTTGGAGTAGAAATTAGGTAAGATGATAACCGAGGCCTTTAAGTATAGAAAGCATGTCCTCCCCTATAAATGTAATTCATCTTCATCTTCATTTTTGTATTCTCAGAGGTTTTGTGGTCACTTCCCTATGTCTCCTCTGAAGAAGTATTACAGATCTTCTTATTGGAAAAAAATATTCCAGCCAAGTCGGCAAACCAGGAAAGGTAAAACAGGACAGAAAGGCAGACAGTCTAGAAAAGGTCCTGACTAGTCTGTTTCTCTAGCTCCATTGGCTTCAGTTGGCAAATGGACTCGCTTATTCACAGATGTATGGACTCGATGTCGACTGATCAGTGGATTTCAGGAGCAGTTCAGAAAGGGCACCAAATAGAACTTTCAGAGATTCTGCAAGGAAAATGTTTAGGTTATACCCCTCTCCCAAGGAACCTAGAGAATGCAAAGCTCTGCTGGCAGGAGTGTTAGAACTTTTAAAGAAGAAGGGCATTGTAGGGGTTCCTTTTTCAGAGTACGGAGAGTGATCCTACTATATTTTTTTTCTTGCATAGAAAGCATCTAGCTCTTTCAGCCAGGAGCTGGATTTAAAGAATGTGAACAATTGGGTTTGGTCAGTTCATTTCAAGATGGTAACACTACAGCTGATAGTCCCAGTGATGAGAGAAGCAGAATTTCTCACTACAGTGCATTTACAAGAAGCTTATCTTCATATCCCTATTGTAATGAAGCAGAAGAAACATCTGTTCTTCATAATAGGGGATGGCATTTTCAATTTGCAGTCTTTCCCTTTAGTCTGATGTCTGTACCATGGGTACTTACAAAGGTGCCAACTCCTCTGTTTGATTTGCTTCATCAGGAGGGCATTTTCATACATATATATCTGGATCTCATCCAAACTTCAAAAGAGTTGGTCGAGTTACACACTTAAATGGTTTTAGACATATTGCAGTTCTCATAAACACAGACAAATCATAGGTAATCCCATCTCAAGAGGATCTGTTCATAGGGGCTCAATTCCATACTGACCAGGTGTTAGCTACTTTGCCTCAGACAAAGATTTCAAAGATCCAGTCACACTTAAGATCACTCCTTGCACAAACAGCTCCCAGCGTTTCCTCATGTCTTCAGGTTCAGGGAGACCTAGCCTCTGTTATATTTCTGGTCTTCTAGGCTCGATTTAAAAACTGGTGGAATTTATTCTTTCTGCATGGAATCCTCTATTCATGACTCTGACACAGAAGGTACTTTTGTCACAGGATGTACAACACCAGCTTCAGCCGTGGTTGGTCCCATCAAACTTGTCAAAGGGTGTTCAACTTGTGTCACAGGCACCCCTAGTCATCACAACAGATACCAGTCTTTTAGGTTGGGGAGCCTGGCTTGGGGATCATTAAGCCCAGAAGAGATGGTCTCTGAGGCTGAGCTGATTATCATCAAATTGGAGGGAGCAAGAAGCCATTCATCAAGCTCTGAGAGTCTTCTCTCATCATGTCACAGGAGGGTGATGGTAATCCAAACCGACATTATTACCACTAAGACTTATCTGAACAAGCATGGAAATACAAAATCAGTCTCCTTGCTCAAGTATTTTTGGTGGGCAGTGAAAAACATTACCTCAATTACAGTAATCCACATTCAGGGGTCCCTCAATGTGATCGCTGACTCTCTAAGCAGGAATATTGCTCATTCAACAACATTTTGCCAGAACTCTTTGATCAGATTGTGAAGAAATGGGAGGTACTAGTAATTGACCTTTTCACAACCAAGGCAATAGACAGATATTGTTCCAGGAGGATGGAAGATCATGCGTGAGCGATGGATGTTCTTTCCTGCAGATGACTTCCAGCTCTCCCACTTGTATTTACTCCTTTTTCTCTTCTCTTGAAGCTTTTTCTGAGGGTCAAGATTGGTATATCCATGATTGGCATATTTGATTTACTAGTAAGTCCCTAGTACCATGTATGCTCAGGGCCTGTAAATTGAACGCTGCTGTTGGGCCTGCATCACTAGTTGTGCTACCCATATGAGTAGCCCTGTAAACATGTCTCAGGCCTGCCACTGCAGTGCCTGTGGGGACAGTTTTAAACAGCCATTTTGACCTGGCAAGTGCACCCACTTGCCAGACCTAAACCTTCCCTTTTACGTCCAAGGCAGCCCCATGGGCTGGGTGCAGTGTATTTAAAAGGTAGGACATGTACTGGTGTGCTTTACATGTCCTGATAGTGAAATACTACTAAATTTGTTTTTCACTATTGCAAGGCCTATCTCTCGCATAGGGTAACATGGAGATTGCCTTGAAATATCTTTTACATGTAATTTCCCTTTGGGAGCAGATAGAGACTTGGAGTTTGGGGTCTCTGAACTCACAGTTTAAAAATACATCTTTTGGTGAAGTTGATTTTTAAATTGTAGGTTTGAAAATGGCACTTTTAGAAAGTGGGCATTTTCTTGCTTAACCATTATGTGCCTCTGCCTGTCTGTGGAATAGACGTCAGGGTCAGGATGACAGTTGGGCTGTTTGTGAATTCACTCTGGACAGTCACACAAAGGGAGCGGAGGTGTGCCCTGCATTTCCTGATGGCTCTTACTGAACTGGAGTGGTGGGAGGAGCTGATACTTGCATCTGAATAGGGCTGTGTCTGTCCTTGCACAAAGCAGTCTCCAAACCCCTGGAGTGTGTCTGGGGCCAATGGAGACAAAGACAGGGCCTTGTGCACCACAAGAATTTCTCTTTGAAGTTTGCCTATTTCAAAGGCAGAAAAGGGTATAAGTACTGGATCTCGGACCCCACAAAGTTAGAAAACTTCTGGACTGAGGATATTCTGTTAGGAAGAAGAGCTGGATGCTGTAGGAAGGACTTCCACGCTACCTCTTGCTTTCTTGTGCTGGCCTGCTGCTTGCCACTTCTGTCCTGGCAGTGAAAAGACCGGACTTTACTTTCTACATCCTGCTTTCCAAGGTTCTCCAAGGGCTTGAGTTGAGCTTGCCTCCTGTTAAGAAGTCTCAGGGACATCAAAGACTTCATCTGCCAGCACGTGGGCTCCTCTGCTGAGAGCCGTGTCCTGCCAAGTGGTGCCAAATCCAGTCTGGGCCCTTGGTGCTTCAAGAAGAAAATCCATGCAAAGACTCACTGTGTCATTCCGAACCAACAGATCACTGCAAGAATTTGATGAATTGCCACTAACTGCACCGGAGCAAAGTCTCTGTGTGATGCAAAAACCGCAGTATTCCATGCAGGCTCCAGCTTTCCATTGTAGTGCATTAGAAGAAGCACCTCTGTGTGAGTTTCAAGTACTGCAGCACTGAAGTTCATGACGCACCACCCTGACTCCAAAGCAGTGCTTCATTCATCACTGTGAGATTGATGCATCACAGCTTGACTTCCGACGCATCACTGATGTTTCATCCCTGGGTGCCATTTCCTTCATTGATACTGTACCACAGTAAGGAACTGGCTGTTTGTGGCACAAACGAGCCATCACTTCTTCTGTGGCAGTAAGGAACCAACACATCACCTCCTATGCCTAGAAGTAAGGAACAGATGCACCACCTCCCCTGCAACAGTAAGGAACGAACACATCTGTGTTTTCTTCGACACATCACCTTCCCTGAGACCTACATCATTCTTTGTTTTTGATGTATCTCAGGTACTATACGTCAGTCAACTGCTTTACTGATTTCAAGGAACTACAATTACACTTAAACTTTTAAGAGTGATATCTTTGCTTGTGTATGTTGGATTCTTGTAGTTTCAATCTTGTTTTACATAGATAAATATTTGATATTTTTCTAAAACTGGTATGGAGTACTTTTGTGGCATTTACACTATGTTACTGTTGTGTGTGTACAAATACTTTATACATTGCCTCTGAGATAAGCCTGACTGCTTGTGCCAAGCTACCAAGGGGGTGCCCAGGGGTTATCTTGGGTGTGAAGTTTCCTTACCCTGGCTTGAGTGAGGGTCCCTACTTGGACAGGATGCAAACCACTGCCAACTAGAGACCCAGTTTCAAACAGGCATGCTCATTTTAGTTTTATCTCCTGACATCTTTAAAGGAGGGAAAAGAAGGGAGATTTCCAACCACTTTCTAGTCCGTCATTAGGAAGTCTTGTGGAGGCTAAAACTAGCGGCTTAGAAACTGAGAGGTTGGGAATAATGATACGGGCCTCCTAAGATTCAATGTACTACTTTACAGGCATAAAGGAGGTCTTCCACTTAGAAGGCTCACTCTAGACACTGGGGTTCATTCAGTGAGTGGTTTGGGACTAGGCAGTTGTATCCACCAACACCAGACTTATTTCAGTTTATGTCATTCCTGCAGGATGGAGCTTCTCTTGGACTACACATTTCCACACTTAAGATCCAATGGGCATCTATTATAGCATTCAAGTCTTCCTGGGGAAACCTACTTGATCCTGAGTCCTTAGTCCCTAGAATTTTTTAGGAGTTATCAAACATTCATCCTGTGCCTCCTCGTCAGTTTCCTTGTTGTGTTGGAGGCTCATAGGTTTCCTCATTTTGAGCCTGTAGAAGAAGTGGATTTTAAAACCCTATCTTTTAAGACATTTTTCTATTGTCATTCTCTTCAGAGAGAAGACTAGGGGAGTTAGGGGTATTGTCATGCAAACATCCTTTTTGTCTAATGTTTGAAGACAGAGGCGGTCATTCTGACTGCGGCGGTCGGCGGTCGCCGCCCGCCAAGCGGTTCCCGCCGAAAGACCGCACCGCGGTCAAAAGACCGTGGCGGCCATTCCGGCTTTCCCGCTGGGCCGGCGGGCGACCGCCAGAAGACCGCCGGCCGGCCCAGCGGGACAGCCCCTTCAACAATGAAGCCGGCTCGGAATGGAGCCGGCGGAGTTGAAGGGGTGCGACGGGTGCAGTGGCACCCGTCGCGATTTTCACTATCTGCTAAGCAGACAGTGAAAATCTTTGTGGGGCCCTGTTAGGGGGCCCCTGCACTGCCCATGCCAGTGGCATGGGCAGTGCAGGGGCCCCCAGGGGCCCCACGACACCCGTTCCCGCCATCCTGGTTCCGGCGGTGGACACCGCCAGAAACAGGCTGGCGGGAAGGGGGTCGGAATCCCCATGGCGGTGCTGCAAGCAGCGCCGCCATGGCGGGTTCCCTGGGCCAGTGGGAAACCGGCGGGAAACCGCCGGCTCCCCTTTTCCGACCGCGGCTTTACCGCCGCGGTCAGAATCGCCCAGGAAGCACCGCCAGCCTGTTGGCGGTGCTTCCGCCGCACTCCGCAATGGCAGTCATGGACCGCCAAGGTCAGAATGACCCCCGGAATCTACTTGCGTCCTATTCCTTCATTTTGTTCCAATGTCAACTCCCAATGTCAATGTGATCAGGAAGTTAATTCTTCTTCTCTGTTTCCCATCCCAGGTATCAAAAGAATAAGATGTTTTCAGAAATTTGATGTTAGGAGGACTCTCCTAATCTATCTTGAAAGGGTATCACTTTTTAGGATGACAGAGATCTTATTTGTGAACCTTGGTCCTGCTATGGAAGGATATAGACTAGCAGTAGCTTCCCTGAACCGTTGGGTAAAGTCTCTCATTTTTCTGGCTTACAAGGCTAGATGTGATTCCCTTCTAGAGGTTGCCAGGGCAAATCTAGTTGGGGGAGGTCAGGTTCCATTGCAGAGCACATCTATTTCCAGGATTTGAAGGGTAGCAAAGTGGGCTTTTCCAACCACCTTTGTGAACCTGTACAAAATTGATTTACTGGTTGACAGGGGTGAAACCCTACTAAATCAACAACCACAATTCTTCTCAGGGTGAAACGCAAGCGAACTCCCAAATTGACCAGTGTTTATCCCATCAGTAGCTTGGTACAAAAGCAGTCAGCTTAACTTAGAGGCAATGTGTGAGGTAATTATGCAGCATGCAAACAGTAGTAAAGTAAAAACACGACACAAGAAAAATCTGGCACCAATTTAGAAAAATAGAGTAAAGTTTAATAAATTATTTGACACCAAACAGTAAAAATCCAATTAGTAGAACTGGAGATATGTAATTTTTTTGTTTTTGTGAAAATCAAGCAATAGGAAGCAAAAAGTGGCAACCACAGTTATCTAATTGGGGTAGGCTGGGTCCACCTCACAAGTTCAGGCCAACCACAAAGGAGTGTGGGCTGGATAAAGGACTGAGTTAAGTCTGCTGAAAAGTACCTTGTTGCCTGGGTGTCGAGATGCGAAGTCCTTGCGTCAGTCTGCAAGGGCCAGCTTCAAAGAACCATCGACAAGGAGCTATGATGCGAGGTCTGGCATCAAGAATGTGTCGCACAGCAGCTGAGTTAAAGACCATTGAAGAAGTTCTGCAATGCAATGTCCTGCATTATCGTACAGGAAGCCAGCGGGGCTTGCAGAGACTTGCGCTGCAGTGCGTTGGCTCAGGGGACACGGTACACTGCGCTGGGCCAATGTTGGCATCAGGTTGTGTCACCGTCAAAGAAGCTGCCAGAGCCTGACAGGACTGAAATCCATCAGCATTGAGGACGAGCTGTGTCATGCTGGGCCAGAACAGATGGTGGCTGCATCGCTGTGCGTTTAGATACATGAGATGCGTTGATGCCGAAGAAGCCTGTGGCTTGACAGGGGCCAGCCAACTGCCCCTTGGAGATTTCCTTGAGTTTTGAGTCCACAGAGACAGGCTGTATTCAGCAGGGCAGCTCACAACAGCAGAAGAGTCTGAAGAGTTGGCTCTGAGGGTTCAATATTCATACCTAGGGCCCACTTTGAGGTGGGAGAAGTTTCTATAGAGCTGCCCCTACTAAGATGTCTTTAGTTCTCTGCCTCTCTGCCCTGGCCCCAGCTTGCATGGGTGCACAAAAGACTAGTATGAAACTGTTTGTGAGTGTACTGAGGCAGTCTTTGAGATGTGCAAGTGACAACTCCTCCCCCTCATCCTGACAGATGGCCCATCCTAACAGCACTCATTCCCCCTTTGTTTGATTGTCTGGGGGTAACCAACTGAAAGCTACACCCAGTCATGTGACCCAGGATAAGGGTTGCAGGCATCAAATGATTAGGACAAGAAAATGCCAACTTTCTAAAAGTGTCATTTTCAGGATTGTGACTCAAAATCCAAATTTATTAATAAAGATGGTTTTAAATTACAATTCTTTAGGGAACAAGTCGACTTTCCTGCCTGCTCACAATTGAAAGTTATCGCTTATTAAATGTAATAAGGTAACCCAATGTTATTCTGTGTGAGACGTATGCCTTGCAGTAGTGAAAAAAATATATTTTCATTATCAGGACACACAAAAGTTAAAAGTACATGTATAACTTTTAAAATAAACTGCACCCTGCCCTATCGCCTGTTTAGGGCCTACCCTAAGAAAGACATGTGTATTTAAAAAGGAATATTTAGGTCTGTCAAAAGGTTTATTTTGCAAAGTCAAATGGTTTAAACTGCACACACAGGCTGCAGTGGCTGGCGTGGGACATGTTTAAAAGGCTACTTAAGTGGGTGGCACAGTCAGTGCTGCAGGTTCACTAGCAGCATTTAATTTACAGATGTAGTGCCTATTTACTAGTGACAAATATCTTAAATGTGGCAGTTGGGTGTCACTATGTTCAAAGGCAAGAGTGCAAGCATTTCAGCACTGATTAGCAGTCCTAATGCCAGCAAACACAGAAGGATTGAAGGTAAAATGTAGGGGAAATCCACACCAATTATGTCAGGTTTAACAGATCCATTATAGGATTTCTCAAAATATGGATTTGGATAATGCTTCAATTACTTAATGGAAATTATGTTACTGTGAGTCCTTTTTCTTGCTTTCTTTCCTTACATCCCTCTCTCCTTCCCAAAGGTCAAGGGCAACTAAAACAGAAGCATGAGGTTTGCTTTTCATGAACAGCAGTGTGACAATTTATTGTACATGACAAGGCAATGGAACAGTCAATGAGATATTTTTTTCTGAGTTATGTACATTACATAAATGACAACATTCACACTTATGACAACTGCCATATTAAGCGACAAGGGTCTGAACTGTAGTGCATCCACAATCTTACGTAGACAAAGCAAAACTGTGTCTTTTTTTCATCTGGGCTGCCCCAAAGGCACTGACACACTATTAAAGCGCTGTTGTTTTCCCGCAGCGTAAGACTCCGGACTTTTGGTCTGTGTGACTTCTGAGCAGTTGTGGCTTGGGTGGGACTTTGTCCATAGCCTTCCTTTTACCTGGGAGGCCCCAAACGGGCTGATGTGCTATTAAATCACTGTTGTTCTCCCGCAGTGTGGGATTCCAGACTTTTGGTCAGTGTGATTTCTGGGCACTTGCAACTGGGGTGGGACTTCATCCTCCAGCCTTCCTTTAACCTGGGTAGCCCCAAACGTGTTGACGTGCTATTTAAGTGCTGTTGTTCTCCTGCAGCGCGGGACTCTGGACTTTTGGTCAGTATGACTTCTGGGCACTTGCGGCTGGGGTGGGACTTCCTCACCCAAGCCTTCCTTTCACCTGGGCGGCCCCAAATGCACTGACGCACTATTAAAGCGCTGTTGTTTTCCTGCTGTGCAGGACTATGAACTTTTGGTCAGTGTGACCTCTGAGCACTTGCGGCTAGGGTAGGAGTTCATCCCCCAGTCTTCACAATCAAAACCCCCAGTTTCGCCTACTGATAACTTTTTAGTGAGGGCAGTTGATTTATTAACAAATGAAATTAAATTGGCTGAACGTTGGCTCTTCTTGACATCAGAAAATCTAACGCTTACGACTGAGCCGTCAACTTCAGTAGCATCAAGTAGTAGCAGTACTGCTGGCAATGGGAATAGCTTAAATTCAAGTCCTGGTTTTACTCTCAGCACGGAGTTGTATGGTGAGGATAATATGGTGGGTGATGGAGTAAACCTTTTCGCAACAGCAGAGCTATGACTATGTAGATAGATTGCCCACTGTCCCCATTTCAAGTACTGCGGAGAATGAACTTGGTGAGGAGAGGCTGACCAAACAGAATAAAAGGACTGATAAGAGGGCTCTGAACAAGAAACAGGAGATACAGGAAGTGGGTGGCTAGCAATCCTTGGCACACATAAATTCTCCCCTAGGAGACTTTTTTGATTGCATGAAGGACCGCCTAAATGAATTGCTTGATAGCAAACTGAGCCCAATTTGTGATGACCTAAGAAGGATAGAAGAGAATATGAGTCAATTAGCCCAAGTATTGAGCATTCGGCAAGGGGGATAGAGACAATTTTAACACCAGAACCACCTATATGTTTTAAACCTTATTTTGATACTTCCCTGGGTAATGGACCCCCAACAATTGCTACTGCTTTTCAACCCACCATACAACAAAATTGTGTCCCTGGCAACTTAAGTATTAGAGATTCCGAGGCCACTCTAGATGATGTAGCTTCCCTCTGTAATCCCCCATAAGTAATGCACACCCAGCAGTTGGTATCATCAAGGATGAGAGTACCTGATTCGGTACAAGATAAATGTTGCCAGGAGGAGTTTGATCTTAGCGGCGTCAACCAGCTTGCCGTAACTAACTCCCCCGAGGCTCATGTCAATACGTCATTAAATTGCCTAAGATCCCCCAATTACCACGAGGCCAGATTGAGTCAAGGGCATCCTTAAAAAATAAAGTTGTTTTTTGGTTAAAACAAAGGCTAGTACTAAAGTGGAACCTGGCCGATGAGATTTTAATTGTAAGGTGAGTGGGTGGTGGTGGCCCGTTAAAGAAAACGCACCTAGGAGATATTGTCATTGTAAACATTCGCAGACCTGCACTGTAGGAAGCTGGCCTGGTGCGTGGTGAGCACCTATGGTGTTATCATCTTATACCAGGTCCAGGTGGCCCCTATTAGTGATGTATAGGCAGTGTCTAGGAAGCCAGGGCTCTCTAGAAGCAGCCACAACTTATCTAGGAGACAGGCAAAGCTTATGCAATACCACTATACACACACACACATACACATATGAAAGAACCAAACAGTGCTACAAAATAAAAGTACTTTGTTATGGTAGCACAAATACTAAAATACTCTATAGGCAATACCCCAACTGGAGGTAAGTACCCACACTATTATATACACATTAGCAATCAGGAAATAGCATAGAAAACAATAGGCATTGGTAAAAGCAACAGCAAACAGTGAGGACCCCAGGGGACGAAACCATATAGTAAAAAAGTGGAATGTGAAAGGCAGTCCCCCTTCCAAGGCAGGTAACACTTCCCTCTCCAACAGGAAATCCTTTGTTCTGCCTTCCCCTGCCTTAGCTGGTCAAGCAGCAGGAGGGCAGAAACCTCAGCAGTGTGGGCTGCCTGGAAAACCCCTAAAGAGTAGTATGAGCAATGCTGGAGGTCCTCTAAGGAGCCCCAGAGTACATGGAATTATATGACCAATACTGGAAACAGTATTGGGGTATGATTCTGACATGTTTGATACCAAACACGCACAGGTTTGGAGCTACCATTATGTAGCTGGACCTGTGTCCAGTACACAGGTAAAATGGCTTCCCCGCACTAATGAAGTCCAGTGTAATGGAGCTAGAGTTTGCAGGGTCACCTCTGCGCCTGCAGGGGTGTCCTCACTCACAGGTACCTGCCCCTGCCCTCTGGGCTAGGAAGGCCTACCTTAGGGGTGACTTATAGTAACCTGGTGCAGTGACCTGTACTTAAAGAGTGCATGCACCTTTTCACGCAGGCTGAAATGGCAGGCCTGGAAATACATTTCGTATGGGCTACCATGGGTGGCACAATATATGCTGCAGCTCATGGGGAACCCCTGGTGCCCCAATGCCTAGGTACCTAAGTACCATATACTAGGGACTTGCATGGAGGCACCAGTGTGCCAATTGTGGGGTGTGCTAAGTCCTAAGCAACCACATTTAGAGGGAGAGAGCACAGTCACTGGTGTCCTGGTTAGCAAGATCTCAGTCAACACAGTCAAAACACACTGACAGCAGGCAAAAAGTGGGGGTAATCATGCCAAAAAAGAGGGAACTTTCATACATGCCCTAGTTGGGGAAATCTTGGCATGGACGAGGGCAGATTTGATCAAATCTGAGCCTATGCTGATCTTGCCATTGGGGGTTTTTATAGACAACTGCAGCAAGTCCTGCACAGAGCAAAAGCGATGATGGGTCCATATTCTAGCCCCTAAAACAGTCTGCAGGTTTCACAGACTTTACCGGTAAATCGCTTCTCTACATTGAGTGATTTAGATGCTAATGATTGACTCCTTTGTGAGGGAACTTGTGGGCCTCACAATAAACAAGATAATGATACAGGCCAACGTGTCCTGACCGCATCTCCTCTAATGTGTTTTGTTGATATTTCTGCTATTCCGAATAGCAACTCAGACACAGGTACTGGTCTATATGACCTTCACATATCTTCTCAATTGGGTCCTAGAGAAAATCCCAGTTTATCAATAGTTAAAATGAGGAGATAGGGCCATGTTCGCTCCTCTGATATCTTGAATATTTCAAAATGAAACATGAGGAGCCAGGGAAGCTCCCTTTTATCTTGGAATATCACGGGGATCTGTGGTAAGCTGAATGAGGAGAATTGGTTGTCTTTTATAGTGGACTATGATATTTTTTGCTACCAGGAAACATGGGCCTTAGAAAACATACCCTTAAATGGATTAAGATCTTATTGCTCGAGTGCTATCCCATCGGTTGCTGGGAGAGCAAAGGGGGGATTAGTGGTTTTTGTAAAAAAATTCCCTCGTCTCATTGACATTTTTGGAGTCAAATCCTTGTTACCAAATTTTAAAATTATTTTTACCAGCCCAGCCCAGTGTATTTTTAGTTAATTTTTATTTTAAATATTTTAACTCTCATTCACTCCACATCATAGAGGAATTAAGAGGAAATATCACAGAACACATTTATCGAAGCAATGCTCCCAGCTCCATTATTTGGGCTGGGGATTTTAATATCACTAAATGCCAAATGAAGGGGCGGCAAACTTGTGGGATTATGGATTTCTATGATCACGAAGTAAGCCCCTTTTACATATATAGGGTATTGCGAAGTCCTCAACCGCCTAATTTTATCTTGAAATTGAATATTCTCCTCTGAGGTTTTGGGGCATCGAAAGGCTAATTTACCTACTTTTATATGCAGAGGGAGAGGCACAACAATCATTTGTGATTTATTATCAGGAGACTTAGTTTGTTGGCTTGTATGTTTTGATGTGCTTACCCTCCCATTTAGTGACAACTATCCTGTTTCATTATCTTTAGCATTTCAAATGTCAAACCTCACATCTCAGCAGCAAATTGATTCAGTTTCCTACCCAGCAAATAAGGGGGTACAGCTTTAATGGGAAGCAATAGACCCAGTTAAATTCCTGGGGGACCTGGCTTCCAAAAACTGTGGAGACATTTTTGGCTGCCTCTCCCCTTTAGATGAGCCTCTGTATATTTTAAAAAGCTTTGGAGATTTATGTAAGGCAGTTGCAAAAGGGCTAATTGCAAGAAAACCCCAATGAGACGCCCCGTTCACTTTTGGCTTTCCCATGATTTTACCATCGCCCTGCAGGTACTAAGGCCCAGATTTATACTTTTTGTCGCAAAACTGCGTAAATGCAGTTATGCGGCAAAAAGTGTAGCGCCGGCTTGCGTCATTCTGCAGTGCCAGCTGGGCGCTATATTTAAGGAATGGTGCAAGCCGGCTATAAGCTTGGGCTACCATCAGAAAAAAAGACGGTATCCGTGTAGGGGTGGCAGCAGAGGAGATGAAGGTTGAGCGTCAAACAATGACGTTAGGCTGGTTGAGGCAAAAAAATGCCTCTAACCAGCCTAGCATCATTTCCTGATGCACAACCATCCATAACACATGACTCCTGTCTTAAAAAAGACAAGAGTCATGCCCACCACCCCAATGGCCAGCAGAGGGGACCAGTGTTGCCTGCGCATGGCCATTGCACCCAGTGCCATGCAGGGGTCCCCTTATTAGGGCCCCCAGTGGCACTTAAAAACAACTACCAAAAAACCTATCTGTACTTACCCTACTTAACTGGGATGGGGTCTCACATTATCTGGTGCACCTCTGGTGTGGTTGTGGGTGTTCCTGGGGCTTGGGATGGGCACCTGTGGGCCTATTCCATGGGCTTTAGCCATGGAAATGGGTCCACAGGTCCCATAACACCTGGCATGATCAAGGTGTTAAATAAGGATGCTAAGCAAGCTTAACACCATTATTTAGATCCACCTCCCACCCGTGCATCATTTTAGCATGGGGGATGAATATGGCGGTATGGGGATAGAGTCATTTTTTGGATGGGAACTCCTACCTTGCATCTCATTGACGCAAGGTGGGCTCATACAACCAAAAAAATATCTCGAACTCCACTATTTTGAGTGTTAGACAAAATATAGATATGTAGTTAAGTTTGTGCCGAATTTGTGTTAAAACATTATTCAAATTCGGCACAAACACAATATAAATGTGCCCCTAAAGGCGATCAACAATAGTATTCCCCGGGATATGGCTAGGATTAGATTAGCACAAGCTAAGTATAAACAAGCCCTCACACAGAGAAAGGCAGAACTGAAAACTAGAGAATGGGAAGATCTATACAAAGCAGCCAAATTAAAGTATAATAGGCTGTTTTGGAATATTATAAATCGTCATTTTTTTGCAGACAGTGAACCAAGTGAGATTATGTGTCATATTCCCAAGTCAGATTGGGTTAATCATTTTACAAAAATATTTAACCTTGGAAACAGGGAATCTGATATAAAAGAGGTTGAGACACAAGTATGAGAGGATTGTTGGGTGGCAGACTTTGTGGATCTAGCCTGGGTTTCTTATGCATTGAAAGGTGCAACCCCGGGTAAGGCACCAAGACCTGATGGGGTCCCAGTTGATCCGTCTGAATCAGATATAGATCTCTAGGCCCCACTGGTTACGAATATCCTGAGGGCTGCAATTAAGGCAGGCCCGATCCCCACTTGGATACAATCCTATTTTCAAGAAAGAGGATTGGAGCTCGCCTGCATCCTACTGCCCAATATTGCTAATTGATTCATCGTTGAAGAGTTTGGGCAGACTAATATTCGATAAACTTGAATTTTGGACGGAGGAAAATTGTTTTTTTAGCCCTGTTCAATACGTTTTTTTACCCTGGATTAGGGACGATGGAACAGGCCCTTAATCTTACTCTTATCTTGGGAACATGTGTGATGGCTAAACACAGGGCCCTACATTCGGCCTTTATTGATCTCTCCTGCATTTTTGATATGGTCGATAGGGAGGCCCTATGGGATATAATGGAACGAGCAGGCATAGATAACAAATTACTTGATCTTATCCACTGGATCCACCAGGATATTACCACTAGGATGAGTTACACCCGCAGTGGTGATTGTAAAGCCCCGATTAGCGTAGCCAGGGGTGTTAATTAAGGCTGCATATTAGCACCTTTTCTCTTTTTATTTTATATAAATGCCCTAGACAAAACTTTAATTGGCTGCACAGACGACGTTCCTGGGATTGGTAATCAGCCGGTCCCGGTACTGTTATACACGGACAACGCGAATATACGTTGGAACAATGCATGTTGGAAACATGCATGCCTGAAGAATGCAGTCGGAATAACGACTGCATTGTAACCACTAATGCCTTTACCACAAATGCCTTAACAATGATTTTTCATTGTAAATGCATGCCTGGTAAAGCCGTGCGTGGAACGGCATGCATAGTTCCAGCATGCAACCCCCCCCTAATAACTACTGTGACCCCCCCACCCCTGCCCCAAAAACCTAAAACTACTTCGACCCCCCACCCCGCCCCTAAAACCTAAACTACCCCAACCATCCACTGCTGCCCCTAAAACTACCCGAACCCCCACCCCTAAAACCTAAAACTACCCAACCCCCACCTCCACCCCCACCCCTAAAACAACCATGACTCCCACCCCGTCCCTACAACCTAAAACTTCCCCGACCCCCTCACCCCACCCCTAAAACCTAAACTACCCCAACCCTCCACTCCTGCCCCTAAAACTACCCGAACCCCCGCCCCACCCCTAAAACCTAAAACTACCCGACCCCTCACCCCACCCCTAAAAGGTAAACTACCCCAACACCCCACCCCGCTCCACCCCTTAATTACCCAAACCCCCCACCCCACCCCTAAAACCTAAAACTAACCCGTGCCCCCACACCCCCAAAAACTAAAATTACCCCGACCCTGACCACCCGCCCCTTAAACTACTGTGACCCACAACCCCACCCCTAAAACCTAAAACTATCCCCACCTCTCACCCCGTCCCTAAAAACGAAAACTACCCGACCCCCCACCATGCCCCTAAAACTACTGCGACCCCCCACCCCTAATACCTAAAACTACCCAACCCCCCCACCCTGCCCCTAAAACCTAAACTACCTCAACGCCCCACCCCCACCTCTACAACTACCGCAAACCCCCACCCCGCCTCTAAAACCTATAACTACCCGATCCCTGCCCCTAAAAACTAAAATTACCACGACCCCCACCCCTGCCCCTAAAACTACCACAACCCCCACCACTAAAACCTGAAACTACCCCTACCCCTCCCCTCTACCCCTAAAACTACCCAACAACCCTACCCCAGCCCCACTTACCTGACCAGCGTCCTCTCTCCGATCTTGAGTCTGTTTTCCTCTGCCTTAACCACGCATGTTCGTTGCTCAGGACATGCGTGGTTAAGGCAGAGGAAAGCAGGGTCATTGTTCACGAAAGCATTGTTCCACTTTCGTGGACAACGCACCTCGTTGTTCCCGAGTCATTGTTTAGGCTGCTTCCCGAACAACACGGTTTTACTGGTGTGTATGGCTGTCGGCCTGCAAAAACTCTTGGATGGGTTTTTTCATTTTATATTCAGTCAGTTAAAAGTAAATGACCAAAATTATTTTATAATATCATAAGTCCCTGGAAAGCAGAAGCAAAGGGTTTTTACCCTTGGGGGAAACCAATTACAAAAACTCAGATGTTTAATTATTTAGGCATCCTATTCGATCTGAAGGGGAATTGGGACATGTAGGTAGTCCTGGGAGCACAAAAAATTAGGATAACATGTGATAATATATTCAGATTTTTGATAAAATTAGGGCAAAAGCTGATATCGGACCTAGTCCGGTTGTATAAGAGTAAATGTATACCTGTATGGACCTATGGCGCTGGAGTAGGGGGTTATTCTGGGGCAAGGAAACTCCAGATTATTGAAAATAACTTCTTTTGTAGGCTTTTAGCCGTTCCTAGAACTATTTCTAGCTTTATTACCCAGATGGAACTAGGAGAGGGTCATAATGAAGATCATGTTGCGTTTGCCCCCCTGCTATGGGTAAAAATCTGGAGTATGCCACAGGCCACCTACTCTAGATACGTTTTGGCAGATTGCCTGAAACTGGACAAAAGGGCTTCAGTCCCATGGCTTACCTATATAAAAAAGGTATTTGATAAGGTGGGTTGTGGGCACGTATTTCAAAATCCAGAGCTTGTTACACCAGGTTTTAAGGTGAAGGTGATTGAGTCTTACTTGTCATATAGTGAAGAACTTAGGATGGCAAGTGTTTTAGGTATGTCCTCAGTAATAAGATACATGCATATAACCACATCATCTACCTTAGGGCCATATTTAACATGGTCAATGAAGCTAGGTTGAATCTAGCCCATCATTTGTTCACCATTCCAGTGGCGAGGGCGTGGCATGCATCTCCATCACCGTGTCCATGCGATGGGATAATGAAGAGTCGGGTAGGCGTTGTACACGAGGTATAAATATGAAAATGTATTTCCGAGCCAAAGACATCCAACAGCTTCAACTCCTGTTTCCTCCCTCACCAGTCTCTCCAACCCAACTGTCACCAAACCCTCAAACCGCCCTCAACATTCCCTGTTCCAATGCCTCCACATTCCCTCCGTTCCACAGCACACCGCACGTGGCGGAGGGCGCGAGATACACACCCCTTCCATCACAACAATTTAACAAAATATGATAAAAACCCAGCACATGGTAAGTGATAAGAACTTGTATGAATAACCCTAAGTTGCGTGAATTACATGAATCATTTACTAGTGCATAGATAACAGATAACTTATATACATGACAACATTTTACATGCAACGCCTATATACAAATTTCTCAACAAAATTTACCCCAATACATAGTCATCGAATCTCTTGGGTGGTTTGATTGTTCTGGTAGAATGTTTGCAAGAACACAAGGGTGGTTTGATTGTTCTGGTAGACTGATTGCAAGGACACACATCTTGTTTTCCATCCGAAACGCCACAAACACTTTCCTGTTTCACAGCCTTAGTTAGTGATATTTCATCTTTGTTTCACCATTTGCCATAGTCCAGCTTTACAGCACTATCACCCACCTGAACAATTGTTTTCCGTCCACTGAACTTAGACTGACCTTTAACCACGATTCTCGGAGACTTCACTCTCACCACATCCCCTTCCTTCCAATCGAATTTGCGGTGATGAAACTTTTGTGAACTGTGAATATACTTCTATTGCGTCCCCATCCGTTTTGCCATCACTTCATCAACTTTGTGCCACAGAACACCAAAACGACCCATCCACTCTCTGGTTAGTTTGGAGGATTGAATGCGACCACGTAGTAATACAAAAGGCGACACATGCGTATCAGCATTGTTAGTAGTGCGCACTGCCCACAATAACTTTGCTAATTCAGATTTACAGTGCAATCCACTCGCCTTGGATAACTGAATATTATCCTTGAGGACTCTATTAAACCTCTCCACAAGTCCATTACTCCTTGGATGATACAGTGATGTTTTTGAATGTTTAATGCCCAGAAAATTCACAAACGTTTCAAACTCTCCAGAAGTAAATTGACACCCATTATCTGTCAGAATTTCATTCGGAATTCCTTCCCTAGCAAAAATTCCTTCCAACCACTGGATCACATTACTGGAACCAGGAACTTTCACAAATTTCACTTCTGGCCATGTACTATAATAATCAAGAAGTACCAAACCGTACTCTTGAGATCCATAGGACAAATTCACTGGCCCTATTATGTCGACAGCTAGCTTGCTCCAGGGTTTGTCTGGTACACTCACAGCTTCTATCGGGCTTGGTGCTGTAACCTCAGACTTGTCACTGACAGCTCAATACATACAATCCCTAACAAAGTGCTCTACGCATTTATCCATTCCTGGCCACCAAAAACCTTCTCTAATCCTCCTCTTCATAGCACGCATTCCAATGTGTCCCTCGTGTGCCAAATTCTCTTTCTCATGCCATCAGGTACTACTAACAACTTTGACCGAAATAATAATCCGTTGATTACTGACAATTCATAAAAAACATGCTTGTACTTGTCCTTCAGATCCTCTCCAGGAACCCATTGTGACCACCCCACAACAGCACCACTCATGATTGACTTCATATCATGATCCTCCTCACATGCTCTCCTCCACTCCTGTTCATCCATCGCCCCATCCAATTGTTCACTTATCGAACACACCACAACTTCACCATCCTCATCCTTGGAGTTTATGTCTGTAGCAATAACTTCTGAAGAATCAGTGCCGGACAATCTTGACAAACAATCAGCAAACATGTTTTTCCTTCCAGGAACATACTCCAACTTAAAATTGTGTTCACACAATTTGCACTGCCACTTGGCAATCCTTGGTGTGGCTCTCTCCGCACCCTTGGCTGTAAATAGTTGAACCAAAGGCTTATGATCAGTCCTTACAGTAAATCTAGTGCCCCACACATATTGTCTAAAATGATTTATGCCCCACCAACATGCTAAGGCATCACGCTCAATCACCGAATATGTTGCTTCAGCTCCTCTCAATCTTCTCAATGCAAATGCAACCACCTCCTCTTTGCCATCCCTTCTTTGCAACAACATGGCACCCAAACCTTTCTGGCTAGCATCGGTCATAATAACGGTGTGATCGCTAGTGTCAAAAGGTTTCAGAGGAATGACCCTAGTAATTTCCTTCTTTATGCTCTCAAACTCACTGTTGCAGCTGACATCCCACAAAAATCTAGCATTCTTTTTCAGTAGATTCCTTAGATTATGGTGGTCATTACAACCTCGGCGGTCTTTTTACAAGACCACCGAGGGACCGCTGTGCGGAAGACCGCCAGTAGTGGCGGTTTGCCGCTCGGCGTATTATGACTGTTGGCTGCTCTCCGTCCTTTTTTCGATGGAGAGCCACCAACAGCCATACTGGCGGGCGGCGGGGAAGTGGAGGTTGCTCCACCTTCACCGCCACGCCAACAGAACACCGCCCACTGAATCACGTCCTGTGATTCGGCGTGGCGGTGTTCTGTTGGCTTAGTGGTGTCAGCGGAGCAGCCCCCATGGCTCCCATCCCCTCCCGGAGGATCGACGGAACAGGTAAGTCAATCGTCCGTTAGGGGAGGGGTTGGGGGGATGTTGTGTGTTGTGTGGGTACATGGGGGTGTGCTTCTGTGTATGTAGAGAGAGTGTGTGAGTGCGTGTATGCTTGCGGGGGTGTTGCGTGTTTTGGGAATGAGTGCGTGTATGCCCGTGGGTATGTCTGTATGGATGTGTGCGTGTATGTTTGTATGTGGGTGTGCATGTCTGACTGTGTGTGTGGATGTAGGCATGTATGTCAGTGTGTGTGCGTGTGTGTGTTGGTGGTGCCTGCATGTGTGTCGTGTGTGAGTTCTGTGATGTTGGGGGTCGGGTGGGGAGGGGGGCCCTACCACCTTTGGGGGGGTGGCAGGGGTGGGGGGTTGTAGGGGAGGGAATCGGGTTGGGGGTGGGGCGTGGGGGCGACCCCTATCAGTGCCAGGGAAGGAATTCCCTGGCACTGATAGTGCTTACCGCCATGGATTTCATGGCGGTTCCAACCGCAGGAAATCCACGGCGGTAAGCCGGGTCAAAATACCGCCGGCGGTATAGTGCCGGCCGCCGGCCTGGAGACCCAGGTCTCCAGCCCGGCGCTCGTCTCCGCCCTGGTGGGCCGAACGGAGAAGCGGCGGATGACCATGGCGGTAACCGCCATGGTCATAATACAAAAAAAAAGACCGCCAGCCTGTTGCCGGTCTTACCGCCGCTTCTCCGCCTTCTGCCAGGGTCATAATGACCCCCTATATGTTTTTTCTGAACAGTTAGGCATAAATTTGGCATAAAACTCTATTAAACCCATGAAAGACCTCAATTGATCTTTATTCTCTGGACACACAAAATCTTCAATCGCTTTCACTAAACTTATCTTGGGTTTGATACCATCCGCTGACAACTCAAAACCTAAATAATTCACAGCAGATACACCAAAACGACATTTACTGGAGCTGAGAGTCACACCCTTTAATTTAAACACTTCCAACACACAACCCAATCTCTCATCATGTTCACATGCATCCTTGCCATAAACCAAAATGTCGTCTTGAAATGCCATCACTCCACACATATCTTTGAACATACTTTCTACCGTCCTCTGAAAAACGGCAGACGCAGAAGCCAATCCGAATGGCATTCGTTTACATTGAAATAAGCTAAAGGGCGTAATAAAGGCTGTGTAATGCCTTGAACTCGGATGCAAACTAATTTGATGGTACGCAGACATCATATCGAGTAAGGAAAATATTTTCCCACCCTTGATAGATGATAACATTTCTGAAATGTTGGGTAGGGGATATTGGTCCACCCAAATTTGATCATTTAGATCACGTAAGTCCACACACATCCGCAACAAGCCATTGGCCTTACGAGCCAAAACTACCGGTGCGACCCAATCAGATGACTCAATCGGTTCAATAATGTCCTGAGCACGTAACTTATCCAATTCCTTTCTGAAATCATCTTTCAAAGTGAGGGGAACCTTGCGTACCTTATGGACCTTTGGTTGAGCATTCTCCTTGATTCTAATTTTATGAGCAAACCCCTTGAACAATCCCACACCACTTTTAAATATTTCCGGATAACATAACTCCCATTTATCGCACGTAACAGAAGACACTTGCATGTATTCTCTTCTTACTACTACTTGTTCAGGGTTATTTGGGTCTAACACTAACTCCAATTTGCCCTGATCAAACCCCCCAAGGAGACATGCATCATCCCTGGCCACATAAATTGTTGCTGGTGTTGTATTGTTCTTAAATCTAAGTTCAGCATGAAATTCACCAACCACATCAATTGATCTCCCTCCATACCCAATTGGCTGGATTTGTGACTGAGTTAGAGTGAGCTCTTGACTCTTGAACAATTCATTCCACTTGGCTTCGCTTAAAAGTGTAAATGGTGATCCAGAATCTGCCATCACCTTAACTTGCACACCATTTATCTCTACCAAGCAAAACAGTCTTTTCATGCAAGAATTATTTAACTCACAGATCAATGAATCATTGCTATTCACCACAAATACTTCCCCTTCATCACTACTAGAAGAAGGAGAATTATTTGAAGCGACACTGTTGATCCTGTTAGAATCCGGTCAGTTGGACTTGTTGGATTTACACACTCTCACAAAATGACCATTTTTATAACACTTAGCACACATTTTGTCAATAGCTGGACAAAATTTAGCATTACCCAAATGAGCTGTGCTGCCACATCTATAACATTCCAAGGATTTGTTACAAAATTTTTTCTCAGTTTTACTAAACATAGATTGTGGCGAATCTCCGCTCTTCTTGTTCCCTTTTTTGTATTTAGTTTTAATCGCAAGCACATCCGGCCATAGAGACTAGCACCTGTTGTCGGAAATTGACATTTGTTCCATGAACGACACAGTGCTTTCAATTCTGATTTTTCATGCTTTTTGTAGAGTTAAGTTGGGCGTAGATAACAAAGCCTCCTGCACTTTTTTGTTATTAGTTTTTTCCACTAGTTGGTCTTTAATCATTTCTTCCTCAAACTCCTTGTAGTCACAAGAAACCGCTAAAAGTCTCAAAGCTCCCACATAACTAAACGCAGATTCACCTTCAGCTTGGACCCTCTTGTAAAATTTGTGTCTTTCCAATGTGACATTTTTACACTTTTTTAACCTCACATCCAGGGACTTAATTGCAGTCTCATACTCATCCTCCACACCATCACCTTCACCATCAGTAACCAAAACGACCACCTTGGGAATATATTTCAGAATTTTTCGCCCTTCATTCCCCAAGCAATGCCTTAAAATTGCAAATTTCCTCTTGTGGGTGAAAGTTTCACCCTCAAGAGCATCCAAATACGTCTCAAATTCCTCCTTCCACTGTTCCCAATCTGCATCTGGCAATGCAGGATTAGGGACAAATGGAGAAGGTGGAGAGATGGACTGGTGCATAATGAATAAATTAAACAGCATCAAAATAATAACCCTAATAAAATGTTAGAACATACTCTCGATGACAGTAAACATCCATGAATGTCAACAGATGGTGTGCGTATCACCGTACGCATTAGGTGGATCCGAAGAAGTGAAAGTGACTGAAATGTTGCACCCCTCAGTATTCTGGAGAATGCCCTACTCAAAGACACCCTAAAGATGGCTGAAAAAGTGGAAATCAAAATGAGCGTGCACTCTGATATGCAGAACAGCGGTGCAATATTAATCAATCAATCAATCACTGGATTTATAAAGCGCTCTACGTACCTGTGAGGGTTTCAAGACGCTGGGGGGGGGTACTGTTACTGATCGAAGAGCCAGGTTTTGAGGAGTCTTCTGAAGGTGAGTAGGTCTTGGGTCTGTCGTAGGTTGGTGGGGAGGGTGTTCCAAGTTTTGGCGGCGAGGTATGAGAAGGATCTGCCGCCGGAGGTCTTTCTTCGGATGCGGGGAACGACGGCGAGGGAGAGGTTAGTGAGCGGAGCTGGCTTGTGGGGGTGTAGAAGCTGAGTCTGTTGTTCAGGTAGGCTGGTCCGGTGTTGTGGAGCGCTTTGTGAGCGTGGGTAAGAAGCTTGTGGCTGCAGACTGGTGTGCGTTTCACCGCGGCACGCAAAATCCTTAAAATTGTCCGCAATGATCCTGCACAAAAATGGCCTGTGTAGGTATGCGTGTCACCGTGACACGCAAAATCGCCTATTCCTATATGGCCGCCGGGGTGATGCACTTCAGATTCCTGTACTACTGTACTCACGTGACGAGTGACAAGTACCAAATGAATAACGCGCCTAATAAAATGACACGTACGGCAGCACGGAGAAGTCGTCGAGTCGCTGTGCTCTCCGCACACGAAGAAAGAAGAAGTCGTCGAGTCGTTGTGGTCTCCACATGCGAAGGAAGAAGAAGCTGTCGGTGCTTACGTTGTTACATGGAAGGAATGTCGTCGGAGATCCTCGTCGCCACGGAAGAGAGGGTAGGCGTTGTACACGAGGTATAAATATGAAAATGTATTTCTGAGCCAAAGACATCCAACAGCTTCAACTCCCGTTTCCTCCCTCACCAGTCTCTCCAACCCAACTGTCACCAAACCCTCAAACCGCCCTCAGCATTCCCTGTTCCAATGCCTCCACATTCCCTCCGTTCCACAGCACACCGCACGCGGTGGAGGACGCGTGATACACAACCCAACAGATAACAGAGCAAACAACCACACATTTCATATTGTTTTTCCCCCTATATGCCTCAACTAGATGGAGATTTGTGCGTCCTATTCTTTTGAACAAAGGTTTTTTATCTTATAAAGGATTGTATTACCGAGGAAATCTATTCAGCAGTCTTAAATTCCTTGCTAACCGCTTCATGTGTTAGAAGGAAATATGCATTTTAAGCTGAGAAACAGACAATACTAGATGTGGATTTTTAACGATACATTATCAGATGTTTTGAAGATCTGTAATTTTTTATTTTATAAGTAATTTTAGTATCTTAGTTATATATATATTTATCGGTTTTATCCTAACATGTTGTTTGCGCTTGTTCTCCTATGGTCGTTTTAAATAACTTGACCGAACAAAGGAAAAATTGAATTGAATTGATTTGGTGTATTTGACTTTAATTTCTTTACTCCTAGGCTTGCACTTTCCTTGAACTGAAAGTGCGGCAGATTTGTAGCGCTAAGACTATCGTATACTACCTCTTTGCTGCATACTGAGTTTGCTCTGGATGCAAGAAGTGTTGTTAGTCAGAACGACATGGGTGAAAGCTTCTATGACAATTTTTGCGAATAATTGCCTTGCTTTTATGAGCATGTACGCTGCTTTTCCTAAGTCTGCTTAATGACTGTTTCTATGTTGTAATGATATCTTCGGTATTCAAATCTAACTTCATTACATGACTTACATTATTAGTTTAAAATGTTGAGGTTTACACAAGAGGTCTTATAAATATTATTTACAGGAAGGAAAAAAGCTTTTTGTGAAGTTAAGCTTCAGAAGGACACAGTTGTTAGGTCAATTTATTGCTGTCTTGTCGCCATGGCAACGCGGCGTCTGCTTCACAGTTCAAAACACATTCATCCTACAGATTTCATATAGATGGGTATGGAGCACCATCTGCATGCTAAATCTGCCTGGTAATTGTAATTATCCAGGAGTGCTTCTCGGACCGCTAAACTGCACGAAGAGCTCTCATTCCATTTAGTCAGTTATTTATCAGTATTATCATACAACAACATTTATTTTCGAATATAAATATTTTTTCCTTATGAAACACTTTCACATAAAAGTTTAAATTATTAATATACATAAATCAATAGTGATTCAAAAACCATCTGCTCCTTTTTCTATGCACGTTTAAAAAATGTAAACATTTTGTGTAATTTACAGAACTGTTCCAATAAGACCTTGTAGCCAGCTGCAAAGGGCTACACCAGTTGTTAAAGGCACCGAGACAAAGCCCTCAAAGCTATTGGAATATTCAACCTACTGAATGTAGAATATTCTAAATTAGAAAGGGAGAAACAGAAAGTAAAAAATTGGAATGTTGGAGTAGAAGGTCTATACTAGCCATTGTTAGCCCTGAGCCTCTTTAATAGATCTCCCAGCATTCTAAAGTTCTAATAAGATATTTACGTATATCGAAATATCATTCAGTGGTATATATAGCTAGTGTTCCTATATTTGGAGTGGAATGTATTTCTTGTGCTAACAGGCCCCCAAACACATCAGGTGGAAAAATGAATGGGCTGTACTCAAATGCATCCCTGAAACTGTCAAAAGAATCAAATTAGTTTCCTAAATGCAAATGTATTTTTGTCATGTGGGAAGGGTATTGCCGTTGGTGAATTGCAGAACTTCTAGGCTTTGATGGCTAAAGAAGCCACCGTTCTTCATTAGTGAACCTCTATATTAGTAAACTATTTATAATTTAAACTTTTATTGTAGACATCCATTATTGTCATGTTAGGTTTTATCTTCCTATTTTTGACTGTTGAAGATTACATTGTTATTCAAAATGTTCAACAAATATTACACATTAAAATGCAATCGTAATAACATTTGATGAGCTAGACGACATACCTTGATAATTAGAAACCTTTATTCGAAATTATGAACAAAATGTTCATCACCTTAAAACACTGGTACCCGCGATAGGCATCGCTGTCTTGCTTCGAATGAGGAACTCTTCCATTTTTCATTCACATTAAACAAAATCTGCTCTCCAGCATCATAATACGGTGGTCATTGCTTATTAAACATTCCCAAAAAGCAACAGCTTCGAATTTGAATTTAACCTGCCCAAGATATGTTCATACTTTTTGAGTTTTGGGCCCACTGGATTTTTGATCGCTGTTGGGGTCTGAGTCTAGTTAGCCAGGCCTTAGACAGGCATTCTTTTTATGTACAATGGTGTAGTCTTTGCTTCCTCTGACGTCCATGTTACACTGAGCTAAGCCTGACTGTGTCTCCGTATAGGTTAATTATAGGAGTACATGCTGTTTGGCCCAGTTGAAGCTATGACGGGGTGTGTGGCTTTGGAGCAGTATTGCTATCCTTAAGCCAAATATGTCTCATATGTTCTTTGTATGAGCAACAGAACGCTGTCAGACTCTGCTTGAAACTACATTTCTCCTAAATAAATTGTGGCCTCGTTTCTCATGCCATGTGGCAGAAATGTAGAGTACAATCCCAAGGGTTATGTGAATCAGGTCAGAATGTTTAAATCACAAAAATGATGTAATTTATCTCATTTGGGTAAAGGGTTATGACTTATTCCTGTAGTTCTCCTGGTTTACACCTGTATTCCAGGAGTAAATCAGAAATACTCTGCTAATAATTCACATCACAATCTTTGTGAATCAGGCCCATCGTCTGTATTTCCCATCATAGGGGATGCCTCCTGGTTAGCACAGTAGCAAGGAATGAGCTTTTTAGTAAAAAGTAATTGAACTACTTGTCAACGTGAGGATTTATGGGCAACATCAGATTTTTGTCTTAATCAAGCGAGGCATTTCCATCTTCATTTGAAAGAGAGTGTTCTGAGAGTTTTCCTCAGCCACAGAGCAAGTCTATGAAATGCAGTTACATTACACTGTTGTGAAAGTGAGAGAGGGACAAATAAGGGACAGCTAGTTATTGAATTGTGATTATCTACTGACAACATACTATGACGTACTCTTCATACCCCCATGCAGATCTCACCATTTCTCAGCTCGACTGTTGAAAAGAGAGGGGAAAAAGAAGAATCCCTGATTTTGCGTGAAAGTTGAGATTATTTTTGCCTGCTAGAGGACATACCAGGAGAGTTGTACGAGCGTCCAACTTCAAACTCTGTTTTGATGGACTTTCTTTAAGAATAAGAAACACCGACTCTTTAATAGACTCCTAAGTAAACTAGTTTGCTTTTGACAACATGCAGTGTTGTGAAGCTCATTTATTTCTGAACATTAGGCGTTTTATTTGGTAGGTCCTGCAGCACAGAAACCCAATGAACTCCTTGGGAGATTTAATTGGCCTAGTTTTAATTGTGAGGGCCTCTACAATATTTCCGGAATGCAATGGGGTCACTGAAATCAACCCCAAAGGAGCATTCATCTTTGAAAGTTCCCATTATACAGCATCTGTTACAGGAGAACTTTGAGAATACACTTTCTTTCATCATTTGAAGCTTAGGTCACTCTAGCAATGTCAGCTGCAATATGAAACATTGTGTCACTTCCAAAGCGCTGGGCCGATCTTCCTTAAATAGGTGCTAAGTGCTGTTCTGCATGGATTGAGTTAATACTGTAATTTCTATCAACAATAAGAATCTAGACTGGTCAAGGCTGCACTCCATACAAGGCTATATTTCTTGTCCCTACGCACAATCCAACCCCTGCTCCTTTCCTACTGGATTACTTATCTTGCTGAATCCTTTGTCCATAATTCAAAAACATAAACAGCCACAATGCTTTGTAAAGAATGCCACCCTCTTTGAGTAGTAAACGTCTGCTATTTCCATTATTTGTGTAATGAGGAACACTGACCTGGCCAACCCGTCCTGGGTAATTTCCATTTTTATGAATTACATAAATGAGGAGCACCATTTACCCCAAAATTCTAAGCACATTCAGTAAACAAAATATGCATCAAAGCTCAATACGTACCACATTTGAGATTACATTTTAGATCTTATGGAAACGAAGAAGAGGAAAAAACGTCTCACAAGTCCTAAGTTATTAGGAATATTTATTTAAAAGGCTAAAAAAAACAGGAATGGATACAGGATTTGCGACTAGAGAAAAAGTTGAGGGTAATGTAAAAAAAAAGAAAACAAGCCAGAAGAAGAAAACATAAATTGGTAATGCCAATAGGTCTATCTTATGAATGGACAGTCAAGCAATCCAAATATCAATGTACGTTAATCACTGCCTACTACCCATTGTGCTGCTGCCAAAGAAAGCCTAAATTATCTAATTATCTAAGACGCTTTAATAGCATTACCATGACATATGTGTTCTCCTGAAAGTTCATATTCAAGCAGCTGGAAAAATAAACAGAATGATCACGGCAGTGGAGGGCAAGCATTTTTTTTTGTGGAAGCACCCAACTTCTGCTCAATAAAAATTTGTACTCATGGAAATGCCAGGAGGAAATCATTTGGAGGGTATGTCCGCTTCATGGATAAATTAATTTAAAAAATGGAGTGAAAATCATTGGAGGGTAATTACTTCAGGAGATTACTCCCATCAAAGAAACAAAAAGAAAGTTTGAGAAAATATATTTTCACCAAGAAGGGCATTCACCAGGTGGAAGGCCAACATTCTGGCTTATGTTTACTTTGATTAAATATAACTCTCCTTTCGTTGTGATTTTTTACATTTGTGCAATAGAATATTGGCACCGCCGTTTATTCTAAACAACGCTCCATCATCCAAATGTTCTTCATTTTCTCATTCTGAAATTATGGCCCTCATTACGAGTACGGCGGTTAGCGGACTGCTGCAGTGGAGTTGGCAGTCGCACTGTCGCGGGCCTGGCGGTGAAGACCGCAATATCACAAGTACCGGGAAGGTACCTGCAGAACACAGCCAAGTTACAGTTCAGCCCACCACAGCTGAGAGTCCGACGCAGCTGGCAGCAGCCATTTCCAGGCCGGCGGTCAGGCAGTATTCCACGACCACAATACGAGGTTGCACACCGCCAGGACTTCTGGGGTGGGTCCAGTACCACAAAAATCCTGGTGGAAATGAACAATATGAAAGGAAAAACCCACCTTCAGGAACACAGGCACGTCCATAGACGCCATGGCATGCGAATTGCAACTCCTCCCAATGCTCTACCTGGCCATGCAACTCCGGGACCAGCAACAGCGACCAAGATACCAACCGTAAGTACACCAGCCTACCACTCACTGGAGGGAACGATGTTAGCACACACACACAACACACACACGACACAGGAAGCCACGCCCAGACACACACGCAACAAACACCCACACCAACACACACACACGCATACACACTAATACCCACAACCACCACACATACATGTGGAAGGAAAGCCAGGTCTAGGTAGGTACCATTGACACCAACAGCATTGTGCCACTCATATATTAAAATGTAAAAATGTTGATTAAAACTATGTACACAAAAGACCCAAGGGCCAGTCCAAAAGTCCCACAGTGACCCGAGTACACTGGGCACAAGATGATGCCCCAACTTGACGCCTGACTGCAAAGTGCAGGCCTCCAAAGGGCAAGGGCATCAGTGGGGTATGCAGGCACATCAGGGGTGGGGTGGTGGGCTTTGGGCTTGGAGGGGGTGGTCCTTTGGTCTGGGCCTGGAGAGGGCTCCTCGGGCTTGCCCTTGGAGGGGGCGTTTAGCTGGGGTGGGGGTTTGGGCTTGGCCTTGGAACTGAAGTCAGTGGTCTTGGCCTTGGAAGTGGAGGGAGCGGGCATGGGCTTGGGTTTGGCAGGAGGAGCGATGAACGTGACTTGGGCAGAAGTGGCACGTGGTGAAGGGGCATTGTGAGGGGCAGTGGTGGACTGAGAGGTGGAAGGCAGGGGCCTCGCAGGGGTAGCAGGGAGCTGGGGGGAACAGGGACTGGGGAAGTGGTGGGGAACAGGGAAAACTCTCAGAGGAAATGTTTTTGGGGGACACAAGTGAGGTCATGGTAAGGACGTTTGGGAGTGAAGAGAGTGGTTATGGTTAGGAGGTCTGTACGTGGATATGCCAGGGTGCAGGTGCGTGGGTGGATGAAATGTGTGTGCTGGGGGACTGTTGGGTGGGTGAGTGCAGGCGTTTAGATGTACTGGGAGGAGGTAGGGAGGAGATGCAGGGATATGGCAGGAGGGAAGTGTGAGTGTATGTTTAGGTTGTGTCTGCAGGTAGGATGGATGTGCTGCATGTGGGTGTGCTGACAGTTGGGTGTCTGCACCAGTGGTGTAAGGGGTGCATGAATGTGGGGTCAGATAATGTTGTGACTGTGGCAGTGAGGGCACATGTGGCAGGATCAGTGACTGATGTAGTGCTGACTGCAGGTGTGAGTGGTGTACTGACTGTGAGGGGGAGGTGGTGGGGTAGTTAGTGCAGGGTGTGGATGTTGTCATGTCTGCATGTGTTTGTTGAGTGTGTGCATGGCTGTGGTGGTGTTTGTGATGTTTATGTCTGTCCTTGCATGCTGTGTCTGTTGATGAGGATGCATGTGGGTCAGTAGGTGTGCCTTGGATGGGTGAGGGGAGAGGGATGTGGGTATAGGAACAGGTAGCTGAAGGGGAGACGGAAGAAGAAGGGACACTGGCTGCCATCAAGGAGGAGGCCAGAGCCTGAAATAATCTCTGTAGGCCAGACAAGGTACTGTGAATACCTTCTAGGAACGCATTGCTCTGTTGCATCTGGGATGCCAGTCCCTGGATGGCATTCACGATAGTTGTCTGCCCCACAGAGATGGCCCTCAGGCGGTCCATAGCCTCCTTATTGAGGGCAGCAGGGCTGACTGGGGCAAGGGCAAAGATGCCTGCTGTGAAGGAGATGCCCACCCTCTTGGGTGAGCGGGCACGGGCAACTGGGTGGGGAGCTACAGGGAGGGCGTTGCTGGTAAGGGGGTGGTGGACAAGGATGGTGCTGGGGTGGTCCCAATGGGTCCGCCACCACCAGGGAGCCGCCATTGGAGGAGGAATCTGAAGATGTAGTGGTCGATCCGGTCTCCCCATAGCACTCCCCTCACCCTCCGTGCCACTGGTCCCCTCAGATCCGCTGGTGTCAGCCTAATGGGTCCCATGGGCTGCAGCTTCCCCACCCGCCGGTGCCCCTTCTCCTTCACCAGATGATGTTTATACACGCAGAGACAGAGGAGGACAGAAACGGAGGGAGAGAGAGAGAGAGAGGGTGCAATCGGTCAATGCCAGCACAACAGTAACACAGGGTTGTACATCAGCATTTGATGCCATTCCATGATACACTATGCCCACCCCTGCATATCCTACAACTAGGGAACACCATGGGGGAAACCACAAGAATACACATGTCAACCGCTAATGGTCTGACTGATGCAAACATCTACATGAGGAGTGGCATACCCGTAACACATGTCCAGTACCTCCCCACTACCCATGGCCATTAAGACAGGCATGTGATGGACTGCACACCCAACAGAATCCTGCATTGCTAGTTGGCAGACCTACTTGGCTATTGTCAATTAGCACTCTGACCACTTGGTGCACCCTAACCCACTACACATGCAGTGCCTGCCAGCTGATTGAGGTCCCGAGATCCACCCCTGGCACAGTGTTTGTTGAGGACTAATCACAATGGCCTGAAACCCTAGGTCCAATCATCCTGTTGCCATGAGCTGGCAAGCACATCTATCCAGTAGGTGGCCACGCTGTTTCAACATTGGAGGTAGCTGACTGCATAGCATTTCCCTCACCTGTGATGCCAATCCTGCCAAGATGGCCACTACCCATAGTGGACATCATTGTAGCAAGCACCCACACCACAGCCACCCAATGGTGCCCACCCAGAGCCACTATGGCAACACATGTAGCAAGGGAGAGTGGGTACTTACCCCCATGTGGCTGCTGTGCTGCCCTCAAGTGCTCAATCCACCTCAGAGTAGGCCACCGCCATTATGTGGGCCATTAGGTGGCCCAGGGTCTGACGGTCACCCCTCCCTCATTAGGAGGACGTCCCCAGCTGGGCCTCCGCAGTCTTCTGGGCCCAGTGTCTCAGGTCCTCCCACCGCTTTCTGCAGTTAGTGCTCCACCGGGCATGGACCCCAGGGTCCGCACTTGCTTGGTGATGGCATGCCAAATCCCTTTCTTCTGATGGGCGCTGACCTGCATGGGAGACACAGGCAGAAGGACACAGTCATGTAGAGTAGCATCCCTGGGACAACAGTGGACAGCACACATCACACTTCCACACCCACACGTCATCACCCAACATAGCCTTAGGCTCCTCACCCATGTCCATGCAGCAGACACACTTCCACCCACCAAGGTCCCTATGCCCATGTGCACAACTCACATACAGGACAATGACAGAGGGCTCACCTGCTGCTCTGGTGCCCCATGCAACTGTCCACACAGGGGCAGGACCCCGTCCACGAGCCTCTCCAACTCTTCCTGGGTGAAAGCTGGGGTCCTGTCTCCTGCAGGACATGGCATCTTGGCTACCAGAGTCAAAACACAGTAGCACATGCAGTGGAGGTCTTCAGTGCATGAGGTTCAGGAGTCAACTGAGCATGAGCACCATCACTGGTGGCGGTGATCACCATTGGCTCCTGCCTCCCATAGGCAACAGTGTTAACCAATGGTGAGTTTCACGGCGGTCTGACCACCTACCGCCATGACGTACTACATCGGCAGGATGAGCTCACTTCCACCTGTCCCAAGCATGCAGTAGAGGCAGCTGCCATTTTACATGTCCAATGTGTGTTGTGTTTGAAATATCAGTGCATAATGGGTGACATTTGGTGACCTGTGGCCACATCTACACAGTCTATGGGGCACAACATAATACCCACTCTCTCCTGTTCCCAGGTACGATGTAAGGTTGAGGATCAGGAATGCACTGGTGTACAGGCCCCTAGTCAATCTTGCCACCCTGGAGGAGCATCACATCATCCAGACCTATCGCCTGAACCGTGAGACCATCATTGGACTGGTGGCCCAGTTGGAGCCGGATCTGTTGCTTGCCATTCGCCATCCCAATGCCATCCCTCCCGCAGTGCAGGTGTTGTCAGTCCTCCACTACCAGCCTCCTTCCAGGTCATAGTGGGCCTGGCAGCAGGAATATTGCAGCCCATGTTTAGCAAAATCCTGAGGGGCGTACTATGTGCCCTGCTCAAACATCTGGGCAGCTACATCTGGGTCCCCCAGAATTGCCCACTGTCAAGGCTGCGTTCTACGGAGGGGCACACATCCCTCATGTAATTGGGTCCATTGATGGCACCCACATTGGCCTGGTGCCACCCAAGAGGAGTGAACAGGTCTACAGGAACCGAAAAAACATTAATTCCGTTAACATGCAGGTGGTGTGTCTCGCAGACCAATACATCTCCCAGGTGATGGCCAGGTTCCCAGGCTCTGTGCATGATTCCTTCATCCTGTGGAACAGCAGAGTCCCACATATGATGGCACCACTTACGAGGGACCGGGCCTGAATCATCAGTATGTACCCCTGCATATGTGTACACTTCAAATCTCTGCACTCTTGTGTACCTTCCCTATCGCACTCCCGGTCTTGACATGCCTCTTACCTATGTGCACACAGGTGACTCTGGCATCCCAACCTGCCCTGGCTCCTGACAACCGTGAGGCATCCAACTACAGATGCAGAAGACCATTACAATGAGGCCCACGGTCGTACCAGATGGGTCACTGAGAGGTGCTTCGTCCTGCAGAAGGCCAGATTCTGGTACCTGCATATCTCCGGGGGTGCCCTGCTCTACAACCCACAGAAGGTGTGCCAGATCATTGTGGCCTGCTGCATGCTGCACAATCTGGCCCTGAGGCATCACATCCCATTATTGGATGCAGAGGAGGGGGTAGGTATACCAGTGGCTGATGAAGGGGACATGGGGAGTGATGAAGAGGAGGATGATGAGGGTACAGCTGATGCTAGGGCAGAGCTAATTCAACAGTATTTCGACTAAGATGCAGATATGTGTCAACTGTTGGGTATGTGTCTCTATGACTTTCTGCCTTGCCCCTGCTACCACCTGTTATCTGTGACCACTGTTGTAATTGTTTTCAGCTCTGCCTCTGGGTGGGTTGGGGGGCTTGTCACATGTGCCCATGACTTAGGTAGTCACAGTGTACAGATCAGGCCTATAGTCAGGCAGCTGTTGATCTGGTCCACCAGTGCCATCAACATGTATGTACGATGTTCCCTGAGCTGCCAGTTCAAGTGCTATGTGTGTGCCACACAGGGTTGTTGCATATGTGCAGCATCTATCCTTGGGGTCAACATTGGGTGGCAGTGCTACATTGTTGATGGTGGCAGTGGGTATGGGGTCAGGTCTGGCACTGGGTGCTGTGAGGGTGGTACCATTGGGTTGGTATGTGTTGTTTTTGTGTGTTGGCACAGGCCATATGGTTGTGGACTTGACTGCCATATCTGCCTTGGATACCTGCTCCTACAGTGCATTTTTATTGAGTTGGCATCTGTGACTCCCACTGTGATTGTTGTCCCTGTCTTGCTCTACTTTCAGGACATTGTAGTGGTGTACTCTGGTCCCACCCTTGACAAATACCTCCAGCCACTGGCTGCTCCATGATCGACATCCATGCATTTTGCTCCCGCCTCTGTCACCCTCCCATGCATGTGCTGGGCAATGGGTTGCCAGTTGCACTTGTATTGGCAGTTCCATTCTCACTGTTGACAAATAAAGACTTAGGCAGTAACTGTGCTCAATGGTGTTTATTTGGGAGGAACAAGTGCAAGGGGTGATGAGTGGGGTCATGGCGGCTGAAGTCATCAGAGTAGTGACGCCAGCTGTGGATAGTCCAGGTCCAGTATGCTGGCTGTGGGAAAACGGAGACATGAGAGTGGACAGTGGACAGGGTATCTCAGTCACACACAAGGGAGAATGTTCAGTAGAGGGTCACTTCCTGGCATTGGTCGTGGTCTTGGCATCATGTCTGGCTGTATGTCTAGATGGACGTCCTCACTGGCATGGGGGTTCCTCAGCTACTGGTCCTGTGGCGGGGCCTCTATACCACTGGCTGCCCTGACATGGAGGGCTCTGATGGGATGTGGCCAGTGGAAGGGGCCTGCTGGTGGGTAGTTGTCAGAGTCACCAGATCCTCGGGGTCTGTGCACGTTCCCAACACGTCCACCACAAGACAGCTCCAATACTCTGATTAGAATGTCACAGAGTCTAAGAGAGTCCAAGTGGGGAAAAGGGGATTAGGTAGGGAACAGCTGGGAAGGAGACCTGTAGGAAGCAAAAAGGTTAGAACACACAATATCAAGATTATATCATACAAATCACTACTAGGCTATGACTCTAAGCATTGCCATACATGAACCATGAATAACTTAAGTGTGGACTTAAATAACAAGGCCTCAAAAATGTTTGAATACCTGTGAGGGAATCAAGAAAGATTAATACAACATTCTAATGAACCACTCAATGAAATGTTCCATATGAATTAGAAACATCAGAATTTTCTAGAATTATGCTTTCAAATTGAAGCATAGACTTTGGCATGAGGACAAGGAAATACTCTGAATGATTTCTATAACACCATATGAATTGTACTTGAGAGACTTGTTATGCACATACAATATAACATCTAAAATTTTCAAACACTTTAGTTTTCTTAAAATGCAGGAACATGAATTGTGCATACTACAGATTTCTACAAAGGTTTGTAACTGCCAAGAAATGATTATGCACAAGGAGTAACATGAATTAGACATGAGAAATGAATCGCACGTCTTGCCAATTCAAAGACCACCAAGTAAATGCCATGAAGTGGTAGCGCACAATGAACTTTGTGATTTGAACACAAGAAATGAATTGCGCGTTCTGCCAATTCGAATGTCACCAATGAAAAGCCATGAAATGGTAACACACAATGAATATCATGAATTAAACACAAGAAATTAATTGCGCGTCTTGCCGATTCGAAGGCCACCATGTGAATGCCAAGAAATGGTAGCACACACTGAATATCATGAACTAAGCACAAGAAATGAATTGCACGTCTTGCCGATTCGAAGGCCACCATGTGAATGCCAAGAAATGGTAGCGCAAATTGAATATCATGAACAAAGTGCAAGAAATGAATCGCACATCTTGACGATTCGAAGGCCACCATGTGAATGCCAAGAAATGGTAGCGTACACTGAATATCATTAATTTAGTACAAGAAATGAATTGCGCGTCTTGCCAATTTGAAGACCACTATGTGAATGCCAAGAAATGGTAGCGCACACTGAATATCATGAACTAAGCACAAGAAATGAATTGTGCGTCCTGCCGATTTGAATACCACCATATGAATGCCAAGAAATGGTAGCGTACAATGAATAACATGAATTAAGCACGAGAAATTAATTGCGCGTCTTGCCGATTCGAATGCTACCTTGTAAATGCCATAAAATGGTAGCGCACAATGAATATCATGAACTAAGCACAAGAAATGAATTGCGCGTCTTGCCGATTCGAAGGCCACCATGTGAATGCCAAGAAATGGTAGCGCAAACTGAATATCATGAACAAAGCACAGGAAATGAATCGCACGTCTTGACGATTCGAAGGCCACCATGTGAATGCCAAGAAATGGTAGCGTACACTGAGTATCATGAATTTAGTACAAGAAATGAATTGCGCGTCTTGCCGATTTGAAGACCACTATGTGAATGCCAAGAAATGGTAGCGCACACTGAATATCATGAACTAAGCACAAGAAATGAACTGTGCGTCTTGCCGATTTGAATACCACCATATGAATGCCAAGAAATGGTAGCGTACAATGAATAACATGAATTAAGCACGAGAAATTAATTGCGCGTGTTGCCGATTCGAATGCTATCTTGTAAATGCCATACAATGGTAGCGCACAATGAATATCAAGATTTGTACTCGAGAAAAGAATCACGCGTCTTGTCGATTCGAATGTCAGCATGTAAAATACCATTAAACATCAAGCGCACATTCACACGCACAAGAGCAAAATCATTTTATCATGCTAATTAGGCCCAAGAACTCGAAATCCTTTGAGAACGGAATCGGGGGCCCAGCCTGACCTCGGTCTTACCGCCCTGATCAAGAATCACCGAGCAAAGTGAAAGGGTGAGGCCTGGAAGATCAAAGTAGGCCTCCAGAACAGGCGCTCAGGAAGTTGCTGCTGCTCTGCACCGGGACCTCTGAATAGTGAGCATGTGGAGCTGGTCTGGCTCCCTTATATAGAGTCTTGGCCCAGCCCACAAACCACACCCAGGCATGCTGCAGGAAAAGCTTCTAGAAGGCCCTGGAAAGGGACCACACCCTGACACACTCTGAAAGCCTGCAGAAGTACATTGCAAATGAACAGTATTTATATGCACCTTGAACATAAGTCTTCAGGATTAAACTCTCCAATGCAAAAGCTTAAACAACAGCTTATCAGCACAATGCATGAATTACATTATCTTGAGAGTGCTGGGTTTTTGCATTCTAGTCGCCCATAGAGCACGCACTGCCCTGATGTTGACAGTACTCCCCTCTCCCAGACGCGCTCTAGGGCCGGGTTTGTCAAGATTGAGATGATGAAAACACCTTACAAGTACCGGAGCATGAATATCAGATGCGGAAACTCATGAGTTACTTTCAGGGCCATAACCTTTCCATGAGATTAAGTACCATAGATTACGACCCCTCAGTTTGGAATCCAACACCTTCTTGACTTCGTATTCTACTTCCCCCTGTACTAGAACTGGAGCTGGATGTGGGCGGACTTCCTGGACTGCCTTTTTCAAGAGGGAAGTGTGGAACACTGGATGAATCCGTAATGATTTTGGCAATTGCAGTTTATAGGTTACAGAATTGATTTGCTGAAGGAAAGTGTAAGGACCTATGAATTTAGGGTTGAACATGTGCTTCTTCTTGAAGTCTATATGTTTTGTAGAAAGCCATACTTTATCACCTGGTTGATATTGCGGTCCCTCACAATGTTTCTTGTCATATTGCTTTTTATATTTTTGTTTGGCCTTTTCTAAATGCTGTTGAATCAATTTCTGGGTTTGATGACGATCTCGAATGGTTTCTGACACAGCTGGTGTAAGAGAACTTTCTTGAGGGATCATGATGGGCAAAGTGTCAGGATGATAGCCAAACATGCCAAAAAAGGATGTAACACCAGTAGAAGTGTGGAATGAGTTATTGTAGGCTAACTCAGCTAACCAGAGCATTGATGTCCAAGAATAAAGTGCCTTTTCTGCCTAAGCACGCAGGTATTGTTTCAAAGTCTGATTTAGTCTCTCTGTTTGACCATCTGTTTGAGGATGATGGCTAGTAGATAGTGTGGATGTCACTTGAAGTGTTTTGCACCTTGTCTTCCAGAAATTGGAGGCAAACTGTGATCCTCGATCGGAGAGGATCATTTTTGGCAGTCCATGATAACAAACCACTCTATTCAGTAAAATAGTTGCCTATTCACTGGAGGTGGGCAATTTCTTAAAGGCAATGAAATGTCCATATTTCGTGAGACTATCTACTACCACCAAGATTACTGAATGTTGTTGAACCACTGGTAGACCTGCAATAAAGTCTAAAGAAATGTGCTCCCAAAGACGACTCGGAGTTGGGAGTGGATGCAACAACCATTTCGGTTTTGAATGACTTGTTTTAATACGAGCACAGACTTCGCAGTTGTTCACCATTGCTTTTACATCTTTTGTCAGGGTAGGCCACCAAAAATAGCATTGGATTAATTCAAGAGTTTTAGGAGCACCTGGATGACCTGCCGTAGGTATAACATGCAACCAATGAAATACTATCTTGCGAAGTTTTGTAGCGGGCACGAACAAACGAGCGTCATGAAATGGTAATCCTTGCTTGATTGACCTTTTGGGATCTGCTTGGGCCCATGTCTGCCATTTCTCAACAGTGAAAGAATTGCGGATGTCTTTAAAGAAATCTTCAGTTTTTATGATCCATAAGACTTTGTCTGGAGCAATGACAGCTCTGGAGGTTTGAACTGCAGGCAACGTGGTAGACTCTTGGCGGGACAAGGTGTCAGCTTTGCGATTGTCTTTACCAGGTCGGAAAGTTACCACAAAATCAAATTCGCCAAAAAACAGCAACCAGCGTAATTGCTGAGGAGTCAAAAGTCTGGCAGAACTCATGAACTGGAGATTGCGATGATCAGTATATACTGTGACAGTGTATTTGGCACCCAACAAATGATGTCTCCATTCTTTAAAGGCATCACGAATCGCCAGAAGCTCTTTTTCAGCAATGACATAGTTCTGTTCGGCTTCGTTCAACTTCGAGACATGTAAGCTATAGGATGAAGTTGACCAGTGTCTTTGTTTCGTTGTGACAAGACTGCACCTATTGCCACATCTGAAGCATCAGCTTCCACTATGAAGGGACGGTCCGCATCAGGATGAGTCAAGACAGGGGCAGTGGAGAATGCTTTCTTCAAAGTTGAAAAGGCTTGGTCAGCTTCTGGGGACCATACACATTTTTCTTTCTTTCTTAATAGCTTAGTGATTGGAGCCACTGTCTGGGAGAAATGATTTATGAACCTCCGGTAAAAATTTGCAAACCCCAGGAAACATTGTACATCACGAACAGTCTTTGGGGTAGGCCAATCAGATACAGCCTTTACTTTCTTTTCTGCCATCACCATACCTTGAGGGGTAAGGATAACCCCTAAAAACTCAACTGTGGTAACTTGAAACTCACACTTGGTTAGTTTGCAATATAAACGGTGCTTTCGAAGTGCTGCAAGAATTTTCTTGACATGTTGTACATGTTAATTTTCATTGTCTGAGTAGATCAAAATGTCATCGATGTAGACTATGGCAAATATGTCGAGGTACTCTCTAAGAACGTCATTCAAGAAAAATTGAAATGCCGCTTGAGCATTACACAGACCAAAAGGCATGCCAGAGTATTCAAAGAGGCCATATCTTGTCTTGAACGCTGTTTGCCATTCATCGCCCTCTCTCATTCTGACCAAATGATAAGCACCTCAAAGATCAAGCTTTGTGTAGATTTTTGCTTTCTTTACTTGTTTCAGCAAGACCGGAATTAGGGGCAAAGGATATTTATTCTTGATGGTGACTTTGTTCAATCCCCTATAGTCGATACAAGTTTGAATTTCTCCATTCGCCTTTGGAACACAAAACAAAGGAGAAGCTGCAGGAGACTTAGAAAGGCGAATGAAACCATTCTCCAAGAATTGATCTAGATACTTTCGTAAATGTTGATTTTCATGTTCTGACAGGGCGTATACACAACAGTTGGGGAGTATCGCACCTGGAACTAGATCGATTTGACAGTCATAAGATCTATGAGGAGGCAAGTTTTCTGCTTCTTTCTCATCGAATACATCTCCGTAGGATGAATACTGCTTGGGCAATTTAACTTCTTTCTCCGCGGCAGTGGCTATGTATGAGTTGCAAACTTTTGGTGCTTGAGACTTTTGGAGGCATTGTTCTTTACATAGCTTTAATGAGAACACGACCTTTCGTTCTGCCCAATGAATCTCAGGATTGTGATGAGTTAACCAGGGTAGGCCAAGGATAATTCCATACTGGGGAGTATGGATCACGTCAAGGATGAGTTTCTCTTTATGTTTCTTTGTTTGGTTCTTATCCTCACAGATCACTGACAAGGGAACAGTCTAAAGAGTTACCGGACCTCCAGTCAAGAGTTTTCCATCTACTGCCTGGATGATTTCTGGGGTCTTTTTCTCAATACATGGGATCCCCCATGCACAAACCAATTGGGCGTCAACAAAGTTCCCGGTAGCCCCAGAGTCTACTAGGGCCTTCTTGAAATAAGTATTTTTCTTTACTTGAATTTTTATGCCCAGCTTGAGATGTCTGGATTGTGAAGGGTCCACGGTGACACCCAGGAGCAACCCTTCTTTACATCTTCGGTGTTTTAGTTTTCCGGCTCGACTTGTGCAGTGGCTGCAATTTTCTGGACAGGACCTCGTTTGCTCTTTGGTTTGATGGGACATTCTTTGGCAAAATGACCCTTGCACCCACAATAAAGACATTGCGCCTTCTTTCCACATAGGTCCTTTTCGTCTTTGGTCAATGGTTTCCTGATTGCTCCAATTTCCATAGGTTCTGGCATCCTTTCTTTCTGAGTTCTTGAGTCTCTATGATTGTGACCACGCCAGGAGTATTTTTCAGTCTTTTTGCTTGTTCCCCTCCGTTCTGTTAAACGATGATCCAGTCTTAAAACAAGGTTTATCAGGTCTTGACAGTCTGTAGGCTGCGGGTCTATTTGAGCTATAATATCTTTTAGCTCCTCTTTGAGTCCCTTGTAGAACAAGGCTGCTTGCTTTTCTTCAGGCCAGGATGTCTCGGCTACCAACCGGTTAAAGTTGGCTAAATATGATACTAAATCTTGATTGCCTTGTCGTAGGTCTAATAATTTTCAATCTGCTGACAATGTTACAGTTCTACGATCAAATACTTGCTCAAACTCAGAAACAAAGTTTCTCCAGTTGTGAAGCAGGGGACTGTCTTTACTCACAAGAGGTATAGCCCATGTAGCTGCATCTCCAGTCAGATATGATAACTAGAAAGCTACTTTGGGACGGGCATCAGGGAAAGTTTATGGTCGGCAGGTGAAATGTAATTCCACTTGAACCAGGAAAGATTGCGCTTTCAAAGGATCAACTGAGAAACGCTCTGGAGGAGCTAAAGGAATGACCGAAGGAACATTGAGGGAAATGCTTGTGGGTTTACCTCCAGAGGTCTGAGAGGAAGGACCTGGCCAAGACACACCTGTAGGATGTTGTTCCTTCTTCTCTACCTAATCCTGTAACTGACTCACTCTCTCAGCTAGACTAGCTGCTAAATCTTTTGATGACATCACTTCTGCCTGGAGCTGCGTGATAGCCTTGACTAGCTCGTCCAGAGTGGCCATGCTGAGAACATACACAAACCAGGAGGATATTAATTCTTGGGCTCACTATTCTGTCAGAGTCACCAGATCCTCGGGGTCTGTGCATGTTCCCAACATGTCCACTAGAAGACAGCTCCAATACTCTGATTAGAATGTCACAGAGTCTAAGAGAGTCCAAGTGGGGAAAAGGGGATTAGGTAGGGAACAGCTGGGAAGGAGACCTGTAGGAAGCAAAAAGGTTACAACACACAATATCAAGATTATATCATATTAATCATTACTAGGCTATGACTCTAAGCATTGTCATACAGGAAACATGAATAACTTAAGCATGGACTTAAATAACAAGACCTAAAAAATGTTTGAATACCTCTGAGGGAATCAAGAAAGATGAATACAACATTCTAATGAACCACTCAATGAAATGTTCCACATGAATTAGAAACATCATAATTTTCTAGAATTACGCTTTCAAATTCAAGCATAGACTTTGGCATGAGGACAAGGAAATACTCTGAATGATTTCTATAACACCATATGAATTGTACTTGAGAGACTTGTTATGCACATACAATATAACATCTAGAATTTTAAAACACTTTAGTTTTCTTAAAATGCAGGAACATGAATTGCGCATATTACAGATTTCCACAAAGGTTTGTAACTGCCATTAAATGATTATGCACAAGGAGTAACATGAATTAGACACGAGAAATGAATTGCGCGTCTTGCCAATTTAAAGACCACCAAGTAGATGCCATGAAGTGGTAGCGCACAATGAACTTCATGATTTTAACACAAGAAATGAATCGCGCGTCTTGCCGATTCGAAGGCCACCATGTGAATGCCAAGAAATGGTAGCGCACACCGAATATCATGAACTAAGCACAAGAAATGAATTGCGCGTCTTGCCAATTCGAAGGCCACCATGTGAATGCCAAGAAATGGTAGCGCACACTGAATATCATGAACTAAGCACAAGAAATGAATTGCGCGTCTTGCTGATTCGAATACCACCATATGAATGCCAAGAAATGGTAGCGTACAATAAATAACATGAATTAAGCACAAGAAATGAATCGCGCGTCTTACCGATTCAAATGCTACCTTGTAAATGCCATAAAATGGTAGCGCACAATGAATATCAAGATTTGTACTCGAGAAAAGAATCACGCATCTTGCCGATTTGAATGCCAGCATGTAAAATAGCATTAAACATCAAGTGCACATTCACACGCACAAGAACAAAATAGTTTTATAATGCTAATTAGGCCCAAGAACTCGAGATCCTTTGAGAACGGAATCGGGGGCCCAGCCCGACCTCCGTCTTACCGCCCTGATCAAGAATCACCGAGCAAAGTGAAAGGGCGAGGCCTGGAAGATCAAAGTAGGCCTCCAGAACAGGAGCTCAGGAATTTGCTGCTGCTCGGCACCGGGACCTCTGAATAGTGAGCACGTGGAGCTGGGCTGGCTCCCTTATATACAGTCTTGGCCCAGCCCACAAACCACACCCAGACATGCTGCAAGGAAAGCTTCTAGAAGGCCCTGGAAAGGGACCACACTCTGACACACTCTGAAAGCCTGCAGCAGTACATTGCAAATGAACAGTATTTATATGCACCTTGAACATAAGTCTTCAGAATTAAACTCTGCAATGCAAAAGGTTAAACAACAGCATATCAGCACTATGCATGAATTACGTTATCTTGAGAGTGCTGGGTTTTTGCATTCTAGTCGCCCGTAGAGCGTGCACTGCCCTGATGTTGACAGTAGTGGACTCACACATGATGGTGGTTCGGTTCTTGAGCACTCCTGCTATGAAGGCCATGGTGGCATTGTGGGCCTGCCATTGTTGCATGGCCTCCTGATGGTATTTCCCCTGCAGTCTCTTGGTCTCCTGCACAGTAGCGAGGATGTGGGTCACTGTGTCCTGGATCTGCGGACATACACCTAGGACTTGGTTGGGGGCCTACTGGGTGAGCCCTGGACCACGGTTCCCCTCCCACTACCCCTGTCTCCCTGTGCCTGTCCACTCCCAGTAGCAGCAGGGCCTTCATTGTCTGTGGTGTGTGACCTTGACTCTGGCCCCTGTAGTATGGGTTCAGGGGCTGGCTGTGGTGTTGTTGCGACATGGGTGTGGGCGTCTGGTGTGCCCAGGGTGGATCTGCTGTTGGTGGACTGCCCAGTGGCCCCATTGCCCAGGCATGTCATCCCCACCCAGACATCCAGTAGGGCCTTCATTGTGGGGAGGGCTGTCTGAGGCTGGCATCCTCTGCAGGGTTGCAGTGACAGGGGAACCTGTGGATGGAAACAGTAGAGATTAGTTGTGCAACTGTAGTTGTCATGTCCCTGTTGTGATGCATGCAGTTGCTTGACTTGTTTCCTAGTGATGCCAATGACAGCTGCTGCACTGCAGACATTGATTTGGTGTAGCGGTTTGTGGCATGGTTTCCATGTGGCATGGGGGGTTGTGGATGGTGGTTGGCATTGCTGTCATTGCCATGTGTTGGGACGAATTTGTGGCAGCCAGGTGGTGTGGGCTGTGGTATTGTTGTCCATGCAGATGTTCCACTATGCAGTGGGTCTGTGGTTCCACTGTACTGTGTGGGTTGTGCAGGATTGTGGGAGCTGTGCTTCTCCACATTGTGGTTGTCATCCATGCACAAGAAGTGAGTGAGTAGGAATGGTGGGAGTTGTGTGGTGTGGCATGCAGAGGAGGGTCGTGGGGTGCTTGGGACGGGTGCACTGGGGCGGGTTGTAGTAGGTTGGAGGGTGGTCAGTGGTGGGGAGGCATGCAGGGCAGGGTTTGTTAGTGCTTGGGGCCTATTGTTGACTTACCAGAGTTGAGACCTCCGCTGATACCTGTCAGGCCCTCGGGTTGTATGGTGTCCAGGATCTTCTCCTCCCAGGATGTTAACTGAAGGGGAGGAGGTGGGGGCCCACCACCAGTCTTGGTGATGACTATCTGATGCCTGGATGCCATGGCACGGACCTTCCTCCTGAGGTCGTTCCACCTCTTCCTGATGTCTTCCCTTGTGCGTGGGTGGGTGCGACTGTGTTGACCCTGTCGAAGATCCTCCGCCATAACTCCATATTCTTGCATATCGATGTTTGCTATACCTGGACTCCCATGAGCTGTGGCTCTACTCTGATGACCTCATCCACCATGACCTGCAACTCATTATTGGTGAACTGTGGGTGCCTCTGGCGTGACATGTTGAGGGGTGGGTATGTGGTGTGCGTGTCAGGTGCAGTGCAGGGTGTGTGGTAATATGGGGTAGTTTGGCTGTGGGTGCTGGTGGGCTGTGGTGGTAATGTGCACAATGTGTGCGGTGTGATTGTCTTTGTTGTGTTTGGGGTGTGCTTCCTGTTGAATGTGTCTGCTCGTATGTGTCTCTAGGGATTGTGAGTGTGGGTGTGTGTGTGGGGGGGTGTTATATGGTGGCATGTGCAGGTGTGCGTGGTCGAACTGGCCACTGTGGTGTTGGATACTTTTGGCGGTGGCTTTTTGTACTAGCGGGGTGCAAATTGCCAACGGTTTACCGCTGTGCATGTACCGCTGTGCTGGAGTTTGCCACTAAATATGACAGTCGGAATGGTGTCAGTGTGGTGGGGCCGTTGGTTCTTCAGTCACTCTTTTGCCGTGGGTTGGCCTGGCAGTGTTGGTTTTGTGTCTGTTTTTGGGAGGTTTGTGTTTTGTGACTCGTAATCCGGCGGTCCCTATACTGTCACCACTGGCAGTATAGGGGTGCCATTGTGCACAGCGGTGTTGCCCAAAAACTGCCACACTCGTAATGAGGGTCCATATTTGAATACCTGTTATGTATTCTTGAGTTTCTAATATTTATAGACTAGAGACCAGGAAGTACAAGAAAGAGTAAGCCAAAAGAAAAATATTATCCTCTAAGCAACATGGATCTGAAAAATCCTAAACTAAAGGAATGCCCAACTTAAATATATCTATTTTGTACACAGGCAACCCTGATCCCTTTCTTGTAAATAACATTTCTGTGTACGTGATTGTGACGTTTTGAGGAAGTTTCCTCAAAATCGAGCGAGGAGTCAGTGAGGTAGAGGAGGGTATCTTATTTATTATTGACATATTGGGCTTTTAGGCACAGTTCAGATACATTGGGGGTCATTCTGACCCCGGGTTGGAGGGAGCACCGCCAACAGGCTGGCGGTGCTCCACAGGGTATTCTGACCGCGGCGGTTCAGCTGCGGCCAGAAAGGGAAAACCGGCGGTCTCCCGCCGGTTTTCCGCTGCCCTGGGAATCCCCCATGGCGGCGCAGCTTGCTGCGCCGCCATGGGGGATTCTGACACCCCATACCGCCATCCTGTTCCTGGCGGTTCGCCCGGCAGGAACAGGATGGCGGTGTGGGGTGTCGTGGGGCCCCTGGGGGCCCCTGCAGTGCCCATGCCAATGGCATGGGCACTGCAGGGGCCCCCGTAAGAGGGCCCCACTTTGTATTTCAGTGTCTGCCTTGCAGACACTGAAATACGCGACGGGTGCCACTGCACCCGTTGCACCTTCCCACTCCGCCGGCTCAATTCTGAGCCGGCGTCCACGTGGGAAGGATGATTTGCACTGGGCTGGCGGGCGGCCTTTTGGCGGTCGCCCGCCAGCCCAGTGCAAATCCCAAAATACCCTCAGCGGTCTTTCGACCGCGGAGCGGTATTTTGGAGGGGGGAACTCTGGCGGGCGGCCTCCGCCGCCCGCCAGGGTGAGAATCAGCCCCATAGTGCTAGTTAGCGTCTCAACATCCCAACTATTGTCACTTTTTCCCAGCTTCCACTCCAGGCACGTATGTGCACACACACACAAACCAACATTCTCTTACACCATTCACTCTCTGCCGTCCAGACACTAGCTCAGACAAACAGGGAATGGAAACACACAGGATGCTTCATCTCTTGTAATAGGTTACATTAGTACATACTATTATTCCAGTAGATATCCGAGTCTACATTTGTCAAACCTCAGGAACCACATAATCACAGCAATGCAGCAAATGAAACATACATGTGTGCAATTTGATGCTCAAGGAAACTGTTAGACTTTTAATCCTTGGCATGGTCTCCCTTGACTTTTTGCCTCTGTTTCCCAGGTTGTTGATGTGTGCTGGACTCTGTTTTTGCTGTTTTTGTTACTGTGGGCACTTTACCACTGATAACCAGTGCTAAAGTGCAAGTGCTCCTTTACCAAATGTGTATGTAATTGGCTTATCCATGATTGGCATATTTAATTTTCTAGTAAGTTCCTAGTAAACTGCACCAGTGGTGCTCAGGGCCTGTAAATCAAATGCTACTAGAGGGCCTGCAGCAGTGGTTGTGTCACCCACATTAGTAGCTCTGTAATCATGTCTCAGACATGCCACCGCAGTGTCTGTGTGTGCAGTTTTAACTGTAAATTCGACTTGGCAAGTATACCCACTTGCCAGGCCTAAACATTCCCTTTACTTACACGTAAGACACCCCTAAGGTAGGCCCGAGGTAGCCCCAAGGGCAAGGTGCAGTGTATGGTTAAGGTAGGGCATATAGTGGGTCATTACAACCCTGGCGGACGGTGTTAAAGGTGCAGTAATACCGCAAACAGGCCGGCGGACAAAAAAAGGGAATTATGACCGTGGCGGAAACCGCCAACATAGACAGCCACTTTAACACACCGTCCGCCATGGCGGTACAGACAAGCGGCGCAGTGGTCACCGCCAACAGACAGGCAGAAGACAATGTACCACCCACAGTATCACAACCCGCCAATTCGCCACCTTTTCCGGGGCGGATTCACCGTGGATAAAAACACGGCGGAAACAGCTTTTGCAATGGGAAAACGCTCACCTCAACATACTCCACGAGGAAGGAGGACACCATGGAGCCGGAATTACAAATACTCCCTGACCTTGTCTTCCTGCTCATCTACGAACACCAGCAACGGCGGCGCCGAAGACAACGGTGAGCACTGCACCTACGACATACGGGAGGGGGGAGGCAAAAGTCAGGGACACGCACACGCAACACCCCCACCCCCACCCCCACCCTCGCACATTACAACACACACACCAATGCATTTCCAAACATCACAGTAACAACCCACAACCCCCCCGGAAGAATGCAAAGACAAAAGGAAATCAGTTCAAACATTGTAATGTATCAAAATACAGTTCCAAATATATACAGATATATATACACATTCAAAATTATTTACATTACGAGAAGTAGTGCAGGTATGCACATATCAATGTCGGTGCACCACTGGTCCAAAAATGCATGGGCGAGGCCCACACTAGATACCTGTCCACAAACGGAGAGAACACTGCAGGGGCATCAGATAGAAATACAACAGGCACCTCAGGGGGAAGGGAAGGGGAGGGCACCTCAGCCGGATTACAGCACCACGCCAGATCCACAATGGGACTCCATGCCCATTGATGTATCCTGGGGAGTGCAAAGCCACAGTCTCTCAAGTCTCTACAGTGGGTGGTTTGCCCACTGCCATATCCTGGGGAGTGCAAACCCACAGTCTCTCAAGTCTCTCCAGTGGGTGGTTTGCCCACTGTACCATCCTGGGGAGTGCAAAGCCACAGTCTCTCAAGTCTCTACAGTGGGTGGGTTGCCCACTGTACCATCCTGGGGAGTGAAAAGCCACAGTCTCTCAAGTGGATAACAGTCTCCACTGGTTCTGGAGCGGGACTGGTGCCCAGAGTGCTTCATCCTGTTAAGGACAGATGGAGTGGATGCATGTCTCCACTGGTTCTAGAGGGGGAATGGTGCCCAGACTGCATCAGGCTCCCTGTGATGGTTCCTGTTCCGTCACTGTCCCAGCTGCACATGGGATAACGATGCTTGATGTGGCGGTGTTTTCCTTGTTCAGCTGCGCTTTGCCCTGTTCAGCGGTGCTTTGCCATGGCGGTCTCTGACCTGTTCAGCGGTGCTTTGCCCTGTTCAGCGGTGCTTTGCCATGGCGGTCTCTGAACTGTTCAGCGGTGCTTTGCCATGGCGGTCTCTGACCTGTTCAGCGGTGCTTTGCCCTGTTCAGCGGTGCTTTGCCATGGCGGTCTCTGACCTGTTCAGCGGTGCTTTGCCATGGCGCCATGGCGGTGTTTTCCTTGTGCAGCGGTGCTTTGCCATGGCGGGCTTTGACCTGTGCATTGGTGTGTGGCATGACGGTCCGTCATTGCCCAGCGGGGCTGTGGCTGCCGGGGCCCTCCTGGGCACTGACTCCGGCGGTGGTCTCCTGACCAGTGATGAAACTGCTGCCCTCCTGGGCACTGACTCCGGCGGTGGTCTCTTGACCATTGACGATACTGCTGCCCTCCTGGGCACTGACTCTGGCGGTAGTGTCTTGACCAGTGACGATACTGCTGCCCTCCTGGGCACTGACTCCAGCGGTGGTCTCCTGCCCAGTGATGATACTGCTGCCCTCCTGGGCACTGACTCTGGCGGTGGTCTCCGGACAAGTGACGACAGTGCTGGCGGTGGTGTCCCGGCCGCCGGGGAGGATGGCGCCCTTGTCCTCCGTGCTGCTCTTCCCAGACTGTGCAGACTTCTTCTGGCCCCTCACTACCTTTGGAGGAGTCACAGCTGACTCTGCAATCCCCCTGGGACCCTTGTGAGCAGTTTTGCCACCAGGAATCTTCACCCTGTCCCGTCAGCCACTTTCCAACTTGAGGTGCTTTACAGGGGGTGGACTGGCAGTGCTTTGGCTCCGTGTCACACTGGCTGCCCTGGTGGGCGGTGCACTCCACACACCTTGAACACGCACCACAGGTCCTGGAGTTTTTTTGGCTGAGGTGCTACTACGGGACTTGTGAATTGGAGGGGTGGGGGTGGGGGCAAAGAGGTCAACGTTGCTGAGGAAGAGTTGCTGACGAAGACTGGCATGGGTAGCTGGAGGGGGTCTGGGAGTGGAGGAAGAGGAGGTGGTTGTAGGAGGTGTAACTTTAGGTGTTTTGGGTGTAGGTGCAGGTACTGGAGGCTGTCGTGAGGTGGATGGATGTTGGGTGTGTGGGTGCCCGCGTTTGTGTATTTTGGGAGGGGGCATCACAGACACACTGGGAGTGGACACAGGGGACGTGTAAATGGTAGTGGGGGTGGTGAGTTCAGGTGAGCGGGGTGTGGTGCTGGGTGTTCTGGTGCGAGTCGTAGTGCCTGTAGATGTAGTGCATGCAGGTGAGAGTGTAGACGACACTGGGAGGGAGGAGGGAGACGACGAGGAGGGGGACACAGTGGAGGCAGTGGATGTTGCTGTGTCTGTATGTGGGTGATGCTTGCATGAGTGCCTGTGGGTTGTGTGGTGCCTATGTTAGCCTGAGCTACTTGTGTGTGTTGAGGTGTATGCATGCTTGTTTGATGGTGTGCTTGGGATAGGCTGGGGTACAGGGGATTGGGTCTTGGTGGAGGAAGTTAGAGGGGGGAGGCTAGACACAGGGACAATGGCTGCCATCAGTGCTGAGGCCAGAGATTGCAGGGTTCGATGATGGGCAGCCTGACCAGAATGAATGCCCTCCAGGAATGCATTAGTGTGTTGCAACTCCCTTTTTACACCCTGGATGGCATTCACAATGGTAGACTGCCCAACAGTGTGTGACCTGAGGAGGTCAATGGCCTCCTCACTGAGGGCAGCAGGGGTGACAGGGGCAGGGGCTGAGGTGCCTGGGGCGAAGGTGATGCCCACCCTCCTGGGTGAGCGGGCACAGGGCGAACGCTGAGGGGCTGCTGGGAGGGCGGTGCTGGTAGGGGAGGTGGCGGCTGTACCTGTAGAAGTGGGGGAGCTCCCATCGGCGGACGAGTCCATGTTGCTGGTTGGTGATCCAGTGACCGACATGAATCTCCCCTTGCCCTCCGTCCCACTGGTGTATTCTGAGTCCGTGGTGTGGCCCTCCATGGCCATGTGGGATGCAGCTCCCTCGTGCTCCGGTGCCACTGTACCTCCGCCTGATGATGCTGATGCACAAAAGAATAGGGAGAGCAGAAAAAGGGGTGGGGACGACAGAAGAAAGACAGGTTGAGTGCATGGCTTACCGCTACCGTTGGCGGACAATACAGACAAAGCAGCCCCCTGCACTACGCCGTGCTCTTGGCCACTACAGATGCAATTCCTGGGATCTGGCCTACATGGCTATGGTGGACATCTGCACACATGGATGCCACAGGGGGATGTATACCTGTACTTGGCCCTCTACTGAGGTGGGGTGGAGTGGCACATGGCCTGCATTATGGAGGGGCCTAGCCTACGTAAGTCGCCCTGGCCTAGGGAAACCCACATCCCTCCTTCCCCACCCAGACCCCTCCACTGCGCGCAAAGTCCCCAGAATGAGAGTGTACTCACCCCCTTGAGTCTGCTGTGATGCCCTCAAGCGCCCATCCAACTCTGGGTAGGCCACCGCCTGGATCCTGAACATCAGGGGGGTCATGGTGCGACGGGCACCCCTCCCACGTTGGGAGGCCATCCCCAGCTGAGCCTCCGCCGTCTTCTTGCTCCAGCGGCGAATGTCCTCCCATCTTTTCCCACAGTGGGTGCCCCGTCTCTGGTGGACCCTCAGGGTCCAGACGTCCTTGGCGATTGCATGCTAAATGTCCTTCTTCTGGTGGGCGCTGACTTACATGACATGCACAGGGGAAGAAGAAAAGTCATTTCAACTGCACCGTCGATGTGAGTGGCCCCCATCCCTACCCTTGCCATGTGGCACATGCATTCACAGTCCTTCATGTTCCCTGAACTCTGCCCCCTTCCTTCTTACAACCAGCCCTCTCCACCCAGGCATAGCCCATACAACGTGCTCCCTTGGTACTTACTTGTTGGTCTGGAGGACTGTAGAGTAGCGTGTACTGGGGGAGGACCCCGTCCACAAGCTTCTCCAACTCCTGAGCAGTGAAGGCAGGGGCCCTTTCCCCAGATGCAGCAGCCATTGTCTCTTCCAGACCACAGCAGCATTTGCAGTGTAGGTCCTCTCCTGTCGAAGATCAGGTATCGAGTCATTGAACAGATAGAAAATGGCAGTCACGTCCGCGGCAGTGACGTCCCCAGCGGTGCCTATCATCACCGCCGGCGCACTTCATCATTGGCTCCTGGGACCCATAGGGTCCAATGTTAACCAATGCAGCATTGCGCCGCGGTCTATGACCGCCTACCGCGACGGGGAACAATGCCAGCGCAGATACCTCACATCCCAGTGTCACAGTTTAGAGGTCAGGCAGCCACCATTTCAGGGGCCCACATGGCTTCATTTACTACTGCGTCACACATACCTAGGCCTACACTCAACACACATACAGGAAGAGTTTTGTGTTTGGTGTCCTGTTCTGTGTATCTGTGGGTACATACCTGGAAATTTGTTGACTCTGTGGTCGCTGTTGTCCTTCCTAGGCACCGTCAGCTTGGACATTTGAGAAGATGGCAGAATCCTCCGGTGTACCGACCGCTGGTGGACCTGTGGACAATGGAGGAGCGACATTTAATCATCACCTACAGGTTTGACCGTGCCACTATCCAGGAACTATGCACCCAGTTGGAGCCAGACCTGATGTCACCAATCCGCCATCCCACTGGAATCCCCCGTGACGTGCAGGTGCTGTCAGTGCTCCATTTCCTTGCAAGTGGGTCTTTTCAGACAACAGCGGCCATGGCATCAGGGATGTCCCAGCCTATGTGTTCCAGCGTGTTGTTCAAAGTGTTGTCTGCCCTGCTGAAAACCGTAAGGAGCTACATCGTTTTCCCTCAGGTGGAGGATTTGGCTACAGTTAAAGATAACTTCTATGCCCTTGGACATATCCACAACGTGATAGGTGCTATTGATGGCACCCATGTAGCTCTGGTCCCCCCCCACAGGAGTGCACAGGTGTACAGGAACCGGAAGAGTTATCATTCGATGAATGTACAGATGGTATGTTTGGCAGACCAGTACATCTCCCAGGTAAATGCTATGTTCCCTGGCTCTGTGCATGACGCCTACATCCTGCGGAATAGCAGCATCCCGTATGTGATGGGTCAACTCCAGAGGCACCGTGTGTGGCTATTAGGGGTCTCTGGTTACCCCAACCTGTCCTGGCTATTGACCCCAGTGAGGAATCCCAGGACCAGGGCAGAGGAACGCTACAATGAGGCCCATGGGCGGACTAGGAGGGTGATCGAACGCACCTTCGGCCTCCTGAAGGCCAGGTTCAGGTGCCTCCATATGACAGGTGGTTCCCTATTCTACTCACCGAAGAAGGTGTGCCAGATCATCATCGCCTGCTCGATGCTTCACAATCTTGCTTTGCGACGACAGGTGCCTTTTCTACATGAGGATGGTCCAGATGGCGGTGCTGTGGCAGCTGTGGAGCCTGTGGAGCCTGTGGAAAGTGATGAGAAGGAAGCTGAGGAAGAAGACATAGACAACAGGGAGTCAGTCATACAGCAATATTTCCAGTGACACACAGGTGAGAACATTTCTTTTTTACCATTACATTCACTTTCACACTTCTACCTCTATCATGTCTGTCATTCCATAGCACTATTTGGTCACTGAGTTGTACCTTTCCATTACGGTTTCACAGGTGTGGTTACCAACGGGTGTCATCTGCTTGCATCCTTCAAGGACTTGTGATGTGTGACCTAGGTATGTTGGCTTTACAATTGAAAAAGCATTTTGACACTGTCATTGATAATACAAATTTACCAAATCACAGACTGACTCCAGATTGTTTTGTGGTTCAAGGGTGTTTATTTAAGTGCTCAAAAATGGAGGGGGGGTTGTAAAATGGTGATGGGGGACGGAGGAGGAATGTCCATGGCAGAGTCCAGTCTATTGGTCACACAGGTGCACTGCCCATATGGGCATAGGAAGTGGAGCTGGGGCAGTTAATGTATGGACAGGGTAACAAAGTGGGACAGTGGGAGGACAATCAGGGTGGTCTCATTTCCTGGCGGGGGTCTTGCCATCTTGCTCTGTCCTGTTCCTGGATCTCAGGGACCGCTTGCGTGGTGGTTGTCCGTCTGCAGGGGGTGGGGTGATGATGTGGTGGTCCTGTGGATGGGCGTCCTGTCCACTAGCGCCGGCGGAGGTGGTGGGCAGTTCATCGTCCAGGCTAGTGTCCGGGGCCCCTTGGAGTGCCACGGTGTCCCTCATGGTCTTTTGTATGTCCTTCAGCACCCCTACGATGGTGCCCAGGGCGGAGCTGATGGTTCTCAGCTCCTCCCTGAACCCCAAATACTGCTCCTCCTGCAGGCGCTGGTTCTCCTGAAACTTGGCCAGGACCGTCGCCATCGTCTCCTGGGAGTGGTGGTATGCTCCCATTATGGAGGAGAGGGCCTCGTGGAGAGTGGGTTCCCTTGGCCTGTCCGCCCCCTGTCCCACAGCAGCCCTCCCAGTTCCCCTCTGTTCCTGTGCCACCGTCCCCTGGACCGTGTGCCCACTACTACTGCCCCCAGGGCCCTGTTGTTGTTGGGGTGGTGGGTTATCCTGGGTTCCCTGTAGTGGTGGACACACCGGTGATTGACGTGTCCTGGGTACAGAGGTATGGGCCCGCTGGGTGGGTGCAGTGCTGGTGTTACCAGAGGGTGGAAGATCAGTGTTGGGCTGTGCCTGTGCAAGGGGAACCGACTGTCCCGAGGCCCGGGCTGGTCATGAGGATCCAGTGGGGCAGAGCTGCTATTGTCACTGTGGGCCTCTTCTGTGGGTGGAGTGGAGATGTCTGGACCCTCCGGCGTGGTGACGTTCCTTAGTGGTCCTGTAGGGATATGAGAGCATGATTATTGCATGTGTGTGTGTAATGGTGTGCAATGGGTGGGTGTGTGTGTACCCCAGTGCAAGCATTCCTGTGTGTGGGTTTGTGTGATGATGGTTAGGGGGTTGTTCTGGGTATGTGCAGTGAGCATGCTTTGGTGAGGGGTGACCATGCTTAGTTGTGTCATGCAGGGCTTGGTGTTGGGACGAGTGGTTTGTGTTATTAGCACATTAGTGAGGATTTGGGGTGATAGGGGAGGGGGTGAGGGTGGGGGTGTGTGATAGCATGCAGGTAGGGTGGGGGATATGATAGTTAAGATTTAACTTACCAGTGTCCATTCCTCCACCGACTCCTCCGAGGCCCTCTGGATGCATGATGGTCAAGACTTGCTCCTCCCATGTTGTTAGTTGTGGGGGAGGAGGTGGGGGTCCGCCGCCAGTCCGCTGTACCCCGATGTTGTGCCTGGAGACCACAGAACGCACCTTCCCCCGTAGATCGTTCCACCTCTTCCTGATGTCCTCCCGATTTCTTGGATGCTGTCCCACAGCGTTGACCCTGTCCACGATTCTGCACCATAGCTCCATCTTCCTGGCTATGGAGGTGTGCTGCACCTGTGAGCCATATAGCTGTGGCTCTACCCGTAGGATTTCCTCCACCATGACCCTGAGCTCCTACTCGGAAAACCGGGGGTGTCTTTGGCGTGACATGGGGTGGTGTGGCTGATGTGTGGGGTGGTGTAAGTGTTGATGTGTGTGGTGATGTGTAGTGGTGTGTGGTGTTTTGTGGATGGAATGTTGTATGGGTGATGGTGTTGTGTGCCTCTGTGTGGTGGGGTTCTCAATTGCTGTGCTCTCTGTCTCTCTGGCCTTCGTTCGTTCGTGAATTATGGTCGTATGGGTTTGTGGGTGATGTGGGTGTGTGTTTTATATTGTGTTGGGTGTGTGGGAGTGGTGTTTGTATGTGTGTCAGGTGTGTGTATTTGGAATTGTCCAATGTGGCGGTGTTTTGGAGATGTGTGTGTATTTTGAGCGCGGCGGTGTGTACCGCCAATGGAATACCGCGGTTGAAAGACCGCTGCGTGGATTCGTGGATCGTGATAGCATGGGTGTGTTTCTGTTGGCGTGACGGTGGAGGAATTGTTTTTGCCAGTTTAACACTGACCTTTGGTGTGGCGGAGTTGTGTGGGTGTCTGAATTTCGGCGGATTCTGAGATGTGTGTCATAATAGCTGTGGTGGATTTCTGCGGCCGCGGCGGTGTATTGGCGGTCTTCTGCACAGCGATAAGCGGCTTTTACCGCCAATGTTGTAATGACCCCCATAGTAATGTGTTTTATAGGTCCTGACAGTGAAATATTGCTAAATCCATTTTTCACTGTTGCAAGGCCTGTCACTCTCATGGGTTAACATGGGGGCTACCTTTACATCTGATTAATGTGAGGATTCCCTTTGGGAGCGGATGGACATGTGGAGTTTGGGGTCTCTGAGCTCACAATTTAAAAATACACTTTTTAGTAAAGTTGATTTTAAGATTGTGGGGGTCATTCTAACTCTGGCGGGCGGCGGAGGCCGCCCGCCAGAGTTCCCCCCTCCAGAATACCGCACTGCTGTCAGAAGACTGCTGCGGTTATTCTGTGTTTCCCGCTGGGCTGGCGGGTGACCGCCAGGAGGCCGCCCGCCCGCCCAGCGGGAAGCCCCTTCCCACGAGGAAGCCGGCTCCGAATGGAGCCGGCGGAGTGGGAAGGTGCGACGGGTGCAGTTGCACCCGTCGCGAATTTCAGTGTCTGCACAGCAGACACTGAAATTCTTTGTGGGGCCCTCTTATGTGGGCCCCACGACACCCCATACCGCCATCCTGTTCCTGGCGGGCGAACCGCCAGGAACAGGATGGCGGTATGGGGTGTCTGAATCCCCATGGCGGCGCATGGAGGATTCAGCAGGGCAGCGGAAAACCGGCGGGAGACCGCCGGTTTTCCTCTTCTGACTGCGGCCAAACCGCCGTGGTCAGAATGCCCTGCGGGGCACCGCCAGCCTGTTGGCGGTGCTCCCGCCGACCCTGGCCCCGGCGGTCAAGGACCGCCGGGGTCAGAATGAGGCCCTGTGTGTTTAAAAATGCCATGGTGGTCATTTCAACCTCGGTGGCCTTTTCACAAGACCGCTGAGGGACCGCCGTGCTGAAGACCACCAGTGCTGGCGGTTTTCCACCCAGCAAATTACGACTTCTGGCAGCCCTTCGTCCTTTTCCGGACGGAGAGCCGCCAGAAGCCATACTGGCGGTTGGCGGGGAAGTGGAGGTTGCTCCACCTCCACCACCCTGTCAACAGAACTCCGCCCAGGATTCGGCGTGGCGGTGTTCTGTTGATGGGGTGCTAGTGGCGGAGCAGCCCCCATGGATCCTGTCCCCTCCCGGAGGATCAATGGACCAGGTAAGTTGATTGTCCGTTAGGGGAGGGGGTAGGAGGGTGTTGTGTGCGTTCATGGGGTTGTGCGTGTGAGTATGTAGAGGGGGTGTGTGAGTGTGTGTATGCATGCGGGGGTGTTGTGTGTTATGGAAATGTGTGGTTGTCTGTCTGTATGTATGTCTGTATGGGTGTGAGCGTGTATGTCTGAATGTGGGTGTGCGTGTATGACTGTGTGTGTGGCTGTTGGCATGTTTGTTGGTGTGTGTGCGGGTATGTGTGTTGGTGGTGTCTGCGTGCGTGTCGGTGTGAGTCTGTATAGTGATGTTGGGGGTAGGGGTGGGGAGGGGGGTGCTGCCACCTTTGGGGGGTGGCAGGTGGGTAGGGGGTGTCGGGGAAGGACTAGGGGGAGACCCCTATCAGTGCCAGAGAAGGAATTCCATGGCACTGATAGTGCTTACCGCCATGGATTTTATGGCGGTTCCCAACCCCATGAAATCCATGGCAGTCAGCCGGGTCGTGATACCGCCGGCGGTCTTGTGACGGCTGCCGGGCTGGAGACCCAAGTCTCCAGCCCAGCGGTCGTCCCCGCCCTGGTGGTCAGGTCGGAGAAGTGTCCGATGACTATGGCGGTAACCGCCATGGTCATGATTCCATTTCTTTTACCTCCAGCCTGTTGGCGGTAAGACCGCCGCTTCTCCGCCAACTGCCAGGGTTGTAATGAGGGCCATAGTAATGTGCTTTATATGTCCTGACAGTGAAATATTGCTAAATTTGTTTTTCACTGTTGCAAGGCCTCTCCCTCTCATTGGTTAACATGGGGGCTACTTTTAACTCTGATTAAAGATTCCCTTTGGGAGTGGATAGACATGTGGAGTTTCGGGTCTCTGAGCTCACAATTTAAAAATACATCTTTTAGTAAAGTTGATTTTAAGATTGTCTGTTTCAAAATGCCACTTTTAGAAAGTGAGCATGTTCTTGCCTATACCATTTCTGTGACTCTGCCTGTTTGTGGATTCCCTGTCTGGGTCAGTTTGACAGTTGGGCTGGTTGCACCTCTCACTAGACAGTGACACAAAGGGAGCTGGGGTGTAGTCTGCATTTCCAGATGAGCCATCTGTGCTAGGAGGGAGGGGAAGAGTGGTCACTCCCACCTGAAAGGGCTGCGCCTGCCCTCACACAATGCAGTCACCAACCCCCTGGTTAGTGTCTGGGCCTGGCCTGGGCAAGGCAGGATCAAGTGAGACTTTCCTTTGAAGTAAGCCTACTTAAAAGGTCAAAATGCATATAAGAAGGGCACCCAACCCACAGACTTTAGAACACTTCTGGAAACCAAGAGGAACCTCTGCCTGGAGAAGAGCTGAAGAGCTGAGGAAGAAGAGCTGCCCTGCCTGTGACCGTGTTTGTGGAGCTATCCTGCAGTTGCTGCTTCTGCCTGTGTTAGAGAACAAAGACTGGACTTTGTGTTGCCTTCCTTCTTGTGAAGAACTCTCCAAGGGCTTGATTTAGAGCTTGCCTCCTGTTGTTTGAAGTCTCAGGGACAGCAAAGACTTCTCTCTGCCAGCGCCTGGAGTCTCTGGAGAGACTCCTACTCTGCCAAGTGGTGCCCATCCAGTTCCTGGGACCCTGAAAGGAGAAGCTGGCAGCCCAAGACTGAGAAATCCATGCACCGACAGCAGTGCAGGGAAAAGATAGATGCGACTCTGATCTGCGGCTGAAAAATCAATGCGCCGCCGGCTTCACAGCTGAAAATCGACGGTCCCCTGCAACGCGACCTGAAGATTGACACCCAGGGCTGGAGAAATGACGCACAGCATCGCTGACGGAGGTTGGTGAGATTGCAACCCGCGCTGCGTGGTTTTTGGATCATCGTGCGTCTGGATTTCTGATGCAAACACTGCTGGGCATGTAAAAACGACGCAAGGCCTGCTCTTATCTGAGAGTGCTGACCAGATAGACGCATCGCTCTCCTGTGGAGAGAAGAAATGACGCATGTCGACCTGACTAAAGAAGAAACAATGCAAGGTCTCGCTCATGAGTGATATCAAGTATCGCAAGCCCGTTTTGACGCACACTCACCCATGCAGGGTTATTTTTAATGCACCCAAGGTACATTTTCATGCTAACAGCATTAGTGTGTGTTTAAAATTACATGAAGACTCTTTTTGCATTTTTAGTGACTTGTGTATTATGGGTTTTTGTTGTTTTGGTCTTGTTTTCTTTAGATAAATATTCTCTATTTTTCTTAACCTGTGTTGCGTCATTTTGTAGAGTTTTCATTAAGTTACTGTGTGTGTTGTACAAATACTTTACACCCAGCACTCTGAAGTTAAGCCTACTGCTCGTGCCAAGCAACCAAGGTGGCAAGCAGGGGTTAGCTGAGGGTGATTCTATATTACCCTGACTAGAGTGAGGGTCCTTGCTTGGAGTGGGGGTAACCTGACTGCCAACCAAAGACACCATTTCTAACATAAACATTGTCTAATTTGCCTAATTAAAATCTTCACCTTATGTTTCTTATTTGCTGTGAAATCTGAATCCAACCTATCTTTGAAGACCACTAGAGAGTGACTTAATCAGGGTTAAAAGTGTGTGTGCTCCCATCCATCGGTTCTCGTTATTTCCAGATAGGGGATGCCTGGGATTATATGTGGAGCAAGTGATACCTAAAAAAACAGAAGGATTTTAGAGCCTAAAGGAAATCAAGTGACCAGCAGCCTCCTCCATGCCGCAATAACAGGAGATCGTTTAAAAAATACATCTTTTAATGCCATTTAACGCGACTTTTCATAAAATGTGGAGATATGTTAATGATGGAACTAAGTTAAATGAAATGATTAAACTTTTTTCACATTTTCTCTGACAAGGGAGGGTCTCCTTTTTATTTTTGTAATGAACATTGGAGGGTTGTCATCCAGCTCTCAATAATCCTTTTCTTATATCAGAACGTGTTTTGATTTTGATAACAGTACTCTTTTTAAGAAAATGTTTTTTTGTTAAATATGCAAAATGATAAAACATTTAAAAAAATAACTTTGAGCTACAGGTTGTTTGAAGGACTGCGGAAAAAAAGGCATTCAGCCAGTTTACAGTAATGATGTTTTTCAATCTAACAAATATCTAGAAATTACCCAACCACCACATCCCTAGATTGTTCGATTAATAAAATGTGTGGAAATTATCAGGATGCCACGCATATCGGAAAGGGTCCTTAGTGTCAGGAACCCCCAAGGTGCCTCCTGCGTTACCTGTCAGAATCCCCAGAGATTAGGGTTAAATCATATCTCTGTTCTTGGTTAAACCTTCATGTTTCTAAGTAAACATAATGTGCTGTGTTACACAATTGGTCTTATCAATGCTTGTTTTACTAATGCTTGTTTGCTAATGTTAGCAGGTGTGGACATGTGCTTCTAATTGGGTGTGGTGTAGACTTGTGCTTCTAATTGGGTGTGGTGACTCATCCACATGCGGAAACTCAACTGCCTTCCTGATTGGTTATAAATAGCAGAGTGAAGCATGCCTCCCTGCTTGGCTTTGTTTTGCTTCCTTATCTCAGCATCTGATTTGGCAGTCCAGCCCCTGCTGTCATCCTCGTATTCAGGACTTTTGAGGCAATTCTTTTCTTCGTTCCTGTAGCAGCTGACACCAGGCATTCCTCCAGCGCTCCAGAAAAGACTGCAGCTAAGTGACTAGTATTCTCCAGGGAGTTTGTTCTTTGAGCGCCACACTTTCCTAGAATAGCTGGTGTATTTCAGACCTCGTATTTTGGCAGAGTGCTTATCTTGAAGAGACAAATGCATTTCTGAACATTCTACATTATTATTGTAGTTACTTGCCTAAATGTGCTTCAGGAAATCTGCTTGAGGTCAAGTACTACAAAAAGTGACAGTGCAATTTTAAAAGAGCATTTACATGACTTTTCTTTCTCTAATAGCATAACCCTGGGATTTAAATTGTGTCATTCATGCCTGTGTTTCAGGTTTGAGGAATTTGCTTTTTAAGGGTTTTTCACACACACAGTGAAACCAGACCAAATTGTGCCACCACGCTAACTGTTTAAACCCAGAGTGGATGTTTGCATTTCTTGGATTGTTTTTGTTCCTTTTAGTTTAACCCTGTGCAAGCAGGAAGGTTATACGTGATATAATTAATGCCCTTGTTTGTCCTTCTTGTGCATGATAAGTACAACCACAGTTCTAACTGTAGTGTGCAACAATGAATCTCTGTGAAGCCAGCCCTAGTGTTGCAGTACTTATTGTTATGGTACTCAGTTTGGGTTTTTGGTAATGCAGTGTTAGTAATTGTGCCAACAGTTATTATTATCCAAGAAAAGTGCTGGAGCATCCCAGTGTTCTTTTACCACTCCCGTGCCCATATCAGAAAGAGAGATTCAGTTTCAATGAAGCTGAGTGAACTAACTCTACTATCACTCTGTCAACAACGACCTGCCCCCGAAGATACAGCGTGCCTGGCTGGACTGGCAAGATGTGGCAGTGTTTTGTCTCCTTCTCTTCCACTCCCCCTTTCCTTTTTGGGACACCTGCCGGGGTTTCTGTGTCCACCAGGAAGTGCCAAGAGGTGTGCCAGGAGGTCGGTGGCATACCACCGCCCCTGCAGACATCCTGCTTTTCAGGTGAGTGGCCCCGTCTCAACACTTAGAAGCCATTAAGGCAGACGGGCTTCTCTGCCCCTAAGGCATCGTTTATGTGTCCCTCCTCTTAATTGTGACTTACATGTGTTGTTTGGCTATGTAGATAGTAAGCTGACAATCTATATTTTTTACAACTAGGCAACCCTCTAAAAAGACAAAAGAATAGCGACATCATATCTCTCAGAAAAGCAGCAAAAGCCATAATACCTGGAGGCATGTCTAGATTGGCAAAAATCTATGCACCAGCCATTGCCAGTTTGCTGATTCTGCTGAGTCATTGTCTTGCCATCTCTATTCGTCCCTGGAACACTCAGACCCAAGGACACAATTTTTTTAAAGTTTCAAATAGGTTTTATTGAAATATTAGTAACAGATAAAAAACAATCAAGTAACAATTTGATAAAAAGATATGAACAAATAATCCATCAGTATCAAAGATTACATTCTTAGTAATATGAGCTATAAGCAAAAAAACAGTGTAAAAAAAGAGAATTCCAATAAAACATATTACATAAGTACAGAGGAAAGAGAGCAAGAGGAGAGAAGAAGAAAGAAGGAGGAGGAGAGAGAAAGAGAAAATATATCAGAGGTTAAAAGATGAAAAAGAAAGGAAAATTAAAGATCGTGAGCACTGTAGAGAAAAAGTATAAAACAGCGGGAGGAACATAAACAATTGAAAGTATAAAATGTAAACATTTCAAGAAGGTTTAGAAACCTTTTCATCAATAATATTAATTGATTTATTATGAGAAGTTAAAATATCAATAAACAATGTTACAGGTGATCATAAATGTTCTCTTTTAAGAGCTAAATACATTGGATATACACAAGCTCTATCCAGATGATGGTTAAAGCATACTGAGTACCACCAAGCTTTATATGAAACATTGTTTTCCAATTTGAAGTTATGTGATGAAAAGCTATTGTTATAGCGTATCTAATAGTGGGGGAGGAGGTGTAAATTGTGACCTAGCTGGGGATAGGCTTTCTAGGAAGATATTATGCATAGTATATGATATAGTAACATTAAAAATGTGAGTGATCTGACTCCAAACTTTTAGTAAAAAAGCATGGGTACGAGGACAGAGAAATAACACATGTAATGATTCACAATGAGGTGCATTGCATGACCAACAAACATCTTGTGTTGAGAGTTTCATTTTGTATAACACAGTGGTCTTCAAACTTGTTAATGCCGCGGCCCCCCAGTTGAAAAAAAAAAACAATTGGCCCCCCCCTCAGAATTTTTCACAATTATTTTAGAAAGATGGTAATGTTTCAATAGGGGTAAACCTATTTAAACATTGCAGTTAAGTAATTTTTTACCTTTTTAAAACTGCAATAACATGCTTCTGCTTAAAACAAAGGCATGTTATCTGTATAATATTTATTTTGGCCAGAGTTTGGCGCCCCCCCTGGGATCACATGAGGCCCCCCAAGGGGGGCCCGCCCCCCCAGTTTGAAGACCTCTGGTGTAACAAAATGGGAGTAATAAGTAATCTATTATATACAAAAAATTTGGGGTAACATTTCCTACTCTAAAAGCAGTCTGTAATTTAGACCAAAGTTTATCCCAGCATTGTTTAGACTATTCCATTTGTAAATCATTCTCCCATTGGAATTCCAAAGATGATTTGGTTCTTACTAATGGAAAATTGGTAAGATGTTTATAAATAAAAGCAGGCCAGGAGTTATGTTCTAATGAGTGAAGTGAAATATGCTCGTACTGAAAAGATATGTTCTCATCTTGCAAAACTGACATAGACTGCTGAATGTGCTGGGTTATTTGTATGTATCTAGGGGAAAATAAGTGAGGTAAGTGAAATATAGATTGGGCTGAAGAAAATGGGACAGGATGATCATTAAGAGTAGTTGATTAATTAAATGAATGTCCTGACCCTGTAAAACTTTACAAAAGAAAGATCTGTTGTTTATTTTGAGGTGTTTATTATGCCAAGAAGATAAATTAATAACATTAGTGTGACAAAGGTATTTTGGAAAAAAGAAGGGGTATCAAGAGTTTAAAGGAATGAGGAGATTAGGGGGCATATTTATACTCTCTTTGCGCCGAATGTGCGTCACAATTTTTGACGCACAATCGGCGCAAACACTGCCCCATATTTATACTTTGATGTCCAACCCCGCGGGCGTCAAAGTTCCACCATGTGCGTCATTTTTTAGAAGGGGGAACCAGCCTTGCGTTAATTATATGCAAGGTAGGCGTTCCCTTCCAAAAAATGACTTTAAGGCCTGTGCGCCTTATTTATACTGTGACGTCATTTTGACGCACAGGAGGGGGCAGGCCTTAAAAAACGGCACCCAGCCTGATGGGTGCTGTTTTTTAACGCCTGGGTCAGGGCAGGCGTTAAGGGACCTGTGGGCTCAGAAGGAGCTCAGAGGTGCCCTCCCATGCCCCCAGGGACACCCCCTGCCACCCTTGCCCACCCCAGGAGGACACCCAAGGATGGAGGGACCCATCCCAGGGAAGTTAAGGTAAGTTCAGGTAAGTATTTTGTTCGTATTTTTTTGTGGCATAGGGGGGCCTGATTTGTGCCCCCCTACATGCCACTATGCCCAATGACCATGCCCAGGGGACAGAAGTCCCCTGGGCATGGCCATTTGGCAAGGGGGCATGACTCCTGTCTTTGCTAAGACAGGAGTCATTTCAATGGGGGTTGGGCATCAAAAATAATGGTGCAAATCGGGTTGAGGCCAAAATTTTGCCTCAGACCTGACTTGCCCCATTTTTTGACGCCCAACCTCCATTTTCCCCTACGCCGGAGCTGCCTGGTGTGAGTCATTTTTTTTTACGCACACCAGTCCGCAACGCCGGCTAACGTCATTGAATAAATAAGGCGCCCGCATGGCGCTTTGGAATGGCATTAGCCGGCGGTAACATTTTTGACGCACAACTGCGTTGGCGCAGTTGTGCGTCAAAAAGTATAAATATGGGCCTAGATGCCTTAGATGAGGAGAGAAATTCATTAAATGAAAAAGGGAAAATTAAAGAAGATTCAATTAAAAACTATAAAGGTTTAGGTACTTCATTATTATCTCTGAGTCAATGGGAGTATTGTTTGAAGCAAAAGGCCTTATGAAATTGAAAAGAAATTGGGACAATTTACAGCAGCATTGTGTTTGGGAAGTTTCAGACATGGAAGGCACATACAAGCATGTTTACTTTTCCATAAAAAGCGTGACAGGACGGAATCTATTTTTATGAAGAATTGTAACAGAATAGATACGGGTATTATTCAGATAAAGTAAATTACATGGGGGAGAGCATCATTTTAATAGAAATCAATCTGCCCCGCCAGGATAAAGATAGAGGAATACATTTAGTACAAAAATCTCCTCATTTTTGTAAAAAGTAGTCAAAATTGACTTAAGATTACATTTAATAGAACTGGTGATCCATAGACCCAAATTTTTTATCTTTATTGGGTTCCAAATAAATCCCAGATTTGTTCAATCTTCCTACAAACAAAATATATTAAGTGGGAGAATCTCAGATTTATCTAAAATCAGTTCATATCCTGAAACAGTAGAACATTGGAGGAATTCAGCTTGAAAAGCAGGGATAGAATTGACCAGATTGGATATATAGAAGCATATCATCAGCATACATAGATAATTTCAATTGGGAGTTATGGTATGAGGAACCGGATACAAAGTCATTTTATTTAATACTTAGTCAAAATGGTTCTAACGCTAAAATAAAAAGAAGAGGTGATAGGGGACAACCTTGACACACTCCCCTATGCAAAGAAAAGTAATCAGAGGTCATGCCATTGGTGAAATTGCTGCTCTCTGAATGGAATATAGTGATGAGATGAGATTTAGGATTTTTGTGGCAAAACCAATCCACTTCAGAGAGTCAAATGTGAAAGTCCAGCTGACCCAGTCAAAAGCTCTTTCAGCATCTAAAGCAATGGTTACTAATTCATGGGGAAGCTTAGGTGCTTTGCTGAGGACACTAAAAAGACAGCTAGTGTTATCAGAAGAGAAATGCCCTTTTATAAATACAACTTGTTCTGGGCTAACTAGATGGGGAAGCAGGGGGTCTAATCAGAGCACTATGATTTTGGTGAAGATTTTGTAATCAACAGGAATTAGGGAGATAGGCCGATCATTTTTACAGTGTTGAAGATCTTTATTTTTTTAGGGATTAGACAAATAAGAGTCTCTTGAAAAGTACCAAAAGCAATTTGGGATTGAGTAAAATGATGGTAAGGTTTAAGGAGTCGGGGAACAAAAGTGTTGAAAAATTAGAGTAAAATTCAGAAGTAAACCCACCTGGACCATGTGATTTATTGGGTTTTAATTTTTTAACTGCCACCATGATATCTTGAAGAGTAATGCCAGTTTCTAATAGGAAAAGTTCACATTCTTAAAATTTAGCTTCGGTAGAGAGTTTAATTAATCAAGAATATCTGAAACAGGGGGTAGAGTGTATAAAGAATTATGAAAGGTAGAAAACTCCTTGAGAATGTCTTTGAAGAGTACGTTATTGTCTGAATCCTTAATTGAATCACTTTTTCTACATTCTTGTTTGGCCTTTAAATAATTAGCTCGAACTTTCCCTATCTTATTCTGACCACCATAATATCTAGCATTTTGTCTGAAAAGTATGGAGGAAGCCTGTTCAGTAAATAATCTGTTAAACTGAAATTTTGCTTTTATGCAATCTTGAAGAGAGCTAGAGGATTTAGATTGATAATACCTATGTTCTAGGCTTTTGATTTTCTTCAAAAGAGATTTGGAAGTGTTATCAGTTTTTTTTCAATTACAGTGTATGCAGTGAATTATAAAACTTCTTGCTGAGGCTTTAAAAGAGCCCCACAAAGTTGGTACTGAAGAGTCATGAGCAGTATTAATGTCAAAGAATTAGTTAGTGAAGTCTGTGAATTGTGTGTTAAATGTAGAATCCAAAAGATGGGAATTATTAAATAACCATATTTTTGTATGAGAGTACAATGGTGTTGAATCAAAATCAGCAAGGAGCATGATCAGAAATTTCTGCAACTTAAATTTCTGCATAGGCGAGATTTGAATAAGTGTTTTGGATGTGAAGATGCAATCTATTCTGGATTGAGAACAGTGCACAGGGCAGAATAAGGTATATTCTCCTTTTGTAGGGTTAGCAATTCTTCAGGAATCAATCAGTGACTTTTGTTATATGTTTAAACAAAAGGATTTATGCATTTTTGATGGAATATGTTTGACTTTAGACAGTCTATCTAAAATTGGATCAGCACACTGGTTACAATCTATTCCCCTGATAAAGTATTCACCAGTAATATTCAAAATTTTAGTAGTTATGTCAGGCCAAAATGAATTGTTAACTATCGGGGACCATATACATTAACAATTGAAAGAGGGATTTTATCAATTAATATGTCAACAGTAGTCCATCTATCCTCTTCCTCTATAGATTGAGATAGTTATGACATTCACTTTTTGTAAACAAGAATAATAGTACAATTTTTCTTTTGCACAGCAGGAAAGAAAATTACTTGCCCAACCTAATTAGTTCCTAATTTGATAGCTTCTATACCATTCAGATGAGTTTCTTGAAGAAGGGCAATATCCACATGCAATTGGGTTAGGTGAGAGAGAACTCTCTGTCTTTTAATTGGGTTATTTAGACCTTTAACATTCTAGGAGATTACTCTGAACGATGATGATTAGAGAATGATATAATAATACAGTACTTACATTGATATGTGCAATGAAAAAAGAAGTAATTTTTAGAAGTCAATGCATAAAAAAGATTTTTACAAAATCGAAATATTAGCTGAGTGAAGAGGTAACAGCAGTGAAAGAAAAGGAGGGGAAAAGAAAAGAAAAGAAAAGCGAAAGACATCAATCGGAACATGATCAGAGAAAAACAGACAGTACAGGTCATAACACTGACGACTGTAAGCCATACCTAAGGGAGAAGTATCCATGAGGCTATAAGGTGCAGGGAACACCATGGAAGACAAGACAGACACAGGGAAGCTCCAGTGAGACCAGCGTAAATATACAGCTTGGGATGGAAAGAAGCTGTAAAGGAAACATATTATTAATCTAGGCGAGCAATTATATAAAGATCATACAACACATAAACCAAACAATCTATGAAGAGTAAGCATAAATAAACATATTGATAACTATTCCATGAGTTATTCTCTATAATGAAGGAGGAAAGATTTTAGTTTCACAGGGTCATCATATGTCATTGTTATAGCTTTATAGGTTACTTTAAAACTGCAGCAATGAATGAGGCCATATCTAGCATTGATAGCTTTGAGCTGTGGGCGAAGATCAAGAAATTGTTTCATCTGTCACCAGCAATCTTTGTAACATTTTGAGAAAAATAAAGTTTATATGAGGACCATGTAATCTGCTTCTTTAATTTAGCTGCATTCATATCTGTAATCAGATCAGTATGTTCCAAAAACAGGATGATAACTTCTTTAGGTTCAGAAGTGACTCTGGGACCTGACCTGTGCACCCTTTGGATGTTAAGAGAGGTAGACGTAGAAAGGTTCAGAACGCGTGAGATAAATGTTTAAAAAAAATTGGATGGGGTCACTATCCTCCACATTTTCTGGAAGACCATACATTTGCAAATTGTTTCTTCTGTTACTGTTTTTAAGATCTTCAGTGTGTCTTTTAAGAGCATTTATTTCTGACTGCATATTGTGAATTGTAGTTGTAGAATCTTTGATATCACTGAATCGTTTTTCCAGATCAGAAACATACCTGTCCATGAAAGACCTCTTATGCATAAGCTTATTATGAAGCGTCTTAGTAGTATCCTCCATGAAAGGTTTCAAAGCCCATATTCCTCCTGAAGTAGTTCTTGGGAGATAGGAGATGACTTTACTGAAGAAGGAGGATCTTTCTTTGGACGTTTGTTTGGAGTGGGAGGTAAAGAGTTAGCTGATGTTTCAGATTTAGGAGTTACCACATGTGAAGGTTCTGCTAGAGAAGATTGAGCCACTGCTATTTGTGCTGAAGAGTTAGTCTTTAAGACTGAGAAAAACGTAGGATCGTGGGAGCAAGTAGACAAAGACATGTATGGTGGTATCCAGTGTCGTACTCTCCCTATAAAACAATAAGCGGCCAGTAGCTTAGAATGCAGTCATTCCAGCAATCATAATAATTAAAAAGTATATCATCACCATTTAAATTTTCGCGGAAGGTCGGTGAGGTGACTTAAAAGGTTGAGCAGTGAAAAGACTGCCGTTAAATATAAAAAAGCTAACTATCAAGCACAGGTTGCCAGAGACAATTGAAGTGAATCTTAGTTCTTTTTAATGGGATAACAGGAGTTAGCTTAGCCTTCGGCTTGCAGACTCGTGCCCCGTCACCAAGTGACTTTTAACCTACTTAGCTTGCTCTGTCTTAGCCCATTTAATTATGTAATTCTTCTAAGATGGCTGCCTTGTTTATAGATAGGCCACTTGTTATGCTTTGCATTATCAGTGCCACCACGTTAAGGCATCAAGATCAAGTGATAAAGACAAACAAACAGTAAGTGTTTACACTTTGGGACTTTCCCTCTCTATACTTTTAAGGGAATTATTTATATTAATTGCCGCCCCAAGCATGTCTGTTATCTATTGTTTGGGAACACGCCTATGCCAGGGGTCCAACTAGATCTGTATAAATACATTGCACTTTAGACAGATAATCAGAGGGATTCCGACCAGAGGGCATCGCCACTATTGCTGATATCGATGCTGCACGTCGTCTTGACGCTGACTCAGTCTTCGTGTCCCTTCAGAGTCTGAGATAGAGACCCCATACCAAGGTAACAAGGGTTGGGGGCTTCTCTCATTGGCATCACATTGGCAGATTAGGTTTAACAAACTCAGCTCTCCTTTAGGTAGGAGGCTAGGCCTATCATATTAGGGTATTAGGACATATTACACACCTTATGTCTTTTCATGCTATTGCAAGATGGTGGGGGTCTTGGTAATAATGACTCTTGTCTTTACAATTCTGTTTCTTGCACCATTCATTATCCTGATCATTGCAGCCCATGCAACTTATCACAGATTGCAGTTATATTAAATAAAAGTATTGAAACTTTACTGCATCTTCATTATTGCCTGTGTTTGGATGAGACATGATGTATCTGTGAGAAAGGGGTAATCTCCGTTTAACCATGGCACTCCCTGAGATGTCTAACTCTCGAGTACATGCGTAAAGGCTGCCACAAATCACCTTTTACTGTTTGGGATTTTGGTGAGGTGCTACGAATGAGCCGGAAGGGTTGGGACGACAGCTGCGACTTGTTGTAGGATAGGCATAGTCGCCTACAAACATAAGTACAGTCATCCTTAAACGAGCAGTCTTGCCTAGAGCAAGAGTCCAACTACGACACAGTAAGGTATCAGCAATGAAGAAAATGCACTTGCCCTTGTTTAGAAATTACATTGAGAATGTTACTTGAGAAATTGGGGGACAACTGCTTATTTAATAAAATGCCAAGTACATCACAAAATAGCAGTTCCAATATAGAAAGTGCTATGCTTATTGTTGAGAAACATCAAAATACGTTGCCTGAATAAAAAAATGATGCCAAAAAGCTTGGGGTTTGAAGAGAAGCCTCAAATTTGTGAAGTATTTTTAAAGTGCATCAGTAAAATACAAAATGCTGGCCACTAGTGAGGGAAACACTGTACAGCATTGATGTCATTGAACTGAGGGAGAATTCAACTTGAAGGCTTCATTAGCTCACCTTAACAATCAGCGGAAGTGAGGCAGCATTTCGACTTGTTGGGAAAGCCTCTTTCCATCCGTAATAGAATGATGAAAGATTGTCGGAGCAGAACTTCACCGCAACTCAGCCATCTTGCCTGGTGTCCGTGCAGGTGCCTCTAAGGTCACCATTTGACCAGAGAAAATTAAGTGCAGGAAAGAACAAGCACTGGTAAAGCCAATAGGTCTTGTATATACAAGTTCTATTGGCTTTGGCAATGCATTTTTACCATGTTGTACACCAGTGTGGCTCCTGTTCAGCATGGCTAAAATTTGGTGGCATTGAGTGTAGTGGGGGAGTAGAGTGTCGTACATTGGATTTGTTGGTGTGTCAAAGAGGTGAGCAGAGAGGAGTGGAGTTCAATGGTTCAGTGGCAGACAGTGTCATAGAGTGGAGTGGAGTGAGGTAGAATAAGATAGAGTGGGTTGGAGTGGGCTGAAGTAGCGGGGTGGATTGGAGTAGGGTTGGATGATTGGAGTGGGGTAGAAGAGGGTGGATTGAATTGACTAGAGTGGGGTGGTTTGAGTGGAGCGAGGTGGATTGGAGTGTGATAAGTTGGATGGGGTGGGGGGAATGACATGTGGTGAGGTGGATTGGATTGGGTGGATTGGAGTGGAGTGGATTAGATTGGACTGGGGTGGGTGTTTTGGATTGGAGTGATAGGACTGGGGTGCGGTGAATTGGATTGGGGTGGGGTTGATTTCATTGGAGTAGTGTGGAGTGCAGTGGGGCATATTCGATTGGACTGGAGTAAAATGGATTAGATGGGAGTGGGGTGGACTGCATTCATTAGATTGGAGTGTGGTGTACTGAACTGGAATGGGGTAGATAGGATTGGAGTGGGGTGAATTAGATAGAATTGGAGTCGGTGGATTGAACTGGAGTGGAGTGGATTCAATTGGAGTGGGGTGGATTAGAGTGGGGTAGACTGGATCGACTGGATTGGAGTGAACTGGGGTGGGATGGATTGGATTTGGGTAGAGTGAGGTGGATTATAGTAGAGTGGGATGGATTGGAGTGGGGTGGATTTGATGGGAGTGGGGTGGATTGAAAGGGGTTGGGGTGGATTGGAGTCGGTTGGATTGGGGTACATTGGATTGGAGTGGGGTGGATTGGGGTTAGGTAGATTTTATTGAAGTGGGGGATTGAATTGGTGTGCGATGAATTTAAATGAGTGGGGTGGATTGGAGTCGGGTGGGCTGGATGGATGGGATTGGATTGGGGCAGGGTGGGCTGAACTGAAATAGGGCAGGTAAATTGGATTGGAGTGCAGTGGATTGGAGTGGAGTGTATTGGAGTGGATTGCATTGAGGTGAGGTGGATTGGAGTGATGTGGGGTGGATTGGATTGGAGTGGGTGGACTGGAGTGGGGTAGGCCAATTGATTGGATTCTATTGCAGTGAAATGAAATGGGAACAGATGGGTGGATTGGATTGTGGTAGAGTGGGGTGGATTGGAGTAGAGTGAGGTGGACTAGAATGGAGTAGATTGGAGTAGAGAGGGGTGGTGTGGATTAGAGTGGGGTGGGGTGGATTGAAATGAGGTGGGCTGGGGTGCATTGGGATAGGTTCAGTGGCAGATAGTGTCATAGAATGACTAAGGTAGTGGGGTGGATTGGAGTAGAGTGGTATGGATTGGAATGGAATAGAGAGGGATAGAGTGAAAAGGCTTGGATTTGGTAGATTGGGGTGGATTGCAGGAGATGGGTGGATTGGAGTGGAGTGGGGTGGATTGGATTGGATTGGAGTGGGGTGGATTGGATTCAAGTGAGGTAGATTTAAATGGATTTGGTGGGTTAAGGTGGATTGTATCAGAGTGGAATGAATGGGGAAGAGTGGGGTGGATTGGAGTGGAGTGGATGGGGTGGATTGGAGTGAAGTGGGGTGAATTGGAATGGTGTGGCTGAATTGATTGGAGGGGGTAAATTGTATTAGAGTGGGGTGGATTACAATTGGTTGGAGTGGGGTTATTGGACTGAAATAGGGTGGACTAATGTTGACTGGATTGGACTGTAGTCAGTGGATTGGAGTAGAGTAGGGTGGAGTGGGGTGGATTGGAGTGAGATGGGGTAGGGTAGGGTGGATTGGAGTGGGTTGGATTGGAGTGTGGTGTGGTGGATTGAAATGGGTGGGCGGATTGGGGTGGGGTGGGGTGGATTGGATTGGAGTGAGGAGGGGTGGATTGGATTGGAGTGAGGAGGGGTGGATTGGATTAGGGTGCATTGGATAATGGTGGGTTGGATTGGAGAGGGTTTGATTGGTGTGGAATGGGGTGGGTTGGAGAGGGGTGAATTGCATTGAGGTGGGGTGGATTGGATTGGCAGGGGGTGAATTAAATTGAGTATGGTAGATTGGATTGGAGTGGGGTGGACTAGAGTGGGGTGGATTGGAGTGGGGTAGAATGGATTGGGTGAGGTGGATTGGATTGTTGGGTAGATTGAAGTGGGGTGGATTGGATAGTGGTGGGGTGGATTGGATTAGGCTGGGGTAGATTGGAGTGGGGTTGGATGGATTGGAGTGGTGTGGATTGTGGGTGATTGAACTGGAATGGGGTAGATTGGACTGGAGTAGATCGGATTGGATTGGAGTGGGGTAAATTTGATTGTGTGTGTGGATTGAGTCGAGTGGGTGGATTAGACTGGATTGGAGTGGAGTCGGTTACAGTAGTTTGGAGTGGGGTGGATGGGACTGGAGCAAGGTGGACTAATGACTAGATAGTACTGGAGTGGGTTGATTACGGTGGATTGTATTGGAGTGGAATGGATTAGGGTAGGGTGGGGTAAATTTGATTGGAGTGCGTGGATTGGGTTGGGGTGGACGTGGCAGCAGTGGGATGGACTGGATTGGAGTGGGGTTGAATTGATTTGAGTGCGTTCGATTGGAGTGGGATGGGTTGGATTGGAGTGGGGTAGATTGGACTGGACAGGGGTGGATTGGACTGGAGTGAGGCATATTGGATTGGGGTGGGTTGGATTGGAGTGGGATGGAGTGGAGTGGTTTGGACTGAAGTGGAGTGGATTGGATTGGAGTGAGTTGGCTGTTGTGCGTTGGATTGAGGTGAGGTATATTGGATTGGAATGTGGTAGATTGGACTGGGCTGGGTTGGGGTGTATTTGATTGGTGTGGGGTGGATTGGATTGGTGTGGGGTGAATTGGTTTGGAGAGGGATTGATTGTGGTGGATTGAGTGGTGTGAATTGGGATGTAGTGTGGTAGATTGGATTGGGGTAACGTGGATTGGATTGGGGCGAGCTGGAGTGGGGCAGATTGTTTTAGATTAGATTGTGTTGTTTGGGATTGGAGTGGGGCAGATTGGTGTGGGGCATGCTGTAATAGGGCACACTGCAGTGGGGCAGACTGGAGTGGGGCATGTTGGAGTGGTGCAGATTATTTTGGATTGGAGTGGAGCAGATTGAAATGGATTGGAGTGAGGGTAGATTGTTTTGGATTGAAGTGGGGCAGATTGTTTTGGATTGGAGTGAGGCACATTGGAGTGGGGCACATTGTTTTATAGTTAGTGGATTATAGTGGAGTTGGTGACGTAGATGGGATTGGAATGGGGTTGATTTGATTGGGATGGATTGAAATGGGGTAGGGTGGATTGGACTGGAGTGAGGCGGATTGGATTTGAGTGGGGTGGATTGGGTTAGTGTTGGGTGGATTGGATTGGTGGGGTGGATTAGATGGGAGTGGGGTGGGTTGGAGTGGGATGAATTAAGATGGAGTGTTGTGGATTGGATTGTATTGGATTAGAATGGATTGGGATGAGGTGGATTGGATTGGAGTGGGGAGGACTGGAGTGGGGTATTTTGGAGTGGGGCCCATTGGAGTGGGGTGGATTGCAATGGGTCAGATTGTTTTGGATTGGAGCGGGACAGACTGGAGTGGGGTAGATTGTTTTGGATTGGAGTGTGGCAGATTGTTTTGGATTGGAGTGGGGCAGATTGGATTGGATTAGAGTGCAGCAGATTGCAGTGGGCAGATTGTTTTGGTTTGAAGCCTTGCAATTTGTTTTAGATTGGAATAGGGCAGATTAGAGTGGGGTAGATTGAAATGGGGCATATTGTATTGGATTGGAGTGGGCAGAGTGGAGTGAAGCAGGTTAGAGTGGGGCAGATTGTAGTGGATTGGAGTGAGGCAGACCAAAGTGAGGCAGATTGGAGTGGGGCAGAATGTTTTGAATTGGAGTGGGGCAGATTGTTTTGGATTGGAGTGGGGCATATTTGTAGGAGGCAGGCCTGGCTTATAGTGGGTACCTTGTGGTACTTACACCTTGTGCCAGGTCCAGTTATCCCTTATTGGTAGATTAGTAGTGTTCTAGAAGCTTAGGCTGATAGAAGTAGCGATAGCAGAGCAGCTTAGGCTGAACTAGGAGACATGCAAAGCTCCTACTATACCATTTATATCACTTAGCACTATATCATAAGAAACACACTACTCAGAGTTACTAAAAATAAAGGTACTTTATTTTAGTGACAATATGCCAAAAGTATCTCAGAGGATATACTCCCTTAGGAGGTAAGTAAAATACACAAAACATACACACAAACCAAAATCAGGTAAGTAAACAGTTAGAAAAGTAGTGCAAACACTGTAGAACACAATAGAATGCAATAGGAGACAATAGGCCTAGGGGCAACACCAACCATATACTCCAAAAGTGGAATGTGAACCACATTTGGACCCCAGGCTTAGTGTAGTATGTAGAGGGTCACTGGGAGTGTAAGAAAACACTAAGGGTGTCCAAGATACCCCACCCCAAGACCCTGAAAAGTAGGAGTAAATTTACCCTACTACTCCAGAAAGACAGTAAAGTCGAGATAGGGGATTCTGCAAAGACAACAACTGACTGCAAAGTATTGAAGACGGATTCCTGGACCTAAGGACCTGCAAAGGAAGGGGACCAAGTCCAAGAGTCATGCAAATGTCCGGGGGGGTAGCAGCCCAGATGAAGATGCAAAAGGGCTGCCTCCAGATGGAAGAAGCCAAAGATTCTGCAACAACGGAAGATGCCAGGAACTTCTCCTTTGGTCAGAAGATGTCCCACGGCGTGCTGGAGGACGCAGAGTTGCTTCCACGCTATTTTAGAAATAGGCAGATATACCATAGAATCTGAATAACAGTATTTACAAAAATATACAATATGTACAGAAGGCCATACATTGTCCTTCATAAATGTTCGTGGGCCACTGGGTCAAAAATCATAGACCAAGCCCACACTTGACTCCTGCCTCAATATGGAGAGAACACTGCAGGGGCATCAGGTCGAAAACACACAGGCACCTCAGGGGGATGGGGGAGGGAGAACACCTCAGCCTGAAGATGGGACAACGCCACTGCTCCTAGAGGTGGCTCCATACCCACAGCAATGTCCTGGGGAGTTCAAGGCCACAGTCTCTCAAGTCTCTCCAGTGGGTGATTTGCCCACTGCCTGGTCCTGGGGAGTGCAAAGCTACAGTCTCTCAAGTGGGTGCTTTGCCCACTGCTTGGTCCTGGGGAGCGCAAAGCCAAAGTCTCTCAAGTGGATGCCAACTTTCACCAGTTCTGGAGGGGGCTTTGTGCCCAGAGTGCTTCATCCTGCCAAGGCTAGGGTGAGTGGATGCCTTTCGCCACTGGTTCTGGAGGGTGCTTTGTGCCTAGAGTTCGTTCTGGAGGGGGCTTTGTGCCCAGAGTGCTTCATCCTGCCAAGGATAGGGTGAGTGGATGCATATCTCCACTGGTTCTGGAGGAGGCTTTGTGCCCAGAGTGCTTCATCCTGCCAAGGATAGGGTGACTGGATGCATATCTCCACTGGTTCTGGAGGGGGCTTTGTGCCCAGAGTGCTTCATCCTGCCAAGGATAGAGTGAGTGGATGCATATCTCCACTGATTCTGGAGGGGCTTGGTGCTCAGTGATGCAGTACTTGGGGTGTGCCAGTTCACATTCCCTCACCTGGGTGTCTGAGGCACGAGTTTGGAAGGGAATAGGTAGCATGATAGTTCATGGCGGCAGGGCTAGAGTCCATCCTGTGGCACCTAAGGCTGCTAACTGGTGGTAGTGCCGGTGCTGGTGGGGGTACTGCCAGTGGTAGTGGTAGGCCCCAGACCGTCTCCTGCAGCCTCGGACAACCGCCCACTGGGGCTGCTGGTGCTGGTAGTGGTCATACTGTCAGTGGTGCAGGTGGCGGTGCTTGCGGCAGGGCTGCTGGCGGTGCTGGCCGTGGTGCAGGTGCCAGTGCTGCCAGTGGTGGAGGGAGGCTTCAGTGCTTCTTCTGCAGCCTCGGACGGCTGCCCACTGGGGATGCTGCTGCTGACAGTAGTGGTGGTAGCGGCGGTGCAGGTGGCGGTGCAGGTGGCGGTGCTTGCGGCGGGGCTGCTGGCGGTGCAGCATGCGATGCAGGTGGCGGGGTTGGCGGTTCTGCTGGTGGGCACCAGGGCTTCACCTGCATCCTCCGTTGGCTGAAGTGCCTTACCTTCGGTTTTCTGCCCCTTCCTCACCTTGGCAAATGCTGTTGTGCCCTTGGCTCTGTCAGATGGAGTTTTGGAGGAGGCCTTGCTAGGTGGGTCGTGCTCCTTGCCCTTGCTGCATGCTGTCCCCTTCTTCACCTTGGCAGGTGGTGGAATGGTTTGGTCCTTTGCAGGGGTTGGTGGCACACTGGCTGTCCTGACGGGTGCCCCCTTTGAGCCTCTGGGAGTTGCAGGTTCAATAGCAGACGGCGACTTGGTGGCTGAGGTGCTGGCCTGGGTTCTGGACACCCTGGCCCGAGAGGAATGCCTGGGGGTAGGGAACAGGTCAATGTTTGCCAGGAAAATGTTTTTAGACACTCTGGAGTGGGAAGAGGGAGAAGGTTTGGTAGTGGAGGAAGAGGGGGTGGTTGTAGGAGGTGTCTGTCTGCTGAGTTTGGGTGAAGGTGCATGGGCTGGATGCTATTGTGAGGTGGATGGCTGTTGGGTGGGTGGGTGCTTGCGTTTGTGTACTTTGGGAGGAGGGGTCACAGACACACTGGGAGAGGACACAGGGGATGTGTGCATGGATGTGGTGACTGCCAGTGAGGGGTGAGTAGTGATGGGTATGCTGGTGATGGAGGTAGTGGATGAGGATGTAGTGCATGCAGGTGTGAGTGGAGACGATACTGGGAGGGAGGTGGACGAGGAGGAGGAGGGGGACATAGTGGAGGCAGTGGATGTTGGTATGTCTGCATGGGTATGGTGCTTGTGTGAGTGCTTGTGGCATGATGTGTGGTGCTTGTGTTTGCCTGAGACAATTCCGTGTGTTGATTTGGGTGAATGCTGGTCTGAAGGTGTGCTTGGGATAGGCTGGGGTTGGGGGGATTGGGACTGGGTAGAGGAAGTTGGATGGGGGAGGCTAGACACAGGGACAAGGGCTGCCATCAGTGCTGAGGCCAGAGCCTGAAATTCTCTCTGTTGGGCTGCCACGCCAGAGTGAATGTCCTCCAGGTCTGCATTTGTTTGTTGCAAATGCCTCTCCACACCTTGGAAGGCATTCAGAATGGTTGACTGCCCAACAGTGAGGGATCTCAGGAGGTCAATAGCATCCTCACTGAGGGCACCAGGGTTGACTGGGGCAGGGTCTGAGGTGCCTGGGGCAAAGGTGATGCCCACCCTCCTGGGAGAATGGGCACAGGAAACACGTTGAGTGGCTGCTGGGAGGGCGGTGCTGGTATGGGGAGTGGTGGCTGCACCTGTTGATGGGGTGGGCACAGAGGTGTCCGCCACTGCCAGGGAGCTTCCACCGGAGGAGGAGTCGCTGTCTCTGGTCCCCTCGCTCTCCATCCCACTGGTGCCCTCACCCTCAGTGGATTCGGCCTCCAGGCCCATGTGGGATGCAGCTCCTTCTGTTGGTGGTGCCTCTCCTCCTTCTCCAGATGATGCTAATGCACATAAGGGCAGGGTGACAAAAAAAAAGGGGGGGAGAGACAGAGGATACACTTGGTAAGTGGTGACTACTTGGGCTGCAGTGCATCCTGGCCCCTGCAATACCTGTCGGTGTGACACACAGGTGAGAGACTGTGACCTTGCCCCATCCAGGATGAAGCACACTGGGGACAAGTCCCCCTCCAGAACCAGTGGAAGAAGCCATCCACTCAGACCCTCCTTGCCAGGATGAAGCACACTGGGCACAAGGCCCCCTCTAGAACCAGTGGAGAAGCCATCCACTTGAGAGACTGTGGCTTTACACTCCCCAGGACCAAGCAGTGGGCAAACCACCCACTTGAGAGACTGTGGCCTTGCACTCCAGAGGACCAAGAAGTGGGCAAACTACCAACTTGAGAGACTGTGGCCTTGCACTCCCCAGGACCAAGCAGTGGGCAAACCACCCAATTGAGAGACTGTGGCTTTGCACTCCCCAGGACCAAGCAGTGGCCATGGAGCCCCCTCCAGGCCAATGGCGTTGTACCATCTTCCGGCTGAGGTGCCCCCATTCCCCGTCCCCCTGGGGTGCCTGTATGTTTTCGACCTGATGCCCCTGCACTATTCTCTCCGTATTGAGGCAGGAGTAAAGTGTGGCCTTGGCCTATGGCCCTCATACCTACTTTGGCGGGCTGCAGTCGCCGCCCGCCAAGCGGGAACCGCCAGAAGACCGTACCGCGGTCAAAAGACCGCAGCGGTCATTCTGACTTTCCCGCTGGGCTGGCGGGCGACCGCCAAAAGGCCACCCGCCCGCCCAGCGGGAAAGCACCAGCAACGAGGAAGCCGGCTCCGAATGGAGCCGGCGGAGTTGCTGGTGTGCGACAGGTGCAGTTGCACCCGTCGCGAATTTCAGTGTCTGCCAAGCAGACACTGAAAATCAATGTGGGGCCCTGTTTGGGGGCCCCTGCAGTGCCCATGCCACTGGCATGGGCACTACAGGGGCCCCCAGGGGCCCCACGACACCCGTTCCCGCCAGCCTGGTTCTGGCGCTGAAAACCGCCAGAACCAGGCTGGCGGGAAGGGGGTCGGAATCCCCACGGCGGCGCTGCTTGCAGCGCCGCCGTGGAGGATTCACAGGGGCAGCGGGAAACCGGCGGAAAACCGCCGGCTTCCCTTTTCTGACCGCGGCTTTACTGCTGCGGTCAGAATAGCCCCAGAAGCACCGCCAGCCTGTTGGCGGTGCTTCCTCCGTCCCCTACCCTGGCGGTCTCGGACCGCAAGGGTAGGAATGACCCCCTATGTGTTTTGGCACAGTGGGCCACAGACATTTTGGAGTGGGCATTGTCCCTCCTTTTGTATATATTGTATATATTGTACATACTGTTTATTGATTTAAGTACGTTTTTATCTAAAACTGTACATTTACATTCATTTTACTTGATTCCTTTTCTCCTTGCGTTATTCCTGAGGGTTACGGGGTGTATATGTAATGTTGTTGCATCTGTTTGTGTGTATGGAGTTGAGGGTGGGGGTGGGGTGTTGCGTGTTGTGTGTGCGTGTCACTCTCTTTTTCCTCCCCCCCTTCCTTGTGTGCTAGGTGGAGTACTCACCGTGGTCGTCTTCGCTGGCGTTCGTGTTTCTGGTGTATGAGAAGGTACACCAGCATTGGGAAAAAGTGCAGCTCGGGCTCCGTGGCGTTGTGGTTCTTCCTTGAGTGTCGAGAGGTGATTTGTTTCTCTTCATAGTACTGTTTCCACCGTGATTTTAATGGTGTTGGTACCGCCCTGCAAAAGGTGGTGGATAGGCGTGTTATAATGCAGTGGGCGGTACATTGTCTTCTGCCTGGCTGTTGGCGGTTACCGACATGGTGTTTGTTGCTACCGCCATGGCGGTCGGTGTGTTAAAGTGGCTGCTTGTGTTGGTAGTTTCCAACGTGGTCATGATTCCAATTTTTTTACCGCCGGCCTGTTGGCGGTGTTACCACCGCTTTATCACCGACCACCAGGGTTGTAATGAGGGCCTAAGTTTCTTAAGAATCAATCATATGCATGGTGGAAGCCTGTTGTTCATATGGCATTGCTGGGGTTGTTTAAAGATCATAGCCTCACTGATGCATGGGACAGGTGCAGGACACCACATTCAAGTTTTACATTTTTTACTTTACCACATGCCGAGTTGGGAAGATTTGACCATTAGTGTACCTATGGCCCTGGCCGGCAAAGCTACGATAGAGAGGTACTCGAGAGTCCTCCCAGATCATAGCCCACTGATAATAGAAATTCCAGTGTCTGATATCATCAAGCCTAGGGGGTAATAGACCTTTGATAAAAAGCTCCTGTTGGATGCATCATATCTAGATCATATGCATCAATGGATTTTAGAATTCCTGGAAATCAACAGAGTGATAGCCCAGATTGTGTAGTGTGGAATGCTTTAAAGGCTGGGATTATGGGGAAAACCCTCAATTTTGCCTTATTTTGGCAGAAGTGAGGGTAAATCGTGTTTTGGGGGTTAAATAAGGAATTATCCTTGGCAGGGGAGGAGACGACTCAAGCATTGATTGAGGATTCGGATATCTAGGAGATTCACGGGAAATAGCTATATTAAAATCTAAAATTAACCAGCACTTTAGTAGGGATGGGGCCACAAAATCCCATCAATAAATGCTATGAGAAAAAGGAAGAACAGTGGAAGATTATTAGAAAAGCTAAACAGTGTCAGATTTCCCTTAGTTTCTGCTTGTGCGATAGGAATTTCACAAGGAAAGTTCCCAACTTCACCCACCACCGAGCCAGCCCAACACTAGACAAAGCCAATCTAGGTTAATTGGGAGAAGAGGACAAAGAAGAGAAAGAAACACAGGCCCCACGAAGTCAGAGCAGAGATGTACATGTTACTCAGGTTTGTTCTGTGCGCCTTCCTGAAAGAAATTGGGAATCAGTGGATCTGCCAGGAAGATAGAAACTGTACATCTTCCGTGGATATTGCTTATTACTGGTGTAAGAATACTTGAGTGAATCCCCTCTTTTGTTATGTAGGCAAATGGGTAGGTATAATGAAGTATTATGCAATCTAAGGAAATATAATAGAGTAAAAAATAATGTGGTAACAGGAATTAAGAATACAACAGACCCTATATACTTGTGTGAGGTTTAAGCATACCTTGAAATTACCTCTTCGGGGTGACAATAGAAGCTCACAGCTACAGAAATATATAGAGCCTTGATAGGAGTTATCAGGAACAAGTACTTCTATCTCTCACTTGTGTCCAAAGGTTTATCTTCCCATGTGTCACAATAGCGGACTCCTTAGGCTGAGTGCTAATGATGGGATAAGTGTAGCTTCATGCAGTAAATTTATTTATAAGCGCAGCACGTGTTAGCACCAATAGGCTTGAAGAATGCGATTCTTTAAGAATGTTTTCTTATTTTCCTTCGTTGTTTCTGCAGGAATATTTTGGGAGCTGAGCAGAAATGGGCACGCAGGATACTGAGGTTGGTGAAGAACTGCTGAAGATGCTGAACGTGGTATGCAGTGATTCAGAAGCGTAAGGTAAGTGAACCCGACGGCAGGAAACTGCAGACGTGAACACTAGAATGCCAAGCAGCTTCCTGCTGGTTGAGAGCGGTTTTATGCCAGTAGTGTTCCGCCCCTGCCGCATCTGCTAAACGGATCGCGGCAGGCATGACAATCAGGCAAAGGGAGGTGGAAAGAGGGATTGGGGCCATCGTGGATAAGGAAGGAAGGACATTTGAGTCCCGGGGTGATATCATAATGGTGTTCAATGATTTGTATGAGACTCTCTACAGTGAAGAATTGGAGCCCTAGCTACATGGGTATTGGGAGCTATTTTCAGGCTGAGATAGGATCAGGTTAAATGAAGAAGAGTCGGCAGTCCTTGATGCTCCAATTTCGTTGGAGGAAGTTGTTGAGGCTATTAATTCGTTAGCAGCTGGGAAGGCCACAGGGCCAGATATTTTACTACTTGAGTTCTTCAAACTTTTCTTTGATGAACTTCGACAAGATATGCTTTGGGCCTTTTTACAAAAGCAGGAGGTATTCCTTCTTCTTGGGAAACAGCTAATATAATCATCTTTAGGAAAAAAGATAAATCATCTCTGCATCTGGGGTCATATAGGCTGATTTCTTCAAATAACTGTGATGGTAAAATCTGTGCCAAAGTGCTGGCAGATTGGCTGGGCAGTGTTATTTTGGCATTGGTTTCACCGCAACAACATGGTTTTATACCAGGGCACAACAAAGTGGGCCACTTTAGAAGGGCGAGCACTCTCTTTGGCATGTTGAGGCCTGTGTCATTGGGGCTAATCTTATTGGGCGCCAAGAAAGCCTTCGACCATGTGTCGTGGAGCTTTCTCTGGGTGGTCCTAGAGTGGAAGGGCTTTGATGAGAGCTTCATTAAGGCTCTTAAGTACTATATAAGGAGCCCAGGGCAACATTAAGAAGAAGGGGGATGGAGTCGGACATCATACATATCTCAAGAGAAACGAAACAGGGCTGCCCATGCTCACCTCTGTTGTTCGCTCTATGTGTTGATCCTATTATTGCTCTACTTGCCCAACCAGGTGGCGTACAAGGCCCTTGCCTATGCAGATGATATTGCAGTGGTCTCGACAAATCCTTTAGAGGCCATCTCCGTAGTTGGAGAGTTAGCTAAGCAGTTTGGAGCATTATCAAGCTGCAGATTAAATGAGGGCAAAACCCAGGTACTATGCAGAATGGGAACAGCATTTAATGACCTAAGGGCCATATTGCTGCAGTGTATTTAAGGATACTGCCAGTCCAGATAGATTGATAAACTTGAATATGACACCTCTATTATATAATATCAAGCAAGTGCCTTGTAGGATTAATCACCTACATTGGTACCTATTAGGGAAATGCAATGTGTTAAAAATGACTGTCCTTCCAAAGGTGCTGTATCTTTTTAGGACGTTTCCATTAGAATTCCTCTAATTGTGGTTGACCGAATTGGAAAGTGCATATTTCAGCTTCAGATGGTGATATAGGAGGCCTAGAAAGGCAGCTAAATATATGGTGGTTTCCAAATTGTGAGGGGGGGCGGAGTGGATGATCCATTGTTTTACATTTTATTATAGGTCCTGCATGTTACAACAACTGGGGATCTTAATAATGGGGGGATCGGAGGGATTAGATGTGGTGAAATCCCCAGCAATTTATGTCCTGGCATTAGGAAGAGAGGCTAAAGGCTGCTTATTAAAGAATGTAGAACCTAGCTACTATAAAACAATCAAATTCAACTATTGTGACAGCAGCATTTAAAGTGTGACGGCAGAGAAAGCATAGATTGGAGATAACTAAGTTTTCATTCACCCTGTTGGGGTATTTATATCATGAAGGCCAGCCTCATTCCTTCAGCGAATTGCAGGAGATTTTTGGCCTGAGTCTGGGGATTTTTTTAAATTCCTTCAGATTCAAGATTCCATTAACAAGAAAATAAAGGGACCATCGCTAATGGTTGAGTTCCCTTTAGTTGAGGCTGTAAGACGGGGGATAGGATCGGGTCAATCTATTCTTTTGATACAATCCTGACATATAACCTGGAAGCGCAAACTTCTAAGTGCAAAACTAGATTTGGCAGAGAGGGTCTGTTCCTCCAGGATTTGCTGGATTTAGGCAACAAGGTGCTAGTAATGGCTAGTTTGAGAAGTCAGCGTTTCAAGACAATTTTTTACTTATATTACACTCTAGCTATGATGGCTAAATGGGGTGGTAGGGTTAATGGTAATGGCAACTGCTTTGGAATGGACCAGGAAGAGATTGCCCATATGTTTTTTTCAAGCCCTAAATTAGACTCATTGCTGCAAGATAGTGAGAATTTTCTGGAGTCAGTCATGGGGGGCAGGTTCAGATTCCTCCTGCAATAATGATTTTGGGGGTATTGAAGCAGCAAAGAGAGAGGCATATCTTTTATTTATTGCTACAGCGGTGGTCTGACTTTGTATCACATCAGAGTGGCTAAACCCAGAATCCCCATAATTTTCAATGTGGAGGTCCAGAGTTCTAGCAATATACAAAATGGAATATAGTCTGTTTAAATGCAAGGGCAGCAGGCGTGGGGGGGCAGAATCTGGTCAGCATTCACTGATTCGGTGAATTGAGGAATCTAAAGTAAGGGTGCTCTGGGGTAGCCAGGGGAGTGCTAGATGGGGATCCACTAGCCGTGGCTAGGAGATTACGGGCTCAGTATTAGGTCCTGATCTCTCGGGCAGCATTGTTTTGTTGTCTTCTGAGCACTCCAGAGAATGTGAGGCCATAGTTTATTACTGATAATAGTTTATTGATCACCCCGTTGTTGTATCACTGCTACTATGCACTCATAAATACAACAGTTTGAGGTTCCAATTTATATTTTAAGGTAATGATGTTTACAGTCTCGCTTTGATACCATGAGTATCACTTTGGGATTAGGTATCTACACTGTATAGCAACAACCATGGCCAGGCTGCTATCCTATAAATATGTAAATAACTCTTGCGAAATTAATGTGTATGCACTTTATGTTTTGTGGATGTCTATTGGGCATAGCAGAACCTCTCTATATGTTAATCTAGCTAGGACTCGATCTATTTGCACTCTATAGAACTATGCACTAGTATCTGGCCCTATTAATTGTTCTGAACTACTCTGGCGCTGATCAACTTCTTCATGAAAAACTGTTGCTGTCTGCTGCTCCTATTACCTACTTTCCTGCAACAATTGGGTACTAGTTTGTGGCTTAGATAAATCCAGTTCAGACTTACCACTCGTTGCCATGACTGCAGTGGCTGCATCGATGAAAGACATGGGCTTGGGCTTAGTCTTAGATTGCGGTAGTGTTGTGAATGATGCAGAACTGCTACTCCCATCCCTTTTCTGCCCAAAGAAAGGGTGCAGCATGTACACCACATTTCTAAAAAAGATGGAGGCCATCACGGCAGTGGTGGAAATACTCTTCTCTTATCCTCCTCACTGGACAATTTCTTGGCAAGAACATCCTTCTTTGGGGCTATCTGGCAGTTCCTGCTTTGCTACACAAGTGGAAGAAATCATAGGGCTCAGCTGGTATGTGTCACTGCCAACCTTCTGTCTGGCTGTACTGTGTGTGGTGATGTGCCTTGTGAGCCAAAAGCAAACAAAAAAGAAACAAATTCAGTGAAACATGGTATTTGAAGTTTGAATGTACAAACAATATTATTTAGTGAGGTCACAGCTAATTAACATTGGTGTATCCATTCCAAACCATAACATAATATTTCAATAACATACAGATTGAAACGTTTAACTTATGTGCCTCTCAGGCCTATCCGATGGCAAGAGGGGGGGCGAGGGCGAGGGAAACAAATCGAGTAACCCTTACAAAAATTATTGTTGGTGGGCACCTCTGGCCTACGGCAGCAGCAGGTCCAGGGGGAAAATAGAATTATTTCTGTTGCACGCCTATGTCAGGCGGCAAGTGCAATGGGAAAAAAGAATAATCCTTAAATAATTATTGCTGGTGTGTGTCAATGACCTATAGCAAGTGGGGGGTACAGAGGGGAAATTATATAATCCTTCAAAAAAGGCTGATGTGCACCTATGAAGGTAGGGGGTGCAGGGAAAAATCTAATTATTATACATACATATTACAGTCATTCTCAAGCACATCAAAGTTACATAAGGGAAAAAATGCTGAAAAACAAAAAGCCTCTTCTCTCAATGTCCCTAGAAAATGGCTTTGAAGAGTGGAAGAAAAGGAATACACTGGCAACACAAAATGGCAGCACTGGCACATGGCCAGCAAGTGTGAAGGCATGGACAACAAAGAAAAGATGCAGGCCAAGGCAAAATCAAAGCACACTGACAATACAATGCGCACCAAGCACGTGGCCACCAATGGCAAAGGCATGAACAACAAAGAACACATGCAGGCATATGAAAAAAGCAAAGTGCAATGACTACAAAATGGCTGCCGGCCACATGGTCACCACGGGCAAAAACATGGACAACAAAGAACACATGCAGGCTTATGGCAGCTGGTCACTAGGCTCCAAGGGGCAAAGGCATGGACAACAAAGAACAAATGCAGGACTATGGCAAAAGTACACTGACTACACAAAACACAATGGCCATCCTACCACATAGCAAGGAGAACAAAGACAAAATGGTGCCCTTCGGCAAACCCACACACACACACACACACAGTGGCCACACAATAAAATGGCCACTTGGCCAGCAAAGAAAGGAGGCATGACAAACAAAGAATAAAACACTACCATTAACTTAGAAATGCCCCCAAAAAACTGTAAACTTTAAAAATTCAACAACCGCAAACATCTCAAGACATCAAAATTATCCCACCCATATACTTTACCACTTTGCAGAAAAGGGCAAAGTACAAACAAACACATTTTGCATTTAATTAAGGGCCATCTTTAGATCAATAAATGTCAACAGATGTTAAAAAAACGCATATGCCACAAAAACTGTTGTTTAACATATACCCAAAGCCCAGGAAGAGTAGCTGGCTGGTTGTGGTCCATGGCAAGGGAAAACTAGGCCCCATATTCAAATGAGCAAAATAATAGTGCAAAATTCCCAACCAACATACATGAAAATGGAGAGAAACTATGTTAGAAGTTTTAAAACCAGTCCCCAGCCCTCCCAAACCTGTACAAACAATTTCCCTTAAAAAAGATGAAAATTGTTATTGCGAAATAGGCTCCCGACTGCAACTTTAGGCCACTCACAATCAAAAAAAACAAAAGAAAAAAACAATGTAAAACAAAATACTAGGGCATCTTTAGATATTCAATGGTGTACACTGTCGTGTGCTGCAGGGATTGCAGACAAAGATTGCAGACAAAGATGAGAGGGATCCTTTCCCCTCAAAATCCAAAAGAAAAGTGACCAAGGGATGGAGAAACCCCGGGGAGGAGCCTCCTGGACAAGAAGAGGAAGTTGAAGCCTCTGTATCACTTCTTTCCTGTTAAAAAAATTAATAAAACAAAAATGTTTAGTGCTAAAAAAACTACCTGAACCATCTGTTCAAGTTGAATAGTTCTGTGACAATCCAATTTCAAGTTGATTTTGCTTCTTCTCAAGTAGAATATCTACTAGAGAAGCAGCCTACTTGAAAAGGAGCCCTCTGAATGTGATGGCTGGTGACTATGCACATTAGAAAATTGCGCCGGGAGGCTTCCTAGTGACTGGAAATCTCGAAAGGGGACACTAAATCTCACCTGTGCTCATCAGCCTGCTTGCTGGAGCCTCGCATTGTTCCTATTGTTATTTCATTTCTCTATCAGGAGCAAAATTTCACTGCACAGTGATTGGCCTAATTAGGTTCGGAACTTAACACTATAAGATCAAAGCAGAGTGACCAAATTCTGCTATTCTGTAAGCAGAATCACAATTCTGCCCACTCATAGAATGTGTGCTTTATAAATCATTTTTATTACGTTTCATTTCATTTTCAAAGCACTCTACTGGCTCTCATTCTATAAATCAACACTTGTCAAACTCCTCACACAAACATACAAATCTTTACGGAACATTGGACCCACATCCCTCTACAACTCTATAAACTTCCACAAACCTACCAGTTACCCCTGCTCTACCACACTCCTACCTCCTACTCACACACACCCCGCAGACAGAGAACCAGATTGGAAGGGCATTCCTTCTCCTTCCTCGCTCCCAAACCCTAGAATGTCCTGCTCAGTCACATCAGACTCTCATCCTCAGTTCTTGAATTCCACCAGAAATAAAGACCTGGCTCTAAACCTACCCCCAACCCTGGCCCATACAGCTCCTGCTTTAGCACCAGGATACCCTTCCACATGAGTTGTGCACTATTTCAGTACACATGATACGACATAACACTGTGCAGGGCGATAGCCACCTTTTAGTTAGTTTGTGATGTGATAAAAGTTACACTAATTTCGCAGCATGCTTGCACCAAACTGAATATCACTCACAGCATTAGCATGCACCGTTAGTCCCTTACCTGCCTTCTTACAACAAAATTCATGAAACCATTGGATTTGTAGTTCACAACGTTTCTCACCTGGCCCACATAGATGCTTCATGTGTAAATAAGTACCCTCATGTAAGTAAAGGCAGGACGCCTGTTGATATGTGTAACAGGCTCCTAGTAGCACACACAAACATTGTGTAATTTAATTCCTAGCCTAACTGCTTCTGAGTGCACATATGCCAACCATAGGCTCCAATGGAACAGTTCACTTTGAACATTTTGCTCACATAGCAAAACTGTTTTATTCTCCACTGATGCCAATAGCATGATTCATTGACAACAACCAATATCTAACTTGTTGGAGACCAAGAGTAGTTGAAAGATATGACTACAGGTATGTAGGGTAGTCCTACCTGAACAGCACATAAGATGAGTTAACAAGTTACATTTTAATTCCTGAGCCACCACACACTTTTCCTATTCTACCTCCTTATTATTCAAAGTATCAGAACAGCATTTGAGGACACAGTGGAAATGGAGATTGAAGAGGAGGAGATTGACACAGATGTCACAAATGGATATGGTGAAGCACCTATGCCTACACCAGTGTCATCACCAGCAACAGCACAATCTGTTTGGGATGCCACAAACACTAAAGCCTTAACAGTAGCATTTTCAAACTTCTGCTATAGTCACTCAAGCTTTGCAGCCTCCAGTTTTGTCAACTTGCCAACAGTAGTCTTCAGCTAGGAGAACCCTTAGAGACAGTTACCATTCCCTTCTAATTCTGAATGTGGAATTCCAAGTGCTACACAATTCAGATTACTAGAATGCTTGAGCTAAGACGCTTAAGGGCTACTTAACACATATGTACAGAAGTAAGGGACCTGAGGGACCTGAACACTTCTATCAGCAATGGGTTTGAGAAACTAGTCTGTTTAGTCATTAAAATGTCAGAGTCACTAATGCGTTCAGTTAGCAAAATGTTTGAGGGTGTCATTCCTCAATGTGCAGTTGTATATGAGGACTCCACAATGCAAAGATGTAACCAATGCCATGTTGAGATCCATCTTCACGCCTTTGTACTGATCAGCTGAAAGTCTTGCAAATGCTATGTCTTATCTGTTTAGCTGCACTGTAAATATTCCATCAGAACTTGCCTACCGTACTGGAGATATTTTGCGGGAGCTACGTCTAGTAATCTCTGCTTAGGTGGAATTCCAGATGTCTAATTTAAAAATTGGAGTGGCTGCTCCAGTTGGGGAGAGTAAGAATCCAATAAGCATAATTGGCACTTCAGTTATGTAGGGGGTAACAGTGTGCAGCAAAAGGAGTCAGTCTAGGGAACGTTAGTGAGGTGTGCAGTAGCAATGTTTACAAAAGAGAAGCACAGTGTGGGTCTTTGGAGAAGTAAATAGGCAGATGCATGGCATCCACTATCTATCGATTTGTTGTTCAAGTCAAGTTCTTTTTCATTTTATGTGTTAAATCTTAACTCTAGTTTGTATTGATGTCATTTGCTAATGCATTTTTTGTACTTCCTGAATGAAGAGACAAACCGACTTTCACATTGCATTTCATTGGCCCTGTTATATACATCTTTCCCTTACATTAGATTTGACCTGTAGTCACTGCATCTGTTTCATGGGCTGGCTTCTGTGTTCAGATGTCCATCATCTGTTTGATCATCACATGTTACAGTTAGCATTGGGCTACAACTTTATCTTGTCACTTCTACAAAGCTAAAGCCCATACTGTACTGTGTGCCTTCTTGTATGCTATAAGTGCACCTTTCTATATACCTTATCTCAGTGCACAGTGACATGACTCTGTTACCCTGATATGACTTCTGGGGGTACCGAAGAGCTGCAGAGGTTGACTGTCTTACCCAGTGTTTCAAGGACTTAGTTCAATACAGAAACATCCAATAGGAAGTCCAGTTGGACCTCAACTCTGACACAGACTAGCCAAAAAGTCTTGTGCAGACCGTGTTTTCAGGTTACTATTAGTCCCGTTCCAAAACTGAGACACAGTGGCAATCCAAACAATCTTTAGTTTATCAACAGCAAGCTCAAAGATGACACTTAGAATGAGACATGTATAGTTTAAAATGTTTATTTTAAAATGCTCAGTTTAGTGCATCAACGTATGAAATGGAGAGTATGAACTGTAACTGCAAAGTATAAAAACAAGAGTACATAGGTGTGTTATTATCAGCGAAAACACGCAGAACGTTTCTACCATTTAAGCAAGCTGTTCCTAGCATCCTAACACACTAATGCTATTCCTAAGCACTACACTAAACAATAGCTTTAACATTAAATAGGTTAACTTGCCTTTTAAGTTTCTTAAGATGGATTGTACAGCATACCTTTGTGCAATTTATTCAGCTGTTCCTTAGATGTCAGCTGAGCGGGCCAGAATGCGTGCATTTGCTTAGGGACACCTTTAGCTCCTCTCCTGGAGTCAGGAATCAGCTCTTGAATGGACAGTAGCTAGATCGACAATCAGAAGTGAGCTCTGGTGAACGTGACTATTCTAGCTAAAAGACCTCTCCTTATCACTGGTCAAACTCAGGGGTTTTAATAAATGTGCCACTGATTATACCTCACGTTTTACAAATAAAACAGGATTCGGAGACACTGTGGGGGTCATTCTGACCCTGGAGGCCGGTGGCCGCCAGGGCCACCGACCACGGGAGCACCGCCAACAGGCTGGCAGTGCTCCCACGAGCATTCTGACCGCGGCGGTTCAGCCGCGGTCAGAAGCGGAAAGTCGGCGGTCTCCCGCCGACTTCCCGCTGCTCGGGGGAATCCTCCATGGCGGCGGAGCGCGCTCCGCCGCCATGGGGATTCTGACACCCCCTACCGCCATCCTGTTCCTGGCGGGTCTCCCGCCAGGAACAGGATGGCGGTAGGGGGTGCCGCGGTGCCCCAGGGGGCCCCTGCAGTGCCCATGCCAATGGCATGGGCACTGCAGGGGCCCCCGTAAGAGGGCCCCACTGTGTATTTCAGTGTCTGCAATGCAGACACTGAAATACGCGACGGGTGCAAACTGCACCCGTCGCACCCCTGCAACTACGCCGGCTCAATTCTGAGCCGGCGTCCTCGTTGCAGGGGCATTTCCTCTGGGCCGGCGGGCGCTCTTTTGGAGAGCGCCCGCCGGCCCAGAGGAAATGTCTGAATGGCCGCCGCGGTCTTTTGACCGCGGTGCGGTCATTTGGCGGCGGTACCTTGGCGGACGGCCTCCGCCGTCCGCCGTCCGCCAAGGTCATAATCACCCCCTGTATTTCCTACCACACTAAATTATCATGGCATAAAGTATGTCAGTTCCCGGCTGCCCCTAAAGATGGGGGTTCCGACATTACCGGTTTTCAAGAGGAACTTTGCCAGTGGCTTGAAAAGCTCAACCTCAACGATTTGCCGCAACTGATATCCCCTATTAAGGTTGACAGCTGCGGCAGTGAAGACTCGAAAGACAAATTAAATGATGCAATCAACTTCACCAACACACAAGATGATGAAGAAGGTATAGCACCATCAAATTTGCCAGTCTATGAAGATATTGGCTTTCAGGAGGACCCTGATCCAGAGGCAGTCGTCGTACAGCAGGCAAGTGTAACACCGATGAACCAATGCGACTCGCAAGATTACAGAGCAACCCTGAGTGTGAGTGACACCCAGGATACATCTGTATCGGGAGATTGATATATGTGCTGGTTAAAGAAAGAATAGCTGAAATACACCCTGTGACCCTGCATTATTTGAACATTTCAGAACCTCCAGCTACGTTGCAGTGCGACAGCCCTGTGTGTATCGCCAACTGGTGTATCAACGCGTGGCTACCCGCAACAGATAAATACTGGAGCAAGTACAAGGACCGTGCGCGTGAGTTAAAACTTTCACCATTGACGTGCTACATCGTGCTTTGGAACTCATGACTGAAGATTATTTCACAAATAAAGGTTCTATATTGTCCCACCTAGAACTGTATGAACTGTTGAATGTTGTCAGTATCCTGAGCGTTCATCGTTATAGGCGGGGGGAGCAGGAAGTCATGTCTAGAGCTATTGAGTGCATAGCTATAAAAATATCAAAGCTTGTGACACTGAGACCTAGTAAAAGGAAGGGCTATGAGTATTATGTGTAACATGTGTCGTATTATGTATACATAGTCAAAAGGCCTCACAGTGTCCAGCAGCGTTGAGAGCTATAGGCTGTGTACCGCGAAATGTCAAGTACACAGTGTTTATGTTGTACTTACACACTTAAAAAAATAAAAAATAAATAGTCTTGCCAAAATAGGCATCTTTCACTTCATGGGCAGCTATCATGTCAAAGGGCGTGTTAAGGAAGTTTTATTATGATACACAAGGAGTTGGAAGCTTCAGAAGCACCGAAGCTCTGTTTAGAAGGGCTCGAGTTGAAAATTAATCTGTAAACCAATCAGGGGTGAAGGCTTACCTCTACAAACAATCCAGGAGACGTTTTAAGACGAGGGCCACAGCCGTTTGTGCTCAGCTAGACAATCAGTAGCAGGCGGACATAATCAGTCTTCAAGATCTAGCAAAGCATAACAATGGCGCAATGTATGTATTAACAGTCATAAACGTATTGTCCAAGTATGCCTATGCAGAAGCGTTAAACTATAAAAGTGGTACCAGCGTCTCCGCCGGCTTTAAAATCATCTTTGCGAGAGATTGAGTACCTCAAAAACTACAAACAGACACTGGAAAATAATTTTTAAACAACCCTTTTCAGAAATTATTAAAGCAGCACGCTGTTAAGCATTTTGTAACGCACACTGAGGTAAAAGCGGCTGTTGTAGAGAGTTTTAACAGAACTTTAACTCCTTCGCTGCCAGGCCTTTTCCCCTCCTGTGCTGAGCCTTTTTTTGGCTATTTGGGGCAGTTCACGTCACGCTTAGGCCCTCATAACCTTTTGTTCACATCAGCTAACCACGCCAAATTTGCGTCCTTTTTTTCCAACATCCTAGGGATTCTAGAGGTACCCAGACTTTGTGGGTTCCCCTGAAGGAGACCAAGAAATTAGCCAAAATACAGTGAAAATTTTGTTTTGTTTTAAAAAAATTGAAAAAAGGACTGCAGAAGAAGGCTTGTCGTTTTTTTCCTGAAAATGGCATCAACAAAGGGTTTGCGGTGGTAAGATCACCATCTTCCCAGCAGTCAGGAACAGGCAGGCTTGAATTAGAAAACCCAATTTTCCAACACAATTTTGACATTTTACTGAGACATACCCCATTTTTACTATTTTTTGTGCTTTCAGCCTCCTTCCAGTTAGTGACCGAAATGGGTGAGAAACCAATGCTGGATCCCAGAAAGCTAAACATTTCTGAAAAGTAGACAAAAGTCTGAATTCAGCAAGGGGTCATTTGTGTAGATCCTACAAGTGTTTCCTACAGACAATAACAGCTGAAATAAAAGAATATTGAAATTGAGGTGAAAAAACTGCCATTTTTCTCTATGTTTTACTCTGTAACTTTTTCCATTGATGTCAGGTTTTTTAAAGCAATATACCGTTACATCAGCTGGACTCTTCTGGTTGCAGGGATATGAAGGGCTTGTAGGTTCATCAAGAACCCTATGTACCCAGAGCCAATAAATGAGCTGCACCTTGCAATGGATTTTCATTCTATACTGGGTACACAGCAATTCATTTGCTGAAATATAAAAAGTGAAAAAAAAGTACCAACAAAACCTTTGTATTTCCAAAATGGCCACAAGATAAGGTGTTGAGAAGCAGTGGTTATTTGTACATCTCTGAATTGCGGGGTGCCCATACTAGCATGTGAATTACATGGCATTTCTCAAATAGACGTTTTTTTTACACACTGTCTTACATTTGGAAGAATAAAATGGAGAGAAAGACAAGAGGCAGTAACACTTGTTTTGCTATTCTGTGTTCCCCCAAGTCTCCCGATACAAATGGTGCCTCATTTGCGTGGGTAGGCCTAGCGCCCGCGACAGAAAATTCCCCAAAACACAACGTGCACACATCACATTTTCACAAAGAAAACAGAGCTGTTTTTTGCAAAGTGCCTAGCTGTGGATTTTGGCATCTAGCTCAGGCGGCACCTAGGGAAACCTATCAACCTGTGCATTTATGAAAACTAGACACCTAGGGGAATCCAAGCTGGGGTGACTTGTGGGGCTCTGACCAGGTTCTGGTACCCAGAATCCTGTGCAAACCTCACAATTTGGACAAAAAACACTTTTTCCTCTCATTTCCGTGACAGAAAGTTCTGGAATCTGAGAGGAGCCACAAATTTCCTTCTACCCAGCATTCCCCCAAGTCTCCCGATAAAAATGGTACCTCACTTGTGGGGGTCGGCCTAGCACCCGCGAGAGGAAAAGCCCCAAAACACAATGTGGACACATCACATTTTCACAAAGAAAACGGAGCTGTTTTTTGCAAAGTGCCTAAATGTGCATTTTGGCCTCTAGCTCAGCTGGCACCTAGGGAAACCTAGCAAACCTGTGCAGTTTTGAAAACTAGACACATAGGGGAATCCAAGATAGGGTGACTTGTGGGGCTCTGACCAGGTTCTGTTACCCAGAATCCTTTACAAACCTCAACATTTGGCCTAAAAAAACACTTTTTCCTCTCATTTCGGCAAGAGAAAGTTCTGGAATCAGAGAAGATCAACAAATTTCCTTCCACCCAGTGTTCCCCCAAGTCTCCTGATAAAATTGGTACCTCACTTGTGGGGGTAGGCCTAGCGCCTGCGACAGGAAATGCCCCAAAACACAACATGGACACATCACATTTTCACAAAGAAAACAGAGCTGTTTTTTGCAAAGTGCCTAGCTGTGGATTTTGGCCTCTAGCTCAGGCGGCACGTAGGGAAACCTAGCAAACCTGCACAGTTTTGAAAACTAGACACCTAGGGGAATCCAAGATGGGGCGACTTGTGGGGCTCTGACCCAGAATCCTTTGCAAACCTCAAAATTTGGCCAAAAAAACACATTTTCCTCTTATTTCGGTGACAGAAAGTTCTGGAATCAGAGAGGAGCCACAAATGTCCTCCCACCCAGCATTCCACCAAGTCTCCCGATAAAAATGGTACCTCACTTTTGTGGGTAGGCCTACTGCCCACAAAATGAAATGCCCCAAAACTCTATCTGGACAAATCAAAATGATCAACTACAAAATTACCTGTTTTTGAGGGCAGCACCTGCGTTTTTGGTCCTGGGCTCAGCAGCCATCTAGGGAAACCTACCAAACCCAGACATTTCTGAAAACTAGACACCCTAGGGAGTCCGGGGAGGTGTGACTTGCGTGGATCCCCCAATGTTTTACCCAGAATCCTCACCAACCCTCAAATTTAACTAAAAAAACAACATATTTTTCCAACATTTCTGTGTGGGATCACTGCACTGGGACAAATTTTATACCATCCAACGTTCCCCTCAGTCTCCCAGTAAAAATTATACCTCATTTGTGTAGGTGGGCCAAGTGCTTGTGACAGGGAAGAGCCAAAAACATGTTGATATTGAGGTGGAACCAGAGGGGGTCCAAAATGGCAGTTTGCAAAAAACATTTTTAGGCTGACAAGTGCAGCAGAATTTTTATTGGTATAGATGAGACAATGCTGGGTGGTAGCAAATTTGTGGATTCCTGCAGATTCCGGAAGGTTCCATCACAAAAACGTGGGAAAAATGTGTGATTTCCAGCCAAGTTGGAGGTTTACAGGGCATTGTGGGTACGAAAACGGTGTGGGGTGCATGTGAAACACACCACCCTGGAATCACCCAGATGTTTAGTTTTCAGATGTGTCTAGGTCTTGTGGATTTTTCTACATGGCAGCGTCCCAAAGTTTATAATGTGCAGCCCTCACCATTCCAAGTTGGACGATTCTGAGAGTTAGCCAAGCTCTCATGGCCCAAATGTAAAACCAAAACCCAAAATAATCAAATGTCTTCTTGCTTGCTATCGGATAGGATGTTTTAGAGTGGAGTGAGGGGGAGAGCTGAAAGTCTTCAGTTGGGGTGGGAGCATAACCAGGCCCATACTGGTTGGTAGCCACCACCCCAATATATATATATTTTTTTAATTCTCTGGCATCTAATAGACCGGGGTGTGGATCAGGGGTAATTGCCCCGTCTACCCACTGGTGGGCAGAACAACTTTGGTCCCATTTATTTGGGGTGGCCACTCTCTTATTTTGGAAAAAAATCTTCTCTGGTCTCTGGTAGGCTTTCTGCCCCCCCTTGGGGGCAGATGGGCCTTCAAACATAGGCCCATCTACCCCAAAGGGGGGCAGATATGGCCAACAGTAATGTGCCCCCATGGGGAGCGATCCTTACCCAGGGCCTGCCCCCCTAAAGAAAACACACACATACACACACACCAATCCCTGGTGCCTAAGTGTTTTTTCCCCCCTTGGGGCAGATCGGCCTAATAGAAATACACCGATCTGTCCCCAAGGGGAGCAGAAATGGCCAAAAATAAATTTCCCCCCACAGGGGAGCGTCCCTTGCCTAAGGGGTTGCTCCCCACCTCTAAAAAAAATAAAAAGATCTCTGGCACCTAGAGGTTTCTGCCCCCTCTGGGGGCAGATCAGCCTAATAACAATAGGCTGATCAGCCCCCGGGGTCAGATATGGCCTAAAATACATTTTCCCCCCTGGGGAGCGACCCTTGCCTAAGGGGTTGCTCCCCTTGCGGGAAATTGGCGCAAAAAAAAAATCCCAGCTTGGGGTCAGATTGGCCTAACAAAAATCAGCTGATCTGCCCTCAAGGGTGGCAGAAATGGCCTAAATATAATGTGCCCCATAGGGAGCAACCCTTGCCTAAGGGGTCGCTCCCCAACTCTCAAACAACAACATAAAACACACAAAAAATGATCCTTGGTGCCTAGTGGTTTCTGCCTCCTGTGGGGGAAGAAATGGCCTAAAATATATTTGCTCTCCCCGGGGAGCGACCTTTGTCTAAGAGGTCACTCCCCTGCGTGAAATTGGCGAGAAAAAAAAGATCCCCTGTGCCTAGAGGTTTCGGGGCAGATTGGCTGAACAAAAATCAGCCGATATGCCCCCAAGGGGGGCAGAAATAGCCTAAATATAATTTGCCTCCTAGGGTGTGACCCTTGCCGAAGGGGCCTCTCCCCAACTCTAAAAAAACAAAAAAAAACAACAACAAAAAGAATCTCTGGTATCTAGTGGTTTCTGCCCCCCCCGGGGGCAGATTGGCCTAATAACAATAGGCCGATCTGCCCCCAGGGGGGCAAAAATGGCCTAAAATAAATTTGCCCCCCCTGGGGAGTGACCCTTGCCTAATGGGTCGCTCCCCTTCCATGAATGCACCATAAAAAAGAAAAAAACTCCCTGGTGTCTAGTGGTTTCTGTCCCCCTTGGGGGCAGACTGGCCTCATAAAAATAGGCCGATCTGCCCCCAAGGGGTGCATAAATGGCCTAAATATAATTTGCCCCCTAGGGAGTGACCCTTGCCAAAGGGGTTGCTCCCCTTCCGTGAATTCACCATAAAAAAACAAAACTCCCTGGTGTCTAGTGGTTTCTGCCCCCCTTGGGGGCAGACTGGCCTCATAAAAATAGGCAGACCCTTGCCTAAGGGGTCACTCCCCAACTCTAAAAAACCACAAAAAAACACACACAAAAATGCTCTGAGAGACTTCAAAGGGAAGGAAATTCCTTTCCTTCCCTTTGAAGCCTCTCAGGGCCCCATCACATGATCGGAAGAGAGATGCAGAGCAGGTTTACCAGGTTTACCTGTACCAGTAAATTACAAAGGGTTTTAGGGACCGTACAACATGTGAAAAGCAGGTGGATCCAGACCCTATGTGTCCCGATATTAACGGCGTATTTTATACACTCTACGTGTATAGCGACATCGTAGCACCTCAGAGGATAGGGTATAGTTATTCGCTGTTGTTGAGATGGGTCCCGGTTAAGGGAGAAAATAACGCAATGGTTAATATACAACTAACTTGACTACGTGGCAATTTCTAAAAAACATTTTGACACTATAACCAGTATGGTCTACGATTATCAGTCAGAGACAGTGGCCTTTAAATACGGGAAAAGTTATTGTTAAGCTTCATTTAAGGCCGTGCGGCGACTGTGACTATTAGGCAGCTGTGATGATCATCGTGAAAACACACGGGGACCCTTCTATGTACAGGGACTATTATACAGTTCAGTCCGGCTACTTTCAGGGGGCCCCTGTTATGTACGGGGCCTGATACGGGGGCTTTTTTCGGAGTTTGTTTAGAAGAGCCAGGCCTTTTATGAGAAGATGGTATGAAACTGCAAAACCTCACGTTAAAGCGGCGGCTACGAACATAGCCCATGACGTTGTGGACCCTGTAACATCGGCTGTCACCAAGCCCATGAAGAAACAGCCCCAAGAAAAAGCTGGGTTGTTGTACAAGGCTCGTGCAGGTGTTAAAAGGAAGCGAAGGGCTTTGAGGCGCAGGGGCCTGCCAATGCCCTATAAAAAACTGAGGACTTCTTCAAAAGACCCACACAAAAGAAGAGTTGTAAGATGGAAGAGATCTTCCAAGAAGAAGAAGAGAACATGCTCTAGTGCGAATATTTTTTAAATCAGCTTTCATGGCCTTCGTACACTGCACCTCGGGCGAATGCACCAAATCTGAGCTAGATCTGTTTTCTCTAAAACCCACACAGACCAGCATCAAGAACAGTTTTTTCATGGAAGTATCGCCTCCAGCTGCCGTGACGCCTCTGGCGCCGATATTTTTTTCTGTCAGGGTCCACAGATATGTATTTGTATCTCAACAACACTCTGCTACACCTTGTCTGCAAAATAACAAAAGCAAACGGCACCAACATTGATGCTGATGCTTAAGTGTTGCTGATCGCCTACCCCGTCGCAACCATGTTTAATCAAGTGAACATTAACCTGGGCAATCAACTTGTCACGCAAAGTTATAACATGCACGCCTACAGGGCCTACATAGAGAGTATTCTAAATTACAGTTGCAAAGCCCTGGACACACAGCTTTCAGCGGGGTTCTTCTACAAAGATAGTCAAGCGCATTTTGAGGACACGGTGTTGGACGGGGTAACACTGGTTTTTAAAAAAGAGCGAGTTTCGCCACTGGCAGTAGACAGTTTGACCTTCTGGGGCGCATACATTCAGACCTTTTCTTCCAAGATAAACGTCTCATCAACAATATTGATCTTAAGATCAAACTCAACTGCAACAAGGATGTGTTCGGTCTCATCAGCAGTGATGCAAAACTGTATAAACTGGTTATATTGTTCATGAGCCTGTTTGTAAAGAGAGTGAAAGAGTCACCGAGCGTCAGACTGGCCCACGCCGAAGCTTCACAACCATCGAATGCCAAGTACGCCATTTAAAGAGTGGCTCTGGAGATATTCAGCATCCCCGCTGGTACTAGATTAACGCAGCAGCAAAATCTATTTCTGGGGCAACTCCCGAAACTCATCATCATAGGGTTTGGGGACAATACAGCTTTTTGGGGGCTCTATACCTCTAACCCTTTCAACTTCAAGCACTATGACGTCAACTACGCCACTTTGGTCCATGAGGGAGCTGTTATCCCAGCAAAACCGCTCACCTCAAGTTGTGGAACATCCAATTTTGTCAGGGAATATCTCGGTCTGGTCTCGAGAGCGGGGAAACACCTGCGTGTCTCAGGAATCGTTGTTTCAAGAGAGGGGTATGGGGCCGGCTACACGCTGTTTGCGTTCGACCTGACTCCTGACATGGAAGACAGTGACCACTACAACTTGATCAAAAATGGAAATCTGAAGGCTGAAATACGATTTCACAGGTGCTGGCTACCAATGTGAACATGGTTTTATTCTCTGTATTCGACAACATAATCTAAGTCAATCACGGCCAACAGATTATGTTTGACTATCATTAAACGATTGTAAAATGAACACAGTGCAGATACGTGAATTCTTAAGCAGGCATAAATACGCCAAGAAATACTTTTTAGGTGTATTTCCTAGCGACAGGCTACCAGAGGAGATAGGCCCAGAAAGAACCCGCACCTTTGTCTTCAACACCGACCCGCATTACAAGGGTGGTACACATTGGGCAGCCCTGTTTCTGGATGTAGACAAGGTTATAGTGTTTGACAGTTTAGCAGAGTTCCCAGGACATAACATTTACACAAAACCAATATTCAACTACATAAAAAAAGCATGAATTCAGACTATGCATATTTTATTCACCCGCCACACATTTTAAAACCATTTTAAAAAAGATGACTCACGACTGTTGAAAAGTTAAAAGTGTTTATTACAAACAGTTTTCAGCACAAACATTTACACGGGCAAACAAATAAATGAAGCAAAAATCTTTTGAGACACAAACCTTTTAACAAAACTGTAAAACTGTTTAAATGTTTTGATAACATTAAAGTGGTAGCCAAGTGTTCATTTTGAACAGTCTCTTTTTTAGCTCCATAGTTTGAGCGTCGCTGCTCCTAGACAGAGTTAGCTTCGGAAAGAAGGGCTATGTCGACACAGTGGGACTCATGTTTAAAACACTAGGGGTCGGATCTTTCAAACTTTCAAGCCTTCGCTAGTATTCGGCATTACCGACGATTGCGGAAGGAATGTTGAGTTCTGCAGAGGCGCATAGTGTTTTGCTGTGCGTGAGACTTCTGACCAGATCTCACATGTGTGATCCAGCAACTGGTTGTCCCTTGTAAACGAATTCACCCTGGTCGTTCCAAGAGGTCAGCTCTTTAGTAGCAGTCATTTTAATTAGCAAGATTTGAACCGCCCCTCTATACCTCTGACTCATATTTTTTAAAAGGTCTTTGAAAAAAGCATCCGTGAGAGCTAGGGTTCTGGGTCTTGAGGCGCAAACGGGTCTGCTGGTGGCTGTTCCGTGTCAGGGGTATACAGAGTCAATTTGTTGTTTTCAATGTTCCATTGTTTGTAATACTGTAAAAAGTTTTGAAGGGCTCCTTAGTAAAGCCCCACTTTGTTGTGTGGTTTTAAATCAGTTCGGTTCAAATGGCTCTGATCTCAGCATAGAGATGCTGTGTCTTGTTTCTGCATATGTCCCAGACGTCAGCAGTAGAACGGCCCAACTGACAAGGCACAAGGTACATTTTTGGGCATGCTTCATCAGGTCCTTGATAGGAGACCTGTAATTAGGGGTATAGCTACACCCAACAGCGCCAGACTGTTTGACCAGTTTCTTTTTAGAAAGGAGCAACTCTTTTTTATTGCTGAGCTTCTTAATAATGTGGCACATTTTCTTCAGCAAAAGGAACTGGCTCGTTGATATTGGTACATTATCTTTTGGGGTGTTTAGGGCTATTTCTGAAATGGCAGCCACTAAATCATCTGAATCCGCGCACAGGATAGCTTTTCTTTTCAGGTGGCTGGCTGTGACCAGCATTTTTAGCAGGTCCAAAATAATGCCGTAGGCGCGCAGACATTGTAGCGACCTTATAGTATAAGGTTTAGGGTGTAAATGTTCAAAAGTTTTTTAAAGGGTCTTTTTATAGGCTTTGGGGACTGTTTTAGGCGTGTAAGCGACTGGGAAGTCAGGTGGGAAAATACTGGAGCGTAGTCTGTAGTCTTCTAGAGTATTGGGTTTTAAACCTACCAGTAAGTAGCTGTGGGGGTTTGCAGTAGTGTCGTTAAATGCTTCCATGAAAAACTGCGTGTTTATGGGGTACATCTGTTTAGCTATAATTGATATCTGAAGCTTGTCGCGGGGGGTTTTAAATAAGACGAGGTATGAGGCATTGAGAGTTATAGAGCGACTGCTCTTCCCCTTGTAAAATAAGTTCTGCACGATGTAGCATATGCTTAGATTACGATGATGGGACTATTGAGTAAAAGCACTCTCGACCTCAGGGTGGTCTCCGCTTTCGCGCATGAGATTGTCCACAATTACCATGTTTACAAGGTGTTTAGGTAAGAAGTCATTGCCATTGAGATTACTGGGGATGTCTTCCTTAAATTTGATGTGTGGTAACTTTAGGGATAGTTCCCTGTAAAGATCTTGCCAGCAGGAATAAAACCATACGATGTTGTTAGGGATCCAAGATAACAATTTTCTAACAGTTTCTTTATAAAACAACTTTTACCGCTATTTGAGGGACCTGCTAAAACGCAAGAGAATGGTTGTTGCAGCCTGGTTGTCCATAGCGGTTGGGGGTTTGCCCCTCTAATGTCTTTTAATATCCGTATAGCAATGTTCTGTTGTCCTCGGTCAGGACCCTTTTATTAAACACTACTCGCAGGGTTTTATACAACGCCAACGGCTTTGTTGTGTTGTAATTTCCCACCTTTTTTTTTTACCTGACTATTCTAGGGTGATTTCCAACTATTGCTTTATTATTTTCGCGATCACTCTGTGCATAGTATTCGTGCAGCAGACCCTTCAGACTGTCAACATTTAGTGTAACCATATTGCTGACGTTTAAAGTGATACCTTTGACTTTCATGCAAACCTTGTTGTTAGAGGTTTTGTAACTATAGGTCTTGGGTCCGGAGAAGGTGTACTCGAGTATGTACTCATCCTTTTTGAGCTTGCTGATTAAACCCCTAGATAATCACCTAGCGCAGGATCTTCATCACCCTCTTTACTCACAAAAATAACAGAGTCGATATTGTGGTACAAACAATGCTCCTGAAGCTTATCCAGCAACCTGTTAAGCTCTAGACGAGTGTGAGCGGTTGTGAAGCATGCTATGAAGATGTCATATTGTTATACCTTGTGGGGTACTGTTTGGTGTATTTCCGGCATAGAAAGGCTGTCTCATCGTTGATCGATTTGCAACTGGACACGTCGTAATATGGGGCAAATAGATACTTTAAAAGATCGCCTGGATCTGTGACGATAGATGTGTTTGACAAATTGGTACGCTGTGCAAATTTTCCCCACAAGGAATTGAGACAGAGCTTAGGTAACTGGCGTCTGGTGGGGTTAACCTTAATGAACTCCGGTCTCAGCGTAATACCCTCGTGATAGTGGTAATCAGCGAAGTACTTTTGCTTAGAATGCTCATTGACGCACCAGTCGGGATATCCCAATGCCTCCTGTTTGTCTCTGAGAAACAAGTTGATGTACTCAGAAATGAGTCGGGTTGCGGTGTATGAAAAGTGCCAAATTTCCAGGGAACCCTTTCTCGAGGGCCGTTTGTACCTCAATGGTACACCATGTCCCCTCCAGCAGCATTTGCTCATCACTATGTCTACACTTGCTAGTCTGTTTACTTTCAGCGCATGTTTGACATAGAGGGAACATTAGCTTACCATCGACTCTGTACAGAAGCACTGGGAAGTAAAGCTTCAGCGGAGGGTGGATTTGACACTTAACGAGACCAAAGTACTCGTCTAGGGACTTAAAGGGCCAGATGTATCAAGCGTTTTGCATGGTGCAAACAGCAAATTTAGCTGTTTTGCCATACAAAACGCACATCGCGATGCTCATTCCCATTTTGTGAGTTGGTAACCTGGTTACTGACTCGCAAAATGGGAATACGACTCGCAAATAGGAAGGGGTGTTCCCCTTCCTATGTGCGATTCGCATCGCGATGTAGAATTGCTTTATGACCACGAACGCGGTCGCAAAGCAATTCGCAGTTAGCACCCATTTCAAATGGGTGCTAACTCATTTGCAAAAGGGAAGGGGTCCCCATGGGACCCCTTCCCCTTTGTGAATGGCTCTGAATTTTTTTTTTCAGAGCAGGCAGTGGTCCTAAGGACCACTGCCTGCTCTGAAAAAATGAAACATAAACGTTTCATTTTTTCGTGTGTATTGCAACTCGTTTTCCTTTAAGGAAAACGGGCTGCAATACAAAAAAAAAACTGCTTTATTAAAAAGCAGTCACAGACATGGTGGTCTGCTGTCTCCAGCAGGCCACCATCCCTGTGAGTGCTGCGAATCGCAAGGGGGGCGCAAATTGCGACCCGCCTCATGAATATTCATGAGGTGGGTCTTTGCGACCCCTTTGCGATTCGCAGATGGTGTCAGTGACACCATTCTGCATCCGGCATTGCGACTCGCAATTTGCGAGTCGCAATGCCGGTTTTACCTACATTTAGCCCAAAGTTCCTATATATGATCCTAGGATGCCCCACCGGGTACAACCTAACCTTGTTCACAAAGTGGTATGGTGTTTGAACGACCGCCGAATAAGGCGCTGTGGGGTTCCAACGGTGATGGTAACTGCCGACTTTTAATGAAAGCACAGAATTCCACATCTTTTGTTATCTCACCTAACCACTCGAGTTCCCAGAGGGTTCTCAGAATAAAGCCGCTGTTTTCAATATACTGAGCCTTCGCCAGAGTACGACGATGCAGATGTTCAAATGTGGTGCTCTGCAGTCTATTAAACTAGTGGGGTTTGCAACAGCGAGGTCACCCGTGGTAAACAAGCAACCGTTGAACTCAAAGGCGGTTGGTGCTCTGTCAATTAATGCATACCTGTTTAGGTAGTAGCGGCCCAAGCGGTATCACCGCCCTGCATTGCGTGTTGAATGAAGATGTTCTCTTTCTCCGAGACGTGCATGAGCCACTGAATAGACGGGTGGAGTAACGCTGCTGTTTACCATTATAGAGGTCAGGCGGTACTAGAGCTATGGTTTCAGGTTTTAAAAACATGTTCTGATAAATAGACATGCACATGGAAGCCAGAGTAATGTTCTTAAATAGGTCTAGGTATTCCACGATTTCTTTCCTCTAGCGGGATTTGGTTTTGATAATACTCATCCATTTCGTCATCTCCACCACAACGTCTCTGAAAAGGTTGCACGCTTTTCGCAAGATCATTACATCCGCTTGACAGTAAGCTTTCAACTCTGTTTGAAAATTAAACCGATTTTCACGGTTTTCATCGTACCACTGTAGAAAGCTCTCTTTTTCAGATGGCATCATATACTCGATGCCATAACTGTCCGGCGGAGGCATAGGACCGCTGTAATTCTGATTTGCCCATGTGTTTAAAAAGTGAGGGAAATAACCTTAACAGCCTTGAAAAGCAAAGGCTTTTGGCAATTTACTCAACTTCATGGGCAGAAAATTCAAGGTGTCTATGAACCTAATTTCAAAAGGCACAACCATTAACAGCATCAGTTTGGAACCCTGGGTGATGAGCTCCACGTCCAGCTTTTCACAAATCAGGTCCCGTAGAATAAAGAATGAGTTGTACGCAACAGTCTGATTGACGGACGCACTGTGCAAGCCTGATGTGTACGTTCAAGCAGTCTTGTGACTGACAGAACATCTTACATGTCGATCAGTTCACCTTCTATGCGTCGTCGTCAACGCACCCGCTCCTCTGACACATTTTACAGTGAATTTCACACTGGTGTCTGGTCCGGTTGTTGTATATTTGGTTGCAATGCTCGCACACGTACTTGGCTCCTAGTAAACCCTCCAGGTTCAAGATACCATAAAAGTGGTTTTCGTGATGTAGCACATAAACTATACTGATTTTTCGTTGTCCTCCTCCCAGAAGTGATCTGATGAGCTGGCATTGAATTCCCTACCGGCTGGGCCTTCACTAACTACGTTCTTACCGCTCACAGATGTGCTAACCCTTAAATTACTCAGTGCTATTAAATCTGGCTCCCCTTTGGATCCTGCCCCCCGTCCATTCTTATAAAAGCCTCAGACATTGTCATTTACCCTTTGACTAGAATACTTAATAATTCCCTTATCTCGGGCCTCCTCCCTCAATCTCTTAAACACGCTATTGTAAAACCTCTTCTTAAAAACCCTTAACTTGACCCCTCGGTCCTGGATAACTACAGACCCATTGCTCTTCTCCCCATTCTAGCCAAGATACTAGAGAAGCATGTAAATCTACAACTGATGAGCTATCTGGAGAGTAATATGCTCCTTCACCCCACCCAAATGGGTTTTAGAGCACAACACAGCACTGAGTCTGTGCTTCTAACGGTGACCGAATCTGCCCGTCAACTATTAGACCAGGGAGGACATGCAGCCATGATTCTCCTGGATCTTAGCGCAGCTTTTGATACGGTTGACCACTCTCTTCTCTGCAACAGACTCTTCAAGATAGGCGTGGGAGGCTCAGCGCTCTCTTGGTTTTCTTCCTTTCTCACAGGAAGAACCTTTCAAGTTCTGGACCGCTCTTTTTTGTCAGATATCGTCCCTTCAGCTTGTGGAGTCCCTCAGGGGTCTCTCTAAGTCCAACTCTCTTTAATATCTACCTATCCTCCTTGGCTAAAGTAGTCGCTCCCTACAATCTTTCAGTGGTCACCTATGCTGATGATACTCAATTAGTGGTTTCTCTCTCCGGTACTGCGAATTCTCCCTCCGTCAACTTATCTGGCTGCATGAGGGATATAGGCGACTGGATGATTCAATCCAAACTTAAATTTAATGATGGTAAATCTGAAGTGCTCATTTTAGGCAATGGCTCTCCTGCCTCCCCTTTAACATGTTATTCAGAGGCCTTCACCAGTCTCCCTTCCCCTAAAGTACAGGTAAAAAGCCTAGGTTTTGTATTGGACTCCCGTCTCACGATGGAACTACAAGCTAAGAAAATTTCTTCGGTTTGTTTTGGTCTTATCAGATCTCTTAGGAAGATTCTCAATCTTCTTCCCGCCTTGTCCAGAAGGATCCTGGTCCAGGCGCTGATTCTTTCCCTCCTGGACTATGGAAATTCCCTTTATCTTAGCTCCCCGGAATACGTGGTAAGGAAGCTGCAGATTGTACAGAACACAGCAGCTAGGATCCTTACGAACTGCCCCAGACATCTATATGCCAAGCCGGCTCTTGTAGCTCTCCACTGGCTGCCAGTCAAACAGCGCATACATTTTAAATACATGTGCATCACTCACAGAGCCATACACAACAAAGGTCCATTTTTTCTCAGAAAACACATCTCCATTCACGCTCCTCGGAGACACCTCAGATCTTCTCTAGCCCGGCAGATTCATATACCCCACGTCCATAGAACATGAGGTGGAAATTCCTTCACTATCAAGGTGGCCCATCTTTGGAATGCCTTACATCTTGAGCTTCGCCATGAACCTTCTGAATCTCTTTTTAGGAAGAGATTGAAAACCATTCTCTTTAGCCACTAGTCTTCCTTTCATGTTTTCTTCTGGATCTTCCTGTACCTTCAGCGCTGGGATGCCCTAGGGTAGCTACGCACTATATAAATGCATAAAACTAAACTAAACTAAACGGTCTTGTTTTTCACATGCTCTTCAGTTGTGAAGTACTTCTAAGAACTGCTGCGGTACAGAACTTTTACCGTAACTGCAAAATGGTTCTCAAAAAGGCCCAGGTCCCCAAAACCAACCAGTCTGTTGGGCGGTATTTGAAGCGCCTTGTGGGCTGCCGCTGCCATAGACATAATGACGTTGTCTGGGGTAGCTCAGTCCACCAACAACCCCGCGATGCTCGCCGGCAGACACATATTGGTAGCTCCGGTGTTAAAGTCGAGCAACCATCCATATTTGTTACAGATGATTTTACTGTACATGACGCTCTTTAAGGTTCTGGAAGCACTGCCCTCATGACCCCTAACAATAAGGATGATGATTCCGAAGGTCCATTAATTCAGTCTTGCTCTGTAAAAGCTTAGACAGGTTTGCTAGAAACATCACAGTGTCAAACACATCTCGAGATGACTGTCTGGTGAACAGAGAACTGTTGAGACCGTGCCCCTGGCAATGTAGCTGGAAGAAATCGTTAGGCCTGGCATTGTGAAACAATCATTCTATGAGCGTTTGTATGGCCTGGTGTATAGCTCCACCAACCTGATCGGAGGAGCTTAGACGGTTTAGGTTAAGAAACCTAAACTCCTCATAGTGCTCTGTAGCGTTAAACCTCTCTACAGTACGACTATACCCTCTGACACTTTCTAAATACACCGGTTCTGAATCCTCAGCTTGCGGAACACAGCAGGATTGAGGACCCCTTTGGTATCATTCGGTGGTAGTTGACGATGGCTCGTTGTTGGGGTATTTTTATGCCACCTTGTAACGCTTAGTCTGGCTTTCTTCAATTTTCTTATTAAAAGCTTACGGTTTCTAGCGCTACTAGCCCACTTCTGTTTCTTGCAGGCCCAGCTGTTCTTAGGCAACCGACCACAGCCTATTTGAACAATAGTTGGTGTATTTACAGGAGGTGTCCTTGCCATTTCACCTAATATGGGTGGGGGTCCTTCTGGATCTTTGGGGTAGAGCCAGCTCTGAACTTTACCCCTTGAGGCCCTGAAAATGCCTATATTCTCTCACAACTTTATATTTAGAGGCCTTATGGGGAGTGTGTTAGGTATTGAGGGTGCTGCTTTTAGGAGTTTTAAACAGTTGGGGGTTGTCTCTTACAGCTTTTTGGTGTTGAGCGCTCGTAAAACACGTAGAGCCTTAATGAACACATCCTGGGTCTTCTTTTTATACTTAGACTTATGGACACCCTTTTTAGAAAAAGCAGATAGTGCACTCCTTAGGGGTACACGGTTGCCTAGTCACGCCAATATTTTGCATATGTCTGCCGTGGCTGATTCACAAGCTATGACCACCTCCCTTCTACACCTTGCTAACTATAGGATTAACACTCTCTGGGATGGTCTGTAGGACCCAGTATCGACCCCCGACTTCCCCAGTGTTGAGGTCTTGAGGTTCAGGCGTGATTTTAGTTTCCTAACTGCCTTTTGTATTTATTTCAGATATGTTTCCAAAACCCTGTTTGGGGTCAATGTGACAAATTGTGTTCCGCTACTTGTGTCATTAGCTGTGTGCTGTATATTACCCATAGCCACCCTGGGGGTCTGATCACTGTTAACTACAATAAGCCCTTTTTGAGCAGATGGGTAGGGATGCGTCAAAAGAACAGGGCCCCAGTGTCAACACCCCGGTGCTTGGGACGCCTGATCATCGCTAGATGGCATTCCAAAACTCTGATTTTGTGACCCGCTACATCCTGTACCGCTATTGGGGTATATTGAGGAGGATGATGAAGACCATTGCGCGCAGGCACTTGGTGACGGGCTGGTGGGGTTGTACGCTCCAGGGAGTATAATTGGTGACAGCAGACATTGGGAAGATGAATGTTGGTCATAATAATTCAAGGCTTCTGATGCATATGTAGCGCAGTGGCTGGGTGTGGGTGATTGAGACCCTGGTGATTGCAACCCATCAGGGGGTGCATTACAAGGGTCACAGGGCATTGCTGTGGCTTCACAACTCTGTAGCAGACCAGATAGTGCCTTTAGAAGTCCTATACACCCAGAATATGGATCCTCTGTGGGGCTATCTGTTTCCATGCGTGTGTCATGTAAACGTGGAGGGCTAGTTTTACAGGCTTCCGGAACTAGGGCATTGACAGACCGGACTTCATTAGACTCCTCAAGTGTTGAACATTTAGAACGCAGTCGGCTAGGTAGAACAGTCTGAGCCTGAACAATATTTTTAAAAGACAGGTCTAAAGGCAAGGCTTGTAGCTCAGGGATCTGCAGATTCTTCTTGCATTTTTTTTAAGGACAACAAATTTATTTTAGGCTTGTTGCACTGGTTAGGGTCCCAAACATAGGTTCTACACGGTACAGGATGGTGTGTGTCTGAGGCTGTGAGCGCTGTACCATCAGATTGTCCAAACTCTTGTACACATGAAGTTACTGTAGTAGTGTTCGCTGTACTGGACACAGCCTTTATTACTGTTCATGCAGTGTAGTTAAGGGCTGTACATGTTCCATGACAGCTGTCTGTAGAGCTGATGCATGGTTTGTCCTGGTGTCCTGCGTTGTTCACGGATGCTGCTGGTGCCATTGGGCTTTGAAGTGGTCACGTTGCTGTCCTTTAAAGATGATGCAGTCCACTTAGCCTGATGGCCGACTCTTCCAGAGCTCTTTTGTGCTGACTCTAGAATGTAAAGATAACAAAATACCTATCAGGTGTTGCTATAGACGCTATATCTTGAGGGTGAAAGAGGTTTGAGACACACTAAGGATTGAATTCATCTGGCTCTACAGTTTCTAAAAACTCACTTGAGGTGTTCCGATGTGAGTGGCCTTTCTTTAAAGGTGGACCTTCCTTAGATGCTTTTTTGCTGACTGTCTTTTTAATGTTCACTACCACATTCTGGGTCCTTACCAGGGGAGTCGCTTATACTGCAGGGGGTCCTGGGAATAAAAAAAAAAAAAAAGAAGAAAATGTTACATTTACAATATAATACACAGACTATACAAGATCTCTGAGGGTTCCTTCTAAGCTGTTTTATGGGGACTTTTAGGTTTTCACAGCATTTACACAAAAACTCCTTTTATTTTACCTGCAAAAGCTGCATCTTGAGACATTGCGCTTGGACCATCTTGAGCATGAAGGATTTGTTGCAGAGCACCAACCACAAGCTGTAGTTCCTCATCATAACCTGTAAAAGAATACAAACACATAGGAAGCCATTAATGGTAAAATAAAAAATAAATAACCATCAAGACATCTTTGTTTAGGACGGACGATGACACAGATCTCTGATCTATACATTTTTAGATACATATACCTTGTTTAAAGGCCTCCAATGCCTCTGGGGACATTGTTGGCTCTTGGGGATCCTAAGAAGAGACAAAGAGGACTTTTAGCCCCTAATGCTTTTTTTTAATGCTACATTCATAATTGCAAGGTAGCCATGCAAATAGATATTAGTTGAAGTGTAACCAATCCTCACAACTGTAAGCCTTATTAATTATCAGGGTATACACCCACTATTAGAGGTATACACTAGTACAGATGTCACATTCAAGATTTTCTACATATACATTTAAAAATAAAATTCATTTTAAGCATTCTCGCTCATGTTGCTAGCTGTTAAGTATCCTCACAATCTTTACATAGGTTCTCTTAAGTACAATCCAGAAAAAAACCTAATGCTTACATATCTCAAATACCCTGAGATGTTTATCAAAAAGACCACATAGTGGCGCTAATGTATACCCTAAGCTCTAGTGCTCTTTCAGTAGGACCATATTTATGTGGCTCCAGAACCCTCAAAATATTATTTACACATTTTACTGTATCATTTATAGTCCATGTAATACCCACATAATTATAAAACAATAACATTTTGAAAAACAAAATACATCTAATTTATAAATATATATATATATATATATATATATACATATATATATATATATATATATATAGGATTGGCTATTAGATTCTAAGATCGGTTTCAGGTTTTTACCCTTACTCTCCAAGTTCGCACTGCTTGTCTTCTGTCTATTTCAAACCTTTTTTAAATTGCCTCGTCACTTTATACTTTGCCATCTGCTGAACACCTTTGAACCCTGGCCTGGGAACACTTAGGGCTACATATGTTTTAGCTCTGCATTGCTTGTCTTCTGTCTATTTCAAAACGTTTTTAAATTGCATGGTCACTTTATACTTTGCCATCTGCTGGACACCTTTAAGTCCTATTCCTGGGAGTTATGGAGAAAGCATATGTTTTAGGTTTACACTTCAAAATTAATTGGCTGGCTCTAACAAAAGCAACATTTGCCCAGCCCCTCTTTTTGGATTAGCCAGCAGTGTGGAGGTTTGGCTTTACACTCCCAATGCTCTGCCCTGTGAGGAGGCTCCCAAGCAGCCACTTGGTCCTGAATGTCTGACATGTCCAGACTTGTCCTCTTAGGCTCTGAAATAGGTTGCACACCAGCACGGCTCTCATTTTACACCACCCATAGACCTAGACACAGGGGCTAGGACCCTGCTACGTGACTAACACGTGACCCCCTGATGTCACAATCCACATGACTCACTTACACCTACATCATGGCCTACATCATCACCTGTGGGGCACCCACGTCATTGCTTACGTCATTGCCTACGTCATTACGGGATGGGGCAGCTGTCAAAAAGTTTAATGGAAGGTATCCCCTTATACTACTTACGAAGCACAAATAGGGTAACTAAAATAGAGATTATCGTGGTGTTCATGACAATCTCAGTGTGAGTAGAACGAGGTAAACTGTACGTCAACTGTGACGTGCAGTACATGAGTTCATTCGTATAGAAGGATAGTACACTACAAGGGCAATTTTCGCTATTTCGAATCAGTTTGTGGCTCATTTGCAAAACACTAGGGGCCTGATTTATACTTTTTTAGCACCGCATTTGTGTCATTTTTGACACAAAAGTGGCGCAATATAATTGTATTTTGTAAGTTTGCGCCACTTTTGCATTAAAAAAGTGATGCAAATGCAGTGCTAAAAAAGTATAAATCAGGCCCTAAATCTTACTATCTGAGGCTCTGTGTCTGTGCGCTGTCCCCCACCTCTTCCTCTGAAGAGGCTCTAAAAGGTGCCTTCTGAACTTCCACAAAAGTCGGGACTCAGGATATCATTACACAGATATTTACAGTGAAAAACTTTTCTGCATGGCACATAATTATAATGCCTTTGGCCTGAGTTGCTAAAATTACATAAAATATATCCATAGTAGAGATGCCATGGAGAACGGCTCATAAATACACAAGAAAAGGAAGCTCATGCACAATGTCACTGATGCCAATATCCTGCATTAGCTCATCCTTAGCAGACTTAAGAAGTAAAACTGATTTCAAAGTTTAAAAAGCACATAACGAGCGCTCATGTAATGAGGACAGCATCTGTTACTAAAAACCTATTTAACTACCTTTAGAACTATCCAGTCATTATTGCAAGGTGAGAACGGAGAAAATCGGAATGTATTATTCTATAAGCTTTCACACAAAGATAATAATACACGAGGGAGAATAGCAATAATATAATTTCAGATTGAAATGCAGAGTGACTTATTTGGCACTAAACTGTAGATGCCCAAAGGAAATGAGGTTTGAACATGACCGATTTCCTGCTAGTGCATATAATGATTTTTTCTGTGTATGTTGGTCTGTGAGGTTGAAAATCAATGTTATGCAGATTAGTTCGCACATCTGCGCTCTGTCCTTATAATAGGCAATGCAAAATTATCTTCTTGATTATTAATTTATCAGGAAAATGTAATTCCCAACAATTTCAGAGAAGTCTGCTTTTAAAGTTAGTTTGCCAATTTTGCACATTACCTTGGAATATGCACTATACTTTTGCTGGTATTAATTAATAACATTATGCATGATATGGCATGCTAATCCAGTTGATGGACCACAGATAAAACATTTATGCATGCATTAAGTAAGACAGTTACTATGTTATACCTTTTAAACAAAGACCCAGATTTACTAATGCTTTGCGCCGGGTTAGTGTTGCTTTTGCAATGCAAATCCAATGCAAAGTGTTGTGCTGGGGTTTACTATCCAACACAAATCAGGTGTTGTGTTGAGTAGCTTCCCAAAGTAACGTAAAGTTGCACTACATGCTGCTAGGTGTTAGTTTGCATCAAGGGGGCGTTCCATCAGTGGTACTTAGGTGTTCCCATGCAACCACCCATGGATTTTGGTTCAAATCCCTATCTGCAAATATTCGTATGCAGGGATTATTACCAACATCATATGTCTCCTTGAGGCAGGCGTAACAAGGAGAGGTATTTTAATTTCTCCTCTCTTTTCCTACTTTGCATGTGTACAGCATTGTACACCTCACATACAAAAAAGTGTTAAAGGATAGCTTTTGTACTGGAAGGACCTCCTTCTTGTACAAAAACTATTCCTTCCAGAACTTACAAACCCTTGCACTAGGGTGCAAAGGTGTGTGTGTTGGTGCATTGCAGCATTAAGTGCACCAGGTAGTAAGAGAAGAAAACAGCATCATATCCTAAAAGATATGCCACCATTCTGCTCTCTCCCTTTCAGCCAAAGCAGCGCAGCAACCTTAGTTGCTGTGCTGCTTTGCACAAATGCAAATGCAAAATGCACAAATGCACAAATGTTTCGTAAATCTGGGCCAAAGTGTGCTCACCCCTAAAGATGGTAAGCAGTGATTGAAGTGTTCCTGGTGTTATAGTAAACAATGTTGACATAACATTTAACAGGTTTCAACAATTGAAAACTCCTAAGATTGATATTGTAACCTGTATCACATTATGTGAAGTTTTATAGAACAATACTAATGTACTATGGTATTGAGACACCAAACTAAAATCTGATTATGTAGGCCTTCTTGTAATAGATTTAAACATTTTTGTCATAAATAAATTGTATTTATTTTAAAACATACATAGTAAGACCCCAATCATACGGAGAACCAGCCAATGAATGTACCCATCTGCCATACAAGCTCATGACCAATCATGTAACATCATTCACATAAAAGGTCAAAATTCCCTTCCCCCTTCCTAAAATAATTTATTAACTAAATCATTCTCTAGAATGAACTTAAAGCAGGTTGTGCCTCCTTGTCATCTCAATTATTGTGAGTGATAGAGTTCCAAGTCTCGTTCCATTTGACGAGACCCTTCTCCCTTTCAATAACAACAAAATAAAGTCAGGCTGGTTAGTCACTATTGGCATTACATTTGACAGGCCCATTAAAAAATACGCAGAGAATGGACCTCAATTGTTTTAAAAAAATGCTTAGCTGTTAGCAACACCCAGCTCTCCTGAATGTTAAAAATGTAGCACCAACAGGTGCGTCGAGCAAATCCGCCATCTGGTGGAATTCCATGGAGTGCGCAGAGTTTTTTTTACCACTGCATGGAATTCCGCTTAGTGGAACTCCACAAGCTTCTCTCAACCCTACTTCTCTGCAGCACAACTATTGGGGCCCTTTGACAGGTAGAAGAAAGGAAGATGTATCACGGACTCTGAAATGTTTAGGTGTGATGGGATTAAATCTTTTGAGACTTGTAAGGTAGACTTTGGGGTGACAGAGGAGAAAAGGTCCTGCAATATACAGTATAAATTAGACACTGGCTTTTACAGGGTATTATGAACAAGAGAGCAATACACCTTTGACAAATTTATAAAAAAGAACCAAGGGATTGAAAATTACTATCTCCTCTATCAGTAAGCTACTGCAAGCATCTCATACAAAGAAGTGGAACTACAGAGAATAACAGGATCCATACAAGGGAATGGAGATCGACTGACATGACCTGGACTCTCCTAGCTTTAGGGGTGTGCGGGGAGCTCCACTCTGCTGGCGGTGCTAACAGAGCTTTTGGAACTTGGAACACAGAGTTATCCAAAAAACTCCGCTAGCGGAGTGGAGCTCACCCGGTGAACGCTGCAGCCCAGTAGGGGCAGACTGAGACTCCTCCTATCACCAAGAAAAAGACTGTGGTTGTAGTAATAAGTAGTATCAGTGGGTTAGCATGTCCTTCTCTGTGCCTTTCTTTATGTAGCTTATGCTTTCCCTCCCAATCGCAATCTTGCAGTGATGTGTTATAACATAGAATACATCTATGCATTGGAAAAAAAGGGAGACTAAGTTGGCCCATAAAAGGTGGTTTAGAAGCAAAGATCATTTGTTGCAATATGAATGCATTAGTGGTTTTTAGACAATTTGGAGCAGGGTTTATGTGTAGGAAATTAATAGGTGAACTGGAGTCGAATCGATACTAGTACTATAAGAGATCTGATTCAGAAAATTACAATGTTACTGTGATTACCTTTGCCTGACAAAATATTTTTGGGGAGAATACTATACCACTAATGTATTTATTATATCTTCTTTCTTTCTTACCTCAGCACCCAAGGGGAAGAAGAGGGCAACATCTGAGGTGGGTCCAGGAGACGAGTGTGCCAGTGTCACCACCAGTTTGCCAGCTGGTAGATCTGCTGGCCAAATAAGTAGTCCTGTTATATTGTTTCCCTAACTTTCACCTCTCCTCATTTAGATTAATTTTCTTTTATTTTAACTGTTCATGCCTACCCTTTTTGTACTTATTTTTGTTCTATATAATCTTTGTTTAATTCTTGTTATGCCTGCATTTTGCTATGTTCCATGTTTCTGTACCTGACTTCCTCCTGTCTGTACTAGTATGTAGCTTTCTTATGCTTTGCTACTAAGCTTAGCTTTCCCTCCTCCCCTTATATATCTTGCGGACTTGTGCTTTGATATTAAGAGGACAGATTTTTAGAACAGGTCCTCTATTGACAAGATTGGATGCTCAAGTCAGCTTGTCTACCCATGTTTGCGAAGGTGATCTTTTCCTTGCTCATGCCCATTGCATTTGCCGACCAAGGCCTCATCATTGGTCCTCCTGGTTTGACCAAAATATTCCACCCCTTCATTGCTGCTTCAGCGACTAAACTCTGCCCCACCATTACAAAACAGTTGCAGATGATTTTACTATCTGACATTTCTAACAAAGTTAACCAACGTAGGGGGTCATTTTGACCTCGGCGGTCTTTTGTCAAGGCCCCTGTGCGGAAGACCGCCAGTGGTGGCGGTTTGCCGCTCGGCGTATTATGACTGTTGGCAGCTCTCCGTCCTTTATCGGACGGAGAGCCGCCAACAGCCATACTGGCGGGCGGCTGGGAAGTGGAGGTTGCTCCACCTCCACCACTACGTCAACAGAACACCGCCCACCGAATCACGTCCTGTGATTCGGCGTCGCGGTGTTCTGTTGACAGTGTGGTGTCGGCGGAGCAGCCCCCATGGCTCCCGTCCCCTCCTGGAGGATCGTCGGACCAGGTAAGTCAATCGTCCGTGAGGGGGGGGTGTTGTGTGTTGTGTGCGTGCATGGGGGTGTGCGTGTGTGTATGTAGTGGGGATGTCTGAGTGCCTGTATGCTTGCGGGGGTGTCGTGAGTATGGGAATGAGTGTGTGTATGTCTGTAGATATGTCTGCATGGTTGTGTGCGTGTATGTTTGAATGTGGGTGTGCGTGTCTGACTGTGTGTGTGGATGTTTGCATGTATGTCGGTGTGTGTGCGTGTATGTGTGTTGGTGGTACCTGTGTGCGTGTCGTGTGTGCATGAGTGATGTGATGTTGTGGTCGGGGTGGGGAGGGGGGTCCTGCCACCTTTGTGGGGTGGCAGGGGTGGTGGGGGGTGTAGGGGAGGGAGTCGGGTGGGGGTGGGGGAGACCCCTATCAGTGCCAGGGAAGGAATTCCCTGGCACTGATAGTGCTTACCGCCAGGGATTTCATGGCGGTTCCAACCGCAGGAAATCCAGGGCGGTAAGCCGGGTCCAAATACCGCCGGCGGTATAGTGATGACCGCTGGAGACCCTGGTCTCCATCCTAGCGGTTGTCTCCGCCCTGGCGGGCAGAACGAAGAAGCAGCGGATGACCATGGCGGTAACCGCCATGGTCATAATTCCCAAAAAAAGACCCCCAGCCTGTTGGCGGTCTTATTGCCGCTTCTCCGCCGTCCGCCAGGGTCGTAATGACCCCCATAATTTCGAAGGTGAACGAAAGAAGAAGATATAACTCTAGTGCTCTACTGCATTTGTATTTTGTTGAATTAGTTCTTAATCAATAACAAGGGGAGGTATATCTGGCATCTAAAATGTGTATCTTTTTTTATCCAACCGCACCGATCACTAGTGCAGCCGGACGTGACAGCAGTCTGAGGGGGATAACCGGCGGCAGCAGGGACAGTCGGGTAAGTCAGTCAGATAAGGGTGGATGGGTAAGTTGATGCTCATGTAGGTTAAAGGATGGGTGGATGGTAAATAATGATGTGTGGGTAAATAGATGGATAGGTAAACAGATGGTTGAAAGGGTGGATACTGGATATGTGAGTGTATGGATGGACGAGTGGATCTATGGATGGATGAAATGGAATATGAACAACTGGATGAGGGGGAATGTAAAGACTAAATAGCGGGTACCAAGGTAAATAGAACAAGGAAAAGATTAATGGATAATTGCTTGGATCAAGAAGTAAGGGAGCTCTTTTGAAGAGGGTTGTGTCTGTTCACATATTTTGCTTGGTTATCAAAGCTTTGGTTCAAAGTGGTGGGTATTTTAATTTTCTGTCTACTCCCTTAACTCACTGTAGTTGTTAAGCAAGGCAGATATTTATCCTCTCACCCATCATTATACCTCCCTTCCCATTAGTCACCCATGGTATTATGACGTAAATGCAGTGTGTTCAATTCAGCAGTACAATAGTGTTCTCTGTACAATGTGCATCTGCTTCAGTTAATGCAGAATTTACAAAGTTGTAAATTCATTGCAAACTTAAAACAAGGCGTGTTTCCCTTCCCTCACAGTGCCCAGTCTGTCACCTCCTAGTACTTCAGTCCTTTATTCTTTCCATCTGTCCCAGCCACCCAAATAAAAATTGAAAAATCCCATTTTGGCATGCACCAAATTTATATACAAGTGATTTATATTTCATGGCTTTCATAATGGATTCATGCTAGTAAAAATGTTACCCATTTGATGTTCTTCAACTACAGTGAGGTGTGTGTGTGTTAAAAAGTGACTCTTTGACTCGTAATCTGCCACATCAAATTCCAATGGCCCTAGGGGACCAGCAGTATACTGCTACTCTTCCACTCTTCTTGCTGTAGCTACTCCTGGTGAACATTCTACTACATGCCAAGAGACAGCAGCCCAGCTGTGGTGGCAGAGGCTGGAGGCCATCCATACAGAATATCAGAGGCTGGTGACTCCTCAGAAGGAGGAGGACAAGGCCCTGTATCATGGTCCCAGCTGTGAGCAGGACTAGCCATGCCTTAGTCATGCCTTATTCCTCGCCTTATGAGTGATATCAGAGTTGTTGTTATTTTTTTTCCATCACTGTACCAGTTTGAATCATGTTATGCCTTTAAAACCTTGGGTATCTTGGCTCAATTATTAATATAATGGCTATGTTTAAAGCAGATCTAAACCAATGCTCGTTGTCAAGAAAACTTTTCAACACCTGAGCCTCACCCAGGTAATCGAGGAAGCATTTGTCAACTGTTGAACTCATCCTTAACCTCCCTCGCCACGAACACATCTCAGCCCACCTCAGAGACCTTCACTGGCTACCCATCAGCAAAAGGATCATCCTGACCCACGCTCACAAGGCTCTCCACTACACACGCCCTAACTACCTCAATGAGCGCCTCAGCTTCCACGTTCCCACCCGCCAGCTCCGGTCTCTGCCAACCTCGCCACCGTCCCCCGCAACCACTGTACCACAACCGGCAGCAGATCCTTCTCCCACCTCGCCGCCAAAACCTGGAACTCCCTCCCCATCAACCTACGTCTGACCCAGGACCTCCTGACCTTCAGGAAACATCTGAAGACCTGGCTATTCGAGCAGTGGCAACCCCCTCCCCTCTGCCGTCCCCCTATTGCATTGAGACCCTACCGGGTGAGTAGCGCACTTAACAAGTGATTGATTGATTGTTGACAACTGCTGGTTCTTTAATTGATCCTCCTAATAGAAAATAGACAGTTGAGACACATGTGCTATTTCAACAGTGACTAACGAGTTCCTCTGTTATCCTCATGTGTTTCCTTTTTCCTGGTTCGGGCCGTCTATAAAAACCAATGTTTCAGTCTAAGTCCTGCTTAGTCTTGTTTAACTTTGAAGGAGCATTTACCTTTCTCCAACCTTCAGCAGCCTTTCCCTCACAGTGGCAGTCCTCTATTTGCAGGAGCATCCATACCTTCACAGTGACAGACTTCTCCTCGCAGTGGCACACTTCTTGAGTTCTGACCTAGGATTTCCGATCTTCTCTGCAGTTACCACAGTACCTGTAAAAGAGAGGCAGCTTGCCATTCAACTCTCACATCGTGCTTTCTTGCATTGGCAAAAAGACAGAAGTCATCCTAAATAAGGCAACACAAGTTTTTCTGTTTAATTTGGGATCTTGATAGGCGCTGATTAATCAAACTTGTATAAAGCCAGCAATAATATTCAAATCAATCTCATAACTGAAAAGACATTAGAGAAAAGTTGTATTTCTTGTAATATCTGCTTCTTCCTGGATCTTGTGCTCATAGTTGTTTTTCAATCCGTGTTTTCTCAATCAGAATCTGATGTTGGTGTTCTAAAGACTTTTGGGACAATTGAGAACTATGGGGGTCATTCTGACCCCGGCGGGCGGCGGGAGCCGCCCGCCAGGAGGGAACCGCCGAATGACCGCACCGCGGTCAAAAGACCGCAGCGGCAATTCTGGCTTTCCCGCTGGGCCGGCGGGCGACCTCCAGAAGGCCGCCCGCCCGCCCAGCGGGAAACCCCCCTCAACAATGAAGCCGGTTCCGAATGGAGCCGGCGGAGTTGTAGGGGTGCGACGGGTGCAGTGGCACCCGTCGTGATTTTCAGTGTCTGCAAAGCAGACACTGAAAATCTTTATGGGGCCCTGTTAGGGGGCCCCTGCACTGCCCATGTCAGTGGCATGGGCAGTGCAGGGGCCCCCAGGGGCCCCACGACACCCGTTCCCGCCATCCTGTTCCTGGCGGTAAAAACCGCCAGGAACAGGATGGCGGGAAGGGGGTTGGAATCCCGATGGCGGCGCTGCAAGCAGCGCCGCCATGGAGGATTCCCTGGGCCAGGGTTAAACCGGCGGGAAACCGCCGGATGCCATTTTCTGACCGCGGCTTTACCGTCTCGGTCAGAATGGCCCAGGAAGTACCGCCAGCCTGTTGGCGGTGCTTCCGCGGTCCCCGGCCCTGGCGGTCATGGACCGCCAGGGTCGGAATGACCGCCTATATGTTGATTGCTATTGCATATTAGCATATGAACCTTTTGAGACTCTTGAACTACTGACAAATATGAAGTACTTTTGTTGTGATTAACCCAGTTATTTTATTCTGGCGGTCGCCCGCCGGCCCAGCGGGAAACCCCCCTCAACAATGAAGCCGGCTCCGAATGGAGCCGGCGGAGTTGTAGGGGTGCGACGGGTGCAGTGGCACCCGTTGCGATTTTCCGTGTCTGCAAAGCAGACACTGAAAATCTTTATGGGGCCCTGTTAGGGGGCCCCTGCACTGCCCATGCCAGTGGCATGGGCAGTGCAGGGGCCCCCAGGGGCCCCACGACACCCGTTCCCGCCATCCTGTTCCTGGCGGTAAAAACCGCCAGGAACCGGATGGCGGGAAGGGGGTGGAATCCCCATGGCGGCACTGCAAGCAGCGCCGCCATGGAGGATTCCCTGGGCCAGGGGTAAACCGGCGGGAAACCGCCGGTTGCCCTTTTCTGACCGCAGCTTTACCGCCGCGGTCAGAATGGCCCAGGAAGCACCGCCAGCCTGTTGGCGGTGCTTCCGCGGTCCCAGGCCCTGGCGGTCATGGACCGCCAGGGTCGGAATGACCGCCTATATGTTGATTGCTATTGCATATTTGCATATGAACCTTTTGAGACTCTTGAACTACTGACAAATATGAAGTACTTTTGTTGTGATTAACCCAGTTATTTTCTCTCAGATGAAATACTTGTATATGATAATTCCAGGTCATTGTAATTCCTGGATAATTTTAAAATCACACTGGGGAATGTTTCTAGTGTGTGTTATTGTATTTGATTTGACGTTAGTTAATGTCAAAGATCTGTTTCGTTTTTCCCGTTTTAAAGTGTGATTTCATCACATTGAAATCCAAGTCCAGACCCTTGTATCTGAATAATCCTGATTGCTAGTATCCTGAAGCCAGAAGCAGAATCCAGATATCCTTGAGCCCAGCAGTGCCCAGAGTAGAGAAATCCGAATATGCAGTAGACCTGGTATTTCTCTCTTTTTCTCTCATTCCAACCCCCCATCTCCTTGGAAACTCCTAGGATTGCAGTGTGTCCTTCATTGCTGCCTTGTCAGTTCTCATTGAAATTCAGGGATTATCGTCACCCTATCAGAACCACCTGGAGTTCAGGTGAGTGGCTCATAACAGAAGGCTAAGCCACAAAAAATAGTGTTCTGTTTGGGCGAGGACGGCATCATGGACACCATACTCCAAGCTTTAGCAGTGACCTCTTCTGAGACTACCCAGATAACTGATATATTGTGCACATTTCAGATAAAAGTACAACACCTAAAAGAAGAGAATGTGAGTTTAAGGGAAGAGTAAACCAGAGGCAAGTGGAGAGATACTTCACAGAAAGGGAATTGCCCAGTCCTAAGCCCACCTATGTAAGGAAATACTCACAAAACCTCTGTGGCACCCATTCCCCGATCTAGCCCAGACAAAAACGTACATGTTACAGTCATGATTCCTAGTCCAGATCCTCTGACTATCTCAGAAATATTTAATGGAGATAGCGCATGATTCACAGTATTCATGAGTCAGTGGCAATTACATTTCATTTGTAAGCCCCAGATTTTTTAATCTGATGCAGACAAAGTCGGCTTCATTATCTCTTATCTGGGTGGTGTGGCTGCTAATTGGCCCATTCCGTTAATAGCATATAATGACTCTATCCTATACAATTTCACAGCCTTTAGGGCAGCGATGAATAACCTCTTTGCACTACATGTTTTCATTCAGTCCAGCGACAAAGGGCTATTAAATTTGCGATAGAGCTCTAAAGAGTATTTAACCTACATTACTCAATTTAATTGCCTTATTTCTGAAAAACATTGGCCTGAGGAAAAACGTACATTGTTGTTTAATAGCTGTCTTAAGGACGATTTAAAAAGCCTCACTGGCACACATGGTGGAATTACCTGAGAACTGCACAGAATTCATTGATCTAGTTGTTAAACTAAATCATAGACTAGGTGAACATAGAAGTGAGTGGCCATGAAATGACACAAGAGTAGTTGCCTTGAAAGCAGAAAGAAAAGATAAAGATGATAAGGCACCTGAATGAGAACCCATGCAAATTGGAGGTATCAAGGGGCCCTTATCATCAGTAGAGAAGGACAGATGTTGTGAAGCTAATCTTTGTCTTTATAGTGCCAAGACTGGTAATTTTGCCTGAGATTACACTGCCATGCCCAAAAAGAAAAAGTCTGTAGCTTGCATAGATACACATGACACAGTGTAGGAAAACTAACACTCTCGAAGAATGACACTTTGAGAGTTATCGTTCCTCAGATCTCGCAATGTGACTACTGTTATTAATCGAGCCCCAGGACACATAATCATTAGAATGACTTTCATTCTATCTCCACAAAAAAATATAATCTTCCTGTTCTCATTAACTCCGGGGCCACTGGAAATTTAATTGATCTATCCCTGGCTGAAAAACTGGACATCTTCTGAGTGACAAAATCAGAACCAGAACCTGTGAGAGCAGTTGAAGGTTCAGCTCTTTCCTCTGGACTGATATGGTTTAATATCACACCACTGACCTTGGTTGGGAATAATGGTCACACATAACACATAGGCCCTCATTACAACCCTGGCGGTAAATCTCGCTCTCCGCCCTGCTGAAGACCGCCAACATACCGTTACAGCAGCGGAATTCTGCTACAGGTATCACGACCCACAGCTCGGAATCCGCCACAATACAAACACCCACACAAGTCCACCACACCAAAGGTCAGTGATAAACTGGCGATACCAAAACCTACACCGTCACGCCAACAAGAATACAACCACACTATCACGACCCACGAATTAAAGCAGTGGTCTTTCAACCGCGGTAATCCATTGGCGGTACCCACCTCCGCGCTCAAAATACACACACATTTACAAAACACAACTACATTGGACAATTCGAAATACACACACCTGATACACATACACACACCACACCCACACACCCAATCCAACATAAAGCACACACCCACATTACCCACAAACCCTTACAACCTAAAATCTGAAAGAAGGCCAGAGAGAGAGATTAGCTAACACAACACCAGCCTCCACACACACAACACCATCACCTATACAACATCCACGCACCTCAAACAACACACAACACCATATTCCCTCACATGTCACAACAGACAGCACCTCACACATCACCCATACCACATCATGGCACCTCAAAGACACACCAGGTTTTCAGAGGAGCAGCTCAGGGTCATGGTGGAGTAAATCATCCGGGTACAGCCACAGCTATTCGGATCACAGGTGCAGCAGACATCCATTGCTAGGAAGATGGAGCTATGGTGGAGAATTGTCGACAGGGTCAATGCAGTGGGAGAGCATCCAAGAACACAGGATGACGTCAGGAAGAGGTGGAACGACCTACGGGGGAAGTTACGTTCCGTGGTATCCAGACACCAGATTGCTGTACAGAGGACTGGCATAAGTCATATCTTTACTACCATATCCCCCCACCCCACCTGCATGCCATCACATACTCCCACTCTTACCCTCACCCCCATCACTCCATCAACTCCATATGTCCCACAATCACAACCCACACATCTCAATACCAAGGCCATGCATGCAACACCTATGCATGGACCACCGTCACCAAAGCATGGGCAGTACAGAAACCCACACAGACCCCAAACCGACTATCGCAAAAGGGCTAACACAGTGACGCAAGCAAAGAAGTAGAGGGTACCGCACCCAATGCACAAGATGGCACACACATATACTAAAATTTTGCATTTACACCCCAACAGGACCCATACCCAACGTCACCGGACAGGAGGTGCCAGACATATCCAGTGCCCCCACAGAAGAGACCCACAGTGATTACAGCAGCTCTGCACGCCTGGATCAAGATGACCAGCCCGGCCCATCAGGGACCTCGGGACAGTCGATTCCCTGACACAGTCACAAACCACCACAGAGCCTCCCACCTTAGTAAACACCAGCACAGCACCCACCCAGCTGGCCCATCCCTCTGTCCCCAGGACACGTCAATCAGCAGTGTGTCCACCACTACAGGGAACCTAGGCAAACCCAGCAACCCAAGACAATCAGGGACCTGGGGTCAGTGGCAGTGGGCCCACGGATCAGGGGACAGAGGCACATGATAACAGGGAAGCTGGGAGGACTGCTGTGCGAAAGGGGGAGGACAGGCCCAGGGAACCCACTCTTAACGAGGCACTCTCCAACATCATGGGAGCATATCACCATTCCCAGGAGACCATGGGCACGGTACTGGCCAAGTTTCAGGAGACCCAGCGGCTGCAGGAGGAACACTACCTTGGGATCAGGGAGGACTTGAAGTTCATTAACACCACCCTGGTCACCATTGCAGGGGTGCTGGGAGACCTTGTCAACACCATGAGGGATACAGTGGCATTCAAATGGACCCCTGACACTAGCCTGGACGATGAACAGCCCTCCACCACTGCCGGCGCTAGTGGACAGGAGGCACCGCCACAGGAACAACAGGCCACCAGCACCCCACCCCTTGCAGAAGGAGAACCAGCCCGCAAACGGTCCCTGAGATCCAGGAACAAGACAGAGAGCATTGCCAAGACCCCCGCCAGGAAATAAGACCCTCCTGAATGTCACCCCTCTGTACCACTTTGTCATCCTGTCAACCTTAAACTGCCATTGCTCCACTTCCTATGCCCCATTGGACAATGCACCTGTGATACAAATAGACTGGACTCTGCCATGGACATTCCTCCACCATCACCCCAGGCCATTTAACACCCCCTCTACTTATTTGCACAGAAATAAACACACTTGATTCACAAAACAATCTGGAGTCAGTCTGTGCTTTCACAAATGTGTAATTGCAAAATCTCTGGAATATAGCAATGTCAATGTACTTGTTCACACACCAAGGTTACACAGCTGTAGGCCAGGAGTAAACATCGCAGAGGGCACAAATTGGGAGCCAGATCTGTGAAATGGAAAGCTAAAGTGACAAGTCAGGGTCCATACACAGAGTGAAAAAGGCAGACTTATGCTAGCTCCTACAATAGAATGAGATGTGGGAAGCAGTTACATCTTCTTACCTGTGTCTCACTGGAAGTATTGCATGATGATGTTGTTTTGGTTGTCTACATCTTCTTCTGCATCTTCTTCTTCCTATCCACAGGCTCCACAGCTGACCCAAGAACAACATCAGGCCCATCCTCCTGCAGAAAAGGCACCTGGCATCGCAAAGCCAGGTTGTGCAACATACAGCATGCCACGATGATCTGGCACACCTTCTTCGGTGAGTAGTATAGGAATCCATCTGTAAGATGGAGGCACCGGAATCTGGCCTTCAGGAGCCCGAAGGTGCGCTCTTTAATCCTCCTAGTTTGCCCATGTGCCTCATTGTAGCGTTCCTCTGCCCTTGTCCTGGGATTCCTCACTGGGGTCAGTAGCCATGACAGTTCGGGGTAACCAGAGTCACCTGCAAATATCGGGGTACAACAGTTAGACATCCTCCAAAAATTAGGGAATCTCCCATACCCAGACACCAAATGGAACTGTGTGGGGACTTTAGGCTCACCTATTAGCCACACATGGTGCCTCTGAGGTTGTCCCATCACATAAGGGATACTGCTATTTCTCAAAATGTACGTGTCATGCACTGAGCCTGGATACGTGGCGTTCACATGGGAGATGTACTGGTCTGCCAAACACACCATCTGAACATTCATAGAATGGTAGCTTTTGCGGTTTCTGTATACCTGTTCATTCCTGCGGGGGGAGACAAATGCCACATGTGTACCATCAATGGCACCAATGATGTTGGGGATATGTCCCAGGGCATAAAAGTCACCTTTCACTGTGGGCAAATCCTCCACTTGAGGGAAAATGATGTAGCTGCGCATATGTTTCAGCAGGGCAGACAACACTCTGGACAACACGTTAGAGAACATTGACTGGGACATCCCTGATGCCATGGCCACTGTTGTTTGAAAAGACCCACTAGCCAGGAAATGGAGTACAGACAGAACCTGCACTAGAGGGGGAATTCCTGTGGGATGGCGGATAGCTGAAATCAGGTCTGGCTCCAACTGGGCACACAGTTCATGGATTGTTGCACGATCAAGTCTGTAAGTGATAACGATGTGTCTCTCTTCCATTGTCGACAGGTCCACCAGGGGCCTGTGCACCGGAGGATACCGCCATCTCATCACCTGCCCCAGCGGATGTGCCCTGTGGAGGAGAAGGGTGAGCAGAGGGTCATACAACACTTAATTATCACAATGTGTTTTTTTGCAAAAACATTACAAATTCTCCATGTGCCTTTGTCTCTCCGTATTCCTGGCCTAAATAGGTGAGACGCAGTTATTTTGCCTGCCATGTGGCCCCCGGAAATGCCGGCTGCCTGACCTGTAAGGTGGAACAAGGGGAAATGAGGTAACTGCGCTGGCGTTGGGCACCGCCGCGGTAGGCGGTCAAAGACCGCGGCGCAATTCAGCATTGGTTAACATTGGGGCCTATGGGTTCCAGAAGCCAATGGCGATGTACTCCGGCGGTGACGGTATACACCGCCGCGGACGTGGCCGCCATTTTCTAACTGTTCCCTCACTTGATACCTGACCTTCAGCAGGAGAGCACCTACACTGCAAGTGCTGCTGTGACCTGTGTCTGGAAGCGACGATGGCTACAGTGTCTGGGGAAAGGGCCCCTGCCTTCACTTCGGAGGAGTTGGAGAAACTAGTGGATATGGTCCTCCCCCAGTACACATAACTGTACGGTCCTCCAGACAAACAGGTGAGTACACTGTCAGCATGGTGGATGGCACATGGTTGTATGGAGTGTCGTGGATAGAAGAGGGTGGGGAGGGGGACAGGCCAGCATGTGAGGATAGTGTGTGTGTATGTATGTCTGGGCCAGGGTGGGAGGTGTTTAGGCAATGTGTGAGAAGAACTGTACGGGATCGTAACATCCATTCTTACTTCACTTTTCCTCTAGGTCGGGCCCACCAGAAGAAGGGTATTTGGTGTGCCAACGCAAAGGACGTCTGGACCCTGGGGGTCTACCATAGACGGAGCACCCACTGCCGGAATTGATGGGAGGACCTGCGCCTCTGGAAGGGGTACCCGTCGCACCATGACTCCCCTGAAGTACAGGATCCTGGCGATGGCCTATCCGGAGTTGGATGGGCGCTTGAGGGCATCACAGCAGCCACAGGGGGGTGGGTACAGTCTCATTCAGCTGACTCTGCGCGCTTTATGAGGTGTCTGGCTGGGGGAAGTGGCCTGTGGGTTCCCCTAGGCCAGGGCGAACTTGGTAGGGTAGGTCCCTTGTTAGGCAGGCTCTGTGGCACTCCAACCCCAATAGTGGTAGAAGCCATCTACACCTAGTCAGGCTCCTGTGGGTTCCAGATGTGCAGCAAATGGGCTTAGGCATCGTCACCTATGGGCATGTGAATTTCTTAAGAACTGTGTTAGTGCATGGCTTAGTGCATAGGGATGCTCCCAGCCCAGCACCTCAGCCACCAAATCCCCAAGCACAGTGGTGCCAGCAACTCCGGTTTCATCGCGTGCGCCACCTATCAGGGCTTCCAGGTGCCACCTAGCGAGGCCAAGGAGCAGGCCATTCCGCCACATGCCAAGGTGAAGAAGGTGCCCACATCGCTGAGGGAGAAGCCGCACCTACCAGCAAGCAAGGGCTCCCCCAAACCAAAAGGGGAGAGTGACAAAACACCAGCGGCAACATCAAAGGTGGGGAAGGGACTCAAGCCGAAGAGCATGTCAGGACAGGGCATGGTGGGCCGGCTTGAGGGGACTAGAATCACCCTTCTATCAACCACTACGCCAACCTGTACGGCGGTGGACACCGCCACCTGCACCGTCACCTGCGCCGCCACCAGCACCGCCACCTGCACAGCCACCTGCACGTCTGCTGCCTCAGCAACAGTCCCCAGCATCATCCCCAGTGTGCAGCCATCTGAGGCTGCAGGAGATGTCCTGCCTTGTCCCTCAACAGGTTCAGACACATGCACCACCGCCAGCACCTCCGCCACAGACACCGCCGCAAGCACCGCCACCAGCCCCGCGATGTGTTCAGACAGTGCCACCACAGCTGACATGGCAATCATCCCCAGTGGGCAGCCGTCTGAGGCTGCAGGAGACGTCCTGGACCCTGCCCAGCTTCCATGAGGCATGACTCTCAGCACTGTTTGCACCTGCAGGTGGCAGGCCAAGCCGCAGCAGGGTGGGGTATGTCTCTGCCTCCATGGCGTATCATGCTACCTGTTCCCAGGCAATCTTGTGGCACACACACCCATGTGAGGGAATGGGACCTGCCACACTGCATGTGAAGCACTCTGGGCACCAAGCCCCCTCCAGAACCAGTGGAGAATCACATCCACTACCTCAGTCTTTGGCAGGATGAAGCACTCTGGGCACCATGCCCCCTCCAGAACCAGTGGAGAATCACATCCACAACCTCAGTCCTTGGCAGGATGAAGCACTCTGGGCACCAAGCCCCCGCCAGAACCAGTGGAGAATCACATCCACTACCTCAGTCCTTTGCAGGATGAAGCACTCTGGGCACCAAGCCCCCTCCAGAACCAGTGGAGAATCACATCCACGACATCAGTCCTTGCCAGGATGAAACACTCTGGGCACCAAGCCCCCTCCAGAACCAGTGGAGAATCAAATCCACGACCTCAGTCCTTGGCAGGATGAAGCACTCTGGGCACCAAGCCCCCTCCAGAACCAGTGGGGTATCACATCCACTACCTCAGTCCTTGGCAGGATGAAGAACTCTGACAACCAAGCCCCCTCCAGAACCAGTGGAGAATCACATCCACTACCTCAGTCCTTGATAGGATGAAGCACTCTGGGCACAATGTCCCCTCCAGAACCTGTGGAGACTGTTATCCACTTGTGAGACTGTGGCTTTGCACTCCCCAGGATAGAGCAGTGGGCAAACCACCCACTGGAAAGACTTGTGAGACTGTGGCTTTGCACTCCCCAGGATACAGCAGTGGGCATGTAGCCCCCTCGTGGAGCAGTGGTGACGTGCGTTCATCAAGGTGAGGTGCCCCCCTTTCTTCCCCTGAGGTGCCTGTTTCATTTCGATCTGATGCCCCTGCAGTGTTCTCTCAGTTTCGAGTCAGGTATCTTGTGTGGGCTTTGCCCATGCATTTTGGGATACTGATCCACGGACGATGTTTGAGTAATATCCGGATTTGTGTAGTTGGTGTACATATTTGTATATACAGATTTTTGAACGCGTTGGTACCGCCCCGGAAAAGGTGGCAGAGAGGCCTCTTGTAATAGTGTGGGCGGTACTTTGTCTCCCACCTGTCTGTTGGCAGTTACCGCCGCGGTGTTTGTTTCTACCGCCGTGGTGCGGTCGGAGTGTTAAAGTGGCTGTCTGTGCTGGCGGTTTCCGCCATGGTTGTGATTCCATTTTTTTTCCACCGGGCTGTTGGTGGAATTACCGCTGCTTTAACACCGACCGCCAGGGTTGTAATGATGGCCACAATCTTTGATCTTATTGACACACCAACGTTTGGTGTGATTCTATGCATCACGTGGTTAGAGCATCACAACCCAAAGACAGATTAGATCCTGACAACTATAAACTTGGATTCCTCCTTTTGTAGTACATTTTATCAAGAAGCTCAGGAACCAGTCAAACCAATTAATTATGCGGCTACACATCATTCTCACCCTAACACATTACCACAGGATTATCATTACTTTTCAGACGTCTTTGATCCTATCAAAACTACCCATTTAGCACCTCACAGGGTGTATGATTGTAGAATCGATCTCATTCCTGGGGCAGTACTCCCATGCAGTAGAATTTATGCTCTCACTGAGCCAGAAACCCAACATTCATGTAAATATTTTGACAAAAGTCTAGAACTAGGATTCACAAGGCATTTCACTTCACCCATTACCTCACCCCTCTTGTTTGTCCTAAAACAGAAGAGGAATTACAAGGGCATTGACTTTCATGCAGTTAACAAGGCCATCATTAAAAATGTATATCCATTACCACTCATTCCCATTCCATTAGATCAAGTTTGTGGCTCCACCATCTTTATAAAGTTAGATCTATGTAGTGTGTTCAACCTCACACATGTTAAAGCTAGAGATGAGTGGAAAACAGCTCTTGGAACACAATTTTGCCTATTTGAGTAGACTATAATGCTTTTTGTCTCTGTAATGCCCCAGCAGCATTTCAGTATTTTATCAACAAAGTTCTCCTTAACTTCTTGGATGTTTGTGCAATCGTCTACATAGATGATATTTTGATTTTCTCTAAGACTGATCAGGATGATGTCCTGCATGTAAGAACTATTCTTCAGCATTTGAGAGAGTATTATCTTTATGCTAAATTAGATGAATGGACATTTCGCTCCAGGTGAGTGGAATTTTTGGGTTACCCTCTGTCCCCAGAAGGTATTCATTGGCCCCAAAAAAGGTAGAAGCCATTCTTTCTTGGCCATCACCTACTTCTGTTAAATAGATCCAGAGAGTTCTTGGCTTTGCCAACTTTTATAGGAGATTTATTGCACGTTTTTCAGATATTGTGGTACCAGTTACTCAATAATTAAAGAAAGGACAAGCATTCTTGGGTTGTATGACACAACCACACATGCCGGAACCACACATTACTTCACAAGGAATTTTGTTGTAAAAGCACACTTAGTAAAGGCATGTGTGAAAACGACATGCATGGTTGTGTCATACAACTTAACCCCTCTTAACCTAAAACAGTACCCCTGCCCCCCCACCTACCCAGAGGCCCAAAACACCTCCCACCCCTAAAAACCTCCCCCCAAAAACCCTGACCCCTGAACCTCCACAGGCCCTAAGTGCTAATACCTTCCCCCACCCTTAATAACTAAACCACCCTGACCCCAACCCACTCTAAGCCCTAAAAAATGAAACTACCCTGAACTCCCTGAAAAATAAACTACCCTGACAATGAGCCCTAAAACCTTCCCTCACCCCTAAGAACTAAACTACCATGACCCACTACCTACCCTAAGTCCTAAAAAAACTATCCCCACCCCTGCCCCTAAAAAATAAACTACCCTGAGTCCCCACCCGCCCTAAGTCCTAAAAATACCACCCTGACCCCCATGCCCCTAAAAAATAAACTATCCTGACACTCCCACCCACCCTGAGCCACAAAACTTTCCCCCACCCCTAATAAGTAAACTAGCCTGACCCCTACCCACGCTAAGCCCTAAAAAATAAACTTTCCCAAATCCCCCCACCGCCCCTAAAAAAGAAACTACTGCGACTAAATCCACCCAACTGCTAAAACATACTCACAAACTATGCCCCAGCCCCACTCACCTCACTTACCTCACTGTGTCCTCTCCCGATCCTTCCTGCTCTCTTCTCCGCCCATCTCCAGCCTTTCCTTAAACCTTCCTCTGCCCCTTAAATATAAACTACCCGCTCCACCCCTAATAAATAAACTACCTGACCCCCCACCTAGCCTAAGCCCTAATAAAAAAGCTTCTCCAACCCCCACTGGCCCTAAAAAATAAATGACCCTGAATACCCCTCACACCCACCCTAAGAGCTAAATCCACCCCAACCCTAAAATCTACCCCAAACCCTGCCCCAGCCCAAATTACCTCATCGCATCCTCTCCTGGACGTTCACAGCCATTTTCTTTGCCTTAACCACGCATGCGTGGTTAAGACAGAGAAAGAGGCAGTCGTTGTTTAGGCAAGTGTTGTTTTGCTTGCATGGGAAACGTCCATGTTGTTTAGGATGCATTGTTTAGGACGTTTCCCGCATTCTTGCTGTCAGAAGTGGCTAAACTGCCCTTTCAAACCTTAAAGTAGAAATTCACAACAGCTCCCATTGTGTCACATCCAGAGTCCTATCAGCTACTCTTTATTGAGCAGGCCACTTCACAAAAAGCAATTGGTGGGGTGTTATCGCAGAGAAATCCTGAGCCTGGCCATCTACACCCCTTAGCGGGTTTTCTCCAAAGCTGACCAAAACTACACAGTGGCAGACAGAGAGTTATCAGCCATCAAGGTGGTTTTTGCAGAATGGCGTCATTACCTACTGGGGGCAAAACACACCATTACAATTTTCTCAGATCATTCGAACTTACAGTTCTGAACTTCAATAAAAGCTCTCACACCTCACCGAATGTGTTGACAATACTTTTTTTTTGTGATTTCAATTTCCTTACCAGTTATCGTGCTGAAACGAAGCAATTGCAATAAGACATTTTGTCGAGGCTAGGGCAAAAAAAAGACAAGGAGAGCTCCACACCCCCTCCTAGTATTATACCCTCTGAAAAGATTATGACTGAAACAATAGCCAATACTTTCTTGACTGAAGTTAAGAAGGCACAACAAACATTTTAGACCCAGGCTTGGTTGCTTAACCCAAAACACAGCTTAAAAGAAGGTTACTTTTTTCATGACCAAAAGATGTTTATACCACAAGGAGTTTTGAGACATGAAATCATAGAATGGCACCATGACTCAGCCTTTGCTGGGCACCCGGGTATCCAGAAGACCCTAGAGAAAATGTTAAGACGTTTCTGGTGGGAAATTTTTCAAAAAGACGTTCAGAATGTAAATTCTTGCCCTGTATTTGCTTGTATTAAGGCTCAACATTAAGACCTTCGGGTCTTCTTCAGCCATTACCCATTCCATCAGATCTGAGGCATATGATCAGTTTGGATTTTGTCACTGATTTACCAGAACGTAACAAATGTACTACCATTTCAGTAGTAGTAGATATGTTATCAAAAAAGGCCCACTTCATTGCGTTCAGTAAAATACCCTCAGCTGTGAAGTTTAGTGATATATTCTTACAACATATTGTTAAGTTATGTGGATTACCAACTAAGATTATTTCATATAGTGAATCACAATTCACGTCAAAATTCTGGAAAGTCCTATGTACTACATAAGGAATTGAGTTGGCTCTTTCAACATTCTATCATCCCCAAACCGATGGTCAAACAGAGAGAGTTAACCAATCTTTAGAACAGATCCTTAGGTGTTTAGCCTCCACTCTTACTAGTCAATGGGACTGAGCCCTACCATTGGATGAGTTCTCACATAACAATAGTGTTCATTCCACCTTGGGGTGCTCTCTTTTCTTCTTCCTCACCGGTTATCATCCACGGACCCTTCCAGTGATGTTTCCCAACACACCAGAGCTAAGGCCTTCTGTCTCTGAAAGGTTACTGACATTACAAGACACACAAGAACAAACCCGTAAATGTTTAGTGCAACAAAAACTAATCATGAAAGCACAAGTCGGTAAACGTAGAGCTCCTGAACCTAAATATAAGAAAGAAGACATGGTGTGGTTATCCACACACAATGTCAAACTTGAGGGCCCAAGGAAACGTCAACCATGATTTATAGGTCCTTTTCCAATTATTGATATTCTGACACCGTCACAGGATGTTTATTCTTACCAGACAAATATGCTATACATCCAGTGTTTCACGTTTCACTTATCAAACCAAATTGCACACACAAAAGGATGTACTTCCTCCCCCAGTGGTAGTAGGAGATCATAAAGAATATGAAGTACAACGTATCCTAGAAACAAAACGGACTCAATGAAAAAAAAAATGTTTTATTGATTGGTCTGGTTAGCCCCCTTTTCAACACTCTAGGGAACCAGCCTCCTTTGCCAATGCCCCTTGTCTGATCCAATGTTTCTATGCTCTGAACCCCCCAAACCTCAGCCTGTTGGTCGGCCTTTGGGAGGGGGAACTGTTATGTCCCAGCTGTGAGCAGAGATAGACATGCCTTAGTCATGCCTTATTCCCCCCTTTATGAGTGATATCAGAGATGTTGTTATTTTCTTTTCATCGTAGTACCAATTTGAATCATGTTATGCCTTTGAAACCTTGTGTAACTTGGCAACTCAGTTTTTAACATAATGGCAATGTTTAAAGCAGATCAAGACCGATGCTTGTTGTTCAGATAACTTCTGAACACCTGGGCTTCACCCAGGTAATCCAGTAAGAACATGTCAACTGTCTACAACTACCTGGGCCCCACCTAGGTAATCCAGGAAGCACATGTCAACTGTCGACAACTGCCGGTTCTTTAACTGATCCTCCTAATGGAAAAAGACAATTGAGAAACATGCAATTACAATAACGACTAATGAGTTTCTCTGTTTTCCCCATGTGTTTCTTTCCACCTGGTCCAGGCCAGCTATAAAAGCTGATGTTTTAGACTAAATCCTGCTTAGCATAGTTTAACTTTGAAGCATTACTTACTTGTCTCCGATCTTCGGTAGCCTTCCCTTCGCAGTCCACTCTTTGTAATGGCATCCATACCTTCACATGGAAAGGCTTCTCCTCGCAGCAACACGCTTCCTGACTTCTAACCTAGTATTTTATGTCTTCTTCGCAAGTTACCAGAGTACCTGTAAAAGGTGGGCAGCTTGCAATTCATCTCGTGCATCGCGCTTTCTTGCACTGGCAAAAAGACACATCATCCCAAAAGAGGTAACATATGTTTTTCTGTTTAATTACGGATCTTGATTAGCACTGATTAATCAGACTTATCTAATGCAAGTAATAATATTATGATCAATCTTGTGACTGAAAAGACATTAGAGAAAAGTTGTATTTCTTGTGATAGCTGTGTCTTCCTGGATCTTATGCTCATAGTTGGTTTTCAATCTGTGTTTTCTTGATCAGAATCTGATGTTGGTGTTTTAAAGCCTTTTGGGACAATTGAGAACTACAATCTGATTGCCATTGCATATTTGCATCTGAACCTTGAACTATTGAGACTCTTGAACTACTGAAGAAATTGAAGTCGTTTTGTTGGAATTAACCCAGTTATTTTCTCTCAGTGGAAATCCTTGTACATGATAATTCCAGTTCATGATAATTCTTGGGTAATTCTTGATTTACACTGGGGAATGTTTCTAGTGTGAATTATTGGTATGTTGATTTGATGTTAGTTAATGTCAATAATCTTTTAAGTTTTTCCTGTTTTAAAGTTTGGTTTCATTACAGGGAAATCCGAGTCTAGATCCTTGTATCTGAACAATCCTGCTTGCCAGTATCCTGAATCCAGAGACAGAAACAAACTATCCGAACACGCAGAAGTCCTTGTATTTTTCTTTTTCTCTCTCATGCCAAACCCCTTTCTCCTTGGAAACTCCTAAGGTTGCAGTGTGTCCTTCATTGCTGCCCTGTCAGTTCTTATTGGGATTCAGTAATTATTGTCCAATAGATCTACCTGGAGTTTAGGTGAATGGCTTGTATCACCTAGCAGCTGTCAACATGCCTTCAAGTCCCAGCTCCTCCAATCCGGCTGCCCGCACCTTCAGCCTTCCACCATCAGTGGAGCTGTCAGCTAGCATCAGCACATCCATCCCTGCTGCCCTCCCTCAAGCTTGTACCGCATTTTCCAGTACCAGTTCGTGCAACACTTTGCACGCCTGGACCACTGGCTAGCACACATAGAGGCAACCCTTGAAGATCTCCAGACGAACATGGAGAATGCCCTTTTTTAACCCTTTTACAATTTGTTTGTTTTGGTGGGAGGGACATGTGTGGAAGGTGGAGAAGATGGGAAAAGGAGTTGGAACTGGATTTTCTCACTTTGGACTTTTTCTTTGGACTATGGTTAGGGATGGGGGCAATTGTTTGGGGAGACAGGTGGGCCTGTTGTGGATAGGAAGAGTGTGTTTTTTTATTATAAATAATAAAAGAGGAATAATTTATCTTACTTAATTTATGCCTGAAATGTGTATTTTGGTGTTTTAGTTTGTACTGCTGTCTTTTAGTGTAGCCTTTTTTTAAATCTGCTTAAAAAAGTGTATGTCTGATACTTATACCCTTGCTCTACCGCTCTCTGCAACTATATTGACCAGTGGGGGGATTGCCATTGCCTATTTTGCCTACAAAAACCTAGATACACACAAACATCTTCCACAGAAGTTAATTACTAACTTACCGAGATCACTTCAATCCATAGTTCTGTTACCTGAATAGATGAAGCAGGGACTGCTAACTCAGTCTTTTCACTGAAGGGGTTTCCCAAGTTGGCATCTTATCTTATGGTGGTTGTAGTAATAGTATCAGCCTAGCACACTGACAAGAAAGACACAAAGTACCACTCCCATCTATGTGAACTTCAAATGTAGGATTAATCAAAGGGTTATCCATCACTATCAAGTAGATTGAAAGAAAACAGAGAGGTAGTGGGTTATATTTATATCAGAAGTTTAGAAATACTGAGACAAGCCTACCATGACTACCATGACACACAACAAAGAAGATCTGATATGATAATAAAACTTAGCAATATTAATTTATTTTGAGCAATGGGGGGTAGAAGTGAATGAAAACTAAACTTAGGAAATGAAATCTTCAAGTCAGGAGAAGTGAGGTCAGAGTCAGGAGTGGTGTGGACAAGGTTAAGTGTTTACGAAACACAGAAAAAGGCCTGAATGATGATGTTGATGAATGATGTATGGGTGGGTAAATGGGGCTGGTCTTGGCTACTGCTCAAGTAATAGAAGATCATGCAGTGAGTTGGTGGCTTTCACCACTTCTGCCCCAGCAAGTGTGTGTTCTACTTATGGTGTAAAATTAAGTCACACCTCAATACAAATCTGTGTAGGGTAAGAGAGTTAGGGGTTCAATGAAAGGATGGGAAATGGAACTTGGGAAAAGGTGTGACAAAGACAAACACTACACAAAAGAAACAACAACAATATTAATCGGGGCACTGAGCAGCACGCCATTATCAATCTGTTGTGGAAGGAAATGAAGGAATGAGTATCACACAATTAAGTTAAATGCATTGCAAACAGTCATTCAGCCCATAGAGACCCAAGATATTATATTTCTAAATGTCTGTCTTCTAGGTTTGAACAATACAAATTATGGAGGATTGAAGTTAAACCACCCAGGTTAAAAGTTATGATTGTTAAATGGAAAATGATACTTTATTGACAAATTAGGGCGTGCATCTCCATTCTTCTCAGAATGCCTGTCACTCTTGGGTGTCTGGCTGAACCTGTCTGGTAGTTAAGCTGGAGTGTTGATCTTTCACCAAGTTTTATTCATGCAGAAGAGGACAACGAGAAAGCCTGGGTATTGAAAAACAGTATCTGTATTATAGAATAAAGGAGAAAGACAGAAGGAAGCAAGGTAAGGTTCATGAAGAGTCAGGCGTGTACCAAGAAGACTCAAAGGCAGAGCAAGAACATAAAGACGAGTATCATGATTGAGTCCCCAAACATTGCAAATCATCAAAATGAAGCTTACAAATTTGTTGAATTCCCTACCTCACTGTCTGCCACCATATACATCATCAATTATCACTCACAATAATTCAATATGTCATCACTCATTAGTGCAATAGTCAGTAGTTACCGTAACCTCTTCCAATTGAAGCACAGTCCTAGATGCAAAATTGTATGTCCTCTTTGTTCCTAGCCCCACATTTGAATTTGACATTGACACTGGCAGTCTTTTAATCAATGATCTTCTAGGACAGCCCTGCTAGGAGATGCAAAAAAAAAGGATAGGCAATGACATGTGAGGGAGGAAGACATTGTCTCCACAGTCCTTAAGAAAATGTGGAGGCTTCTTCACTGCACACCGGTCCAATGCCAATCTGGCCTAATATGTAACTCAGAATCGGTGGGGCAGCATGAATCCAACACAAACATAATGCCCACTATGCCGGAAGATCCCCTGGATTCAGGTAAGTCAGGTTTCTGACAGAGGAGGGGGGCGGGAGGTGTTGTGTATGTGTGTCGGGGTGTGTGCATGAATGTGTGAGTGTTTGCGTGAAAGCAAATGTATGTGTAGTGTATGCATGTGTGAGAATGCGTGCATGAATGGATATGTGAATGCATGTCTGCGTGTCAGTGTGAATGTGGTAGGTATGTGTGCATGAATGAATGGATACATGCGTGTATGCCTGTGTGAGTGAGTGTGTGTATGTGTGGTGCGTGTCTGCGTGTGTATGTGTGGATTGGAAGGGGGTAGCATTTGGGGGAGGCTCTTGTCAGTGACAGGGAAGGGATTCTCTGTCACTGATAGGGCCTACCGCCATGGTTTACTTGGCGTTACGAATGCCACAAAAACCATGGCGGTAGGCAGGGTCAAAATGCCTGAGACAGGACAATAGTGGCCACTGGCTGGAGATTCTTATCTCTATCCCAGCGGCTGCTACCTCCATGGCGGTCGGAGTGGTACATTGGCAGGTTGGCTTCAGCCAACCCGCCAATGTCATAATGTGGTGGTATGGGCCACCAGGCTGTTGGCGGTGCCACCGCCACATTACCACTGACCGCTGGGGTCAAAATGACCCCTATAGTCATTGATTTGTCTGTACTGTTCAAACAGACATTGCATATAGTAGGTTGAGTTCCAACTTGTTGGTACCTCCTGTATCAGGACTTTAACTGGTACTCTATTAGCAGTCTGAATAATCCGCAACTGCTTTGGGTCTTTAAAAGAATGGCTGAAATGAAATGAGTGCAAATTAATCTGCATGTGGTGATTATGTCTTTTTTTTTTAGAAAGTCTTGAAGAGCCAAGTTGATGCAGTGGGCCAAACATAGGACCCTGAAATAGCCACCATTTGCCATGGCCTTGACTATGTTACTGCCATTATCAATGACAACAAATCCAATTCAGAGACCACTGGGTCACAGCCATTCAGACACCGTGCTGTTAAAATAGTTCAAGATGTGTGCAGCTGTATGTGATTTCTCTGTAGCAAACATGGCTACGGTTGCATGACGCTGAATGCTCTTAAAAGTTTCTTCAGGGCCTATGGACAGCTTTTCTGCAAAATAGATCCAGTGTGCAGTAATGCACATGTAATCATTAGCCTGAGAACTGGTCTACATGTCTGTTGTCAGGTGGATAGTGTGGACAACACCTTGCTGCAAAGCCTCATCAACCAATTATAGCACATAGTGATGCAGCTCTGGAACAGCCACTCTGCCAAAATAGGTCCAACTTGGAACCTTTCATTTGGGACAGATGGCTTCCACAAATTCTATGAATCCCACTCCTTCCACAAAAGAAAAAGGGAAGAGGTCCAGAGCAAACATTTTTGCCAGATTCCCATTGTACAAATGTGCCATTGGATAGTTGCGGTTGTAGGGCCCCTCTTGCCTACACATGCCCCTAAATAGTGACCTGGATTTTCTTCTTTTCTGGTGTCACAGACGAAGATTACTTTCGAGAAGTGGGTGTTGGTGGGCTCAATATGCGTTGTGGGGCAGTCACTGAATGTTGTGGTGTCTCCATCTGAGTCTGAATCTTCTTATACCAATGTGAGGTAGCTGAGGTGGGTGATTCTGGTGCACTTCTGTGAACAGGATTGCTTTGCGTAAGGATGTCACCCTATTCTTCCTCACCTCCAACCTTGATTTGACTAGTTGTAGCTGATGATTCTCAGCTTTCCTCACCTTTACCACCACAACCATGTTCAGGAATTTTTTAAGGTGTGTCTCCCACCGGATTGCATGATGTTTTATAAAGTGGGAACTTTTTCTTCCAGTACCGTTATGTAAACCAGACTTACCTCAACAACCACTTGTGTGGTAAAGTGAGCATATTGCAATGTTCTCCTTCTGTTTGCTAAGCATAAGAAAGTCCCAAACAGGGGAGGAGTACTTTTTTAGTGGGCCAATGCTTGAAGAAGAACTGGAGGTAGGTGGATGTGTTATCAATTTCCTTTCTGCAGTGAATTCTTTACTGAGGTAGAGGTTCATGCAGGTCTCAGCTGGGGTTTTACAAATATTGGAGCTGGTGGTGCTACCTGTGCCACATCCCTTGGAGCAGGTTGAATAGTAATGTCGGAGTCCTGTGTCCCAGCTCTGCAATGATTGGCTCATTGTCATCATCCTCCTCATCACCCCATTTCAGGACTCTTAGGGTTTTAGGAACTTTTATTTTCCCTTGCCTCTCCTGGCATCTCTCGGACTCTGCAGGGGTCCACTCCATGTCTCGATCAGCATCATCAGAAGTGATGCTTGGAGAAGCTGGTCAAGTAGTACCTTTTCTTATCCTTGCTGGAGATTTGTCAGTCAATGATTCTAAAAGAGGAGGTTCTTGTTCAACAAGAAGCTCAACCTCCTGTTCTGCTCGAACTTCAGGAAGATTTACTATTGTTGACTGCAGCTGCTGTCCACTTTGCTTCATTTCCTGAGGGACAAATCCAATTCAGTGTCTCTGCTTGTCAGCTTTGCCATGCTTGCAGTGGCTGCCTCACTGACAGACATGGTCTTGGGTTTAGGTTGGGGTGGTGTTGTTGGTGCAGGAGTGTTGCTCCCAGGTTCCTTCCTGGAGGCCGGTGTGCAAGGCACATGTCTCCTGAAAAAGGTTGCGGTCAGCACACCACTGGTGGAAAGCTGCTTCTTCTCACTGTCCACTTTCTTGGGAGGAACATTCTTTGAGGCCATCTGAAAACTCTTAGTTGGCATTAGCATGAAGCTGTACAAGCAGAAGAGAATGGAGTATTGAAATTACTATACAGGCCTTCTCTGGCAGTACTGCAGCTCATGTCTCTTATTCTCTTATGCACCTAAAAGCACCAAGCAAGAAACACATGTAGTTAGTGAAGGTGGCGTTGGTGCAGGCTTAAGTGATATAGAGAAATGCAAGTGTGGTTGGTTACTTATGTAATAGATAACATTGCATTCAAACATTGTAAAGTCAAACCAGACCACCATACCATAAACTTTCCTTTCAAATCAGGCAACACAACATATAGATATCGCACTTTGACTTATTTCCACTTAAAGGAGACACCTGTGGTAGTCCGAGAGGTGCATGGGTAATGGAATTATCCTTAAAAACCTACGGCAGCTAAGTGGTCCAGGGGAAATGGAATAATCATTAAAAAATGAATGATGCTGCTGAGGTGTCTCTAATGTACTGTAGCCAGGGTGTCCAGGAGGAAATGGAATTAACACAGACCTAAAGAAACTGAAAGCTGTACTGCAGCTGAGCGCCCATTGGAAATGGATGAATGGATCAAGGCAAAATGCAGAATAAAATAAATAAATTGTAAGAATTTTTTTAAAAAAAATCTAAAATAAAAATGCAAAACTGAATAAGAAATTAAAATTAAATGCAAAATTAAAATAAAAGTTTTGAATAAAAAATAAAATTAAAAAAATAAAATTAAAAAATACAATTAAAATATAAAATAAATAATACCTTAACATTACAAAAAATCAAAGTCAAAAGCTAAATTAAGCACATGATCAATAATTGCTAATGTTTGTATTGAAGGGTGAGATGAGAGAAACCTATTGTGAGGAAAGAAGGTGCAAAATAATTTTTTTAAAAAAACATGTAATAATATTATGTACATCAAAATCATACTCTTAGTTCACATATAATACAATGATCCCCACACATATAATTAAACTGGTAACACACCTCCAAACCTACAAGCCTAAGGCAAAGACACACTGGCTGGATACACCAAATGGCTTCCAGTCACCTGGTCAAACAACAATAGCTAGCAACATGGCATTGAGAACAAATAACACATGCAAGTCTACGGCAAAGGCACACTGGCTGGCTGTACAAAATAGCCGCCAGACACATGGTCAAACAATAACAAAAAGCAAGGAAGCATATGGAACAAAGAACACATGCAAGTCTTTGTCTAAGACACACTGGCTGGATGCACAAAATGGGCCACGTGGTCAAACAACAACAGCGAACAAGGAGGCATGGAGAACAAAGAACATGTGCAGGCCTATGGCAAAAACACACTTGGCAGATGCACAAAACGGCTGCTAGCCACATGGTCAAACAACAACAGCGAGCAAGGGGGCTTGGAGAACAAAGAACACATGCAGGTCTATGGCAAAAACACACTTGCTGGATCCACAAAATGGCTTCCACCCACAGGTAAAAACAACAGCGAGCAAGGACGTCTAGGGAACAGAGAACACATGGAAGCCGCTGACAAAAAACACACTGGCTGGATGCACAAAATGGGTGAGAGCCAAATGGTCCAACAACAACAGTGAGCAAGAAGACATGGGGAACAAAGAATACATTCAGGCCTGTGGACATAGGCTACACAAAATGGCCCCTGGCCACATGGCATGGAGAACAAAGGCAAATGGCCACACACTAGCCCTGAAAATGAAGGTCTGGTGGTAACACTGAGGAAAACACTAATGTTCATTCAGAAGTGCAATTATCTGCGTTATAAACAATTTAAAATAACACACATCCTCCCCTGCCATCAAATATTACCCCAGATATAAACATTTTGAAGTAAAAAACTTGAAATACAAACAACAGCAGACATTTATAATTTAATACAATTCTATCCCTCCCCTAAATTAAGTTTTAAAAACATATACCACAGAAACATTTGTTTCATGCACTGGTGACTAGTGCTGGGCCTACTGGTGAGATGGCCCACGGGAAGTTTTGGCCACATAGTAAAATAAAAAAATATTGCAGGGGTAGCAAACCTAGAGAAAATGTACTGAGCTGTGCAACAATTTTCCTTTACAAAAGATGAAAAATCAATTCAATGCAAAAAAGAACTAGGCCCTTACTTAAACTCTGGCCGACTCACCACAATGAAATTTAAAAATCAATTAAAAGTAGAGATGAATTCTGGTACAAGCCCCATCAAACAAACAACACCCCTATACAACAGTTTTGAAATTACTTGTGTGATATCACAAAAACAAAGTTCCTAAATCCAAAGGTATATATGCAGTAGATAAAGAGAGTAATGCTTCCACCTCCAAATCCAGTTGAAAAGTGACCAGGAGATGGACAAAGCTCTGAGAGGAGCCTGTTGGACAGGGACAGGAAGTTGGAGTCTCTGGGGCACTTCTTTCCTGTTGTGAAAAAGAGTAAAAAAAACTTCTCACACAAAAAAACAACTTCACTTTCGAGTAGATTTACCTGATTCTCGAGCAGAAAATCTACTCGAGGTATGTTCACACTGGCAAGCGGCACTATATTGGTGCTGTCATAGCTGGAAACTGCACAAGCTTGCGCAATGGTGGAATTCAGGAACTCATCGCTACTCAGCAAAGAGTGAAGTGCTGAATTCCAAAAACTCTGCCAACGGAGCTGAGTTTTGAGTCCGGACCTACAGAGAAAGTTAATCTGTATATCCGGGGAGGGAAATGCCATCAGTCATAGGTATCTCATTGTTGTATCCCAAATTCTCAGGCAACTGCCTACATGTGTGCTAAGGTAAATATTGGGCCATGGGTCCCCACTAGCAGGGCAGGTCTCCCAGGTTGCCTTTTATGGCTTCATGCTCCTTGTGCAGCCATAATCTGTCAGCTTGCCTCGTAAACAGATCCCCCATTCCTCTTGATTGTGCAACTTTGTGGCATGAGTGTAAGTCAAGCAGACTTACACTCCGCCCTTGGCCTGTGATGGCCTGTGATGTGCAAAGCAATTTGTACACCAGTCACAGCCTCAAACCATGGAAGGTAAAACTGAGGAGATCCAAGAAGAATCTCTGCTCCAACTGCAGTGGTTGGCTCACTCTAGAGAGACATAATGGAGACCACCATTTAAAAATCTTTCTAAAGGTGGGCAGGAGGCAAGGATAGTTTACCTAATATAAATCAGTCAATGGTTGGGTAATATAGATTCCTTGATAATGGATTCACTTATCAGCCAACTGAAGTGGAGTCCTTTATGTAAGTTCACTAACCTTTTCTCTTCTGAGAGTTATAATAAGTATAAGTATAAGTTTTAGCCCTGCAGTTCTGTCGAAGAGATGTAGCTGCCTCATTAATGCTAGGAGCAGTATTCTGGTGGCAGACAAAGACCAAAGATGTCATCTGTAAAAATAGATATTCTTAACCTTGGGCAGAATTATAATTCTGCTCGCGCAGCTGGCAGAACTTAGTAACACCACATTATGTGTGTAGCAGAGTTCTTGCCAAATTCCGCCAATCGGCATGTGATAGAATTATTCTCTTGTTGGCGCCTCATGATTTTCACCTGAAAAACACAAGGTTCCATATTGCAGGTTCATGAGCACAAGCAAGATTTGGTGGCTGCTAGTACGATTTTCACTTACCATGTAGCTTTCCGGTACCATTTTGTGACACCGGGGATCGCGAGTGGCTGCAGTTGCTTCTGAGTAGATTTGAGCTAAATCAACTCAAAAATAACTTTTTGAGTAAATATTGTACTCAGTTTTTTTTAATTTGACTTTCTTTCAACAGGAAGGAAGTGTCACTAACACTCCATATTACTCTCCCTGAACCTAAGGCTTCTTCCAGTGTTTTGTCCATCTCCTGGTCACTTTTCATTTGGATTTTGAGGTGAAGGGATCACTCTCTTTGTCTGCAATTCCTGCTGCATAAATACTATTGGATTTTAATGACTTTAATTCTGTGACATCACAAGTAAGGTAAAAAACCTTTGGATAAGGGTGTTCTTTGATAAACGACAAGCACCTGTATATCTTTGTACAATTATTCAATTTATAAATGTGAATTTCGTTGTGGTGGGTCGCTTAAAGTTACATTAGGGGTCTAGTATGTTTTTGATTTTCCTTCTTACCTTTTATAACGGAAAAGGGTTGCACAGTTAAGTAAGTTTTCTCCATGTTCATTACATTTGCACTGTTAATTTATTTTGCCATATGGCCTAGTATGCCTATGAGATATCCAGCCAGTAGTAGTCATTGAATATAGGAAACAGTTTCTGTGGTAGCTGTCCATTTATCTGCTTGGCCTTTTCCCTCCCCAGTGCTGAGCCCTTTTTTGTCTATTTGGGGTAGTTTGCACTTAGGCCTTCATACCGTTTTGTCCACATAAGCTATCCATGCCAAATTTGTGTCCTTTTTTTCCAGCATCCTACGGATTCTAAAGGTACCCAGAGTTTGTGGGTTCCCCTTGAGGAGACTAAGAAATTAGCCAAAATACAGCTGAAATTTCATTTTTTTCAGAAAAATTGGAAAAAAAAGGTTGCAGGCGAATGGCATCAACAATGGCTTTGCAGTGCTAAAATCACCATCTTCCCAGCTTTCAGGAACATGCAGACTTGAATCACAACACATTTTTTGATACAATTGTGGCATTTTACCACACATACCCCATTTTTACAATTTTTTGTGCTTTAAAACTCCTTTCAGTTAGCGACAGAAATGGGTGTGAAACCAATGCTGGTTCCCAGCCAGCTAAACATTTCTGAAAAGTAGACACAATTTTGAATTCAGCAAGAGGTCATTTGTGTAGATTCTTCAAGGTTTTCCTACAGAAAGTAACAGATAAAATAAAATAAATATTGAAATGAGGTTAAAAAGAGCCATTTTTATTCTATAACTTTCTTCAGCTATGGCAGATTTTCCAAAGCAATATATTGTTACAGTTGCTGGACTCTTCTGGTTATGAGGATATATATGACTTGTAGGTTCATCAAAACCCTAGGTACCCAGAGCCAATAAATGAGCTGCACATTGCAATGGGTTTTCATTGCATACCGGGTATACTGCAATTTATTGATTAAAATATAAAGAGTCAAAAAAAGGTATCAAGAAAACCTTTGTATTTCCAAAATGGGCAAAAGATAAGGTGTTAAGAAGTAGTGGGTATTTGCACATCTCTAAATTCCGGGGTCCCCATACTAGCATGTGAATTACAGGGCATTTCTTGAATAGACTTCTTTTATACACACTGTCTTATATTTGGAAGGACAAAATGTAGAGAAAGAGAAAAAACACTTGTTCTTCTATTCTGTGTCAAGTCTCCCGATAAAAATGGTACCTCACTTGTGTGGGTAGGCCTAGTGCCCGCAACAATAAACGCAACATGGACACATCACATTTAAATATGATGTTTTTTTTTGAAAGTGTCTACCTGTGGATTTTGGCCTTTAGCTCAGTCAGCAACGAGGGAAACCTATCGAACCTGTACATTTTTGAAAAATAGACACCTAGGGAAATCTGGGATGGGGTGGCTTGCGGGGCTCTCACCAGGTTCTGTTATCCAGAATCCTTTACAAACCTCATAATTTGGCAAACAAAAAAAAAAACACTTTTCTCTCAGATGGTGGTGCTGCAAGGATCTGGGATATAAGAGGAACCACAAACTTGCTTCCACCCAGCATTCCCTCAAGTCTCCTGATAAAAATGGTACCTCACTTGTGTTGGTAGGCCTAGTGCCCGCGGCAGGAAACGCCCCAAAACGCAACATGGACACATAACATTTTTAGATTGAAAACTGATGTGTTTTTTGGAAAGTGCCTAGCTGTGGATTTTGGTATCTAGCTCAGCCGGTACCTAGGAAAACCTACCAAACCTGTGCATTTTTTAAAACTAGACACCTAGGGAAATCCAGGATGGGGTAACTTGTGGCACTCTCACCAGGTTCTGTTACCCAAAATCCTTTGCAAACCTCACAATTTGACAAAAAACACTTTTTCCTCACATTTCGGTGATAGAAAGTTCTGGAATCTGAGAGGAGCCACACATTTTCTTCCACCCAACATTCCCCCAAGTCTCCCAATAAAAATGGTACCTCACTTGTGTGGGTAGGCCTAGTGCCCATGTCAGGAATGGATCACACAATGATCAATGTTAGTCCTTACATGAGGACAACTGTTGACCCTGGGGTGATCCATTCCTGATGCAGGCACTAGGTAAAGGCACTCAAGTGGAGAAGCATTTTTATCCGGACAGGTAGGGAAACACTGAGTGGTAACAATTTTGTGGATCCCAGCATGTTCCTGTAGTTTGTGTGACCAAAATGCAAGAAAAAAATAGAGTTTTTATTTGATATTTCGCCTTTACAGAGTATTCTTGGTAATAACACTTTGGGAAATCCACACAAGTTACACCTCTGTGGAATCCCCTGGGTGTCTAGTTTCCAGAAATGTCTGGGTTTGTTAGGTTTCCCTATATGGCCGCCGAGCCCGGGACCAAAAACGTAGTTGTCTGCCTTACAAAACCAGGTTGTTTTGTGATAGATAATTTTGATGTCTCCCTATGCTTGCCGCCACATGCACCTACTCTCTGGGTTGGGCTAACCCGCTATTGTCTCGCTGCACAGACTGTGCTTGCGAAGGGACAGCAGGACTTTCCTCATCACATTCCTCAGAATCACTGAAGAGGAGTGGTCGGATGGGACTCTTACAACTGAAAAATCACTCCCAGAGACTGCGCCATTGTCCTATCCCTCAGATGCTGTCTCGGTATCCGTGGCTCAGTCTCTGATCGTACATCAGAGCTGTGCGCTACAACCCGAGTTATGGCCTGAGAAGCAGTCTTCCAACGAGACGCCATCTCTGCTACTGGCTAAACTCTAGCTCTAAAACATTAGCCTACATAGACAGTCACAAAATTGCTGGTGTGTGTGTGTCTGATGCGTGCAACAGTAAATGTCAGTCACCTTACATTTGCTTCTTCCCTCAATCAGCCTGTTCTCTCAAGACTCTCAAAAAAAGAAAAAAGACACACTATTACTTAACCCTGTCACATACCAATCCTCACAGTCTTTAGCGCCCCTGGAGCCCAATCCAACAATCATTATTGGTGCTCCCACTCCCATGACCTCCTCCTCGGATTCCATCACTTCCACCCAGCAAAAGTGCCCTTCTCCATAGCCTTCCTCGCACCTACAGTTTATTTGTATTATAGCACAGGTAATGGCTGGCTTTACTAATACACTCAGCTATTTACATTAAATACAGATTTGATCTTTGCAGTAGGCATAAAAACCTTCTGCACTACCTTATGGCATCGAAACTGCCACTAGACAAAAGTCAGATCCTGTTGTAGCAGAAACATAATCACAAGAGTTACTTGACTTTTTTATTGCTGCCTAAAAGCTCTGGTTGAAATGCGTCAATTGAGATATATATATATATATATATATATATATATATATATATATATATATATATATATATATATAAAGAGATAATTTTTTTATGTGAGTGTGGTTTTCCTGGGGGCCAATCGCAGCCACCAGGGAAACCACAAATGCATTGACAAAAGTGATCGCTCTATATACATATGTTATATATATATATATATATATATATATATATATATATATATATATATCTGTATATAGATATACATATATATCTATATACATTAATATAGATATGTCTATATATATATATATATATATATATTAGACACCAAAGACTTCTTGCTGAATCCCAGTCACTTTAAAGCTGTGAGCTTACGGCAGGGTAGCGAACCCTTTCAACATCCAACACACACACACGTCACCTCCAAGTGAAAGTATAACTTGAAGTAGAAGACAAACCTCAGCTCATATCCACACAACGTAGTTTATTTAGGTTTACAGCAGAAATTTCAACCCATCGCTTTTCGTAGCCCTGGCTCCTTGATCATGCGTTTGAGTAGTCATATTTCATTCCACTGAAATAGCCTATGCAAAAGCTTAATGTGCTCATGAACATCAATAACGGACTATCAGACACTGTCATACTTTAGAAAAACGTGTCGGCCATTTTGTAACATCAAATGTGCATTTATAACCTTATTCCCAATCGTGAAACCATATAAAACGTCTATCCTATCACTATTGAAAATAAACATGTTTCAGAGCAGAGTTAAATATTAAAAACTAATACTTATAAATGACTCTATTGCAATTTTCACTTTTTAAATTGCTTCCATACGATATACTATGCTCTTAAATCATGAAAAATGGACATTTGGTCCATCCTAATCTTTTTCAAATTGAGTCGGCCATTTTCTACTATCTCTAATACAATTGAGTATATCTACTGTTTTCATTGTAATGTCACCTATGTAACATTAGAAATACAGATTTACAATGATATCAATAGCAATGTTATTCTTGAGTAATAGATAATTCTTCACAATTCAATGTCATATTAAAATACACATTCATCAAACTAATACATTTTATATCATTAATTGCCTGAAAATTCTAATTACAACAGTCAATCAGGATCAAATATATTTCAAATTTACTGGGCCTAGTCAAATGCTTGACACAAATGCTACTTACTTTTGAGGGTTTCACATGGGAAGCTATCAAGGGGGACAGTATGATGAGCCAAACAACCTGTTGTGGCATCTGCTACAGGACAAGTTAAAAAAGGTGTTACAAAGGTTCACCATTGTGAATGAAGAAGCTTATGACTTGGTTCAGAGCTTAAACTGGTAGATGTATCCATAGGTGGTTCATCATCAATGATTCCATCCATTTGTGTTGCATTTGAAAATTGCAAATTCATATTTTGGACATTTCTTGTTGATGAATTGGTGGCAGGATTCAACAAAAGTTCATTCTAAGCCCTCCCCAATCTCAGGGAAATAATTTCAGCATTTTTGTGCTTGAAGAGGTATAACCTGAATGGTAATGAAGGAGTTAGAGGTCTACCAAGGAATACTCACAGTCTACTGTGTAGAATCAGCCACATGATACAATTTTACGTTGTCAATGGAGACAAAATGGTTCTCTTCAAAACCAGGCAGCGGTGGTAGAATGACAGTTCTGTTACTGTGTATTCCCAGACCTGGAAGCAGTGCTCAGTAAGATGGGCCAAACTCCTTCTTTACAGGTATCTTTTCTCAAACTAGACCCCCCAACCTTAGGAATCTAGCCTGTAGATAGTGGCACATCCCTCATTCCCAAGGTGGTGGCATGTGCTGTTGAATTTTCATCACAAAATTGTTGTATTTCCTATAAAACAGTGACATGGTCATTTATGTCAAAAGGTATTTCTGCCAACACCGCGCCAGGGCCATCATGATCAGGGACGTACATTGGGATCCCAAACAGGACTTCATAAGGAGTTAGTTCTCCAAAAGACCTTTTAGGCAGATTGTTTAATGCTCTCTGGACTACTTACAGGTGATGGTGCCAACTTCGACCTGAACTTAGTACCCTAGCTGTTAAGTATTGTCGGTTCTTCCACTCCACTACCAAATTTCCCTCAGGATAATAGGGAGACGAGAAATGTACCCTAGCCCCCATCATTCCCATGGTGTCCCTGAACGCCCTGGAGGGAAAAGCAGGGACCTGGTGTGAGTGGAATGCTGCAACTGCAAATGTCCCTATAAAGACTGGCAAATCGCTAATACAAGTTTGAGCGTCAGCTGTTCATTGTGGCCACATCCATAGGAATCTGGAGCATGAACCTACAACTAGTAGAATATATCTGTATGCACCGTCTGGTTGTAAAGGACTGCAATGGTCCAGGTAGATACACTGCTAACCCCAGTTGAAATTAAGAGTGGTGTCTGTGGTTGGCATTTAATTATTGACCCTTGAATTCGTTGGCAAATGTCACAAGTAAGGACATGCTGCTTTGTCTATTTGTACAGACTAGGCCACCAATAATGTTTCTGTAATAGTGAGATGGTAGCCGCCACACCAGCATGGGCAAAGGCAACACTTTCAGGTGCAGCTTTAATCAGATCTAGTCTATGGCTAGGTTGGTGATCTCATGATCATCCACTCCTGGTATTGTAACAAAGGTGATGTTTTGGGCACTTCAATGGAAGGAATATTTTGCAGGATATGCTTTTTGTAAAGGCATCCCATCAGCTGAAGCTTTCACTGCAGTGAAAATCTCATCATCCATCCTCATTTGAGAACAAGTTATCACAGCAAGAGAAGCCATACCAACTGCACATTTGGCCACTTCATCAATCAAAGAACTTCCAACAACATGTATTCCACACCGTTTATGGCTCATTGTATGGACTACATGAGCATGTGACAGCTTGTCTTTAATATCTGCCACCTTCCCCACAGAAATCTGAGTTTTTTAATCAAGTTTCCTTTGGAATCTCTGAACCCATTAAGGCATGAGTAGTGTTCATTGAAGGACTTCTGGAATCGCATTTTATAGTTCTTAGGTATGCTATGCCTAGTGGCCCCTGTGATACACAATGACAATCTCTGCACAGGCCTATCATTAAGTAAAGAGGCCTACAAATGTAATTCGCTACTGCTAGGAACGCATTATGTTGCAAGGCTTGCTCTCTGAACAGCTATCATGAAACATCATCGTCATTGCATGCTAGCTGAAGCAATCTCCCTTCTGGAAAGTACCAGTCTGAGTATGTGATGTTCTCAAGTTCTGTCACAAGATGGACCATGTGATATTAGGCACGTAGGCCACCTTGTGTAAAATCCTTTTCTATGCTTTTTGTTACTATATATGGTATGATAGGAAAAACGACCTCAGCCATAATGGAGAAGTAGTCATACGTCAAAGCCAAAGAACCAATAAGACGTTGAATTATGTTTGTGGTTTAATACTATAAAAGATCGTGTATTACTTCCTTGTATTAGGCTGTTTGTGTACACTAGTACAGAGCATGTACATGTCTTTCTATTTCTATCTCTAATAAATTCTTTATGTTTATCTAGAAGAGCTGGCTAACGGTCGTTTGTATCCTGAATGGGTGCTGAATAATTAGGCTTCTACAGACTCACACACAATCAGTGTTGAAAGTTCAGGAGTCGTATGTTCCAGTGCCAAGATCAAAGCTTGTAACTCTGCAAGTTGTCCTCCTTTGCAGTGCCCTAGGGTCTGCGTGTAAGTTTGCTGAGGGAAAGATTTACCATTCCTCATTGCCCCACAAAGGCTGCACAAGTCACTGAGCACTGATGTTTGGTACCTAAAGCTGGTTGGGCTGAACCATTGGTGTAAATGATGATTCTGTATTGATCAAGAGGCAGAATGTTGGTAGATATTTTGCTTCTAGATCTGAGAATCTGTATGTGTTGTGGTGTCCAATATTTGCTGGAAACATCAGGACAAATTAAGTCATAAAGTGGTGTGATGCATTGTGCATTTTCTGGAATGTATGTTCTGCCAAATTTAAAGAAACCAAGCAATGATTGCAGTTTCTTGATGGTATTAGGTGGTTGTAATTGGACACATTTCTCTCCAGAAGTTGTGGTGCTGGACTTCCCTCATTTGACAGTTTGTATCCTAGGAATAGGACACTAAGAAAAGCAATTTTTGTTTTCTTGAAATTAAACTTGCAGCCTTCTGCGGTGAACCCCAGAACAATGTGATGTAACCTGGTTAATAGTGTGTTGAGGTCATCCTCTGTTAGGTAGATATAATCTACATAGGACACGCCTCAGCATCAATATCATGCAATATTGCTATCACATGGACAGAGAACATTCCTGGACTGTTCATATACCTATGAGGGAGACGGCAAACTCTGCGTTATGAACCCTATACCGAAAATGCATGGAAATTCCGGCTTTCAGGGGCTAGACTTTGGCAGAAAAAAACATTGGAGATATCCAAGGTTGTTTTGTATTTTTTGTGCACCATGTTGTGGATTAGTGCTGTACTGTGTGAGGTTTAGATGACTAATGTACATTTGTGACTGTTTTAAGTATCTGTAATCAAAAGCTATTCTGTATGGATGGTCTGGCTTAGCTACAGGAAACAAAGGGTTATTCATAGGAGATACACAGGTTTCAATTACTCATTGGTACTCAGGTTGGGAGAGAATTCCCCTCACTGGGGCTTTAGCTTAATAGGATATTAAGGTTGTGTTTGTGGGTTGGACTGCATTGGTAGAACATGGTAAGGGGAATCTCTATCCCAACCCACATGGTTGGGGTACAGCACAGGTACCTGTGCCAAGGGCCAATCAGTGAAATAGGCTTCTATTACTTAGCAGGAACAAGGACTGAGAAAGAAGGCAAGATTATGGCCCTCATTACAACCCTGGTGGTCAAAGACCGCCAGGGCTGTTCTGGAGTTTGTACCGCCAACAGGCTGGCGGTACAAACTCGGGGATTACGACCGTGGCAGAAGAGCCACGGTCGCACAGCCGGGACCGGCGGTTTCCCGACACATTGGTCCCGGCGGTTGTAATCCCCCAGGGCAGCGCTGGCCAGGGGATTACAAGTCCCCGTCCCGCCAGCCTTTTCATGGTGGTAGGAACCGCCATGAAAAGGCTGGCAGAAAGGGGAGTTGGGGGGCCCCTACGACTGCCCATGTCTCTGGCGTGGGCAGTGCAGGGGCCCCCAGCCACAGCCCCATGGAGCTTTTCACTGTCTGCATAGCACGGGTGCAACTGCACCCGTAGCACCGTCACACCGCGCAACACCACCGGCTCCATTTGAAGCCGGCTCCCGTGTTGCGGCCGACATCCCCGCTGGGCCGGCGGGGGGAAACTTGGTTTCCACCCGCCGGCCCAGCTGGGATGTGGTTATGGCCACCGCGGGAGTGTGGCTGCATTGGCGGCCGCTCACCGGATACAACTTTGTAATGAGGCCCCATATCTTCTTCTTGTGGGAGCATACAGGCAAATTCTGGTGACCAATCAATAGAATATCATAACTGAGTGTTAATCTTCCCCAAAAGATTACTTGGATGGTGTGCTCAATGTCTCACTCAATTTGAATTCTTACTTTGTAAATCCTGTTGGGTAGGAAGACACACCTGCCTGCTGTTTCAACTTCAAGGAAGTTGTTAGTTTCTGTCACATATCTCTAGAAGATTCTGGTGAACTACAGTGACCTCTCCCACACTATCTAGCAGAGTCACTGCCCACACCCTGTTCTTCAGTAGTGTTCTCAGTATGTGTGGCATGTTTCACCAAAATTGCTGCAACCTTTTCTTTTTGAACTGAGGTTTTAGTTGTGAAAGTTTCTCTTCCTTCCTAATGGGGATTTCCGAAGAGCGCTGTGGGTCTTTTTTCAGTTTCACATACTCACTTTTGTGTTCTGACCACCCTTCTCTCTCACTTCGTTTGTTGGGTGGGTCCTGAAAGGAACAAGAAAGGCGTCTATCAGAATACTATTATGTATCAGTTTCACTCTTTCTAAGATTGTATTGTTTCTCTGGTATCTCAGAATACGGAGTCTCCTCTTTGTTTTGCTTTATCTTTAGCGTTTTTTAGAACCCTCTTTTATTTGCTTGGTATTATCTTTACTGAAATTACCTAGTATTAGTGGTTTACTTGGTCAGTCTCCCAGACTATCGCGACCTATACCAGTATAAGTCTTGGCGATAATCTTTGCCAGCTCACGTTTCTGATCTTTTGGTGGAACATCCCAGAGGGAGCCACTGGCATACTGCTGATGCTACTGCTTCCCCTTTAATATTACTTTATATGACTGAAGAGACTGTGGCAAAATTGCCTGATAATTTAATCCCCAAACCCAGGTCAGGGGCCGCCTGTGTTCTTTTTAAATTTGTTTTAAAACTTCCAATAAATGTGCAGGTGTTTGAGTAACATGTGTGGTAGTGTAAATTGCAACAAATACTGTGCCCCAAGTGGCACAGTAGCCTATAGATGGGACCACCCCAAACGCCAAGCGCATTGTGAGAATTCTATGTTTATCTTGAGGGACCATATTGGGAAACACTGCTTCCAGCACATTTGTTTTCTGTGCCATTTAAAATTGAATTTCATTGCATTTTCAGGGAGTCTTACCCATTATTGAATGCACAGTTGCCGGGTTTCTGTGGTGCCGCTGGAGCAGCCCTCGATGGGACGGTATTTATGGTCCACTTTACAAATTGTATTATTCATTTATATATATATATATACACATATATATATATATATATATATATATATATATATATATATATATATATATATATATATATATATATATAAATATATATATATATATACATACTAAATTATTATATAAGTAGCGTAAATGTGCTACTGGCACATTTTATACATTGGGATGTGGTGTATATGTGGCTAATAATGCCCATGTAGGTCCGCCATTACTTAGGGGACCTAATCTAATGTTTTGAATAATGTGTGGAAAGGCACCTTAAAACCAATGCTGGTGTTCTTGATAAGAAAGGGGTATTTCTAGATTTGGATAAGGAAATGAGCAAGTATCCTCCTGATTGTGGCACATGTAATTCTTTTGCAGCAAAGAAACCTAAACACCAAGGACACAGAAGTTCTGACGCCCAACACAACACAAAGACAAGAGTCCAGCAGTCCGATTCTGCAGTCCACGAAGCAGAAGCTGGTATTATCTCTTCCCAAAACCCTCTTCCCTTTGAGGACTTGCGAGAGGGCAATATACTCTTCATCGCGGTCACGTTAGTCCTCACCGGGATTGGGGAATTGTCATCGTCCCATCAGAACGCTTGGAATTCAGGTGAGTTGCTCCCACAGAACAAAATCCTTGAGCAGGGGCACAGAGTGAAATGCGTGCAGAGGTGCTGATAAAATGTACACCATGAACAACTATGTCTTCTCAGAAAAGGCAGCTGATTTAAATATAAAAACAATGAGCTGAAAAGCTGGCTGTGCTGAAAAATATTAAAAGGAACAAAATTAATACTACGTGTGTGTATATTTAAAGACACTTGCTATGGGCCTAAAGCTTAAATAAGGACGTCAAGCCTAGGTACGAAGAGGAACCCACAAAATGCATTTGTTTAGTGCAGCAGGAGCAGCTGGTGCTTTTGTCTTAGTCAGAAGAACCAGTCTCTAACCTCAAAGCATGGAGAGATTGACCATGATTAAAATGAACCAATACTTCATGCCACAAGATTCCACTGTTCCTGAAACAGCACAGGAGGAGGATGAAGGCAAATGGTCAGATTGAAATACATTAATTGACCAACTTCTGGGAGACCCCCAGAGTTTGAGTACAAACTCTACTTCCCTGGCTGAGTGAGCCACCATAGAACTCTCACATTATTGTCAAACTTCTTTGCAAAAAAATTGGAAAGAACTAGGTGAACATTTATATATTTGGTGTCTGACTTAGGCAGTCCCACCATTTATTCAAATGTATGGCTGAATTGGGACTCTGAGTCAGACTCAGGGTGAGACTACCTCAACAGGAAGAAGAAGGAAGTTATCTACTTCAAATTCAAAAGGAAACTAACATGACTCAAAGAGGCCTACTCAGACCTATGGACTGGAGAGAGAGGGGCATTGATTCGCGAAATGCTGAAGATAAGTAGTATCAAGGCTCAAATGTCAAACTCCTCTAATAGCTGTGGTCAGGGAGCTGTAACTGTAGTCAGACGTGATAGACGCACTTGGCTAAATGTTATGACAGTTGTGAGATTGATAGCCAGGTACATGCAGCTACTTGTCTGGGAGTGGTTGTAAAATTGTTCTCACTTCTCAATTATTCACACAGAAGTCATCATGTAATTGCACTGCAGCAGCCTATGCTCTTGCTCTGCCTCTTGGTCCACTCCTCAAATAGCTTTCCTTCTCCTTGAGAATACACTGTCATCATTTACTGTTTTACAATCCGTAGGCCTTCTCTTCTTCTACATGAAAGCTCCATAACACTCCTGCTCACTTTAATGGACCGGTTCAGCCATGCACCCAAGATGGACATTCCAAGAAGAATGCAGATGCACCTCCCAATTTGGCATTTATATACAGTATCATTTTTCTTTTAACAATCATAATTATTAGGACTGTGTGAGTTCACTCCTCCCTAATTTGTATTTTTCAAACCTAGTTGACAGAATAATTGGACAATAACTTTGGTCTCTGGGGCTGAAGGACTGTTTGCAATGCATTTAACCTAAGTGTGTCATTCCTTAATTTCCATCCACAACAGATTTTATGATAATGATGATGTGTTGCTCATTGGCCTGATGAATATTGTTATTGTGTAGAGTTTGTCTTTGTCATACCTTTCCCCAACTCCCCATTCCCATTCATTCATCAAACAACTAACACTCTTCCCCCAGGCTGTGTGATATATTGAGGTGTGACTTATGAATTCTACACCATAAACAGATCACACATTTTACAGTATGGATATGGGGAAAGTGACACAAACTCAGTGCAATATCAAGTTCTTACCTGAACAATAGCCCATGCCAGCCCCACTTACCCAACCAGGCATGAAAGGGATAACATAACACATCATCATAGTGCAGAGTCAGAATAATGTCTGTTGCAGTGCTCCACAGTAGGTAGTAGTATTAGTGTGGACTATCTGGCCTGATTCATAAACGTAAAGGTCCACTTTTGCAGTAAGTTCACACTTGCAGTGTAACTGAACTACCACAAGTTTACTCTTTCAAGTAGTAACCTTATGAGTAGTACTTGGACTGGAGACAGGAGGGAAAGTAAGAGAAACAAGAGGAGGACAGACAGAGGACAATCCAGGAAAGGAAAACAAAAAGAAAGTGCAAGTCATCAAAATGCAAAATAAACACAAACATAAACACAGGGAAAGTGAGACAATAATAATTAGGGAATAAGGAAGAGCAAATGAGGTGGATTGGGTTGGATGGAGGAAAACGTCAGCCAGCAACAAGAGAGGACCAGAAGCAGGCAAAACAAAATAGCTGTGCCCTTGCACACATCAAGATGCCATTCAAACAAATTTTTCAGTGCAGAGCATATTACCGGCTTGGAAAAACAGCACAAACAGGTGGATGAGCATTTTTCCACCTGTTTGCAGAATTCTGCAGAATCTCAACACGTTTTTGTAAATTCTGCAGAGTAAAACTCTGCAAGTTCTGCCCAGTACTAGATACTTTATGGATATCAGGACCAAACCCAATTTCGACAATCTTTTTGCCCTCTAATTGATATCTGGAAGTTCAGTGCTGAGGGCAGGGGGTGTGTGAGACAACACTCCTGCTTTCTGCCCCTCTCAAAACTGAAAGATTGAGACAATTCACTGTTCTGGCATATTTTCAAGGTGATGATGGGCTGCTTTTACCATAGCTTTAAACCAATGGCCTATACCAACCCTAACCAGTACTTTTTTTCTAAAAGAAAATCAATAAACCCTATCAAGGCCTTTCTATGCATCTAGTGAGACCATGATTGCTGGGATAGATTTTTTGTCTTTTTCAGTGAGGTGTCCTATCTTCTATATATTATCATATGTCTGGGTCCTGGAATAAATCCTGACTAACCAGGTTAGCTCTGGGCAAGCAAAAGGTGCACAGGTATCATGACCAGAAACGTCTTCAACAGTTTCAGATCAGTATTGATCAATGTTATGGGCCTATGTAAAGAGCACTGCCTTGGGTCTTTCCCCTGCTTAGGAATCAGAGTAATGTTTGCTTTACCAGTCATGGGAGTAGTATTTCCTCGTTGTGTTAAGAACTTATCTGGGGCAAAGGTGCAATGATAGTCTTGTAAAACCCACTTCTAACCCCATTGGGCCCTGTAGTCTTCCCTTTCTCAAGGGTTTTAATTGCTTGAGTGGCCTCATCCAGTGTTATTTCTGTCTCCAGTGCTTCTTGCTGCCTAAAGGAGATGCGAGTTATGTGGAAGTCCCTTCCATAATCCTTCAGGGCCACTCCTAGTGAGGGATCTGTAGAACAAAATGAAGTGGAAAATGTCCAAAATTACTCCAGCGTCTCCACTTTTATAAGTATATAATACCGCCGCCGGCATGGTGGTCTGAACTGTCATATTCTGAACAAGGGAGGGCCACCACAGGCAGCCCTCCGCCACCGCCAGGCTACCGCCGACAAGCAGCCTGATGATAGTGGATTACTTTATCTGACAGGGCAGCGCTGCAAGCAGCGCTGCCCTCCGGATAAACAACCCTTGTTCCTCCAGCCTTTCCCTGGCAGGCTGGCGGAAGGGGTGCACTGGGGCCCCCGCCGCACAGTGGCATTGACAACGGCTCCATGTGGAGCCGTCGGCAATGTCCCGACCCAGCAGAATGTATATTATTCGGCCGGCGGAGTCTCAAGGGGGTTGGCGGTCTGTGATAAGACCGCCAGCAAACCCTGCCGTGTTCACAATGACCCCCTAAACCCACCTGAAAAAGTGCAAAAACAGGGGTCACACCATGTTACCCTGATTGTAAAATCTCTGTTTAATTGTAAAAGTGCTCTTTCTGCTTTTTTAGTTTTGATAGCACAAATCTTCCACCTCAAGGCTGTCAACTCTCTTAATTAGAATATGGATCTGTGTAGTGTTCTAGACAATTCTAAACTACAGAATGTCTAAAGCTAATGATGTGACATCATACATATTGTGAGGTCATCATGTTCTATTAGAATGTAGAGAAGGGTTTGTATAGAGGTAGCAAACCATGCCTGGCTAAGAAAGGGAGGTGTGGAGTATGTGACAAAGTTGGCCATTTTGCTAGGGACTGCCAAAGTGGTTCTCCACTTGAAAACGACTGTACAAATACTAAAACAACTGGTGTTGCAAATGTTTCTAAGGCTGAATGTACTGAAATGGATAAGATTTGTGATAGCCTTAGAGATATGGCTATGGTAATCACTGATAGTTTGGTGGTAAGTGGTAATCCTGCCATGCGTGTAAATCCATATACCAAAGTAGAAATGGGTGACAAGTGTGTAGAATCACAGGATAGATCACCAGTTTTACATGAAGGGCAAAGAATTGAAGTTGTAGGATTTTTTGAGGACATGAGAAAATGCTATGTTGAGATTAAAGGTTTACGTATTTTGGGATGGTTCCATCAAGGTTTGTTCAAAATGGTTTTCAGACCAGGCACTGAGGAGTAAGGGGGTCATTATGATCACAGACCGCCAGCCCCCTGAGACCCCGCCAGCCAAATAATAAACATTCTGCTGGGCTGGCGGGCGGAAACAGTGTTTCCACCAGCTGGCACAGCAGAATGCTGGGCCGGAACATTGCCGAGAAAGGTTTGAATGGAAACGGCATGGGGAGAGAGAGTTGATGGTCACCTGATACCAAGCTCCTTTGCTGCAGTCTCTGTTATTTACTAATCAACTTAACATTTCTCCATACATTGCATGAAATATTTTACTACAATCTGTTGGCCCTGTAGTCCCTATCCACCTATATCGAGTTTGCTTCAAGTTTCTAGTTCCTGCTTTCTCAGTTTCCTCAAACAGCAAATCATCCTAATGCACTTGGACAATATTAGTGCCTTGAAGGCATCCCAAATCACAAGTGTATTAGTTTCTCAAAGTACTTGTCCATCTGGCCGACCAGTTCAGGGCAAAGCACCAGATCATGAAGTAGACCTGGATGGCACTCCCATCTTCCAACTTGGCTTTATGTCACTGGAAAGGAAAAAGCAATAAGTGTGATCAGAGAATACAATCAAGTGAATGTTTGTGCTAATAATGTCTCCAAGCATCCTGTTCCTAACAAGGGTAAAGTCAATAGGTATGAACATTAGGAGTAATTCCTTACGGTGATGTTATGTTCATTAAAAAGATCATGGACTCCAAGGTTTTCATGCACATGCTTCAAATTCTTATAGAATCAGTCCTCTTGAGGGCTTGGGCTCCTGACCTATCTAAGTCTGTATCCTACTAGGCTAGGTTGGAACTCGTGGAGTTTCACTCTGCGGAATTACGCAGACTTACCTTAATACTCTGCAAGATTCTGCAGAGTTCTGAAAGTGGCCAAAATAGGGCATGTCGTGGTGCTTGCGCTGATTCTTCCATGCTGTTAAATCAGCATGAACAGCACCATATGGCACATCAGAGTCTGCTGCTTCTTTCTGCTACTTGAGTAGATTTTGTACTCGAGCAGCAGCTTTCTCAACATGAATGGTTGCAACCTGCTGCAACCGCCCGCATTGAGAATTCTCACAGGGAAGCATTCTAGTGCCCTTAAAATATGCTGGGGTAGCACATTCTCACTTGACAATTTAACCATGGCGAGCTGCACAAGAAAAAACCCACCATGCAGTGGTTATAGGAGTTTGCCAGAGCTCTGCATTCCAAGTAGGACGTGGAGTGGGCAAAACTCAGAGAACTCCGGCAGTAGAATTTCTCACCCACCCCTAGCTTCTACACCATGCTACATTTCCCTATCACCACTGTTTCTCCTTCCAGTGAGCCCTCAAGAACCCTGAAAAAGTGTTGCACAATGTTATCATGCTTTACATTTAGACCATAAACTGTGGCCAATGTTAATAATCTGTTGGGTAAATTACCTGCTACAATCACAAATACACCCTCTCTTGCTTTTTTGCTCTTTAGTGCCCGAGAGGGCACTTGTCTTATCTATTAAAGAACAGCACTACTGCATACTCTTCAAGATCTCTAATTCAGCTACTCTGCACTGGAGATGATTTGATCATTTGAGTCAAAACCCAGATACTTACGCATGGCAGATTGCAGCTGCTCACCTTGGTACAACAGCTGTGAGGTAAGCTGAGTTAAGTGTCGTATTAACACTAGATGCAGGGCAGAGGGTTGTGGAAGTCATGCCAGAGAGTAGATTCTGTTGAAGAGACAGTCTGTTACCCTTCTTCACAACAATCTAATACTTATACAATATATTCTGTAATGCCTAACTGAACAAAGGTATTCATTGTCATACCATGAATGACTGCAAAGTGTTCTTTAGTACCATCACTTAGAGAGTCATCTTCCTGGCAATTATTGTAGGAAAGAGAGTTTGGACACAAGGCACAAATTGCCTCTAACATAATGCAATGACTACATACACAGTCCTTTCATCACTCATACAGATATTAATGGTTTTGCACTTATTGATTTTTAAGCACCACACCTTACAGTTATTGTTAGTCTCTTTCTCTTCCCAGTGTCTCAGCATCACAGGTTGCAGCTCACCATTTGTGATGATGACTACTGAAATGACTACTGAAAAACAGCTGTAAGAGTTAATTAAGATTTTCTTATGTCATATTTCAGATATTCTAGTCACCTTTGCTGTAGATTTATAGAAGCATTCAATATTTCTCTAATATTTTTAGTTTATTTTCTTCCAGTTTCAGAAACAATACATGGACAATTGTATTATCGTCTTGTTAAAACATGAATGAAGCCAAGTAAATATGCACACCGATGTGCCTTCTCTCTCCTGCAGTAGGGAATGCACTTCCAAGTCACACATACTGCTATATTATCTGGAATAAAGATATCTTTAGAATTCTCGTGGAACTAGGCTTCATCAATAGTCAGAGATTCTTAATACCCCAGAGTCCTGAACTCTTTTTGGACGATTTCCAATGGACCTTCATGCCTTTTTTTGTCCAGAAACATAGAGCACTGCAAAATCTGACACCCTGCTTACATCTGTGCAAATATTATATTTCTCCTTGCGGTTTTGTTGAACTACAAAGTATTTTCCTGGAATCTGGCTCTTCAGGAAAGACTTTTCCCCCACTGCTGCCTATGATAATGTGTGATGTAAAACACATTGATTAACAGATGCTGGGCAGGACTCTTGTTTATGCAAGACCATCGTGATGCTTGCAAGATCATGAGGGAACTTCTAGAACCCACACTTTCAAAGGTTGCCTCTGCCATAGCAACACAGGATACAATTTGACAAGGACCTTCCTATTGATGACCATATATCTAAACCACAGGACATTCTGCTGCATTGCAACCCCCTCATTGCATGCTGCCTACATACAACGCATTGTAAGAGGTGGCACCGAAGGTTACCTGGGAGCAAAAGGTGTATAGAAGGCTTGTCCAGATACGCAAATATGATTCCACAGTGATACTTCCACCGACATTCTACATCTTCATGACATGACTTGTAATTTATAGGCCCAAAGTGGTATCTCTGCTGCGGAGTCAGAGAGGAGAGGTCCTGGAAAAAGGAACATCAAATCAGCTGGAAGGAAGCTGCTAAATCTTGCAGTTGTCTGGACATCTTCCTTTTCCTTGAAGTTTTAAAACAATGGGAGGATATCAGAGTTTCTCTTTTGGGTGTCTCTCCACCAGGGAACCTACCTGATTCACTCTGTCCAATTGTACCTCCCCACAAGCTTCTCTGAGCAAAGAGGAGTAGAAGGCTGTCACAAACGCCACTAGGCTTGAATCTTCTGCTTCCAATGGTGGTCCATTCACCTTGATGTTCTTTCCCCTCACGTGATTGTGGATTGTGGACTCTGCTTGATTTCTCAGGTTTCTCAGGTTTTTAAGGCTATCTGGCCTGGTGTCTTTCAGGCCTTGTACATGTTCCTCCAGTTCAAGTACTTTAGCCCAAAGGAGTCATTATGTGACTAGATGAAATCTATCTTCACACCCACTTCAGTTTTTAAGTCTTTCATGTTTTAGAAATGTCGTAGTGAATTTCATCATGCAGTTTTAATTTTAGGGTAGCTAAGGTGGCTTCATGATTCTGCTTTGTGAGTGCCATTTTCTCCACTTTCTTAGGGTGTCTCTGCACAGAAGTTATCCCCACCTCCGGAATGCCACATGCTGTTTGTATTACTGTTTGCTGATTATAGTGATCAACTCCTGTCAAAAGCTCCTTCAGTTTAATGGCATGGGTACCTCTAATCAGGTCAGAGTGTGTGCCACTTGCTACTGCTGCATATAGCTATTACTACTTCCTCCTTCTTTAGAGCAGTTTACCACATCAGGTTCTTCTCGGCGCCGTCCTATCAAGAAGCAAGTGGGTCAGGGATACTTGGGGATCTGCACGCAGGTTGCCTCCTTCTCTTCATCATCTTGTCTTATTTAATTTCTTCGAATGGATGGGTAAGTTGTAGGAGCATGTGTCTCTACACACTTACATTAGGACTGAACTTATTAATGTAAATTTACTGCAAGTACCTTTAAAAATGTATTTGAGGCATATGGCTATAAGTGGAGTTGTACCCATTGTGGAGTTAATCTCCACCTAATCTAGCAACAGAATAGAATAGGGAAACAGCCATGACATTAATCAACACCTGAGGACAAGCACAAACATCTGATAAGCATTAATCCTAGTACCACATATTAACAGCCCACACCTTGGCCTATAACCTCTTTGCCTTGTTTTAGCTGATGCTGTGGCACCAGACACCAGTTTCAGCCTCCAGGATGCAGCTCATCACACTCAAGAGGAAGAATAATTACACAGAGGTGACAAAAGCAAGACAAATTCGAATGAAGGGCCTGAGGGTCTATCACTGAAGATAATATTGTTGCAAAATAAAGCTAATTTGTTTGCATAACACACAATGTATAACCCTTAGCTCATATTACTAATCACCATACATCTAAGTTTGAACACTTGTTGTATTTACTCAAAATAGTATCATATTCAGGTGTGTATATATCATATGTGTATCATCTTATGATTCATCAAAACAAAACAAAATATTGCCACATTCACCAAATGCCAAAACGAGAATTGTAAACATCAACACATCAAGAAGTGAAACATCAACAAATGTACACATTATATGGTCATTTGTTGTTTATCCTGACCATTCTTCCAAACATTACAGGTGATTTATATCTCTTTTGAGTCCCTTATTCTCTTTGAGGTAGCCAGAAAGTCAAGTCTGAAACAAAATATGCATTTCTTCAAACCTATTCCACGCTACTATTTTTTTTTAAAGTCATTGTTTTATTAGCTCCTCTAATAAAACACAGGTCAACGGGTTTGGCCTATTCCCTTTTCCTGGCCTCTACAGGACCAGCAGAAGACAAGTGACCGCACTACAGAAGAGTATCACCTTACAACACAACACATTAGTAACTTATGTTTATGTACGTGCAAGTACAGAGCCTCATATCCGTTATCAGTGCATCAGAAAAGCATGCCTGTGTTAACAGCTGGCAAGTGGAAAACATGCTGATTTTAAACCTCAAAGGAGCATGCAATGTCACCTGCTTCTTTTAGCACCCATGTGCACAAGTGTAGGTCACCGCTTTGTGCAATATACCAAAGAGGACCAGAAGTCACAAAGGGGTTAGTATGTATAATGCCCTTACCACATATTACCATGTGCGTCATGAGGACCTCTAAATTGCACATGCTCTTACCATGTCGCCATTTACTGGCCCAGAGAACACCCCATGAGTGAAACACGGAAAGAACCTGGTCACTCGGCAGAACACATATAAGGTGTCAATGAGACCCAAAAAAGGGGGTGTTGAATAGTCAACTCCCATGAGCACTGTCACTATCTTAGCTAGTTCCATGACTGTGTACCAGAATGTAAACCTCTTGCCTTTAAACCATCCACTCTGGAACATACACACAATGTTGACGTACCATAACTTTCCTTTATGCAGTCGCTACTCTAGTGAATTACTTGGGACAGCTAGACAGGAGTAACCTCTATTGTGTCTAAGAGATAAACAGGCACCGCATCTCAAAGCATCCCTACCATCCAGCCGAACATGCCTCACAGGTATCAACAGATCAGTTTTAGTATCCCAGGCACTCCTATTTCAACCAGCTTAAACTTATTGAAATGTTTAATTGTTCTGGTCTAGTAGGCCTTCTGTCCACAGACCTTGAAAAAAATTGGGATGCTGATTAAGGAGGACAAATACTGTCTCACTACTAGGATCTCCTCAGCATTCCAAATCACCAACCTCCAACTAAAAAGCCATGACTGTTTTTCCTGGCTATGCTGAGCTCACCTTCATCCTTCCTCAACCTATAGGTGTTTCATGTCAGGAATCCCCAAGGTGCCTCCTGCGGTATCTGTCAGCATCCCCAGGGATTAGGGTTTAATCATATCTCTGTTCTTGGTTAAACCTTCATGTTTCTAAGTAAACATAATGTGTGAGTTACACAATTGGTTTTATCAATGCTTGTTTGCTAATGTGAGCAGGTGTAGACATGTGCTTCTAATTGGGTGTGGTGTAGACATGTGCTTCTAATTGGGTGTTGTGACTCATCCACATGTGGAAACTCAACTGCTTTCCTGATTGGCTATAAATAGCAGAGTGAAGAATGACTCCCTGCTTGGCTTTGTTTTGCTTCCTGATCTCAGCATCTGATTTGGCAGTCCAGCCCCTGCTGTCCTCCTCGTATTCAGGACTTTTGAGACAATTATTTTCTTTGTTCCTGTACCAGCTGACACCAGGCATTCCTCCAGCACTCCAGAAAAGACAGTAGCTAAGTGACTAGTATTTTCCAGGGAGTTGTTCTTTGAGCGCCTAGAACAGCTAGGGTTTCTGTGTCCACCAGGAAGTGTGGAGAGGTGTTCCAGGAGGTCGGGAGGCATACCATTGCCCCTGCAGACATCCTGCTTTTCAAGTAAGTTTCCCTGTCTCGACATTTCACTTGCCTCCCCTGTTCCATCACCTACCCATTTTATCTCCATCCTTCTCTTCATCTTGTCATTGAGAGGAAACCCGAGGAGAGCCTAACTTCTGCCCTATTGAGCAATCTTCCCCTACAACTTATCAGATGTCAACCATGTCTGTGCAGAACAACAATCTGATAAGAGTACACAAGCAGGGAGGTTGACATGAACAAATGCTATCCTCTAGCGTGATCAATTCTTCTTTAAGCAATCTTCTCAGCAAGGGAATATTTGTGACATGGAGATGATCATGTGCAACATCCACCTGGGTAATATCACAAGGTTCGTAGGGAGTCAAACCCAAAAACATGAGACCTTACAGAAATGCCTCCAGGACATCTTGGGTATCGAGGTAGAAAGATGCAAGGAGCCATGCAACAGTCATGCAGTTCATACAGTCCCTATAAAACTGGGTCTCATCTCAAGTTGCAATGTGAGGTCAGGTGCCACAGGCAACTGGGAGTCAGCCACCTGCAAGGCATAACCCCCACCAGCCTTTCATCAGCTGAACTGCACCTTCCATTAGCCCTCCTGCCTCCACTGCACAAGCTCATCCTCAATTCATGATTAGGACTGTATTGAATTGCCAGGGGCCCAGATAATCTCAACCCTTCCTGTGGGCATGGACATAAACCATCACCATTATGAACACTTCGGCAAATAGTCATTGCCCGATCCCCACAAAACACACTCTGACAGTTATATTTACCTATGCCGCCAATTAATACATACATGAAATATATATTTTTTAACATTTTTAAATAAACACTGATTGTACCTACCTTCTATACCTACCTTCTACCAATGGTTCACGTCATGTTTGCCTAGGCCTGAATGTGGATGTATGCAAGTAATGTAATTATTTGTGTCCAACAGCACCTGTTTTTGTGGTGATGCCCACTTTTTTAAGGAACATTATTTTTATTTTGTTTCTTTCTTTTTAAAAAAATCTATATTTAATATTTAATTTTATTATTCCATTATTTCAATTTCTTTTGTTGTATATTCTAAAACTAAAATAAGTCTCCCAACATGTTTTTAGAAAAATCTCTTCTCCTGGGGAAATCAATATAATATGTTGATTTCACGTAAAAGGTTTTAAATTGGATCTCTGCTTGGGTACTGGTAGATATCATCAGTGTTCAAATCTTCTTACCTTCTATTGAAACATGGCTACAGCACTAGGACTCACAGACACATCGGTTATGGAGGGTTAGGTTTCCACATAAGAGAAAATGGCTATTTTCCAGGAGGGTAGAAGGCAGCAGAACTCCTGAAGCTGGTCAGCCTGTACCTCTTGGCAGACCTTGATTACTGCCACCGCCTATGTACGACCTTTAGAGCACACCTGATGACCAGCAACCAGCTGCCTTATGGCCTCATGGTAGCCAAGATGATGCACTGAGCGTGCAGGTGTGGTATTACACAACTGAATTACACCACTGCAATGGGAGCCACTGCAATGCATTTATAAGAATTCATTTACCACTACAATGAGGTTGTTATACACATTATGTTTGCAGCAAATTTAACAGTTCAGGTGTGGGCAGTGACTGGTGGTGTTTAGGGGCACTAAAGGGGTTAGGGATGGGTTTAGTTTTAGGGAGCCTAGGGTTTTCTTTAGTTTGCATAGATGGTGGGTAGTCTATAAAGGTAATAAGGGTTTTTTAGGGCTCAGTGATGGATACTTTATAGGTGCAGTATGTGTTTTTAGTGATCATAAATGTGTAGACTGTAGGGGCAGTGGGGGTTATTAGAACTCGTGGATGGAAAGTATAGAGGAGTAGTAAAGGGTGTTTAGGGTTATCGAATGGATAGTGTACTGTGTAGTAAGGTATTCAAGGTAGGTGGTGGTATGGGGCAGTAAGGGACCTTTAGAGTTCCGGAATGGTATCTATGAAAAACATAATTAATACGTGTATATGTATAGTACCTGAAAACTTCTATATATATTACACAGTGGCAGTCACCACTGTGTAGTTATAATCAGGTCAGAGTTTTCATAGGAAAATCATTTTTTTTGTTTCTCTAATAACTTTGGTGCTGCTTGACGAATCATCACAAAACTTTAAAAGAAAGTTCATCCACCTCAACTCTTTTCTGGAATGTTTTCTGCTAATGTGTTATGAAGGGGCCAAGAAAAATGGGGAGTGGGCCTAAAGTGTTGGTTGCCCATGTTAATTTGCCACAGGGAATTTCTGTTGTAGCTACAGAAAGAACAGCTGAACAGAATTATACCAAACTGGAAAGAAATGTAGACCTTTACTAAAAAACAATGAAGTTTGGTGTAAATGAATTCCGCCATATGGATGATTGATTGTTGGGTAAATGAATGTTTAAACAGTGGCTTAGATTGGATATGAAGGGTTTAACAAGATACATACATCGTAATTCTTGGTGTCCCAATATGTTTTGATTGGACACTATAAAGGAGTCTAGTCCTGATTGGCCTTCTACAACCTGCATATTATGTTCTTTTACGCATTAAAGGATTCAGTGACATAGGGCCAGATGTAGGCAGCTTTTTGCACCTCACAAACGGCGAAAAACGCCGTTTGCGAGGCGCAAAAGGCCTCACGCGATGCAGAAACACATTTTGCGAGTTGGTACCGACTCGCAAAATGTGTTTCCGACTCGCAAATAGGAAGGGGTGTTCCCTTCCTATTTGCGATTCGCACCGCGATGTAGAGTTGATTTGTGACCGCGATATCGGTCGCAAATCAACTCGCAGTTACCATCCACTTGAAGTAGATGGTAACTCATTCGCAAACAGGAAGGGGTCCCCATGGGACCCCTTCCCCTTTGTGAATGCTCACAATTTTTTTTTTTCAGAGGAGGCAGTGGTCCTATGGACCACTGCCTACTCTGGAAAAAAACGAAACAAAAAGGTTTCGATATTTTTTCTATTTGCAGCTCGTTTTCCTTTAAGGAAAACGGGCTGCAAAGAGAAAAAAAAAAACTGCTTTATTGAAAAGCAGTCACGGACATGGTGGTCTGCTGTCTCCAGCAGGCCACCATCCCTGTGAGTGCCTAGACTTGCTATGGGGTCGCAAACTGCGACCCACCTCATAAATATTTATGAGGTGGGTCTTCGCGACCCCATAGCGAGTCGCAGAAGGTGTCTGAGACACCTTTCTGCATCGCAAATTGCGAGTTGCAATTTGAGAGTCGCTATGACTCGCAAATTGCAAGTCGCAATTTGTGACTTACCTACATCTGGCCCATAGTCCCTGCATCCTGAACATTAATTAAAAAAGATAAGGGCGCATGTTGAACACACCCTGACCAAAAGAGATTGTGGACATGGTATCCATTGAAATGCATTTCCTTAAAGGGTGATATCAGACTTTAATCACAATATGAATCATTTGTTGGTGGTATCGTACTAGTTGTAGGAACTGTGATGTGTTCTAGGATGATTTTATCCTGTAAAAAATATTGGTCCTCTGCTGAGATTTGATGAACCATGTTTGATATAGAACTGTTTTCTCTCTTGGCTTTTTGACAGAGGTTTTGAACAGTGCCCCAAAAGCTAAACTGAGAGGACATTTTCTATAAATTAGCCCTGTTTTCCTCAGCCATGTGAGAATAATGTCTACTATTCTGAGTAAAACATGTATTTCCAACAACAGCAACAGCCTTGCAGTTGCTTCCCCAGTGTTCTACTGCAGCATCCCACATCGTTTTAATGAACAAAAAGAGGGCTAAAATTATATCTTGTTGGAAGGTGGGTCATTAGTTGTGTGAACTGCACAAGTAATGGGTCCGCAGACGACCACCACTGGGAAACAAACACCCCATTGAAGCGCTTGACTCTCATAGGGTAGCATTGCAGAGCAATCCAAAGGCTGTACTTTTTCTTTAATAAAGTAAAAGTACATTTATTACACACACACACATTATTCAATACTAGGCAACAATTTACAAATATACACAAATTGATGGAATTACTCTTAGATTACATTGTGTAATCATTCTTGTCGCCCAGAGGGGAAATATAATCCAACAACCCGCATGGCAAAACATTTCCTGGTATCCCAATGCAATATTTGACAGTAAGTTGGAGTGAGAGCACCGAAATCTGGCAATGAAGCACATCTACTTTGATTAGAGGTGGATGTGAGCCTCATTACTCAAATCAGCATCAACAAGGAACATGTAGAATCATGTTGGAATAATTTAAAGACTAAGATTACTTTTAGATTATTTCAGATTACTTCCAAGTTACCCTTGATTAACCTAGTGTAATACCATTTTACACCCCTAGAGGGTGTAGTCTTGAAAAGAACTAAAGTTCCAAGTAGCTCGTGCTCCACATTGCATTGAAACCCTTGGGGGATTATGATTCATTTGTCCCACCCAACCTAGGGTGGGGCGTCAAAAATATTGCGATGGGGGCATGCTACTTTGCTCCTGCAGCTCCCCCTTTCATTGGGCACTTGGTTGGTGGTGGCCCATCTTCCTGGGACCACCAGGAGCTGAGAACTGGGCTCAGAGAGACGCTGGGCCTCGCAAGGTATTGTGTGCTAGGATGCATATTGAATGAGCGGCTCTCTCGCTAAGCCCGGGGAGAACTGCTTCACTTTTGCTTTCCTCTTGGTGTTTTCTGCAGCCTTGCACAGCATTTCCCGTTGTCTTTGGGGGTTATCCGGTCCCACCTGGACACCTCCGGCATGCTGCCTCGTTGGAGGGCAGCATGGGGAGCCCACCCCCATCTGCCCTCATGTTTGGGGGGTGTGTGATCCCACCCAGACACCTCTGTCATGCTGCCTCCTCGTTGGAAGGTGGGTCGGGCCAACCCAACTCCGGCTGCCCTCGTGTTGAGGGCTGTCCAGTCCCATCAGGGAACCCCATCAGGTGAGTAAAGTTGGGAAGGGGCTCAGGGAGCCCACCCGACTGCTCCCGCCAGCTTTCCACACGGCCAACATCTTCAGGTACTGCCATGGGAGCCGGCCCTGCACTTGGTGTCTGCCCACTCCTACGGGCAGAGCTCAGCACCTGCGGCAGCCGGCCTCCTCCTCTCTGCATCATTGGGTCCCCAGGATGGAGTCCGCAACCTCTACTCATCTTCTGGGGAAGTGCAATGGCGCTCCCCACTCTCCTCTTCTTCACAGGGCACAACTGAGTGGCTTCACAGGGGGCGCGACGGCATCCCCAATGTTCGTCCTCCGAGGGAGGCCCCCAGGACCTTCAGCTGCCGGCCCCTCCTTCAGCCAGCAGCCATCTTTGTGAGGGATGCAACTGCAGCCCTAGCTTTTGTTCTGCTTGGGGCAGCCCCTGGGTTCTGACCCATCCCAGGGGCATTTACCAGAGCAGCGGCAGAGCCCCATGCGCTTCGCCGCTCGCTCTGAATTAGGTCAAAGGTTGCATACCTTCTCCGTTGGATATCTCGGGCCACCAAGGACTGATTTTGACTGCCTTGGTGTTGTTTCGCTCCTGGTGGTGAGCTCTTGCCAGTAGGAGCAGTTTTGATAGGCCTTCTGGCCTAGAAGGTTCCCAAATGGTAGTGAGCCAGTCCCTCTGGCTCCCTGCACCATCCTTTCTTCTGGGTGCCTTCTTTTCTTCCAGGCAGCGCACCCTCCTTGCTCCTGCCCAGTCTTTCCCCCAACTATTCCTCAGGAGAAGTAAGCTCCATCCCGGGGCCTCGATGATACGGAGAGGAGAGGCTAGAGCTGCAGCCAAGCTACAGCAAACAGCAATGTCCCACGGGTTGGCACCCTAGGACAAAGCAGGAGCTGGCCCTAAGGGGTGGCTATCCTCAGGGCCATTAGAGGCTCCTTGAGAGGGGCCACACCACCCTCTCCAACGAGAACTTAGCCCCACCTGCATCCAAAAACAATGAGCCCCGTGGAGGTGGTGGTCCCTGGGGCAGCGGGAGCGGGCCAGGAGCCCCCCACTTTGTTTTTAAAAAAAAGCCCCCAGGAGTATTTTTTTGTTAACTTTACAACCAGATTTGCGTATCCACCGTAAAATGAAAAAAATGCTTTTAGCCCGGGGAGGGGGGGGGGGGGGGGGGGATCCTTTTGGACCCCACCACCAGAGCTAAGGGGTAAGGGTGTTCATACCATGGCCCCTTTTTTTTGTTTTACTTTTGTTTTGGGACTCGGCTGAAGCCGAGTCCCAAGATGGCTGACAACACTTCAACAGCTTCTGTTGCTGAAGTGTCAGCCAATCAGATCTCAGCATGAGATTGTTAGGGGTTGCAAATCCTTCGTGTCCCTAGATATACACATTTGTTTTCCCCTTAATTTCTTAAAAACTACTGAACAAAATTACACCAAAACAAAAAAAATACCTCTTTCTGGACCAGGACCTACCTTCTTGCCAAACTTGGTGTCATTCCCTTCCAGCAGTTTTTGGGCTATTGCTGTTCAACATCCCTATGGAAAAATGAATGGGGAAAATGTGTTTTGGGACCACCCTTTGTTATTGGCCCCCCTTGGATGGATCACCCCGAAACGTTCCAGTCAACAGCTGATGGAACTGGTTAATTTTTTGGGAAAGTTTCGTGAAGATTTGTCGAGCGCTGCCAAAGATATAGGCAATAAAAAAAATGATTTTTGCATGGAAATGTGGTCCTACCTATAACTACCTAGTGGCAACCACCACTAGGTAATATATACACATATATGTACACACACATATATATCCATCTGTCTATCTATTACACTGGTGGACATAGCACTGGTGTAGTCATAGTAAGGTGAGGCTTTCCATAGAAAAGGCATTTATTGCTTTCTTAATAATTTTGGTGTAGTTCGTCAAATCTGCAAGAAATGTACTAATATACATGTGTGTGTGTGTGTGAGTCTGTATGTGTTTTTGTGAATTAATGTGTTGTAATTAGTCATGGACGGAGTTCATGAGCTGAACTAATCGAAGAGATCAAAAAACTCTGCTGCGCTGAGTGTGTTATGTTGCACTTTTCATGCTGATTTTTAGCGCCAGGCATTTGTCCCACACTGTAAAATCAGTGTGGGTGCACTATTTCTGCTGGTGCCCTCACTCTACTCGTCATTGGTCCTCGAATATTCTTATACCTTCTGATAGGCCTATGCCCTTCTCTTTCACCACCTTTGGTCTTGTGGTACCAAACTTCCTTCTAAGCTACTTACTGAAAATGAAAGGTGAGGTTCATGAGTGCATATATCTCGTAATACATGTACTAAATAAAAACCATGCTATTATTAATAAAGTTACTCCGACAAAGAATCACATTGTCCATTACTTTACTTTCCAGTCCAACATAACACTTTTGTGACGAAGGGTGCAGATGTAACAAATGGTACATTCCCCTAAAAACATAAACATATCTTACAGATCTATATAAAGAAATATAACAATAGCACATGGTTTGCCTTGATGTATTCAGCAATGTCACCCTCACAATCCCTTATGAGGGCAAACAGAAATTTAAGCACGATTCTGAGGTCAGAAGGTGATGACTTGTGGATGTGTCATTAATGACTTTTAGATGGGAGTGTGATGGTTGATACCTCTAACTTTACATTATATAAACTTGAATTGACAATGATCATTTTAGTGTGTATTAAAGTGTCATCAGAGGAGCTGAAACATGTGGATCACACTATCATTGATTTGTGTCAGCATTGAAAGAAGTCAAGATGGCACAATTCCCATACAGATTTAGCATTAAACAGTGTCACAGTTTATAAATTTGGCAATATGGTCATGATGACACAAACTTCCTTCATGAAACTGTTGCTCGAATGAGCATTTACCTTGAAAAACACAAGACAAGAGGCATCTGGCAAAAAAGGAAACAGATCCTTTAATTAAACGTTCTGGATATGAGAGCAGTTAGAGCACCTGGTTTTCAGGACTGTCTCTCATAGAACATCAAAATGACCCATGTTTTATAGATTTTTCTGGGAGCAATAAACACATAAACTATCTTTCCCTGGTGAAATGTGCAAACAGTTGACAAGGAGTCATACATACAATTTTCAGATAGGTAATGCAGATGGGCCTCGACTTGGCATATACACTATGTGGGCCAGTGAGTACGTGTGGAGCTTTCTGGCCTTAGGGGCATGTGGGCACTGTGTGTGCTGTTTCCTGGTTGGCTAAATCTATCTAGCTGCATCTGGCATCTAATTGTATGGTGTGTTGGGAATGCATGCATCCCTTTGGCCATTTGTGCTTATTGGGGCCAATCTCTGGGGACTATTGTAGTGTTGCTGGCTATCTGTGGGATCTGATCTAAGCGTGTGTGTTTGACTATCAGCTAAGTGTTACCCCACCTGTGACCTGCCAGTCTGGGCTACAGAACCTGCCTGACCATCTACCTACGTGCTGGGGTTGACGGAGAGTTCATGACAGGGCAATCCAACATGACCTCATTTGTGTATAAAAATGTATCGTTCATGTATAAAATTGTCTTGTTGTCAGGTGCATTGATTGATTCAATATTAACATCTCTACATATAATTGACTCGCATTTTAGAAAATTGAAGAAATCCAGACAAAGGGGGTCATTCTGAGTCTCCGCCGCCCGCCAGACTTCCCCCCTCCAAAATACCGCTCCGCGGTAGCAAGACCGCTGAGGGTATTTTGGCTTTTGCACTGGGCTGGCGGGCGACCGCCAAAAGGCCGCCCGCCAGCCCAGTGCAAAAACCCTTCCCACGAGGACGCCGGCTCAGAATTGAGCCGGCGGAGTGGGAAGGTGCGAATGGTGCAGTTGCACCCGTCGCGAATTTCACTGTCTGCAAAGCAGACAGTGAAATTCCTTTTGGGGCCCTCTTACGGGGGCCCCTGCAGTGCCCATGCCATTGCATGGGCACTGGCATGGGCACTGCATGGGCATGGGCACTGCATGGGCACTGCAGGGGCCCCCAGGGGCCCCATGACAACCCATACCGCCATCCTGTTCCTGGCGGGAGAACCGCCAGGAACAGGATGGCGGTATGGGCTGTCAGAATCCCCATGGCGGCGCAGCGAGCTACGCCGCCATGGAGGATTCCAATGGGCAGCGGAAAACCGGCGGGAGACCACCGGTTTTCCGCATCTGACCGCGGCCAAACCGCCGCGGTCAGAATGCCCTGCGGGGCACCGCCAGCCTGTTGGTGGTGCTCCCGCCAACCCTGGAATCAGGCCCAAAGGCAAGTCTATCTGAACGCTTTTGTGCCTGGATGTCACCAGGTACTCTGCCTCAATTTAGCCAGATTTCATCAAAGCCCAAAGGAGAATACTATCAAGTAACACATCATCATCTATGTTGTCATGTGAGAAATCAGAATTATTCAAACCTATACTCTTATGATTGTGATGATTGTGGTTGTTATGATAACTTCTTCTGCAGAAACACAAAATCTCTCATATGGATCCTACTAAGTTCTGGCCTAGTTCTCACCTGCCCTTCCTAGCAAAGGTACTAGGAAAAACTGATATTCAAACAATTATAAGCTTATATGGAAATCAATAATGTTCTTTATCCTCTCCAAGCTGGGTTCACACAGTACTGAAATGGTGGTGTTATCTGTTTTTAGATGGCCAATGACATTGTATAGTCAGAGGAGACACAGACTTTCTCATTTTATTAGACCTCTTTGAGGAGTTTGGTGCCACTAAAAACTAAATTATTTTCTCCCTATTAAAGAACATATGCTGTGACCAGCTAGAGGTGCAGTGATTTGAACCATTTCTCCCGAATCCCAGCCCCCGATATACCTCCCTAAAAAAAAGCTGAGATTTTGATTTTTGATTTGTTTTTGTATCGTTAGAGAAAGAATTTTGCTGCAGCAGACATTGCTGATCCGGGCCAAATTTTTCTGGGTGACATTTTTAAAAATCACGGACATGTTGCAGTGATGATGTAATATTTCAGGCACCATGGGACCTATATACTTCATTTTGGTGGCAAAACATGGGTTTTGGAAGTCTTATAGAGACAGAAAATAACTCCTCAGAGCAACCCTTGTGCCATTTTCCAAAATGGTGCCTATAGTAAAGGAAGACGAGACGTATATAGAAATGAAACAAATAATAATGGCTTTTAATCTTTTTATGTATACACCAAATAATGTTTATGATCTGAATATGAAAAAAAATGCATCACTCTTGTTTTAGACACATTTTCATAGTTCACTTTATTTATTTGTTTTGGCAATCGCTTGTGGTACATTTGCAAAATGTTGAACATTTGAGAAGAGCATATCGACACAAACATCTTTTTGTAACACAGGTTTTTCAAGTACATGTACATGTAAGTTCTGTAGGTAGGGGATTTAGAAATTTCGTAGGTTTTCGCACCCCATCAATATCTTCCCAATCAAATTCACACCGATCTTTCTCTACATATGCATTATCCAAAACATTTACACATCTTCTGATCAAGTAGAGCGCTCTTTTAATGTGCCCATGCACAGAATATGACATCGGTGGAAGGTCACTTAGTGGGACTGATCTCTTGAATTCACTGTATCGAAGATCGCCAAATTTGTGACAGTCAGAACTTGTTTTCCACACACACACAAGGTATTTTTCTGTGTCTTTTAACTCATATTCTTCTTCTGTCTCAGCAAATCCTTTTAGAAACTTCACAGGTTCAGCAGTTAAAGCTCAAAGCTTTGTTTCAGTTTTGCTCATAGTGTCATCACCCATAAGAATATGTACCTTGATAAGAACACTGGGCATCTCTGGATCAAGGTTCTTACACAGAGTATGAAGCAGGGTTAAATGTCTTTTGTTACTTGTTCCATAATGTAGCCATAACTCTGACAATCCTTGACATATGAACATTGCAACAAGTCTAAGTAGCACAACATCTGTGTCATTTGACAGTACAATGACTTGATTTGAACCATTTCAATCAGCTTATTCGACATGTGGCACAACACGAAGGTCAGCTTCCACCAATTTGCTGTTAAATTGTTGAACAATATGGCCTGTACTTTTTGAATATATCTCTGCAGGCTTCAGCTCCTCCTTGACAATCATTCCACTTGCAATAATTGGAAATTCAGGCAGAGGCTGCCCGCCAAACTCTTTGGGTCGGAAAACTGCCACTCCCGTTTTCCGCCACTGCTGGAGCTAGAATGAGTATTCCCCTGGGCTGGAAAACTCACCACAACATTGATGCCTGCTCGAAATTGAGACGGCTGCAATGTTGTGGTACGTCGGGTGTGACAGCACCAGTCTCTCTTTTCACTGCCTGTAATTAGGGCAGTGAAAAGCGCAACTGGGCTGTCCAGGGGGGCCCCTGCACTGCCCATACCAAGTGCATGGGCAGTGCATTGGTCCCCACGGAGCCCCCTGCACCCTGTCTCTGCCAACCTTTGCATAGCAGTTGGAACAGCATGCAAAAAATGGCACAGAGGGGACTCATAATCCCCAGGGCAGTGTTGCTTGCAGCACTGCCCCAGCGGATTAAGACCGCCGGCACAGCCAGACTGTCGACTGGCAGAAACCTGGTGGTGCCCGCAGTCAGATCGGGGCGGCTCTGCCAGGGTTGTAAGGTGGAGGCCGGACCACTGCTTTGGCAGTAGTCTGAGCTCTACCGCTAGTCTGGTGGTCCCGGGACCATCAGACTTGTAATAAAGGGCTCAGTGTTTACTGAAGCATCAGCAATGTTTAGGCAAGTTAACATCATCAAGTTCATCTTGTTCGATGTTGATGACCAGAATTTATCAAGGTGCAAAGGTATAGGTATAAAATGTTTGATGCAGACAAGGTCAATTGTTCCACTTCTAGACATTAGTCTGATTCTCTCACATTCTTTGACAGATAGTTCAAGATAACTGTCGAAGACAATGTGCAATTCCTGCAAAGTGCACACTGACTTTGATATCTGCAGTCTGAAAGACTTCTCCGAATTTTTGCATGGATGAAATCTTGACCATTTGAAATTGTGACATAGAGCCCACAAAAACAGTTTTCAGTGAGGTCACCCTTTTGAATTGAAATTCTTCATGTGAAAGTTTTTTTTTTAGCTCTTGTACACGTTTGTGCTTCACTAGTTTGGTTGCAGCATCTCCATCAAATAATGCATTTGTTGAAAGAAGACTATGCGACAGAATGTCTTTGATAAGTTCACCCCTTTCTTTTGCTACATCCATCTCTCCATGTGCCTGCAAAAATTGTTTTTTTGTAACTCGTTTTATAGTGGCTGGTTGGACGAAACTGTGGCTATGACAATTAAAGCATGGAAGTTTAACTTCAGTGATTATGTCAGTTTTGTCTCTTGCAACACAAATCTCTCGTCCTTCAGTTCTACGTATAGTTTTGATCCATATTCCACAACATCTAGTAGATGTGGCTCTATATCATTTTCCACATTTTGTTTTGGTTCCAAAGTTGTGTAGTCCCACAGTCATTTTAAAAGGGTTTTCTTGCTGCTGCATGAAATCACGAAGGCTGTCAACATGTTTAATAAAACATTCCCTTCTCTTTCCCACAAATTTGTGGCAAGGAACAGCTTCAGGATAGTCAATTACTTTTGAATTTGTCATCTCTCTGAAAACATTGCAAATAGAAAGGAATTCATGGTAAACTAGCTGCCATTGAGCATCACATTCACTTTTACTTGTCTGAACAACAATTCCCTTGGAGCTTTTCTGTGATCTCTGGATAGTCTGTTCCAGTTTCATATCTGATGCCACAGCATTGAACCTGCCCTCTCTGTCTTTCACTACAAGATGGCTTTGGATTCATTTTCTGTAGAGGTGTGGTTTTTCTTCCTCTGGCTTCCTCACTCTTTCCAAATACCAAGACCCAAATCTCTGGTAGTTTGTGCAATCAAGTTTGCGAAGCACAGTAGACAGTGACTCTGCAGTCTTCACATGCAGTTCCCAGTCATCTTCCCGATCAACATGTACCAAGTTTTTCACTAGAGCTATCATGTGCAAAAAATTCCTCCAGAACTTGCAAAGTTCTGATTTTTCTAAACATGCTTTGACAAACTCTACAAACTTGTCTTTCCGATTTTCTGATTTTGAACTGACTGTATTGAACATTGCCTGGCTTTGCATTATATCTTTTGAATGAAGTGCAGTGAACTGACTGTATTGAACATTGCCTGGCTTTGCATTATCTATTTTGAATGAAGTGCAGCCTGTGTCTTGTTCACTTCTGAGATAAGACAAGCCTAATTTGTCATTCTTGTTCCAGAAGGCATTCCAATGCAATGTTTCAATAGCCTCAGATATGATGAGCATACCTTGTAACAAACTAATATAATGAGTTCCGCTCAATACTGACTGGACAGTTTTGCTTCCAAAGATTTCATCCTCAATAAGTGCATAAACTATGCCACGTCTACTGAGACAACTTTCTGCACATCCCAACACAACTTTTGTCATGTGGAAAATGCCCATCACATCAAATTCTACTGGATTGCGCATACAAATGTCAGCTACAATATGGCAAACAACTTCATTGCAGAAAATTGACAGGATAGGCTGGTCTTATAGCTGAGCACGCACATTTTGGGAATTATTTAGAGCTGCGTATACTGTTGCATACATTGTGACTGGAGAATGTATTACTCGCAAACACCCAACCTTCTTCAGTGGGACGGTCTTCTGAGAGATCAGAGCATGAAGCCCAGCCCATGGAGTAACTGGCTTTTTTCTATCCTTCAGTCTGCACTGAATAAGCGATATGATAAATGAATTTAAATCAGCTTTGTGGACCGCAGCATCAGGTTGAAGAAGATCCATGTCCTCAGCCACTTTGAAACCTTCTGGTATACTAGGATGTGTTGATGGCTTGTAGGGATTTTGCACACAATGGCAAGGCAGTTGGGTTATAACTTTGCAGCTTTGTTTGTTTATGCCTACAGCTGACACAGCTTGTTTACAACCTGCTACTTCATTGGTACTGTCTTGAAAAAGTACCATGTCATTATCATGTGGGCTGGATTTTCCAGACAAAGAAGAGCTGTCAAAATTATCAAGAGCAGCAATTGTAAATCCTTTCCTGGTGAAGGTACTTGTAAGTGGTGTGCTGTTGAATTCACAAGATTTTACAGCATGAGCTGCTAACAAGTTACTTCTCCGTACTATGTCATTATAACTTGTTGATACCCCAATCCTATTAATTCAAGTGATTAGCTCTCTACTTTTGCATTTGTCATAGTTTGAGTGGGCATTCATCATATGTATCAGAGTGTTCTTTTTGCCATGATTTCAGTCATAAACATGATTTGTAAAAGACAGTACATTTGCACAGCATAAGCCTGTCCGTTCATTGGATTGTTATCAACTTCTTTGCTTACGTTTTCAAAGCCATCATCAATGTTATCAGCTTCTGTTCCAAACTAAAGAACTTTAGCTTGTAACACTTTTGCTTTGCTGATATTAAACAATGATGTAAAAAAATTTAAGACAACATCGGGCATTCTTGTTGACTTCCATGACTTTTGGAGCTCTGGACCATCACAAAATTTGTCATTAAGTCCAAAATCTAAATCTTTTAGGATGTTTCTTAAAACATTTCCTGATAATTTTACTGCTTTCTGTAATCTTATTTTGGCAGCATGACCTTCAGGAGTCAAAATAGCTGAGTACATTATAAGTGACTCATTCTTTTTTGTTAGACTGACAAAAACGAATTCTGTTAATGTACATTCTCACCAGAAAAAATCTTAATATTATGGATCAATACAGTTTCATCAGTATTTACCATCATTTCTGTGATCTCACTGAGTGTGAACCTGTAGCCAGCACTTAGAAGCGGCTTTAAAATATAAATTGCTTTTTCAAAGAATGCAAACTTAACTGAAGGACGGCGGTTACTTTGTTGCTGGAACCTGATTGTATATTCATATTTTTGAATGCATGCACACATACAAATCCTCTGCAACCACATTCACCACACTGTTTAGATCAACTTTTTGGCTGAAAACGTCATCTTGGAAGAAACTAGCTACAGATAAAAACATGTGAGACTCACGTACTCTGTACTTTGTATTTTCATCAATCCCTTTGGACCTCATTATGGCTAAACCACAGATAACACATTGCAGATCCTCTGCGTTCTGATCAGTTGTTGCAGGTGGACGAGGGGGAGCCATTGATCTTCTAAGTGGATGGGCATTGTGTTTTGTTGTCTCCGCTTTCTCAGAAGACTCAGATTCTTGTTGTGATTCACTGGTTTCTTCTATTTCCCCCCAAAAGATTTTCAGGCTTGTATTCATTGTATATGACTTGCAGCACTCATTGTTAAAATGATAAAGTATGTAATCCTCTACACCCATCAGTTTCAATCTTATGTAAACTTCGTCCTGACGTATTTCTGGAGCATCTCATACTCTGTTCTGTCTAGCCACAGTTGATGTTAGCTTTTCTTTCGGATTCATTTGGCATATGACACATTTTTCTTTGTTGAAGCTGTCTTTAGATTTTTTTAGTTAGCAATACTCTGTCAGGAGATAAAGATCCTCTTCTACCACCTGCTTTGCTCTGGTTTAAGAATTTCAATCAACGGACAACCTGAAACAAAAAGAATTTAACAAAAATAAATGACATTATAATAGCTAAAACACATCATTATAGAGCTACCATTTTGGAAAATGGCAAAAGGGTTGCTCTGAGGAGTTATTTTCTGTCTCCATAAAACACCAGAACCTATGTTTTGACACCAAAATGAAGTATGTAGGTCTCATGATTACTGAACTATTCACTGCAACAGATCCACCGTTTAAAAAAATGTCGTCCAGAAAGAATTAGCCGGATTAACAATGTCTACCCAAGCTAAATTACTGATCCAATGATACAAAAACACAAATCAAAAATAAAAATCTCTGGGGAACAATTTTTTTACAGACGTATGTCAAGGGGCCACGACTACTTGCAAAGCCACAAACTGTATTTCTTCCTCATTTTAAATTGTAATTAAATTGGTTGTCTTGTGGAGATATCTCTGTAGTAATATAGTAGCTTTTCTATATGATCTGGATCTACAATTCTACAGGGCAGCAGCCTGTATTCAAGCTGCACCATTAATAGTCTCCTAATTCTGTCTCAGCCCACTCCAAAGTAGTTCACATCCCTATGGCAGTTCGCCAGAGAATTTAAAAGCTGAGCCCTTGGAAAACAGAGCTATTCATTTCCTGGAATGATATTCTGAAATTACTACCTTACTTTTGGATAAACATTATGGGTCCTGGAGCAGTGCCTGCTAAGGTAATCCTTGATCAGAGCATTTATTTGGATGCCAATCTGTCCATGGAGCATCAAGTTTATATTGTGCCCGCCACTTGCTTCTGGCAACTAAAACTGATTCAATAGATCCTGATGTCTGCTGACCCATGCCCTCATCATGCAAGTGTCGGTACACTGTCTCTTGGATTACGTTAACACCTGTGAATTGGGTCACACAGAAAATCCTGAAATACCTCTGACTTGACCAGAACACAGCGACTCACATCAGTTTAGCTTGTCATCTTCACCATTGTATCTCCTGTATTCACAACTATCCTGGCTGTCATTGAAAAAGTGATTATTTTCAATACCAGGGTAATTCTATTCTACCTAATTCATGGCTAAACTCCTCAATTCTGGGTTGTAAAATAAATTTTGTATAAACTGGCCATATTATTAAGTTCTAAAGGCCCATACACTCTTGACATTCCCAAAACCCAGAAAAATCTCTTAGAAAAAGAGATTTTTGCCACTCGCCTACAAAAATTGGGAGAAACTCCCAAGTAACCCTAGTTCAGCCTCTTCACTATTCCCCTCCCACACGTTTTTAAAATCCCATTCTTTTCAACTGTAGCATAACTTCTTTTACTGCGTTTCTTTGGGTGTCATGAAGCTTCAACATGTATGCACCTTATATAAATTATACATACAAATAAAAAAGAAGCTTTTGATGCTCTCAATTACACAGTTTGATTGACAAATTGGAGTACAGATGACATAGACTTGACAAGATCCAATGAACAAGAGACATGAGATAAACAATGCATGTAATCTATAAATAAAGGGGTACACTTTCCATATGAAATGATGTACCACTGTGCTGCTGCTCATGAGGCTCCAGCTGAGCATTATTGCCCAAGCCCATGCAACACACTGCAAATGGATGACGGCAATCCTCAAGCCAAACCCTGGTTACTTGGTAACAGGTTGCAAACCTAGTAATCAAGCACCAACAAAACTTTCTAAAGTAAAGAGAAACACTGTGGCAATGATAAAAAGTGCAATGGAAACTTAAAAGTGTCTCAAACTTCAGGGAGCAGATATGCCGCCTCTCATCGCAGAAGTTAGTGGATATTAGCTGCATACAATATACAAAGTGGTCTTAGCAACTCATGGTTAGTGGTGTAACACCTAGGGGAACGGTGAACCAGTAATAGGCCATCCTTATTCTCTGGGGGCAGAATTATTCCTCTAAAAAGATGTATTTTTTGCAGTTCAATGGTTTCATGTAGCATGAACTTATTCCCAAGAACACTAAAGCACTTTATATAAGCAGCAGAGTACATCGTACATTTTATTGATACATGGTGACAATAAGTGATTAGTCTAGGATCACAGGATGTTGAGATGAGGCTGGTACTCAAAACTGGTTCCCATGTCCAAGGTTATTAGCGCTAGCCATTAGGCCACATCGCCTCCCCAGAACCGTTACAATAACTTTTTGCAGCGGAATTACAGGCTGTTCATAGGTAAGAGTAGATTCCGGATTCCAGTGGGACAAAGCGTATGTCAATACTTTATCGAACTAGAAAAGTAAATGATGACAAAATCATATAATATAAAAATGTAGTGAAGGCTTCACAAACATTACACATTCCGATGGTCAGTACGAATTTCAAAAGGTTCTTTAGCACCCACCAAGATATATATCCACTCACTACAAGCCACCTTCAATGCCAGCAGCTCCTGCTCAAGCCGCAAATAGTTTAATCCAGATTCTTACAAAATATGAGACAGATGAAGTGCTGAATGTTTTTCCAATCTCCAGTATAGCTGCCCCACTGCTCTTGCGGAAGCTTCTGTCTCCACAATAAACTTCTTAAAAAACTTGAGAAGTAGAATGGAAATTAAATTAAATGCACAAAAGATCTTAGCTACCAGTATCTTAGAAGTAGCATATCCCAATACATTTCATTTTGATCAAAATCAATACGGGCGCCTTCAATAGATGGGTTGCTACATTTTACTGGCCTTTTGCAACACTTCATAACAAAGGGGTTCCCCTTGTTAATAGAAAGCCCCAGATTGCGGATGAACTTCTCAAAAGTGTTGATCAAGCGCTGTAAACCAATGGGGGTACAAGCTGTAAGTACAATGTCATCCCCATGGAGGAGGGCCGGAATTGGGCGACGCCCAATATAAGGGAGGTGAATATAATGCTCCGACAGAGCCTGCCCTAAATATTTATATATAGTACAAACAAAAAAGGTGCTAAAATTAGATTTTGATTGTATATGTTTTATTTTGTTTGTGTACTTGTTGTTTATGTTTTTAAAAATAGTTTGTAATTTTAAGTAATTTATATTTTTAATTTAATTGTACAGTAGTAATTTATAGTGTTGTAGTGGGTTGTGAGATTGAATTTAACATTAATTATTTTATTATTAAGTGTTTTAATTGTGTAAATATTATTTTTTAAAGTTGTATTTTAGGTGCAGATTGTTGGGTTTCTAGGAGTATATTGTGGGACGTTTATTAAATAATAATGTATTAATGAATAACTTTTGATAAATTATTATTTATTTAATTGTTAATTAATTAATTAATAATTAACTATGTAAATGGTGCAATTTTTTTTTTTAATTTAGATATAAGTTGAATGCTCAGCTATAGTGTGGGAATTTAATAAAATAATTATTAAATATGTTTTTATTTAAATTACCTAAAAATGTAAAATGATTTTAATTGTTTAATTGTTTTTTAATGTGTATTTTTTATTTTATGTTATTAGTTTTAGAATTTTATGAAGTTAGTCATTGTATCAAAATAAGGCATATTTTTCAAGTGAAGTACTCCTTTCCCTACTGTTATGCAGAATGGAGTACAAATAATACATTTTACCCCTCCAGAGTCCAATGTTTTCCCTACTGTTGCACTGACTGCAGTGGGAATGGTAAATTTTACTTTTCCTATGTCCAACGCTTACCTACTGTTGCACCAACTCGAGTGGGAATAATACATTTTACCCCTCTAGAATCAAACACTTTCCTTACTGATGCACTGATTGGAGAAGGAATAAGAAGAGGTACATTTTACCTGTTATGAGTCCACCGCTTTCTCTACTATTGCACAGACTGGAGTGGGAATAGTACATTTTACCCCTCCTGAGTCCAATGCTTTCC